>NC_056741.1:1142405731-1143060731 GCF_019279795.1 Protopterus annectens | reverse complement strand
CATACTCTTACTTCTTTCAAGCCATTAGCTGTTACTTCTGTCCTTTCACTTTCAGCCAAGGCTGCCTCAGTCACCCGAGGCTCAGCCAGTGGAAACTGTTCCTTGATGAGTTACACAGAAACCTGCTGAGTCACGTTTTGAGTATGGTTTCTGCCTTCTGAAGAAAGTAGGAAAAGACTCGTTGTTTTAGCACACAGCCCAGCAAGTGGAGTAAGACGAGTTTCTTTTTTTTTTTTTAACTTGTATGTTCTTGGAACTTTGGGCTCAAGCAAAACAAAAAAAGTAAAATAATGGACATCACCCTGTGTCACTTTGTAAACGTTTCCACTGGTAAAATTAGACCCTTTCAAATGTTCCTATGTGCCAAAGTTGGCTTTTAGGAATTGGAAACCCTCAAGTATGCTACACAGAAGAGTTGTTGATGAGGAAATGGACATTTACTGATGTTCATATGTAAAGAGTTGGTGCTCAGTGATTGTGCATTCAGTGGTGCCTAAAACTGGGGCCTGCATATTGGCCAGTATGTTCTTGTAGAAAGTAGCTGATACTAGGTTGTTGGCAGTCTCCAGTGTTTATTTGATGCAACCTATAGTCGGATATGTGCGTTTAGTATTGGCACCCTCCAATGTACTCATGTGAAGGAGATAATACTAGAGACTGAAGTGTTAATGGTGTCTCTATGTGAATCAGTTGCTGCTGAGGGAAATGGTACACACCACTGTTCACATGTGAAACCACTGACACTAGGTAGTCCGCCCACTAAGGTCCATATGTGAAGTATTTGACATCAGGTGACTGGATGTCTCACAGTATGCACATATAAAGGAGCTGAGGCTAGATACATGTCAATGAATACTGTCACTTACTGTTTAAACCATCTGAAGGAGATGACACTGGACACTGGGGACCAATATCTTTATGTGAAGGAATTCAGTGGAGATCTGGGCACCAGACAGTGTTTGTTTGCAAAGGAGTAGGCAAGGCAACTGGATAATCATTGGCACTGATGTATAAAGGATCTGGCATTGAGTACCAGCAAATGCCCCCTATATGATGGAATCATTATTAGTATTTGTATACCCTCCTGTGCCTTATTTGAAGGAGTTGTCACTGGATGTGGGGAGCCAAGAAGTGTCTCTATATGAAGAAGTTGTTTGTGGAATTCAGACACAAAATCGTATCCCTGTCCAAGGAGCTGGTACTAGATTTGCTGTCCAGACTGTCCTTATATGACGCGATTGACACTGAGCATTGCCATGCACTGGTAATCCCACATGAAGGAACAGGTACTGCAGAACTGGACAACAGATGTTTTTTCCCATTTGACTAAATCATTCACCAGTGTCCACATGTGAAACAATATGCATTTAGTACAGAAATATACCAATTCTTCACATGAAGGAGGTGGCATAGGGGACTGGCTACCTAGAATTGTTTTTCTCTGTACTTAAAGGTGTTAGTATTGAGGACTAATCATCCTGCAGTCCCACAGACAGTAGTGTAAATGGCAGGTGACAACTGAGTAGGTAACACCTGAATATGTGACCAGCCTCTCTCAGGATGCCACTCTGGGGTAGTCATTTTCATATTTTTCTGATCAGTCCAGGTAACCTTTTCAATTATGTTGGGCTATTACTAGCCATGTGAGCTATCTGCGTACAGACATTATCTCTATCCTTTACTTAAAAATCACTGCCACAGTGCATAGGGTGAGGGCTGCAGCTGTTTGCAGAACCATCCTGGCACAAAGGACCTTACTGAGTCACATTATCGTTATATTGTCATGCTCAAATAGCCACCATATGATTAATAAGTAAAATATGCTGCTATCTGTTTTTAATACCTGTTTCAAGGTTAGAGTCCCTTTCCTGGACAAAATTAAATTAGTTCTGTTCAGTTTCTGCCACCTAGATCAAAAGCAAATTGCATTGGATTAGTAATTATTTAGATAAAGCTTAAAATAAATTAAGCAGAATACATTTAAAAATGAAGCCTATAAAGAAGTAGTCCTTTCTATTAGTCAATTTCTGTGAATACTTTATTTTAATAACAGAGCTGTTCCTCTCTAAGCTATTATTAAAGTCTTCCCTCCCATAATGTTGGCACTCATATTTTAACAGTCAGGTCAGCCAAGAGTGAACTGTATTTTATTATTAATGATACATTATGATAATATTAACAGCAGCATTTTCCTTAACCTTGAGTGGTGTTTCCTTGAGAAGAGTCATTTACAGCTAGATACGATCAAGCTGATGAAATGTTGTAGTACAGTGTAGTACCACAGTTACAGCAGTTACACTTGGCTTTTCAAGATATAGAGCATTAAAATATAAACACCTTTTTAATTTGCATGCAAAAAGTCTCATTTGGAATTAGCCGTCTTGGATGTTTTGTGGATTAATGAGTGAGGATCCATTTGACATCATCTGCAGATATTGCAGGAACCATGGGGATAAGGACTGTATTCACCTTTATTTTAATCCATAACAGCACTGTGACCCGTCAGGGTAGAACTCTACTGACCCTGCAACACTGAACTGAATATATCACTTTCAAATGGGCACCACACTGCAACTGTTTCTCTTTTTACATAATTACACAAACGTAAGAATAAGAATTTATTGTCACTGCCTCTTCTGTCTAAATCAAACAGTTAAGAATAAAACCAGGATAATGTCACTTTTCTTCAATATGTTGTTTAGACCCATGAACAAGCATTCCTTTCCTCATGCCATAATATGTCCTATTGTATATATATATATATATATATATATATATATATATATATATCACAAATCACTGATTAGGTTTAGTTTTTACTTAAGATAAGGAGGGTAATAGCTTCTTATACTGATCCATGCCATTTTTTCTGGAAACTTCTGCCATGTTTCCTATGAGATTGACAACCAAAAATAAATTATGTAAAACACCATTGCTGTCAAAGCTTAGAGGAGGCATTCATATATTAAAACACACAAGTATTTACCCACCGTTGCTTTCATGTGGTAATGTCAAATAAATTTTCAAATCTTGTATTTTTGGGTCTGAAAATTTAGAAAGTTGTTGAATGTATGTTTTCATGATTGTTTTATAACACCATGTCAGTGTTCATAAGTCATAAGACCATTTTTTTTTTCTCTATTAAATCAACTTAGTATTACTTTAGTAAAGAGAAATCTTACCTTCTAAAGGTGCAGTTTATTCTTCCTGTTCGCACACTCCAGGCAAGCATATGTAACTGAAGTCTGTGTTGACACTGGAAGATCCAAGTTGATAAAACAGCTTAATATACCACAACCATTACCCCTTTATTTTATTTAATTACTTAATTATTTAATTAATTAATTCATTAATTAATGTATTTATTTATTATTGTGTAGATGAAAATTTTAGCATTTCAAAATATTTTACAGGAGTCCAGGTTAGTTAGTTAATTAATTAGTTTAAACAGAAAGCTTGGTAAATGTATATCACTCAGTTTATTTAGTTCACTAGTTTATGGTTCAGCTTTAAAGATTAGAAAACTGAGGGGATCTGTAAATTCTTGTTGAACCGCACATGCTTTTGGAAGCAGGGGTGCATGACATATGGAGGGAGTGTGTGTATGCATAGTGCAAACTGCCAGCACCATACAGGACATGCATGTGGTAGCCAAGTAAGACAGGTCTGCAGCTTTGGAGTTGGGCATACAGTGGGCCAGGGCCTAGATTATGGTGCTGTGGTATATCAGTCATTACCATTCATGACACATCAGTGGGGCTGATGGGACATAGAGTTATACACACACACACACACACACACACACACACACACACACACACACACACACACACACACACACCAACACGTGGGACAGACTACATGTTTGCAAGTGTGTGTGGGTCCATACCTCTATGACTGTAAGATGTTCAAGATGCAGAATGCCAGAAATACTTGCATTTACTTCACCTTATTACCTTTTCCATAGTAACAGGAAGTATCTGCATCTCATTGGGCCTCTGCACTCATTAGGTGATACTACTACCCTATGACAGAACTTCTCTCTAGCGACCTAGTTTATCTGACATACAGAACATCAGAAGATGGCTGCCGAGCACCGAGACAGTGATAGCTGCAGAAGTTTTTGTATCACTAGGTATTATGTACACTGTCTGTGTGTAAGCATGGCTATGTCAGTCATTCCACATTTATGTTTATGTCTGAGGTGTGCATGCTACATTTGCATTTCTATGTACTTGGAGTACCTCAGAGAGCTAGCTATGCATTCTTAGTACTCATGTTCTGCGGACATCACTGCCTGCACATCTGATACTTAGGCATAGCTTATGTCTGCCTAGCAGGCCTTGTTCTGGCCTTTCTTTCTGTAGACTGACTAGGCACTGTTGTACATGCTCAGTTGTTTTTTTTTTTTGCATATGAATCACACAGTACTGGCTGATTTGATGTGCAATGGAATACTTACTCTGTAACCCTGCTGTGATGATGTTTTTCAATTGCATTCGGTCCTTTGCAAACCTTTTGTCTATGCATTAGCCCTAGATGGTGACTATAACAACTGATAAATTCTGCTTAGGGTAAGTAGAATTTTGAAGGAAATGGTCAGAGAAGTATATAGAATGATAGTATATTTATTTACTAAATCATATAATGCAGAAATTATTCCGTATATTGGAAGGGTTCTAATGTAGTAAAGCATATAAGAAAGAAAAGGCAAAGACAAACCATTGACAGTTATAGAGCAGTAAGTCTATTGAGCACATTGGGTAAATTAATAGAAGGGCTGGACCAGAGACATTTTTGGATATGTTAACCTTCACATATTCTGTGCACAATTAATTTGTTTCCTCCTGGAACAGTGAAATCTTAAATGAAAGTTTACTAGTACATGAAGACATAAGACATAATATATGATCCAACAAGTTAAGAAGATGAAATATATACTATGGTTGACTATGGTTGGGTTAAGTGGATTAAATATTTCTCTTGTAGATTAATTTATTAAACAATTACTTGATCTGATCCATTGTGCAACATTTGCAGCCTTTACATTACATTACATTACATTACATTACATTACATTAAATTACATTACATTACATTACATTACATTACATTTATCTGATGGCACAAAAAAGACAATTAGTCTGTCTAGTCTAGGCTTTTAGTGAATTTAATGTTTGTATACTCATGATCCAGATCTGATGCAATAGAGTAGAACAATACACTAATGTAATAACAAGGAACACAACAGATATCTATTACATAATTTAATTATGTAGAGTAACAATTCCAAGTGATGAGGCCATTGTCCCTGAAGAGGTCCCAGACTGTTTCACAGGAGACCAGAGCAGCTGTGAATAAATGAATGTCCACCTTTAGTTATTATTACTGTGATGTTGATATGGGAAGGATGGCGGGTAGTAAATTACTGATGTTTACTGGAATTTAATTGTGAAAATGTAACATATAGACTCAAAGTTTAATTAATGTGTGTGTTTGCATTTGTGTATGTTTGTGTTCATGTTGTATGCAAATGGATGCCAGTTTCATTAAATTGCACAAACAGCTACAATTAAGTAGTCATAAAATGGGTAACAGGATTGCTTGCTAACTTTGCATCTGTGCATGAAATGTGCTTTGTGCACAGGAAGAAGCTAATGCAGACCACCTAGACCTCACATTGAGTCATGGATCATTATTTTCCTCACAGTCTTCAAAATCTCACAGCCAGCAATGTACTTCCAGTGTAAAAAAAGACTCTACTGTCAACTACTTTTACAAAAAATACAGAAAATACTTAGACAAAAAGTCAGAAAAAAAGAGAACGAGAGAGAGAGAGATAGACAGAGAGCAATAGAGTCCAGAAATAAAAATGTTAGCAAAGAAATTGTAAACATGAAGTCTTGGCTAGAAAACTAGTAAAAGGTGATAAAACTTTAAATAAAAAAAAAAAAAACAGATTATACAAGTACCCAAAACTCCTCAATTTGAGCTCAAGCTGTCCACATACTATTTGTGGACTACCACCACGTTAACTATGACTCTGAATTAGTGCAACCTGAATCCAAAATTAAATTTACAGAAGAAACTGTGCAATGGCACACAGCATATACAGAAAGCTCACCAAATAACTATACTGAAAATGTTATGGCAAAATTCTATGTAGTATAAAGGTAAACTCCAGTACAGTAGATAGATATATAGTTAAAATGGGCAACATGCTTTATTTTCAACACATGCCCATAACTGCGAAAACACATTTTTAACATACCACCTCTAACTGAACTATGACATTGCATTCTACTGCAAGCACTCAGTTCCTAAGCACTTGAAGACCATTGTCTCAAAGGCAGGGACATGAGTGTTTTGGAGCTTGTGTAGGCTGCCACTCATATCCAAATTTTAACCATCAGGCTGACAACACCCTGGTCATGTGGTAATATCTCTGCCATGCACTCTCCCTTGTTAGTTATAGCATATGTGATAAATGGTTGTCAATCACAATACACAGTGCAGTGTATGTTTCTGTATAGTGGGTATTCAAAGCCATTTTTTGATATCTAGTGGAGGTTTAAGATTTTTCCATGGTGTGAGGAAGGATGAATGTAAACAAACGTTGCAACCTGTGGACTGGTGATTGACAAAAAATATGCTATGATAACAGTAACTGGAGAAATACACAACTGAAGCTGTACTGGTGGCAGCTTTACACAGCGCATAACAATATTTTATTACAATAAACAAGCTATAAACTCAGCATAGCCATTAGGGTAATAAAATACAGCAACAGTTACTCATGCAAACCTATAATACCAAGCATCAAAGTGGCAATTGAATGAGTCAAAGATAGTGGCACCTTTCATGATTGCAAAGAAAAACTTTCCAATGTCTAGGACAGTTCTAAGAGATTTTTTAGATGCTTTTATATTGTTCTGGAGCAGATATGTTTTGTGGTACAAAAGAAACAACTGAACCTGTGCAACTGCCTAACATGAGACAGTTTATAGACATTAAGAAGATCAGCTGTTCAGACCAAGAAGTTTAAATATCAATGGCACATTTGAAGGGTCTAATCTTCTTTAAACTGAAAAACATCTAGCCTTTTCAAAAACAAAAGGATGGTTCTTTAATTTATGGGAAAGCAATACTAACTGGGAGATTACATTTAGTAGTATTTGAAGATACGGAATTTAGTAGGATTGGAAGGGGGATCAGCCACATACCCAGATAGTTGTATGGCTATAGACAAGTATTACAGACATGCTTAACCACAGTGAGCATTGCCAGAGAACATGGATTTATTTGGTTTAATCATTTTTTTTTATAATTAGCTATTTCCAGTTTTGGTTGGCATGCATAGGCAAGCTGCTTAGTACACTAACACATACAAGGTGCCTTGTATAACAGGTGAGCTTGGTCTGATTTATAGACAGTTGTTCACCCAGTAGCACTGCTATGTGTTACAGAGTAGCAAGTGTTATTTCACTACATGTAAATGCAGTAATCAGGGGGGTTGGGCTATGCTAATGAGGCCTAAAAGCAGCCTGCTATGTTGCCCAGTTAAGAAACTTGTAAAAATTGAAGTAACATACTGTGCTATGCAGTACAGAGAAAGTGTATGTTTATGCCTCTAGTTATCATCCTGTACCTGTGCATTCAAGGTGAGGAAAGCTGTGCAAGGGAATGGCAGCAGCTTCACACTGTGCAGACTGTTGATTCAGGTAAGTACTGCAGCATGTGTAGTGTGTGTATGTGTGTGTGTGAGTGAGATGGTGTATGTCTGTTCATGTTTGTGTGGTTACAGGATCTGTGCATCGATGCCTATTACAAATGTTTGAATGAATGTGTCAATAGATGACCTCTGCTTGATCTGACTTGTGGCTAATATAAATGGGGATATTGTGGATGCAGAGTGAGAAAGTATGTGTGTGTGTGTGTGTGTGTGTGTGTGTGTGTGTGTGTGTGCGTGTGCGTGTGTGTGTTTGTGCATGTACAAAGGCACACATGCTTACTCGTGTGTGCATGTGTGAGTTTTAGTGCAGCGTATATAATTGTGTGCCTGTGTGTGGTCTGTGCTATGTGACAGATTTGTTGCTTTGAGGAACACAGGGTTGAAGAAGGCTGTTCCAGGGTTACAAATTCATGGAAAGATTGTGAAATTATACATTTGCTGTTAGCTGAGTATGGGAAAATAGATTGAAGTGGTTATTTTAGCTACTAGGGTCAGAATAATGAGTAAGCCAGAAGGGTGCATTGTGTTGTAACTCAGAAGAAAATATTTATTTAAAATGTTTTATTAAGTCTAGCTGATCTATAACAGGATTATTAGGGGAGCTTTCAAAAATCATTCCATAACATATCTCTTTTCTCTGTATATTCACCTTGCCTACTGACCGTCAAGCCACGTCCACAGCTGCCCAGTCATTCTCTGTTGGGGTGTTAGCTCCTCTGCCCATTCTTTTGCATCTGAGGGAAAAGGCCCAGAACACATTCATTCAAGGATGATTCATAGAACAGCAATCAACTTGGCATTCATGAGTGCATTTTAGTTGCAAATCCCTAATCCCTCCCCTTGGTGGTGGTGGTGATGTGGGCACAAGCATCATCATAAGGATGACCAACCCTACCCAAATAAGAAGAGGTACAGTCCTACAGTGTGGTCTACAAGGACTAAGTACTATGATTCTAGCTTGGGTAGCCAGAGCCATACCGTTGCACAGCTGTGGCTTAACTGTCGGGAGTTTCCGCTGCCTAGCCCTGGGGAAGAAGAATCAACAACTTTGAAGCTGGTAAATTCTCCCCCCGGGGCTGGTGCCCCAGCAAGAAATGTGCTCCTTTCCCACCCATGCCCCAAGCATAACTATTTCAGTACTTGCACCGACATTCAAACTCAAGTCATCTGGGTCACAGTCTGACTTTATTCCAGTGTATCACAGAGCCAGAGATGCTCTATCCCAGTGTATCACAGAGCCATGGAGGCTCCATCCCTGTGTACCACAAAACCAGGCAGACTTTATCCCTGTGTACCACAGAGGCAGGCAGGTTCTATCCTTGTGTGCCACAGAGCCAGGGAGGCTCTATCCCAGTGTATCACAGAGCCATGGAGGCTCTATCCTTGTGTACCACAAAACCAGGCAGACTTTATCCCTGTGTACCACAGAAGCAGGCAGGTTCTATCCCTGTGTACCACAGAGCCAGGCAGGCTCTATCCCTGTATACTACAGAGCCAGGCAGGTTCTATCCCTGTGTACCACAGAGCCAGGCAGGCTCTATCCCTGTGTGCCACAGAGCCAGGCAGACTTTATCCCTGTGTACCACAGAGGCAGGCAGGTTCTATCCTTGTGTGCCACAGAGCCAGGCAGACTTTATCCCTGTGTACCACAGAGGCAGGCAGGTTCTATCCTTGTGTGCCACAGAGCCAGGGAGGCTCTATCCCAGTGTATCACAGAGCCATGGAGGCTCTATCCCTGTGTACCACAAAACCAGGCAGACTTTATCCCTGTGTACCACAGAAGCAGGCAGGTTCTATCCCTGTGTACCACAGAGCCAGGCAGGCTCTATCCCTGTATACTACAGAGCCAGGCAGGTTCTATCCCTGTGCACCACAGAGCCAGGCAGGTTCTATCCTTGTGTGCCACAGAGCCAGACAGGCTCTATCCCTGTATACTACAGAGCCAGGCAGTCTCTATTCCTATGTACTACAGGGCCAGGCAGGCTCTATCAAAGTATACCAAAGAGCTAGGAAGGCTCTATCAAAGTGTACCACAGAGCCAGGGAGACTCTATCTCTGCATGCCACAGAGTCTAGGAGGTTCTATTGAAGTGTACCACACAGCCAGTGAGGCTCTATCCCTGTTTACCACAGAGCCAGGCAGACAATATCCTTGTGTACCACAGAGCCAAGCAGGCTCTATCCCTGTGTACCACAGAGCTAGGCAGGCTCTATTCGTGTTTACCACAGTGCCAGGCAGGCTCTATCAAAGTGTACGCAAGAGCCCAGGAGGCTCTATCAAAGTGTACCACAGAGCTCAGGAGGCTCTATCTCTGCATGCCACAGAGTCAGGGAGGCTCTATCCATGTTTACTACAGAGGCAGGTTTCTCATAATATATTTCTGTAAACTAGATTGTTTTTTTTTTCCAGTATCCACATTGGTTGTTTGTGAGAAGTGTTTGTTTTCTTTCACGGAGATTACATTTGTTGGTCTTTGTCTCTGTTTTGCTCCTACTGCAGGTAACATATTCATCTGAGAGAAGGGGTTGTGGAGTGGGGTTACAGTTTTGTGGGGGTTCATGCCATTTCTAGTCTGTAATACAAATAAGAATAACTGTAGTTCTGAAAAACAGTCTCACTGAATTTTCTTTATTTTAAAAATGTAGTTCTCTTATTGTTGCAGTTTTGCAGATTATCAAGCTTTTTTAGTGACACAATTTCTAAGTATTTAGCCAAGTCTTTCCTTTCTTGTCTTTAATATGCCACATGTTATGGCCTGCTTTTTTTTTCTTTTCTGCAAGCAGCAGTGTTATCCTAGACAAATCAGACACCTTTTTCCCTATGTGCTTTTCACCTCTATGCCTGCCAGTTGTCAAGCTGTTTCCTATCAGACAAGCCTGTTAATTACCCCCAGTGAGGGTAAGAGCTGGCCAGTGTGGGTGATCACACAGGCAGCCTTAGAGGCAGTGCATGCCCTCCCCAGTATCATTGCATTGAGGTCAAATTTATAATTTATTTATTCATTATTAACATTTGTTTACTGGGAGAGTCCGACTTGGAATGAGACAGTTTTCAGCGGAGGCCTAGGGAAATGCTTCTGATGCATGTCTTTGTGATGTGGGAGGAAACTGGAGCACCTGGAGGAAACCCACATGAATGCAGGGAGGACACGCAGACTCCAAACAGAAGGCTCCCCAGCTGAGAATCAAACCAGAGGACCTCTTACTGTGAGGCAACAATGCTAACCACTGTACTACTGCACTATCCTGGCTTTGATATCTCTCTTGGGTGGTGGAGAAGTGACCTGCATCACTGTGGGAGACTCTATGCCCTCCCTGTGTAAATGCACACTCCTGTGAATCCACTTGAGGGCTACCACATTCTTGGCATGGTGGTCAAATGCTTGCACAGGGACCATCTGTCATGAAGATGCCCTCTTCTGAGGGATTGTGCCATTGGATGGTCCAAATCTATCCCCTTTCCATTTCAAGGTTAGTCAGATCCATCTTCCTCACACCATCTCCAAGAGATAACTGAGCAGCTAATCAAACTCATGTTGCCTAGGCCTTAGTCAAGACTTTATCCCTCTATGTGAATATGAGACCTTACTGAAATAGTATGTCATATCACTTCTGTTAGTTCCCCAAAAATGGTATCCTTATATTGTACAGATAAGCAACTTCGCTTCTTAGAAGGTCAGCCACAATTGTGGGGCATTATTCTACTGTAGTCAGCAAAGAAAGAGGGCAAGACAAAGAAATGAGCCATCTTCTTCTTCTTCCAGTTAGTTAAAACATGGCTATGCAAAATATGCTTTTCTGTAAACAGATTAAGCCTGATTAGATTTTTTATGAGCTGGATAGGCCTTTACAGGATATCTTACAATTAGTCTTTTCCTGGATTCCTAGTCAGTTAACATTTAGCCTCCATTACATTATAATTGTGTTTCACAGACAAAAGGGAGACAGGGAAGCAACTATTCAAATTTCTTAAGAGAGGAGGGGAGAAGTAGGGGCAGTAGATATTAGTAGTCTTAGAGCTTAACTCCATGATACAGTGGGATAGTGCCCTGACTGAGACCCCATGTGACTGGTGTTTGCTTGGAAGACGTGGCACTGGAACAGCCAGGGAGGGAGGAAGAAGAGTGAAGTGGTGTGGTCCATGTGCCTCTTCAGGGGTGAGAGGAGTATTGTGGACACCCATTGAGCACATGAGGAAATTTGATTTGCTTGGTGGAGTTCAGGGAGATCACTTCCTTAGGTTTAAGGTTGGAGGCATGGCTGTTTGTTGGCAGCATCCCTTGTGGAAATGAGGATTGTACAGCATGGACAGTCCATTGCATGGCTTGCTTCAATTGTTTACCATGTGTGTGTGTGTGTGTGTGTGTGTGTGTGTGTGTGTGTGTGTGTGCGTGTGGAGGGTGGGGTGGGGGGATGCATCAACATAAGGTAGAAACCCTGAAACTACCCCTGATGGCAGGCCACTCTGGCAGTGTGGAAGGATGAAACCCTGACTGAGGGCCCAGTTGACCTGGGTATGATTACCAGCTTGGGTAACTGACTGAGTGACATGTAGGGATGGGCACTCCTGTCCCAAGTGGGAGGGTGCTCATTGGTGATGTACCCTTATGGGAGGCATGGTCCAAAGAGGAGAGTTGCCCTCTGACACACTCAATGAATGTGGAAGGTTGGGAAGGGAGTGGGTAGAGCATCTAAAGAAATCCCTCCCCCCAGGATACATGCAAAGATGGCCAAGCCCCTAGGACACTCTTATGATCTTTTGTGGTTCCAGCACTAGAGTAAGTCTCATGGGGGGATAGGAGAAAATCTGGTAGACCCAGCATGGACAGGGGGCACTGGAGAGCTGGTCCAGTTAAATGACGTCCCAAAGGGGATCAAAAATATATATAAATTAAAAAAATACCTCTTCTGGTTGACTGTAACTCTAGTGGTGGGTAATAAATGAACAGATTGACTGGAAGGGGGCTGATGATCAACAGGCAGGATTAAAAAGTGCCAAAAATATTAGCAGAGTCAGATGCCAATTAGGAGAACTTAGCTACAAGTCAGTTAAAGCTTTATTAAGAGTCAGTAAGTCATAATGGCATGAAAGTTTCTCATTACCAAAACTAAAAAACATGCTGAGTTCAAATCACAGGTTTGTCACACCAAAAGTGGTAATATTGTAGGGTAGGTCTTCCAGACAGAGAAGGATGACTCCAACTTGAGCTGTGTCTCAGACAGCATCATAGTATCTATGTTTTTTACAGTGAGGAATGCTTTAGGTTCATCTAACTTAATTATTAACAACTAGGCTCAACTTAACATAGCAGTCACTTATATCCCACCAAATTAAAAAAATAAAAATACTTCTACTCTTGAAGATATTTTATCCTGGATGTCTTCTAACACTAAATACCATACCCTTGTATTGGGTGATGTACACATAGGTTTGGCTAATAACAACAGTAATGTACACTCGTCACCAAACATTAACCTCTTTGGTTTCAAACAAATAATAAACGACAATGCCAGAACAGACAGAAAGAGTGGCAAGGAAGGCGTTATTGATTGGATACTTACACAAATGAATCACGTCCTCTCTTCAGGCACCTTGCCAAACCCCCTCACTGACCAGCAACCAACTGTCTTAGCCAGAACAGTCGAAAATCAACAAAAATATTTAAATTAGGTGTAAGCCAAAATGTACTTCCACAAGGACACTTTCAATTAGTCTGTAAAATAATGCCAATGGCACATTTTAAAATATCTAGCCCAGATGAGGTTGCAGCCACTTTAACCAGACCTTCCTAACTACCCTCAACTTTATTTCATTCATGCCCCTCAAAAGAAATTAAGAAACTAATGTCAATCAGGAGACAAAGCTTGGAGACATTGGCAAAGCTCTCAAACAACTCAGTGCAGACAAATGTATAACATATATAAAAGTCAGGTTAAATATACCACTAGTAGAAACAAGCTAATTTTCTTTAATCAGCAAGTCCTCCAACATCAGATTAATCCCAAACAATATTGGACAGATTTTTGACAAGTATTTCACAGATGTAGCTAACACTTTTATAAAAAACAATAACTCCATACCAAGCAGCAATGCCTCACAAGGTTTGCTTGGTACACTGAACCTTCAGTAAGTAACTGTCACTCATATAAAAGGCTACTACAAAAGCTAAAACCTACTTCACAAGCCCCTGACCTTCTTCCACCTTAATATCTAAAAATTGCAGCTGATACAATAGCCTACCTATTTGCAATACTTATAAATAGATCTGTAACTGAATCTTATGTCCCAGTCCTATAGAATAAATGTTATATATCTCTTGATAAAGGAGGAATAAACAATTCCTTTAGTAATTTTAGTCCTATTACCATACTATCCCTCTGCATCTCTAAAATACTTGAAACTGTATGCAAAAGCAGCTGTTACATCACCTTATAAATAACAATTCATTATCACCTGCACAACTTGATTTTTTTGACCTGGATTCAACATTGAAACTACTTTTTTACCCTTCTTAAATACAATTAATCATGGCAAAACCAAGGCTGCTGTTCTCTGAGATCTATCAAAGGCCTTTAATACCATCTCTCGCATACTTCTTTTAAAAAGACTAGCTAATATGGATCAGGTTCCTATTAGAAGACCGAAGAGGCATTCTTTCAAATGCATCTTGGTCGAACTTAAAAGACTGAAACGGCAAAATATCAAAGCGGCTTTTAAGTTAATTCTTTCCCTGGGAAAGAATTCGTTTGGCCGCTTCGTTACTTAGCCATTTTTGGCACTGTAGTGTGGTCTCGCAGTTGGTATATTTAAGTAGGGGTGTGTGTGTGTAATGTTTAAAGTGTTTTGCTTTTTTTTTTTTTTGTTGGAACAGCGATTTTTTTCTCATGGAAAAAAAATCACTGTTCTGACAGTTCGACATTGTAAGCTTTCGCTTACATAGGGTTGATTAATCACCGTTCACTTTTTTAAGCATTTGGTGATCTAATATAGACCCTATGGATCAGGCACACAACATGTTTGAATGATGCAAACGTTATCTTATAGACAACAAGCAGTAAAATGGTTCAAAGCCGCACCTACTTTTCTACCCATTAATATAGGTGTTCCATAAGGCTCAATACCTTGGTAATTTCTGTTTCGTATTTTTGTAAATGACATGCAAGCCCAAATACCTGATGCCAGATTAGTGCAGTGTTATCTGCACTGCTAACTCCCCCAGTCAGTTGCATCATTCCACAAAGCTTAACCTTCAAAGCCTAGAACAGTAGCTTAAAGAACCAAATTTTTCTAAATACCAATAAAGCTAAACTAATTATATTTCCCTGGGGAAATCTTAGTTACTTCACAAAATAACAAACCATTTGAATACGTTTCTCTTGCTAAACTTTTAGCAATATTCAAATACAATAAATTATCCTTCAAGAAACATACTGATTTTGTAACCTCAAAAACGTACAAAAGTTGAGTATGTTATACATATCAAGACCCCACCTAACAGAAACTACAGAACTATATACAAACCAAACTCTATTACTACCTCTAATACTATATGCATCCTCCTTCCTATATTCCAAAAACTCACCTACATAAACTAGAACACATATACAATAAAATTGCAAACTACACTGCTAATGTCCACAATAAAACTCATTGTATAGCACTTTGCAAGATTTATTGGCTGGAGCTAAAAAACCTTTTAAAATGTAACCACTTAGAGATCGCAGATACAATTTTTACAAACCAAGAAGATGCTATCCATCCATCCATAATCTATTTCCAATATGTATACCTCTCAGAGACTTACAATCTTGAACCTAAAACTTCCTAGAAGTTGTCAAATCAAACAGCCACATTGTTGACTCTTTATACACTGTTCATGTACCCAAGCTGTGGAATTCCATTCACTTAGACCTTAAACATGAGAGTAAACATAAAATGTTTCTGTAGAATATAAAAGCCTACCTAACTTCCACTTGTAGCTGTTCTTGTTCCTTTATTTCATCACCATCCATCATATCCTCAACTGCTATCCATCCAAGTGTTTCCTCTTTTCCTGTACCACCTTTAGCCACTATACTATCGACATTCATAGCATTATATGTAACTGTTTCTGTATACTGTCACAGAATGTATTTGTAACCTTCATTACTGATGTTTTTATATATATATATATATATATATATATATATATATATATATATGTATATATATATATATATATATCCTTCATTACTGATATATATATATATATATATATATATATATATATATATATATATATAAAAAACATGTCATTTGAAATTGTTCTATGTATGCATTCAAGAATATCCATGCAAAGTTGATTTTTGTTACTTCTGTTTTTTTAACTGTGGAGCTTTTCTCTCTGGGCCTCTGCTGGAAATGAGCTTTTAGCTCATTCAGATTATTCCTGGTCAAAAAATGAAAATAAAATATAATAAATTAAGTTCTTTGAGGGACTAAACATAGATATATGTGTTATGAGCAGCCCCAGATGTAGAACAGGAGCAGAGAACTTTGACTTTGCTCACATGACAACTAGACATTCCTCTCGGCCTCTTAGCAGAAGAAATCTGGACAAAGCCTAAAATAATTGGGATGACAAAGGCCCAAAAAGAGGACAGATTTTAAATATTGCTGTTATAAATAAAGTTGCTAGAATAACAGGATTTATACTAGTATGCATTTTGCTTTACTTATTTTTTTATCTTTCTACTCTGCTTTTGAGAAATTTGTCATTGAAAAATTCAAATGTAACTGTAGGGATTGTATTAGACTGTAGGTAGTAAATATACTATAATAGTATGCTTCTGTACTACAGCTTTACACGTATAAATGATGTGATGTTAATCTGCGTTTTCTTGGAGCTAAGCTGCTAACTGCTTTCAGATGTTGCATCTGGTAAATTTTTGGGATACTTATTGTACTTATGCTGCCATTGATAAATGGATCTCTTTTTGCACAATGATCACAGATCTTTGAGTTTTTTTTTTTTTTGTTAAACTTGTTTACTACAGTTTGGTCATGGCTGAAAATGTGCTCTGCTGGATCAGTTAACCTATCTGAAAAATTCTCTCTTGTAATCGAATGTCTTCTATTGTGGTATTTATCCAGTATTATTGGAAAATCAATAAATCACAAGGTGGCATGATCACTTTTGGCCTGTGTCTATCTCACCTCAGCGGCTGTCAGTTCTTCCACAGACAACAAAAATGGGTCAGTGAGGCACAGCCCCTGCCAAACTCTAAGATTCTCTACATTTCTCTTACTAAATACATTAACTCCAGGCACATTGTACCGTGTGGTGACATAATTCATTGCACATAGCCATCCCTTGTTTTTCTATAATTTTTAGCCATTCCTAAATTTGCACAAGTAGGCTCTCCACCTGAGATGATAAAGGATATGATACTGTGATGATAAAGGATATGATACTGAGATGATAAAGGATATGATACTGTGATGATAAAGGATATGATACTGAGATGATAAAGGATATGATACTGAGATGATAAAGGATATGATACTGTGATGATAAAGGATATGATACTGAGATGATAAAGGATATGATACTGTGATGATAAAGGATATGATACTGAGATGATAAAGGATATGATACTGAGATGATAAAGGATATGATACTGTGATGATAAAGGATATGATACTGAGATGATAAAGGATATGATACTGTGATGATAAAGGATATGATACTGAGATGATAAAGGATATGATACTGAGATGATAAAGGATATGATACTGTGATGATAAAGGATATGATACTGAGATGATAAAGGATATGATACTGTGATGATAAAGGATATGATACTGAGATGATAAAGGATATGATACTATGATGATAAAGGATATGATACTGAGATGATAAAGGATATGATACTGTGATGATAAAGGATATGATACTGAGATGATAAAGGATATGATACTGTGATGATAAAGGATATGATACTGAGATGATAAAGGATATGATACTGCAGGGAATATTTATATGCGATGGCAGGGGAAAGGAAGAGTGCTGAATATTGGTAGGCTGGTGTGTAATAAATAAAATATCTCATTCTGTAGCTTTAGGAAATGAGTTTTGGAAGAGTGGCAAATTTAAGTTTAACAACACTGGGTCCTGTTTTTCTAGTAATTTCATTTGTTGACTGGCTTATTGCAATCAATGTCTCATATTGTATTCTTGTCAGTTTTTTGTGTAAGAATATTGCATTTAATTTCTGCATGGTTGATTTACACAAGCATTAAGATTTTTCCTTGGAGGGTTTATGTCTATATTTTTCCATGTGCAATGAGTGAAATTACTTTTCTAAACCCCCATACTCTACTGTGTGAGTTTACTTTTTTTACATTGAAATGCACATGAAATATGATCTGTGTCTTACATTGTAATTTTAATTTATTACTTTCTTTGAAGTTTTTTAAGGAGCTAGTGGGCTTTGGAGTTGTGTACATTATTTTGTTTGTGCACTTGTGTAAATTTTGGTTTTAGTTTCTAGTTTTAAGTGAATAGCAACATTTGCTTGGTTTAGGTCAATTGTCATAGCTCTATTGGTGTGCCAAGGATGCAGATAAACTTTGTGTTATGTGCTGAGAGTATAGATAAATAAATATATCTATTCAGTGGGTCGGGTAACCCTTATCAAGGATTTACCATTAGGATAATGCCATCAGGAGAAAAGTATATGCATCACGGTATACACACATGCACACACATACAAACACTGGAAAGTATTTTTTTCTGCTGGGCAATGGAGGTTGATAATATATAAATGGTTTGAATTAATTGGTCATTCTTCCACATACAAGAGACACGTTGGCATACTGGTTAAGGTCTTTGCCTCCCATGCACAAGTTAAAAGGTTCGATCCTAACCTCTGACCAATGTCTGTTTGGAGTTTGAGTGTTGTCCCTGTGTCTATGTGGGGTTCCTCTCACCTCAGAAAAACATGCTGAGTCTTTCTATCTCATACTCACCAAAAGAATGGAGCTATGGGCAGCAGCACAGAGTCTATATGATGCTCTGTAGGGGGTAGAGTTGTATAAACCAATCCCTTTATGCATCTACTGCGGTGCACAGTATCCTCATGATAGGAGAACACTGATCACAGACTGCATGCCATGGCAGGACTAGTCACTTGACAGTGTAAAGTATAGCACTAGGTGATTTGGTTGTGTTGAATAATGTCACCAAAATGGGCATGGGGACTAGCTGGTGATAAGTGGGCCGAGGACCCAGCCTACTCCAACCTATGCCAGGGACCCATGCTAGTGGTGAGAGGGGTGTATGTGCCCCTATTGGCCAGTGTGTGCCCACCATAAAGCCCAGCAGCCCTGGGTCAGTAAGCTACTGGCTGACCAGTGTCCAGTTGCCCAGCTTGGGTTACCTGGGGTAGCTCTGTTGAGTGAAACCTGGACATAAAACCAACCAACCTGCCAAACATGAACTAAGAATTGCTACACTTTATGTATGTTCACTGACAGGATGTAGCTTGGAAGTAAATAACATGATGGTAAGGAGGAGGCTGGACATCCTCTGTATCCAGGATACAAGATGGAAGGGCAGTGCAGCAAAGCCCTTTGGCTTGAGATCCAGAGTCTAGTACTCAGTAAGAGTACAGGCTAGAAATGGTCTGGGAATTGTGGTGAGGGAGAGGCTTCAGAAGGCAGTAAATTCTGTAATCAGAATTAGTGCCAGACTTGCAATCAGACTCCAACCTAATGACAAGACAATATTCATAATCTCAGACTATGCCCCACCGCAGGGTTGTGATAGTCAGGAAAAGAATGCATTCAGACAGTGGTTGCAGGACCTACTATATAAAGCAGGACAATATGAATTGTGTGTTAATAATGGGTGACTTGAATGCACATATCGGGGCAGACAGAACAGGAAATGAGGACTGCCTGGGTCCACATCGTTGGGGTAAAACAGGAATAAAAAATGAAAGGCCATTCTAGACTGCTGTCTGGCAAATGGCTTGATAGTAACCAACACATGGTTCAGAAAGAGAGACAGTCACAAGATCACATTACAAAAGTGGCCAACGTGCAAGTCAGATAGACTTCCTCCTTTTAAGGAAAGGGCAATGGGGCAGAATCAGCAATTGTAAAGTCATCCCCAGTGAAACAGTCAGTCTACAGCATAAACCACTGGTTGCTCCAATCAGTGGTCAGGAGGCCCTAAGGCCAACAGAGACCAGGCTGGAGACCTGGAAATTGACTGTAGAGAAAGCACACTTCAAGGAATTACTGAGGGCTCTAGCAACTCAAGAAGAAGAAGAAGAAGAAGAGGAAATAGGTGGAGTTGAAGAAGAATGGCAGCACCTCAAAACAATATGTGTGAGGAATACCGAACAGATATGTGGGTGAGCCAGGTACAGAAATAAGGTAGATTAGGAAAGTTGGTTGTGGAATGCAGAAGGTGAGGAAGTCATCAAAAGTAGGAAGTAGTGTCAGAAGAAGTGTGAAATAGGAAAAATAGACCAGTATTCCTAGGAATGAATAATGGTTGGCTAACACAGAAAGTAAGAAAGGAGTTACAAAAGCAAAGAACAAGGCATCAGAGGCACTCTACCAGCTTCTGGAAATTAAGTCAGTAGGTGGCACAAAAAAATATATCAGGTTGCAAGGCAAAGACAGAAAGATAAATCTTAAGGGATACCAGCAACAACCTGCTCACCAGTCTGCAGGACATCAAAGGCTGATAGAAGGAGCATTTCCAGCAGCTTCTGAATGAAGAAAACCTTACAAAAGCTGTAGACACAGCCTACAAGGAGAGAAGAGGAGAAGCCCACCTTAGAAGAAGTAAGAACAGCACTGAGGAAAATAAAGTCGGGGAAAGCAGCAGATGTGATAAAGATGTTGGGTGAGCAAGGGCAGAAATCTTTCCAGAAGGTACTCATAGCAGTATGGAGAGAAAGACATATGCCAGATGACTGTCGAATAAGCATATTAGTGCAAGTGTACAAGAACAAAGGGGATATTCACAACTGCGGGCAGTATATAGAGGTGTCAAACTCTTTTCACACTGCATGAAATTCCTGCAGAAGGTATTTGGTAAACAAATATGATGACTAGTTGAAAGTAAGATGGGAGATGAGCACTTCGGATTCAGATCAGGATGCAACACAAATGACCCACTGCTGGCAGTGAGACAGATGGTTGAGAAGAAGCTAGAGATGAGTAAACGGTCAAAGTGGGCTTTCCTAGACTTGGAGAAAGCATATGACAAGGTCATATGATCAGGGTTCAGCTCTGAGCCCACTGCTGTTCATACTGGTGACACTACATTAGCAAACAGGTCAAAAGGAACAGGTCAACAAAGTTGCTGTATGCAGGCAATTTGGCACTGCAGACAGACTCTGACCAAGAACTTCAACAAAGGATAGGAGAATAGAATGCAAAACTGAAGGCACATGGGATGAAAGTAAGTACAGATAAGACAGTTGTAATGACAACAAATGGTGGAGTTTATAAGAGGCTGAGCATTGAGATAGAAGGGAAGATAAAGTAGAACAGGTTGACAACTTCAAGTATCTGGGAGGGATGGTTGAGGAGAAGGGAGGTCTAAATGAGGAGGTTAAAGCTGGAATTAAAAGGGCTGCAGCCAAATGGTACAGAATGTCAGGTGTAGTATATATGGCAGCTGTAGTATATGACAGAAGAATGACAAAGAAGCTGCACAACAAGGTGCACAAAACAGTGGTGCGACCACTACAACTGTATGGTGCAGAAACATAGGCATTAAAGGCAGAGCAGTTGGGAAAGCTAGAGGTGATGAAGATGAAGTGCCTGGGATGGATGTAGTATTCACAGTGTGGGACAGATGAAGAAATGGGGACATAAGAGCAGAAGCCAACTTAGCTCCAATTGCAGACAAGGTCAAAGAGAACAGATTGCTGTGATTCAGGCACATCTGCAGAAAAGCAGAAGCAGAAGACCATCTGGTGAAGACAATTTAGGACAGACAGGAAGAGGGCAAGTGAAAATGAGTGTGTCCATCAAGGAGCTGGAGGAATTGTGTGACCTGTGACAGTCAGGCATGAGTGTTGAAGAAGGCAGGAGAGTGGCACTGAACAGAGAGTTGACATGACACCCTGAGCCCATGCAGCAAAAGGGGAAAATGGGGTTAATGATGATGATGAATTAATTGGTTATTACCACGTGACATCACAATATATGTTATGTTTTGTTTATTATCAATCTGTTGAGTAATGATCAGCATATTCATTGCAACATTAATTTTTATATTTGGTTGTTATTATTATTATTATTATGTCTGTTACTCTTATAGAATATGTTGGGCAGCCACGGTGGTGCAGCGGGTAGCATTGCCACCTCACAGCAAGTGGTTCTCTGGTTTGATCCTCGGCTAGGGTGCCTTCTGTGCAGAGTCTGCATGTCCTCCCTGTGGTCATGTGGGTTTCCTCTGGGTGCTCCGGTTTCCTCCCCCATCCCAAAGACATGCTGTAGGTGGATTGGACACTCTAAATTGGCCCTAGGCGTGAGTGTGTGCATGTGTGTGCCTTCTGTAGAAGTTTGGGCCCTGGGCTGGCAACTCAACACCGTAAAACTCCACTGCCAGTCATGAGCGGACAGGTAATCCGCTGTGGCTAAGTCCGAGATGGCCATTTCCTGGAATATTCCCATTTCTTCAAGGTATGGCAGTCTTGAAGTTGGTATACATAATTTTGGAGGGTGCGGGGGGCTTACCCCTGTAAAAAAGTAAGTTTAAAGGAGAAGAGTGTTGTCCAAGATCCAGCGCTCTCCCGCAGTTTTAGTCCATGTTTTCTGTGTGTGGGCACTCAGCTTTTCAAGTGCCAACATTTCAATAGTGAGACTAGAGTTGTAGCTCTTTATTTTGTTTCTCAGATTTCCCAGTTCATTAATGGCTTTTTATTTTCTTTATGCCTGACATTTCTGAATTTTTGAGTGTTTAAAAAGGATATTGTCCAGAAAAAAAATGCACTGTTTGGAGGGGGGGGGGGGGGGGTTACAGCTGCATTCTGTCAGTTGCTGTAAAAAAGTTGAAGTACACTTTCAAAAATTCTGAGTATGCCTTGAATATCAAGGTCATTATTTTATGGCAGAATTTCATCATACACATTTCAGAGAACACTACCCATTACACAATATTTTACTAGACAAAAGGAATAGCCAGTCTTAACAAAGGAAAAAAGGATTTTAGTGTGCTGTGGTACCTCTTTGTTTTTGCAAACCTTTTACTAATCTGACAGTCATTTGATTTTCCTTTCTGCTGGGTTGGTAGGTTTCTGTGCTCCAAGACTTACTTTGAAGTATGGAACAATGTGAACCTAAATAAGGTAATGCAGGTTACATAATCTCTAGTACTGCTTGTTTTTCATTTAACTCTGTGACTAATGTTTTTTAGTAGTCTTACTTTGTGCTAACTTATTATATTTACATGAGCAGTCATTACTGTTTGACTTTGCATTTGTTTCATTATTCTATCTACATATCTGAATCTGTGTCAGCAATTTCTTTTGAACTTCTGTCTTTCAGAGATGTAAAGGGAATTTGAATTGAAAGCTTCTTTCTCTCTCTTATGGAGTTTTCACAGACTCTACTAAAAACTGGAAATGATTTTGTAAAGTTTGCAAAAGGGGAAAACAACTTATTCAGTGTATTATAAATAAGCATTTGCGGTTAATTGCATACTGGAAGTATAAACCTGGTTTACCTCCTGTATGAACACACCTCTCAACTGTCCAGATTTTTGCCTCATATTTTTGGCCTGTTTCTCATACAATTTACAATTTTCTGGCTAATCACTGAAGACTGAAGTCACTAAATAATGACATACGTTTGAGTTTCATACTTCATATCCTTCAGAAAAATGCATGCCATCACAGAACCTGTTATTCTAGGAACTTTTTTTAAGTTTATGAGAGAGAGATTTAAAATCCACCCCTATTTTTGAGAGTTTGTCTCCCCCATTATTTTAGACTTTGCCCAAATTTCTTGCTCTAAGAGGTTGAGAGTTATGTGAATGAGATACAGTGGGATCCTATCTCAGCTTTAGTTGTAAGTGTCACGTGACTTATAAAGTCATAGGTCAGTCTAAATATTGTGCATTGCTATGGGAATAAGTGACTTACTGAGCATGCTCAGTGTACCATAGATTATTAGAGCACAGAGACCACTGGTAAAGTCTAGCACTGCAGCTCATAAGGTGGGGTGCACATCATGGCAGCCTAGGCTCTTAGCATTAATGTAGTTCTGTGACTGTGCTGTGGGAGAGCATTTGAAAAACAAACCATCATTCTTACTTATGCATAGACACACACAGGCAGACAAATGTACACATAAAGCACATGCTCAGGCACACACAGTCATCTTTGTGTATGTGTCCCCATAGAAGGCTTTTGAGAGAATGTCTGGAAGTACGGAAGAGGCACATACTTTGAATCATGACTCTGTTGGTGAGGGAATGATGGCATTGTTGCATGCTGCAGTTTAAGGGTAATGAAGAAGCTTGCTGATAATTTAAATATAACAGAAGGTTACACAGCAAGAGCAGTCTGTGTTTCCTGCTAGACACTGGTACATGGTATGCTGAAGGAAAGTTTTCTATACAACTGTAGGACTGCGCATGCTCACGTGTGCACACACACACACACACACACACACACACACACACACACACACACACGCATGCATGCACACACACACACACACACACACACACACACACACACACACACACACACACACACACACACACACACACGCACACACACACAGCTATACTGTGTGCTGACCAGTGACCAGATATCAAGAAATACAGTGAAAAACAAAGGACTTTGGTTCAGGGTGTTCAGCATACATTCTACTCTGTTAATCAAAACATTGCATAAGGTCATTGGCATTAGCTTGAAACTGACCCTCCATTACATATAAATACGCATGCGCACACACACACACACACACACACACACACACACACACACACACACACACACACACACACACACACACACACAACCTTCCATATGTGTGTCTTCTGCAGTGATTTTGTATATATACATACATACATACATACATACATACAGAGAAAGCTGTCACCTCTGTGAGTTACCTTGTACATAGGAATAGGCCACACAATTTATTAAATTCTGCGCCTGTAGCCAGTTAATTTTCATCTCCTAAATGCAAATACCATTTTTTTTCTTTAAAAGTTGCTCTCCATGAGTGGTGTTACTTTAATGTATGTTCATAACATTTTCTAACTTTGCTTAGGAATATTTAGCCCACTTTTGCACATCATGGGAACCACAGAACATTTGTACAGGCCTAGTTTTAATGTTCAGGTACAGGTAGGAGGCTGTAGGTCTTCTTATGATTATATCTTCATCGATTTATGTTTTCATTACCTGATACTGCCATGACTAGCTGTTCCATACCCTGATGACTGGGTCACTTCAAACAGAGGTATACTGAAGCTACTCTAACTGCCATTATTTTCTGATGCCTGTCAGCCATCACCCCTCTTTTGGTCAGTTGGACCACTTATTCCCCATCACTGAATTGAGGGCTGACCGTGATGGCCATCCTTAAGACAGCATGATCCTTATCATGCTTGCTGTACATTGCTCTAATGCTTTGTCCACTTTAGCTGTCCTGTGCACTATGTTAGAGGCACTATTACTGTCCTGTGCTTCGGTAAAAAGACTATATTGGTTATCTCTTGGCATGGTGCATAAATGATCTGACTCTCAGAACACCACATATTGTGAGCATGCTGAGTGATTCGCACACTGACACTAGGATAATGTATTTATCCTGGTATTACTCTAAAGTCCCCTTCCTTGACACTAGGTTGATGCTGGCTGCTTCATACCCTGATATTGGATCACTCTGGATACCTCATGAGCTGTCTGATACTGGGAACACTCTGTATAACCCACACCCTGATTGTGTGACCACTGTGAATATCTGTGCTCTGATACTGGGTTAACATAGGATGCCCAGATACTGAAATTATTGTGGTAATTCTTTGATACTGGGTTTATGCTGGCTACCATATATATAACTCATTCATTTCCATTTATTCTGACTAGGCCAAATTGTAGCAGAGACCTGGGGAGAAATACTCCAGTGTGCAAAAATAGTACATATGTAGCATACAGTATATGTATATTGTGTGTGTGTGTGTGTGTATATATATATATATATATATATATATATATATATATATATATATATATATATGTATATATATATATATATATATATATATATATATATATATATATATATATATATATACACACACACACACACACACACACACACACACACACACACACACACAAGCATAACATATGCAGGCAGTATACATATACTGCACTTGATTTTAGCCAAAAGACCAAGAAGCTATGCAGTAAGGGCTTCATAACTCTGTACCCTGGAGCCAGGCTGTACAGTATTAACAGTAAGTTAATGGGGCTGTCACTTGCCGTAATGCTGTGACCACTTTAGCTGTGTCGCATTGACTTCCCTTTAAATAAAAAGATTATTTTTTTGTCCCTTACCTTGATAATGGGTTCATATTGGATTCATAGGTTCATAGGTATGTAGTAGGCTAATGGCCCTAGGGCTTATATAAGCCTGGCGAAAAGGTACCCTGCCTTTCGCCACCCAAGAAAATTATTTTCCTGTGCCCCTGTCAAGCAGAGCCACAGAAGTGATCCCTGGGGTGAATTTCCTATCCCCTGGTCCTGATATTGGGGGTCATTTTGGCTGTTTTTTGCTGTAATTCTGTATGATTTTGTTGTCCCATGCTCTGATATTGGAATCACTCTGGCTGCCCTTCACCTTACCATGATAATAAGTTCATACTGCCTATACTCTGCCCTGATCTTGTGGTCATACTGAATTTTTCATGCCCTATGCTTTGTGACTTTACTATCCTTTGCTGTTTGATATTAGGATCACTCTGAATGTCCCATATTTAAGTGTTACGTGCCATACTAAGATCACATTGGTTGCCCTATACTCTGATACTGGAGTTACTTCTGATACCGCATGGCTTGATACTGGGATCATGTTGGATACCTCATGCTCTGATGCTGACATCGCTGTGGATATTGTATCTCATGATACTGAGATCAGTTTGGCTGTCCAATTCCTTGACAATAGAGTTGTGTTGGTGGTCTCCCACTCCGGCACTTTGGTCAGTTTAACTGTTCCATTACCTCATTGCTGAAGTTATTCTGACTGTCTTACATACATACAAATATTTCAAGCATGGGCATTAATGCCCTTCTAGCCTGCCAATATACCAAAACATTTGTTCCCATAATAAGTGTCCAGGCTATTCTTAAAAATATCTAAATTAGTACTTGCTTTAATGTAATTTGGTAGTCTGTTCCATGCATCAGCTACTATCTTAGAGAACCTATTAGTGCACTTTTCATTCCTATAGAATCTTCTACATAGGTTGTCTGATGATTTTATACTACTTTTTGATAACTCCAAACATTCCTAGAGGTAGTTGTCTCTAAATGCCCTATATACTTGAATATGATCTCCTCTTAGATATCTATATGAGACACTTTACAAGTTCAGACATTTTAGTCTTTCAAAATAACTTAAATTTTCACAACCATGGATGCCTTTGGTATATTTCCACTGTACTCTTTTCAGTTTACTCATGCCTGTTTTCTTATAAGCTTTCCATATTGTTATTCTATACTCAAGTTTGGGTTCAAAGTAAATAACAAACAATGACTTCATCATTTCTGATTTCCTAGACTTTATAAATCTTTTTATACAACCTGTAGTTCTATAACTCTCATTAACCAATTGATTGATATGATTAGAAAAACTCAGAGCTGGCTCTACCCATATACCCAGGTCCTTAAATGAATCTACAGTTTCAATCATTGTGTGCTGTATTAAATATTCACCTTTCAGTTTGTCTCCCAAGTCTAATATGCTTAGTTTTTGATGTATTTATCAGCATATTATTCTCCTGTCCCAAATAATCAATTTAGTCAAGTTGTTTTTCAGACATGCCTTATCTCTAACACATGTAATCAGTTTACCCAATTTCAGGTCACCTGCATATAGACTGTAGAACACTACAGATGAAAATGTTAAGTCTGAAAGATACAGTCTAAACAGATAAGGGCCTAGGACAGAGACCTGTGAGTCACCCTAACTGTAAACCAGAATTTCACCTGTCCAATTGCTGTATGATACTTGTCATGTCCTATTTGTAAGCCATGTAGCTATCCAGCTTATCAAGAGTACATCAATACCTCTTCTTCTTTTGGTTTTTCCCAGTTAGGGGATCGCCACAGCGGATCAACTGTCCTTTCATGATTGGCAGTAGAGTTTTACAGTGTCGAGTTGCCAGCCTGGCGCCCAACCTTCCACAGAAGGCACACACATGCACATACTCACATCTAGGGCCAATTTAGAGTGTCCAATCCACCTAAAGCATGTCTTTGGGATGTGGGAGGAAACCCGAGCACCAGTACATCAATACCTACTTGTTCTAATTTATTGATCAGTGTTTTGTGTATGACCCTGTTAAATGATAAAGTTACTGTAAATCTATATAAATTATGTCACAGCACACTTTTTCATTCATAGCTGTTACTATATTGTTATACTACACCATGTTACAGATGGTAATAGATCTATTTTCAACATGTGCATGCTGATATATGGTTTTAGGTCTTAACCTATCCAATTCTGACAATAGCTTATCCAATATTACCTTCTCCATTATTTTACAACAATATGAAAGTAGACTTAAGGTTCTATATGACTCTGGGTTTGTCCTACTCCCCTTTCCCTTTAAAGACAGGTTTAATAAGCACATGTTTCTAATATTGAGGAATTTTCCCCCATATTTATATGACTTAGTAAATAATAAATATAATGCTATTGTAAGTTCTTGCTGAAGTGTTCTCAGGTCATTATTATGAATTCTGTTTCCTCTCTGTGCTTTGTTTGGATCCAGTTTGTGCAGCTCTTTTTCAATATAATCTAATTTAATTCCAGTATCTGAGGTTACCTGGATGCCATTAAGACAAATTATCACCCCATTTGTGAAGACAAACTGTTTTGCATACAATTTTGTATATACAGTATATCTGTAATTTGTTGCATCTGAGAATAAATTTTAGAATCTACATAGTTTATCAATTTGAATGTCTTCACACCTTCCACATCTTATGTTTCTAGAAAAAGGTTTTCAATTATGCTTAATATCTTTATCTACATTTTCTTCAACATTTTTCTTGATCTTGTCTCACACTATGGTTAATTTGTTTGTTCAACTTGCTTATTTCAGT
This sequence comes from Protopterus annectens, assembly GCF_019279795.1. NCBI lineage: Eukaryota > Metazoa > Chordata > Ceratodontiformes > Protopteridae > Protopterus > Protopterus annectens. The sequence goes on along the minus strand of NC_056741.1, from coordinate 1,143,031,634 downwards.
TTTCAAAATTGTAGTTCTACCTCTCTTCCATTTCTTATATTTCTTGTCTCTCACCTTAATCAGATATCTTTTTTTATGGAAATATATCCCCCTTGACTTTGTATACCTAGATCCTGATGTTAAACATTTTTATGATTTGTTTGCACTCAAACAATTTCTCTTTCACAACTTTCCACATTCCATTCTGCATTTTTCCCACTGAACTCATCATCCCAGTTAATTTTACATAGCAACTGTTTTGCTTTCATATAATCTGTTATTGATCTTTTGTGGACTGGTTTAGATTTCAGTTTGGCAGAATTATCTAGCAACAAATTAACCTTTACAACCCCATAATCATTGCACTTCAATGGTGGTAAAACTTGACTTGAAGTAATAGTAATTTCTTTAGGAACACAAACAACGTCTAGTGTTCTGTTCTCCGATAAGTTTTTTATGATCTGAAACAGCTGTTGTTACTGAATATACATTAAGAACAATTTCCTTACTAAAGTTGTTGAATCAATATTATTCCATTCTGTTTCTGGTAAATTTAAGTCCTCAGCTAATATTATTCATGCAATTAATTTATGAATTCCTTTAGGTCATCAACACTTGACTTTGCTGGTTTGCACACTCCAACAATTGTTACATGTTCCAGGGTTGTCTTTATTGTCACAGTTACAGTGTATAATCTTTTATGTTGGTATGTGGACCATTTTGTTTGTACCATTCTATTTATTTTAATCATTTAACTGGGTAAGCCCACCAGCAATTGTTCCTTTTCAGATGTGACCTGGGAGCATTGCTTGGTTAAATAACTTAGATAGTCGGCAAATCGTGATGGAAGGAATTAAGCCATGTACCATTGACTACAATAAGCAGCTTGTTAACAACACAGAGCCTTAATCCTTATCACCAACCTGTAGAAAGCCTTGATAGTGGGTTCAGACTGGTTGAGTCATGTCTGGAAATGAAATGACCGTTGTACTGTCTATTTTGTAACCTAACGCTCAGTTATTTTGCTTTCACATGCTCTTACAATAAGATCACTGTGTTTGTCCTGTATTTAACTCTTCCATATCATGATATTAGGATGAGGCAGGCTACCTTATGCATTGACATGCACTTTATTTTGGTTTAGACTTCATAAGTGAAGGATGCAAGTCCAAATATTACAGACAAATTCTCAATGGCATCTTGATAGTAGCAAATATCACTTGAAGAAAACTGTTAGACACACTTGTCAGAAGTAATTTCTTCAAGACAATACGTAATTACTTTTTACACACATTTTATAATATAATGAATCCACTCACCACTTGTAAGCTGGGCACTGCAGTTTAAATCTTCACAATCAGCTTGGTATCACTATGCATAAAATTAAGTAATAAATAAGCTGTTACTGTATAAAAATATTAAATGCTAGAACAGTAAAACCTTTGAAACTGAGAGCCTGCATACAAAACAAATACACGTCAATAAATAAATGTCTGTGTAGCATAAAAAAAGAGTTCTCTTTGTTTCTACTCTCTTAATGGTGTGCCTTTAAAATTGTTACACTTGAAACATTTTAAAAACAAGTTTGCGTTTACAAGTTTTTTTTATTGCTACTCAGATATATTTCTAAGTCAACACTGCTGAGTGAAAGGAAGACACTTTCAATGCCTATGAATGTAAACCTGCAGTTTACGTCTTCTTTCTCAAAATGTAACATCAAAAAGGCGTGCCCATAATTTTGTTACCACTGTTTCTGGTCATTTTACCAAAAAACACAATACCATAATACCATGTTTTCTGCACTGGTGAAATGACTTTTTGAGCAAAATCAGGTTTGCTGTTTTGTCCAAACAAATGCTCAAAACAGCAAACCAGGTTTTGTTAAAACAGGCATTTTGCATTCTGCATCAATAATGACATAACAGATTAAAATACTTGTTGTTGGAAATCAGCTGACTCCTTACACCAATAAAATGCAGCATAGCACACCAGTGTCAAAAATGCATCACAACTGAAACTGAACAATCAGTATAATACTGAACCTCTTTCTTTACATATCATTCAATCCAAACAGAAAAACAGAACCACTGAATTGATAAAACAGAGGGTCTCATAATCAAATAAATATATCACTGTATCAATAGTCATGATAAAAAAAGACACCAAATGAATATCATAAAATAAACATTTTATAGCATTTCATTCACCTCAGGCAAAAGTATCAAAGTAAAGTATCAGTATGCAAGTATCATTAGGTTTATTAATTGCTGAAGCTTGTATGCTTTATCTGCTTTGAATGGAGAAAAATAGGATTCTTGTTACGTGGTTTGTACTCAATATTGACATGCTTGAGGGCCAAAACATCTAAAAAATAAACTCTAAAGGCCCACAGGCTTGAGTTACACCAGTCTGAAACACAAAACACTGAAAGCATCTTACATTTATAGCACTTTAACTTCCACAGTAATGCACATGCCAGTGTGTGTCTGTTCATTGTTATTGCAGCAAATAACTTAAATATGCTGGATGTGTGAGTGCCCACACTGTCTGTGAGTGTCCTTTATAGAGTCATAACAAAGGACACACATTTTGCAGAGGAAGTGTTCTCTGAATTGGAGAGCCCTGAAATCACTGGACAAATTAACAGAACAATGTGAAATGGAAAGGATAACTGAACAAATGGAAAGAACAATGCTAATAAAAGGATAAGCTAGATGGAGACTTGTATGAGAATCAGCCGTGAAGTGTTACTGGGGTTGTATTTTTCAGAATGAGTAGTACAGCTGAGTAAGAGTGTCATCATTAATTTAAGTATTGGTAAGGATCTTTGTAAGTCTGCTGCAGCTAACCCCCTCCCCCGATGCTACCACTATTGAAAGCAATAAGACTTGACAGAGAATGTGGCCATGGGGGCTATAACAACCTACAGCAGTTTTAATTCATAATTCACATAGCCAGTGGTAATTCCTTTAGAGCATCTGCAAGGTATATTGAACACATATCCACCAAAATACTTTTTATAGAGGAGAAGAAATGTCAATCCTATAATTAAGCACATGGGAAAATACCTCAGCATTATCAAAGTTGAAGACTGTCATCTCAAAATGGAGTTTTCTCATTAACTCAGCGAGAGAAGCACATAGTACCACAAAGATGCTAATGCTTGCAACAGACACCACTCTAAATTATCAGCATCAGAACAGATTTTGGCTAATGGATGATATGTTTTTGATGAAGGCTCTGTCTGCAGGATATTATATATTCTGCATGGGCAGCTGACTCTCTGTATTAATGGAAAACTCATGCAACTTTTGAATACTTTAATGCCAAGCCACAGACAGCAACCTATGCAGTCCTGACTGATATTACTGTTAAGCAGAGGATGGATCCATAGACCAGGTTTATCTTCCCAGATTTTCAAGGTAATGCTATAAAGGTGGTCAAGGAGCATTTCTCATCAGATCCAAACCACTGCTTTTTAAAGTTTGGATAGAGCATATGGTGAAAACTGTAGGGACGTGACTCAAAATCAAAATATGTTTAAGTCCTACATCTTACCTGCTGCTAAATCCAAGAAGCACATTTTAGATATGAAGCTGCATACAACAGATCCCTTTGCACTGATCTTTTCCCTTTTGGAATTTATTAATTGTTCTGGCTGCCCAAAGAACTATAGTACGGGGTTTGTGAAAGTTCAGCCAGCAACACAGAGAGATAAAGCTCTGATTATGTCCCAGGTGATCCAGTGCTGATTATTGGTTATGCACTTGATGCTGACATTGCTAGCAAGGCAGGACGGGTGTACCTCTCCTTGAGGGAGAGGAAGGGCAAGGCAGAGCAGGATATACACAGTAACAATCCCTTGGAGGTATGGCATTGCAGTGGATATCCTGGAAGCAGGATTTCCACTCACCAAGCTACCACCTAGGGGGGTCACGCTTGAGATAACTCTCACTCTAATTGATCTGGGGATTTCCCAAGGCTAGGTAACAAATGGCCTCAAGCCTGGTGGGGGAGTCTTGATGATCAGAAGTAGAAGAGGAAAAAGCACTTACGGAGGAAAAAAGATTTGTTCAAGTTCACCATCTACCCTAATTGTTCAGACCTGTTTTTTGAGAGTCACGTATGAAGTTAGAGTGTGCCACACACTCAGAATGCTGGGTGATATAGCATAAATATAACATATGTATACATTGCTGTCATGAAGGCAGGTCTGTACCCCTACAGTAGTCTAGCATCATTCAGAGGGAAAATAGCTACATTTCAGGGTTGTAAGATCAGGACCTCTGCAGACAGCCAGCACTGGAGAAGGTAAGAGTATGGTAGAAATGGGCTCAGGGAATCTATCAGGTTTTCCTTAGTAGACTTGTTGCATGCTGCTGCATTTAGAGTATCCCTGTTAGAGTAACATGTTGGGATGTTACCAAAGTTCCTATATTTGCCAGTGAAGGAATATTTGGGATGTGCTAGGCATGTTATTTGTGCACGCAGCATTGCTCTCACTTTTGGTCTTGTGTGTACTGTAACCTTAGAAAATGTGATGTGTGGATGATTGTTTAGGCTCTTTAGGCATGTGTCACATGAATGTTAGCCACTTATGGCAGAAGCCCTTTTTTGTTTAGCTGCACAAACCATGGAGACCATATCAGAAAGGAATATTTAGTAATGGCCTCTTTTGGTTATCATTTACGTCTCGGGCGTTATAGTTACATCATGTACTACTTGGTAATGTACACCCATTATAAGCAATGTCTGGATGGCCTTTAAACACCCATTATAAGCAATGTCTGGATGGCCTTTAAACACCCATTATAAGCAATGTCTGGATGGCCTTTAAACACCCATTATAAGCAATGTCTGGATGGCCTTTAAACACCCATTATAAGCAATGTCTGGATGGCCTTTAAACACCCATTATAAGCAAAGTCTGGATGGCCTTTAAACACCCATTATAAGCAATGTCTGGATGGCCTTTAAACACCCATTATAAGCAAAGTCTGGATGGCCTTTAAACACCCATTATAAGCAATGTCTGGATGGCCTTTAAACACCCATTATAAGCAGTGTCTGGATGGCCTTTAAACACCCATTATAAGCAATGTCTGGATGGCCTTTAAACACTGATTATAAGCAATGTCTGGATGGTCTTTAAACACCCATTATATGCAATGTCTGGATAGCCTTTAAACACCCATTATAAGCAATGTCTGGATGGCCTTTAAATACCCATTATAAGCAATATCTGGATGGCCTTTTAAACACCCATTATAAGCAATGTCTGGATGCCCTTTAAACACCCATTATAAGCAATGTTTGGATGGCCTTTAAACACCCATTATAAGCAATGTCTGGATGGCCTGTAAACACCCATTATAAGCAATGTCTGGATGGCCTTTAAACACCCATTATAAGCAATGTCTGGATGGCCTGTAAACACCCATTATAAGCAATGTCTGGATGGCCTGTAAACACCCATTATAAGCAATGTCTGGATGGCCTTTAAACACCCATTATAAGCAATGTCTGGACAGCCTTTAAACACCCATTATAAGCAATGTCTGGATGGCCTTTAAACACCCATTATAAGCAATGTCTGGATGGCCTTTAAACACAGATTATAAGCAATGTCTGGATGGTCTTTAAACACCCATTATATGCAATGTCTGGATGGCCTTTAAACACCCATTATAAGCAATGTCTGGATGGCCTTTAAACACCCATTATAAGCAATGCCTGGATGGCCTTTAAACACCCATTATAAGCAATGTCTGGATGGCCTTTAAACACCCATTATAAGCAATGTCTGGATGGCCTTTAAACACCCATTATAAGCAATGTCTGGATGGCCTTTAAAACAGTTCTGATGCTTAGCAAGTGCCATTAACATGCTCCAGGCTTTATACAAGTTATTATTCATATTCTTCATCTAGGGATATAAGTAGTTATAAATCGTACTCATCTAGGATCTTTATCAAAGTTTACGGCTGTCTGACGTTTCCTCTGTGCCTTCAGTCAGGCTACATTGTCTGCCCATATCCTTGACTTTTCTGTGGAGTACTTCATTTGTTTCCAGTATATCCCTCAGCTAAACATCTTTAGTATCTTCCCTATGAAAATTCATTTTGTCATTCTGCAAACATATCCTTCTAGTTTGTGTAACTGAAAATTTTGATTATTCCCGATAACTGTGTGTGGGTGTCAGCTAAGTGATACAGCTGGTAGACCTCTTGTATAGTTTTGTTGAAAATGTACACACTCTTACACTGTCATGAAACTGCCATCTTGCTCTGGTCTTTGGTCACTTTTACAGTCTTTGATATTGGGTCTGCTTCAGTAGCCCATACCATGATAATAGGATAAGACTGACAACCCCCCATCCTGAAACTGAGATCCCATTACTAGGACCACTCAATGGTGTGGGCCTTTACAGTAGGATCAGATTTAGAGCCTAGTTCCATGATAGTGGGAATCACCTTAATGCTGTCATGTCTGCATACGTTTTATTCTTTATCCCAATGCTGGGTTTACTCTGGTAGCCCCAAGCTGTCTGTGGGGATTGGGGTGGAATTCTGGCTGTGTCTTTTACTAATATTAGGGACATACTGGTGCTGCTGAACCATGGTATTGCGGTACCTTTGGCTTTTCCCATGTCTTCATATTGGGTTCACAGTAGCTGTCTCATACTTTAATTTGATATGATACATTGGTCCCTTGGGATATCATGCACCCTAACAGTAGTATCACACTTGACCCCCCATGTACACTAAGGCACTCCTGTAACTTTACAATGGGGTCATACTGGCTGTCATATATTTTGCACAGGTTCAGGAGTTAAGTCAATCTAAATATTCCATGTTCTCATTCAATGGCTACACAGATTCTCTTCTTCCTTAATATTGTGGGCAATCTTGCTACGCTGTGTCCTAATACTGAGGTCACATACTGTATTTTCACTTATAATATTTATTTCTAATAACTGAGTCATATTCACTGTCCATTGCAACTACTTTTTTAGGGCAAATATTTCTGAATAATTGGCATCGGGTGCAGTCTTATTTGCCACTGTCGTATATGGTTAACTACACTAGTCATTTAAACCACTACTGACACATTGCCTGATATGTTTTTCTTGCATGCTGGGAAGATTATGATTAAGCTGTACAGTTATGATGTCATTGGGGCTCTAAATACTTTGTGTGTCTAAAGCCATCATAATGGGATTTGAGTTCCAGATTGTTTGAAATGATAGCCTAGCTGCTATTTCTGCTTCCCTGAATATAATGCTAATTGGGCTGTGTGACTACTTTGTAGAATGGGAAATAGACCCGACAAAGCAGGCTGGAGGCTTATCTCTCATGTTGTTTTTATACCTAGAACCTATGTAAGTGGTTCATGAAATGCAGTATGTCTCCAATACCAGTCCTTCATCAGGACAACAAGACCGGCTGTCTAACATCACTCAGCAATCCCACTATAGTCATTTTCAGTAATGAAGGATTATTTTAGAATCATCATATTCACTTTTTTTTTTAAGATTTCTGATTGTTATTTAAAATATAACCATTCTCTTTTAAATTAAAGACCTATATTACAGAAAGCAGCCCGGGGGTGGAATGTGAAATTAATTTGCAGGTGAGTCAGTTTTAGAGAAGTAATAGCAGAGTCCTGGGAATTTAGTGATTTGCTTCTGCATGAAGAAATAATATTTAAATTAAAAAAGACAGCAACCTGTGACTACCAGATTTGTTAGTTAGCACCACAGACACTAGCCTAGACATCTCCATGTTGTCAGATGCGTTTTAACAAAAGCGTATTTGGACAGTGGAAGCTAAACATATGCAATCAAATGCAGCAGCGTCATCATTTTAGTTTGTCAGAGTTCTCCATACATGTTGGATAGGTACTCATTTTCCTTATAAATTGCTTCAGTTCTTCTCCCCAAGACCTTTTATGTTAAAATCAAGTTTTCAAAGACATGTTGCTCCTACTGGGAGTCGTTTGATGGACTTTTCCCTATGCACATTGAAGTGCTGTAGTTAATATCCACATAATATATGACTGCAAGGATGGATGCTTTTCTCTAATTAAGCCACAGGAGAATCCTTCTGCCCTACTGCAGCTGCAAATCATTTAAATAGGCTGGAAGTGTGCCTCTGCACCTACCCAGGATTTTTTCTTATTTGTCTGAGTTGTTAATAATGCATATGCTACCGATTTTATTTCTTTTAATCATCATAGCTGCAGAAGTCATGGAGGTAGTCAGGACAATAACAAATTAACCACCGTTTTGATTACATTTTTGTCTAAAACTTACTCTTAAATATGAACAAATCTACAGTGGTACCTTTTCTTTCTTACTCATACCTTTCTGGTTGCTATTTGTCAGAGTATGACTTTGCAGAATAACAGCGACTGATATTGTACTAGACCTCTGTAAGCCTTATAACCAAACCTTACATCTCTCCTGATTCACTTTGTAATATTTAACCTGTTAAGACTTCTTTCCATCTATTTTCCTTCTGAACATAACTAAGACCTCAGTGAAGGTGAGGTTGTGTGTGCTTGTCAGGCCAGGAGGGGATTACATTTAGTTTCTATAGTTACTAGCAATTCAATGTGATGGTCTGTCAGGCCTTTTCCAGTATTGATGCTGACCATTTAAGCATGCTGCAGTGTTTCTTTTAGCATAATTAACAAACGCATTTTCACTGATAAATAGCACTGGGAACTGAGGCAGCTGATATCTACATGTATTTTTATTTAACGAAAGTCATTTAAAGCTAGCCAATATGTATATGATTTGCTCCATGCTAAACACAGCACAGGCTTGTAAAAAAAAAAATAAAAAATAAGTTACTTTTGTAGATGATGGCACCACGTACAGTCTGATAGAAGATGGAGTTTGGTAGGCCAGCTTATTAATCATTTTATACAAATGTGTGGTGGAAACCCATGCGATTGTTTGAGCTCTTGGTTTGTTCTGCCTACTGTTTTTTGTACTTACATATTCAAGGTATCATTCTAGTGTACCACTGCTTCTGCATAGACACATCCATTACATTTAGAAAAGTGTACATCATGACAAAGGCTACAGATCAGCTTTCTTGTTGCTTGTTTGAGTAGAAAACGTGATGTGTAGTGCGATCCTCTGATGAGATGGCCAGATCTTAAGTGGGATAAGAAAAATACTGTCCATTTTGCTAAAGAATTAGCTCACAGTTTTGACTGCTGCAGGTTTTTGGGGAATATTATCAGTATATATTTTTCTATTAGCATTTGCCATGAATCTAAAAAAAGTGACATAGGGAATGTACTGGTGCAATGGTGATTTTGTATGCTGTATGCATCATTTTCTTGGGGATTGATAATAAAGGTCAGTCTAATCTGTGATAAAGCTGTTATGTTCTGGAAGCTGTACAGACCCTGAACTGTCATTTAAATTATTGGTATTCATTAAACATACGTGAGTGTGTCTGCCACATTAATTTATAGTAGTGTTAGCCCTGGTTTACAGAGTCTTGTTTTATAGGCTAATCTCAGAGATGTCTAAAAAATGCAATGAAAAATGAAGACACAAACTGAAAATGCTAGAACCAATCTACAAAGGCAAGGCTCCGGACACACTAGTATTTTTTAGTGGTTTCATTCTTTAATTACAAATTCAAAAAATACTTTACAGACTCAACAAAATTGTATTTTCAGTTAATCTCAGAAATGGTGGCATGCTGCCGTTAATGAGTTTGGTCTAAATTAGAGATGGATTAAGAGCTCTAGAAAAAAAATTCTTGACTACATATGAAAAGTGACAGTCATTTATTGAGGTGGTCTGAAAAGAAGAAGATATGGTAAGCAAATGGTAAAAATACTGACACGGAAACAATTACCACCTTACAAGCAGGTTCATACCCTCAGCAGCTCTTTCAACCACTTTTTTTTTCATTTGGTAGAATCCTAGCCCATTCATTTTTACTAAGCCAGTATCATGATTCCTAAAACTGATTTAATGATCATTTTAATCAGAATATGTGCTACAGCATTGCCACAGACAGTATTTTGAAATTCAGGGAAAAAAGTGTTATGGTCATTGGATAAAATACTCACTAGAAACACTGAAAAAGGAAACTCCAGTGAAATGCATTCTGTATTTATTGAAGCCTCTACACACCTCTTAAAGCATGAAGACGTCTCACTGGTGAACTCTTCATGCAGGTCTTAGGTAGGTGACAGGAAGCAATGAATGCAGGGTTTAAACTGGGTTGGAGACCTTCGGTGAGGCATACATTTCATTATTTCAGCATGCAACTCAGAAGGACTACATATCAACCATACTAGGAGGTGCTGTTACTGGAAAATAAATCACCACAGTTCACTTATTGACTATGGATCTTAATATAGAAGAGAAACTATACATTTGGATGGTGGGATATATTTTTTTTATTTTATTTTAAAAAGTTGCAGCTTTAGGAATAGGGTAATTTCCATTATTGCTATTACCTGGAAAAAGCTACAGCAGGGCTATTTTAAGTAACCCATTCAACAGATTAGGGTTCAGGAACTGGGCCTGTCTAGTGTCATTTAATTTGGCTCACATGTCCCTTCAGGTGGTATTTAATGTGAGATTTGCTGGGACATTTACGTCTCTCTGTTATCATTTATTATGAGACTGGGTAGGTGGATTTAAAACCCTCTGCTGTCATTCAATGGCCTTTCAGATTGTGACTGGAATGCATGTGTAGTGAATAGTTCTTTTTTCAATTAATACAAGCTACACTGTAGTACATACACTGTCAGGATGGAGACTCATCACATAGTTCATGGGTTGCAGTTGACAGTGGGGGATGCACATTTCCAATATACCTTCACAGGCTTGGGTAGAAGTGTCATTCAGAGAGTAAGGAGGGAGGTGTAGGGTAGATTCTTTTTTATTTCTGTGCCAACAATTAGGCATCAGTGACCCAATTAGGATACTGCTTTTTTTATGTAGAGTTGCTACTCTTAGGTTTGCTCCAGAGGCATTTTTTTGTTTTTAGTTTTTCCTCTTGCTGGTTCACATACCCCTTTCCTCTGTAATTAGCCATCACGTACTGTCCAAGATTCAGGTGCAGCTCTTTGGTTCTAGCAACTCTTTGTCCATCAGTTATGCATCATATGGCAGTAGTTTACAGGAAACCCTCCGATCACTAGAGATTTTTTGTGAGAGGCAGAGCTATGACATCTGCTGTACAAAAAAACAAAAAAAAAACATTGCTTCATTTTGAAGCGTACCTTTTCCTAATACATTACTTGCAGAACAATTAGACTGTATGGGAAGGTTTGGCAAATTGTACCCCTCCACATCACAAACCCCAAAAGCTTGTATGAGGACCCTTTTCTGCTTTACTGTCACTTGGGTCATGCTGTGTTGTGAAGCAGGTATTGACAGTGTGGTATGAATTCCAGCACGATGACAGAGCATAGCTTTTGATAATATAAGTAGGTAGGTGCTAAAATCCAAGCCAGAGTGAAACTTTCAAGACGTGCTAGTTGAAGACTGGCTTAGTTTGCCACATAAGTAGCTTCTGACTACCTTCCTTGTACTGTGCCCCTTGTATTACTTGGTCCAGAGTTTATAGCTTCAGTTCTTTCTGTGTCTGTATTGGAGGGGGGGGGGGTTGAGGTAAAAGACTTTGGACTAAAAGCACAAGAGGCAGAAAAAATTAGCATCATTAAAGTTATTTTCAAGTTAAACAGTAGAGCAAAACAACTTCATTGTGTTCCATTTCCCGATAGCTAAAGGCTGTAGTCTGGTGCTGAAAAAAGAATTTGTTAGGAATTCCCAATATAGTAGTGTTAGACAAGAATTCAATTGTATAATAAAAGGAATGTTTACTGTATCTGCTAAGAATTCCCAGTGTAATAGTGTTACACAAGAGTTTTGTTGATTCACTATAACTAGAGTCACATATTACGAATCACTCTAGAAAAAAAGTCCTTGATCTTGTAGTTAGAAAGCCAGAGCCAATATTCCTGGCAGAATCACTTTGTGCATATTCTTGCAGATGTCTGTGCAAGCTGTAATGCCTGACAGGTGGGTGTATTGGGGAAATAACGGACTGCTTGATATGCTGCTGTGAAGTGGTAGACTTGCCATTTTTACCTGGTGATATCTGTCCATTAATTACCTGTTGGAGAATATTTTTTGCCTAATATGGTATCCGTGTATGTTTAGCCCATTATTTAAGTAATAATAACACAATTGTTTTTAGAAGCAGCCATTGCTTATTTGCATGAAAACATATAGTCTTAGAAACCATCACTTACAATTTTGTAATTTGCTTCTCCTTTATTTTAAATATTTCAGTAAGACACTCTCAAAATAAAATTATCTTAGCTTATGCTTGTAGGCAAACTGTGGATGTTGTGCAGATACAAATAGAATAAGGATTTGAAAAAAAAATAATTCCCAAGACCCTCAACTGCTGCTGGTGCTGCTCTGAATTTGATTACCTTGTTAAGTGGTGACCTACACCGGTGCTCTGAGATATACATTAAAATATGCATGTAGATCAATGTTCCCAAAGGGAGATTTTTATCTGATTGGTTTTGTTAATAGTCTTGTGCTGCCCAAGTTGATTAGCAAGTGAAAAAAAAAAATCAAAGCTCATTTTCATCATTTATTCGCAAAGGACCTTCACAATCAACATTCGATCACTGTCTGTATAAAAACTTAGCATGTTTTCGTACTATTGCATGCATTCCATATGGGATGATAGCAACAGCTGCCGATTCTGAAACTACATTCTGCAGTGGCACCAGGAGTTAGTGAAAGACAAGAGCCATTCCCGACCTTACATATTTTTGTTTGCTGTTATAAGAAATGTTCAGTGTCATTTGAGAGGAACAGAACATAATGTAGCTTACAGCATCGTTAACATCTAGCATTTAGTTTATTGTAAAATATTTTGTCCTGAACATTATTGTGATACTAATTTTAATTTCTAAATTTCCATTGTTAGAACAAATTCTGTAAATAATACTTTTACCATACATAGTTTTACATGTTTTAATTCAAAAATTTATATTTTTCAGCGACTAAGTGTATTTTGTCAGACTTAATATTCATCTGCTTTACCATTTTCTGGATCTATCCAGAGGTTAATATACTATTTGCCATGTGAATTGCTACTTAATGTATGCATTTATTTGCCAAGTCTTTAAGGATACCTATCTGACTAAGCTTCATTCTTCACATGCAATATTTTTTTATAATAAAAAAGGAAATTTACTCAGAACATTAAGGGAACTTTAATGGTCAGAAAAATGAACTGCAACCGCTTTTTAGCTTGGTAACTGACTGAGAACAGCACAAGAAATGCTTGTAGGTGGTCAATGTAGAAAATTCAGCAGTTACTTTAGGTTTGTAAGCAGAACTTAAGACATGTTCACCATACATCTCAATTGTAGAGATTTTTTCAGAATGTTCAGAGTTTTGCCTAATATTTTTTATCTGTCATTCATAAAATTGTGGTTTTCTGTCAAATCATTGGCAAATCATTAAAGACTGAAGTCAGGAAAATGATGACAGACATTTGAGTTGCAGACTTCATATCCTTCAGAAAATTCATGCTAATGCAAAACCTGTTATTCTATCAACTTTCTAAGTTTGTTAGAACAATATTTAAACATTATCCATATTTTTGGGCCTTTGTCCCCCAATTATTTATGGCTTTGTCCAGATTTCTTGCTCTAAGTGGTTGAGAAGTATGATGTACACATACGTCTCAAAGTAATAAATTAATTCAAAATATACAGAAAGTTCAGAAATACTGTATAGTCTTATACAAGATTTATCATAAAACTGAACTGGTTCTGGAGTTTTTCAAGACTATGATTCTGCAAAGACTATTTCAGTTCGGTATTCTGTACTGTGACCCAAGATCAGAGCCTTTTGCATTCACTCCTGCTCCATATGTAGTCCAACGTCTCATTCGCTATAGCTGCCCATCACCTTGATAACTGAATTAGATATATTCCTCTGGTGTGTCCCTTGGAGAGTACTTGGCATCTGCAGAACATGGGCCATATGAAAGAAAAGGCATATCTCAGGAACAGACAGACCAACTGTGGAAGCAAGAGAGTCTGACGGAGTATCACCGCTCCAGAGAAGTGTACTAGTATGGTTCTCTGTTCTACCTCATAATCCACCCACCCCATGATCAATATTACTTGCTTGGCCAACCATCCTTGCATTTCATTATCATCATCAATAAACAGCCAATGTATAGTTTCTCTAATATCTCTCATTTTCAGTCTTTTTCAAGCAATTGCATTTCAGTCTATTCATCTCCTCTTGGTACAAACAACAAATAAGTATACTTTCCCTTTTACAACATTTAAAACATACACCTTAAAGAAAGCCACTAAACTCATAAATCACAACCAAAACTACTGGAAAGTATCTCTTTTTTAGGAAACAACTTCTAGTAGAAAAAGTGAAGCTAAACCCAGACCAACATTCCAACTGGGCACAAATGACACAACAAACTTGTCAAATATCACACCCAAATCATCAGAGTGTTAATATTATTCACATAAATGCTTGCAGCTTGAACAATGAAGTCAGCTAGCTGCAAGCTGGAGCATATTCAAAGCATTTACATCCTAGCCATTTTAGAACCTAGCTTAAACTTTCTGACCTATTTTAAAGTTACTTAAATTCAATCCACGCTTGGTTCCATGGAGATCTGAATCTTAGTATGCATCAGACAGTACCTAGTCACATCACTGATGGACATATGAGATGATACAAGCAGCCCTGGTACTGAATGGATCAGAACTAAAATTATCATTGGCAGCTATAGTAAACTGCACCTACCTATATGAGCCATCTCATGCCACCATCTCCAAATATGTTCTTACATAATTAATACATAATTAATACATTGCTACCATATATAAAGAAGTCTATATTTCTTCTACATGGAGATGTTAATCTAAAATGGGAAGGCAGCAACCATACCACAACATACTTCATCCTCCTAGAAGCTAAAGCTACTTATTATAGCCTCACTCTTAACTGGCTACCCACCGATCATCCCCAGTAGAGGGAAACAAATTACTGTGTTCTCAGATCAGCCACGTGACAATGGCCACATCTTCCTCATTTTGCTCAAGTAGACAAAACAAACTCCCTCATCTTTATTTCCATGTGAAGCTTCCACCTCAAAGGATTGGAGTTAGGCAGTACAGACGGGAATCTAGTTTTTCATTGCAGTGCTGTAAATCTTGATTTTAGCGTAATATTTTGCAACATTTGCAAGGCAGGTTTTTAAGCAGTCATTGGAATAAGAAGAAGAAAAGAAACCACGTGCAAACCGAAAATAAAATACTAAACACGAAGATGAAATAGTATGTTAACAATGAAAGAATGATCCTGCCCCTCACTCCATATATTTCACTGAAAAAAGGCATACGGAACATAAATTAAAACAGTTAAAACAGTTTATTATGCAAAAATAATAAGAATCATGTCTTTAAGCAGTCTGAAAATAATGTGTTCAAAAAGGTTCTCTTAAACAGCAGTACATCTAGTCCCTTTCCAAACCGGCAATATGGCAGTCTAGCAACATACAGCACACTGAAAGTAACACTGTAGAAATATCTAAAACTTCCTACAAAACAGTCCTGCTTTCAACATGTATACTGTCTCCAGGACTGCAACTCCAAGAATTACAACCCCCCCACCCCCACCCCATTCTACTTTCAAAAAAGCTACTTTTAAACAGATTTTAACATGTTACCCAGTTTTCTGAGAAGAAAGCCTTTGGTAAAGACTTAAAACATATAGCTTGCTATATCTGCAAAGCTTCTATGTCATAATATTAATCTCTACATAATTGCTTCTGCCATATCGAATATATGGAAGTCAGCTGTTCTAGAGCTATTGATCAAAAGAAGTTGATCCTCAGGTCCCCCAAAACTTCTATCATAATATTCTTCTCCTCATACAAAGCACTGCAGAAGAGGTTTATACACAATTCATCACCATCACACTGAATACCTAAACTGATATAGAATTATCTCACATAACCAGCTGCGGTAGCGTTTTTGCCTCACAGCATAGAAGTTGTCGTGTTCCATTCTCAGCTAGAGCATCTTCTGTGTGGATGCATGATGAATGGGAGTGCCTTCATTGAAGGTTGTGCGTCAGGGCTGGTAACTCAGCACGTAAAAATCCACTACCAAACATTAGCAGACTGCAGTTTCACTGTGGCAACCCCTAACTGGGATAAGCCGAAAGATACAACAACAACCAGCATATAACCAGACTTCAGTTTAATTCTGTGAGAACTCTGTTGCTGACATCTTATTAACATCATTTTTATTGATCTCAGAAAGACAGCTGATAATGTGGACTGAATACAACACACAGACCAGCTACAAACTGTACTCTTTATTTTGAGATCTGCCATTAGTTCAATAACTACTTCTACAACTGAGAAATTATATATTCATTTATTTATTTATTTGTCTTTGTTTACTGGGAAAGTCCAGCTGGGTAATACCCATTTTCAGGGGAGGTCTGGAGACAAAAGCTCCATTTGCTTACATTGCATTATACTAAGTTCCACTTAAAAACAGAGTAGCTACATTTCTATTTACATTTATACACAAACAGTAGTTACATTTATACATTCTAAGATTTTACAGAGATGCAAGTTACTAAAGAGAAAGCCCACATGCAACTTAGTGGCTTGTACAGGCAGCAGTTATATATAAAATTGTTGTCATTTTAGTGAGAGGTTGAGTGTATTCTGTTTAAGGAGAGTATTTGGAGAGTTTTGCACAGTGAGCACAATGTCTCAACCTTGTGAGGAGCATGTGCAGGACCAGGATTGGTTAAGATATTGTTTAAGCAGTGGTTTAAAACTATTGAGTTTTATTTGTGTGGGGATACTATTCCAGAGTTTAGCAATGTACTGAAAGTAGATCGAGTCTCCTGCAACATTATTTGACTTATTTGTAAGTAATAAGAATTTGTTACTAGACAGGAGACTCTATAAATCAACTGAAGAATACAAATCAGTTGCAGGTTCACTGACCTCTAGTATTTTTGCTGGCTGTTCCTCACATTCTCAGCCTCATCATTTTTCCTGCTTCATAAACAGACTAAACTCAAGGTGTATGACCTTGTATGTGCATTCCCAAATGATGCTATTTCCATTCAGTATCTGATGAACATGTAGTTACTTTTTTGAAGACGTTTCAGTCCTGCTTGAGCTTGTTTATATTGCTGCCTCCATGGAGTCTGGATTGCATGGTAAGGTTGCTGAAACATAGAAGGAATTTGACTTTTTTTCTAAGGTATAATATAATTTTCTTTGACAGAAATCTGGGAGTTAGTACATTGTCTGAAATGGGGTAAAATGCTTCACCTATATGGGTTTCTCCTGAAATTCTGCAACATAGCTTTAGAATAGACTGGGTGGGCTTCTTGGATGTATACATGACAGCGAGGGAAGAATGGAGGGTATAAAGAGAGAACTCAAAGCCAGGAATGTAATTCCCACATGTGGAAAATTATCACATTATTTCATTATTCGATTATGATATGCTGGCATGGCTAGCCACCTGGTGGTGTGAAAATTGGTTCTAGGTGATTGTCACTGTTGAAGCGGCACTATGACCCCCATGTGTAAAAATGGAAAAAGGGGTGGTGATGGATGGATACATAGATGGATATCATGAATCTAAGACATATGTTGATGTTTAGATCAATGCCTCTCTTGCCCAGTTTTGTTCATTTGAAGCAAAAAGAATTTGAAGGGGTAACCCTGATCTGCTCAGATGTATGCAGCATGCCATGACCAACATTAGTGTGCTGTCCTAAGAACCAGGGGCAGTTTTTAGATATGAGCCTCTTCAAGCCATGACTGTGGTGCAGGATCTTAGTGTC
This sequence comes from Protopterus annectens, assembly GCF_019279795.1. Taxonomy (NCBI): domain Eukaryota; kingdom Metazoa; phylum Chordata; order Ceratodontiformes; family Protopteridae; genus Protopterus; species Protopterus annectens. The sequence continues at coordinate 1,143,013,720 of NC_056741.1, read as the reverse complement.
AGATATAAGGCTCATAATCTTGCTGTGTAGCACATGGACTCATGGTACATTTAGCATTGATATAACATGGGTGGCATAGTAGTGGAGACATTGGCAATCCTGCCTCACAGTGCATTTTTTCTGAAGTTTAGTTCCCATTTGGAGTGTCTCCTCTGAGATGTTTGCAAGGTGTCCCAGTGTCCATGTTGAAGTTTACTTCTACATTTCAGACTTTCTATAGGTGAGTTAGTGATCCTCTAAGCTGCATATAGACACGCCTGCTGTGTGTGTGTCTGTTCTCACTCTACATTACAGCATCCCATCTAGGGTTAGTTCTTTGCTTTGGGCACATTGATCACAAAGAGAGGATGTAGAACAGAAGATCAGTAAAGTAGAAGTTAAAAAAACAGAAACTAACGAGAGGGAACAGATCAACAAAAATACTCAGAAAGATAGACGTGATAAAAGCAATGCACAGTATCAGAACAGATGAGGATCTATCATGCACTATCACAAATAATAAACAAAAAATATCAGTACAGGCAGAATAACTTATAAGATATGCACATAGCTATAAAGGAAAAGTACAAAATAAGTTTTGTAGAGAATTGTGAAACAAGGGAAAAGGAAGTGAAACACCACCAAAAAAAGAATAAATAGATACATGTTGGAGAATTATCTAATAAGATCCTGTGGAACATAAAGATGCTGAATGGATAGAAGAAGTAAAAGAAATAATAAAAAGTACAAATGTACAGGATTTGAAATGGGATGAAGTAATGGCCAGAGAAATTGAAAGAAATTTAAGAAAAGCTCCTTATTGGAAAACTCCAGGCCCAGATGTAGTACATAACCTCTGGCTAAAAGCATTAATATCTTTACATGAAGATTTAGGCATGAGTAAGAACTATTTATATGCACACCCCAAGCAGACGGCAGCCTGGCTAACAACAGGAAAGACAATACTCCTCCTTAATAGCGAACCTGCAAGCTATCCTAAAAACTGTAGACCAATAACGTGCCTTCCAGTAATGTATAAAATATACACTGGAACTGATGCCAACAGAGTTTGTAGCCATTTAGAAGGAAACTCAGTCATGGCAATAGAACAAAAGGGTAACAAAAGAAAGTCATATGGAACAAAGGATCATTTGTTGCTAAATAAAGTCATAATGGAAAACTGTAAAAAGGGGAAGAATCTAAGTATGGTATGGAGAGACTACAAAAAAGTATTTGACAGTATCCCACATTCATGGATAAAAGAGTGCATAAAAATGTATAAGATGCACCCTACTCTGATCGATTACATTACAGCAAACATGAAACAGTGGTAAAATACTTTTCAGTTAAGCCACGATAAAGGACAAATTATTATTCCAGGGATAAAAATTCAAAGGGTGATATCCCAGGGTGACTCTTTGTCACAGCTGCTCTTTTGTCTTGCCCTTAACTCATTAAGGTGTCTACTTAACAAATTAGGTCACGGCTACAATTTGGCTCGCAGAAAACAACAAAGTGCAAAGACTTCTCATCTTCTTTGTGTGGATGATTTAAAACTGTATACCTCATCAGATAAGGAACTGAAAGCACAGCTGCAAGTGGTCAAAATCTTTTCAGATGATATAAGAATGTCATTTGGTCTTGATAAATGTGCAAAAGCAACCTTTAAAGCAGGAAAGCTGCAGCACCAAGAAAACATCAGCCTGTGATAGGAATGTGATATAAAAGAACATGAAGGAGTGTATAAATATTTGGGAATTGATGAAGAATAAAAAAACATGAACAAATGAGAATAAAATTTAGTAAGGAATATTTTAGAAAACTAAAATTAATAATGAAAGCAGCTCTGACATCTAGGAACAAGGTCCAAGCACTAAACCAATTTGCTCTTCATGTCCTAGCTCACAGTTTTGGAGTGATTAACTGGCTGCAAAGGGTATTGGAAAGGAAAACAAGAAATTCATTCTTATCAAATGATTTTGCCTCCTAAAAACGGATTGCATATATAGATGTGTAATCATAGGACTGCATACATATCTACTGACTTCACAAGACCCAGACATAGTGAACATTTTAAAACATGAGGAAAAAAGTCTAAGATGACTTTCCTGCTTAGTTTGGCAGAAGCATATTAGTTTTAGCAGGAATGGAAGTCAAACCAGAAGTAGATAAAAATCAGGCAGCAAGTGAATGTGATAAAAAACAAAAGAAAGAATATAAGGTGAAGGATCAGATGAGAATGCAGGAAATGTGGAAAATTCATAAATATAGTTGCAAGTAGAGAATCTTGGAACAACCTCATGTTGATCAGAATCGAATGCAGGACTGGTTAAGGAGAGGTGAATTTAAACCAAAAGATGAAAGATTAATGTTGGCACCCCAAGACAGTGGTCTCCGTACATGTTGGTTTACAAAGTCCATGGAATTTGTGGGAGAAACAGACAAATGTCGGTTTTGTAAAACACAGTTGGAAACAGTCGTACATCTTGTTGCTGGTTGTGTTATACTAATGGCAGAAGGACTGTATACTGAAAGGCATAATAATGTGACAAGACTGTTGTATTGGGGAATGTGCATCCATTATAATATTGACGTAGGTGAAAAACACTGGAAACATTAGCCATAAAGCATCATAGAAAAAGATGAAGTCTACATCAGATGGGATCACCCATTACCAACAATTCCAAAAACAGATGTGAGAAAACCAGATATTGTAGTCAATGAAAAGAAAACAAAAATAACATTGATCATTGAAATTGATGCAGCTAATGACTGTAATATCTTGCATACGGAAGACACAAAGTCATAAAATACCAGGATTTGCATGCAGAAACAAGGGCAATGTGGAAGAAGGATACTCAGACAGTTCCAATAGAAGTAGGAGCAACGGGTCGTATAAAAAAGAACTTACAATCCTCTCTAGATATGTTGCCAATACACGTAACTCCATATGAACTGCAGGAGGAGTCAGTTCTGGCCACACTGCAGGTGCTGTGAAGAGTATTTCTTGCTATCATCAAAGATCGAAACATTACTAATTTCATAAACTTTAATCATAATTTGACTTAGGAATGGGGTCCATTCCCATCATGGTATTAGAAACCCAAAAGACTTATAGAATTTAAAAACAGCGAATTATTGATCCTCCAAACGGCATATAGGCACACCTGCCATGTGTGTCTGTTTTGATTCTACATTCCAGCATCCCATCTAGGATTAGTTCTTTTGCTTTGGGCACAGTGATTCACTGATTGCCATGTAGGCTGTGACTCCCCTCAACCCAGAACTGGATAATGTAGGTGCTGGAGAATAGATAAGTTAATGAAAGAGTCTCGGTCGTTCATTATGGAATGAGCTCTGATATGCATTATAATAAGCGTTTGCACAGTTATGAAGTCTAGCTATAGTCAAAATACAGATTAAAAAAATAGATGAAAAAAACAATATAATACCTGATTTTTAGTAATGTAGATTTCAATGACTTATATAAATGTTGAAGTAGAAGATAATGTGTCTTTTGGTTTTTCTCGGTTAGGAGTCGCCACATTGGAACTCCGGTCCGCTAATGATTGGCAGTAGATTTTTATGTGCCGAGTTGCCAGCCCTGATGCACAACCTTCAACGAAGGTACGCACATTCACGCATGTCTCCACACAGAAGACGCTTTAGCTGAGAATCAAACAGGACAACGTCTTACTGTGAGGCGAGGATAGATTATAAGTGATGTATAATGTTTACAACTAAAATTATGCCAACATGGTTTGTGATGCATAATGTTTACAACTAAAATTATGTCAATATGATTTGTTTTCATTTATATAAATGTATGATTGCATATTTCATACATGATAATTTAATAAAGATGTTTCTTGTTTAAAAAATGCAAATGAGAGAAGCAATGTGAAACAGTTTTATTGACAATAAGAATGAGAAACATATTCTGTGTAGTTTATAGATATAACCTATAATCTTGTAAGAAATTTCTTGAGCCCCAGGTACCCAAGTGAAAAATCCTTTAACTACTAAGATGGCTGAATGAAAACTGGAGACATTAAAGAGATAAAGAGATTCAACATGAGATACAGAATTAACAGAGCCCTAAATACGTTAAGTGGTGGACTTGGCAGTCGCTGGACTGGTAGCACCCCTAAACTCAAAGGTAAAGACAAAAAAAGCTCCTTACTACAGTTACTAAGTCATTAAGCTACTAAGTAAATACCTTCATTGAAGCAGCTGTGATGTCCACTTAGACGTCTTAAATGAATCCTGGTACTACACCCCCCCCCCCCAAAGTTTGCACCTAAGGCAGGCACTCAAGTCAGTCACCCTTCCCTAGTTACAACTCTGTCAATAAATGCCATTTGTGATGAAAAATAAATAAAATAAATAAGTATGCCTCCAAAATCTCACTTTCTCCTTATTTCTTGAACCCCCCCCCACTTCATTATCATCTCTTTCCATTTTGAGTTATAGACTTTTGATTGTGTTATGTATATGACATTTAACTGTGTTCTTGTTGTTGTTGTATCTTTCGGCTTTTCCCGGTTAGAGGTCGCCACAGCGGAACTCCGGTCCGCTAATGATTGGCAGTAGATTTTTACGTGCCGAGTTGCCGGCCCTGACGCACAACCTTCAACGAAGGTACGCCCATTCACGCATGTCTCCACACAGAAGACGCTCTAGCTGAGAATAGAACAGGACAACGTCTTACTGTTGTGTAATTCTAAAATATCCCTTCAAATCATGGAATCCTAAAACACCTTGTTCTATTAAGAGGATCAACCTTTCCCACTTAAGTCTTGCCCTCTTTCCCTCCAAGATAAACTCCTTCAACTCTTTATTAGTGACTGGTAGATTTGAAAAAAACTCTACGTGAAAGAATAATGCTGGAAAAAAGGAAAGAACAAGATTATTTAGATGGGAACTACACAGAGAAAGAGACAGAGAAAATGAAAACTTTGTGAGCAGAATATTGGAGGAAAAGTAATGTGGTGTAATTTGTCATAAATATATTAAGAGCAAAAAAAAACATGAAGTAGCTTTAACCAAGTATACAGCTCTATACTGGCCTCAGTGAGACACAATGACACAGTAAGGATAGTTTTGTCAATATTACTGGAAGGAAGAAGGGAAGAAATCCCAAACGTGACTCTAAGCACTGGAGAATTAAGGTAGAGGAGAACAGGCAATGAGGGGAGCAGTCACATTCAGAGTTTTAAGAAGAAATATACAATGAAGGACAGGGAGTTGGAGGAGATAATTAAGAAAAAAAAGATGAAATGACTGAAGGTAACATATGTATGTGTATATAAGACTGTAAATAAGGAACTGGAATGAAACTTGACCTGAATATTGAGTAATGCTTTACTGAAAGAGAGAGACCACAAGGATGCAGCCATCTTGATCTAGTTTCTAGTCGACCATTATATTTATTACTCTAGTAGATGAGGATGTAAAGATTTTTTTTGCCAAGATTTTGACATGAAATCTACACTGAATAACTTAATAGAAGACATGATTAAATAGAGATGAGGGACTTATAAAGAGAAGATTGCCAGTGTATTGGTGCTGGCTGGTATTAGATAACACAGAACAAAAGAAGTAAGGATGCAGGCGATGTCATACTCTATATCGTGTAAGAATCATTCGACAAAGTCAGTCAGCAATTCCGTATTAAGGTCTTACAAGAGTTCTCTTTAAGACCAAACTTTGTGAAATGGGTATAAGGTCTGCACCTGGAAACTGAGGCCCCTGTAACAGTAAATGGCTGTTTGCTGAGGATGTTCAAGTTGGCCAAACAAGGCAAAAGTACCTACTTCTCCACCACTTTTATAATAGTACAGGAGATTTTTCAAGTTATGGTCAAACCCCTTATTAACAAAGCAAAAAAAAAAAAAGAGTATATAAGTGGGACTCCTTTAATTTGCTTGCAGATCAGTGCAGAATGTTTACAAATAATGTCTCATAAGGATTGCGCTATGTTTTGAAGGTGTTCAAGAATCCAGAAAAAAATTGACACTGCTGTTCTATCCACTCAAGTCTATACTGATTCTTAACAAAAAGTGGTGACAAAAGGACTTGTTTATCTTTGGCATGGCTTCGGGAAGCTGGGAGGAAGGACTTGAAAGCTTATTAAGGCTAAATGAAAAAGATAAAGGAAAAAAAAAACAAAAAAAAAAAAACGCAGGCTTTTTCCTATACATAACACCTTAGCAGAGGAGAAATTCTGGATGGAGTAGCATTGCCTTCATGGGAAATGCACTGCTTCAGTTACATGACTGCAACTAACTCACAAGGTAGGCTTCTAGGCACTGGCAGAACATCATGTGTATTTTTATCAAACAGTTATAGGTTATTTATATACAAAAGATTAAATGTTGATTACAAACAGAAATCAGTGTGGCCCTGGTAAATCTTTCATCACTCGTAACAACTTCAGTAGCCATCCTGATAAACAAAACCATGTGGCTACCAAAACAATGTTGTAATGACCAGCCTCAAAAGTTGACACACAATTTAGAAAGCATAAGTTACCTTTTTGAATAACATCATATTCAGTTAATGTTTACAATTCTGATGTGAGAATACAAATGTTGCCATCTTATATGTATAGGAGGAAACTCACAATGTAAAAATGGTAGAAATCGACATGCTGTGTTGCATACTGCATTGAAGCAGTATACTGTGTAAAAACAGTCATATACAAATCTTGGCACCTGTAAAGGAGCACAGTGCTAAAACAGAGGAGCTGTGTACTCTCAGTGAACCTGTGTTAGTGCAACATCTGCCAGCGGAGTCAGAAATAAAACAAAGTACCAGGATACAATGCCGTTATATAAAAATTGTAACACATCTCTGTTTTAAATAGTGCCATTATATAAAAACAATACAGCATGTTTGCATGTTGGTAATGGTGATTTGCCCATTGCAAGCTTTGTTCAGTCATTAAGTCTACTCCTTAGTAACTGCACAACATTAACTCCAGTGAAATCCACACATAGACGTAGTTGATTGTTAAATCAATATATACATATTTAAATGCAATAAAATTAAACTGTAGTTCATGACATCTGTGGCAAATGATGCTGGTGGTGGTGGTAGTAGGGATCTCAGAATTAATTTCTCTGTTGTGTCAGGGAGGTGCAACATTTCCACTGGAAAATGACAAGAGAGAGAGGCTGGTAAGTAGCAATTTATGGCTCCATGTAGCAGCCTGCCAAGGGGTCCTGTCGGACATGTTGATCTGAACGAGTGTTAAGCTGGTCATGATATTTTCTTACTTTTGCAATTAAGAAGACTGAATCTGTGTATTATGACTGTATCTGGCAAAAGCACTAGATATGATTTTAGCTTAATCTCCCAGTAGGATGATTGTTAAAGGGTTTGCTGGGGATCACACTCTATCAAAGTGAAAATTTCTGGTTAGTTTGGTTTGCCAAGGTCACAATGCAATCTGTCATGCTCACACAGCCACTTGTTTCACTTACTTCACTTTCAACTTTTTTTTACTTGCTGCGTTCATCTCATTCCCAGCATACAAGGGTGGTTGGTTAATCATTTATTTATTTATTTTATTTATTTATTTGACATTTGTTTACCGGGAAAATCTGACTAGGCAAGTGTCCTTTTTCAGCAGAACCCTGGGGAGAAAAGCTCCAGAATTACATTAATAATAATGTTATAGTTTTTTATATAAAATTCAGATACAGTACAATATAAAAAGATAAAAAATAATCAGTGTTTGCAAAAAAAAATCATACTGTAAATGAACAAAAGTGAAACTGTATTATAAAATCTTTCTAGGTCTAGCACGTACTATCATCAATATAATACAGATTAAGTTGTATGAAGGGAAAAGAGTAGAGTTAAGAAAGGAAAAGAAGGTAGGAGGTGGGTAAGGGTTACCAATAGGAAGGACAGGAAAAAAACCCTAAGATATGACTCCAGCCATGAGAGTTGAACAGATAACTAGGCTGAGATATAACATTGTCACAACTAGTTGTTGGATAGATGTTCCTTCAGGTAAGATTTGAAAGAAGAGTAGTGGGGAGTAAGTCTGATAGTTTCAGGACTTGAATTCCAGGATTTTGCTACACAGTGTGAATAGAGACTAGCTTGTTAGTTTGGTAAGCCCCCTAAGCCCACTTCGGGAGAGGTGAAATTATATATTGCCTAGTTAAGTTGTATTCAGTGTTACAGGGATGACCATGCAGTTTGCAAGCAGAGAATGAAACAAACCAAGGACCATCCTACTGTAAGCTATACTGGAAAGGCTCACCCAGACTCTGCTACAATTTGCTGTGAGGAAAAGGTTATTTGCTTTTAATTTGTTGCATTTTGTATTACTTTATTGCCTTTTTCTATTCTGTATACTGTGATTTGTTTTCTTTACACTGTGTTTTACTTGTATTCTGCTTTTAGCTGCATATTAAAACTTGAAAAGAAACCACAGCACAGTCCCTTGTGAGTCAGACAGAAATTATTTCCCACCCGGTTACTGTTGTGTTCTTAAACACTAATGTCTTTTTAATTGCCTGCCCTTTATGTTAATTTGACCATATATCTCATTTCCTCTATGCTTTTACTGGCTGGTGTAAGTAAGCACAAAATTATCATTTTGTGAAATCACTCCCCTTCAACTATTTAAATTTATTGGCCATCCTACTGTATTCCATAGTACTAGAATACAAAAGTGACCACTCCCTTTCAATCTATCTTGATGTTTTAAAAATAGTGACTCTCCACTAAAACTTAACTTTTTAGACAGGTAAAACTTAAGTTAACTGCTTTCACATCTAACTCCTCTAGTGCACACTCAGTGTTTAGGATAAACCATTTTTTCATCTTACATTTAAGCATCTATTGCAAGACCACCAGTTATTGGAGACCCCATATTCTGCCTCTCAGTAGTCATCTTGGGATTAGTGCTTCTGTTTTCTCCTGGTGAGAGAAGGAGTGCAGTTACATTATTTCCTGGAGACTGCTGATCACCAGAAAGCTTAATAACTGCTTTATAGGTGACAGCTTGGAATCTGTGCTTATATTCTGATCCTGGTGAGAGTAGGAGCAGAGTGCATTGATTTCTGACTCCTTCTGGTTGGAGAGTGAGTGTCTGTGCTTAACGTACCTGATTGGTCTGGTTGCTTTTTGAGGCATCTACCAGAAAAAGGCTACAAGCCTGCAGACCCTTGTATCATCTGGGACAAGACTGTGGATCACCAAACAGGCCGTGGCTTGCTTCTCTTCTCGGGAGTGGTATTAACATTTTGTTTCTGGTGAGAGAAGAAGCAAAGGAGTAATGTATCCCAACAGAGTGAAGCTGTGCTGAGACCTGCATTAGTAGTAGCCAGGTAGTAGCCATTCATGCGACTCCCCTCTTTTCATCATTCTTGACAAGCTAATTCTTTGTTTTCAGTAAGTACTGCTTGATTTCTTTCTAACTTCAGAATATCTGCCTAAATACTTCATCCTTAAATTTTTCTGGGTCTATGTATTAGTTTCCCCTCAAGTGCTTGGCAGTGCTCTGTACAGATTCAGACACCTTGAGTGATATTTTTCCTGTAAAAGGACTATATAAAGAAGCAGCTCCAGTACTTGGTAATAATTACCATCCCTACTGGCATGTCTAAACATCAGTTCCCTGTGCTTTCTTCTATTAACCTGGTGAACTTGGGCATTCTGAGGCAATGTAGCAACTGCCTCATGTACACAGACAACCCTCTCCTCTTACCTCCCAACACAGACTTGTGAGAGATGCACTTATATAACCAAAATGGAAGCCATGTACTCTCAAGCCAAGACCGGAATAGCTGATCAAGAGAAGGTCAACACCTGCACCTTACCACATGCAACACATAGTTCTCCAGAACAACCACCATCACAGCTCTCACATAAAAACACAAACCACATACCCACCTTCGCGGAGGCTCTCAATAGAAATCTACCCAAACAGCAGAGACCTCCAAGGCAGAAACACACTCAACCACCACAACACAACACAAACTACAAGACACATAGCTCACCTACACAGTGTGCCCCTCACCTAAGCCCCTAAGGCAAAACAGCTTGCCCAATACACTAATCATAGGTGACTTGATAGTGAGGCACACTGATGTCCCACACACTAGGTTGAATAAGGAGAAGGTAACAGTCAGCTGTCTATCAGGTGCCAGAATCTGACACATAACACATGCACTCAGGTCACTCCACAACAAGTACAAGTATGACTCTGTCACTGTCCACGTGGGTGTGAATGACCTGAGATGCACCTCCCTGGACTACATGAAAAGAGACATGGAAGAGCTCTTGGATTATGTGGCCCAGGTATGATCCTAGTCCTGAGCAGCATCCTACTGTTGCCCAGAATGATACCGCAGTACAAGCAGAAAATGATTGACTTCAACAATTGGTTAAGTTTCTGGTGTCATTCTAAGGGAATCCAGTATCTTTATGTTTGGGATGACATGATTGACAGACCTTGATGCTTTGCCAGAGATGGTCTGCATCTGTCACCCCTGGGTTTCCGGATACTGGCTAAGGCTCTTGCCACCTATATAGTGCCTTTTTTAGGCGATGTTCCAAAGACCAAATTACCACCGTAACAGCTATAAATAAATGCAATCTGAGGGTCATGCTGCTCAATGCTAGAAGTCTAAATCTCAAGATGCACTTGCTTGAAGCACTCTTCAAAATGGAGAGCATCGACATTTGTGCTGTAACAGAGACCTGGTTTAAAGCATCAGAAAACATCCCTGCACTACCAGACTATAACTCATTCCACACCTTTCAGTCCCAGAACATGGAATGAAGCTCCAAAGGCGGTGGTGTCTCCATATTCATGAAGGATGTGCACACCTACAGACTAGTAGCCCAGCATAATGCATCTGAGATACTTCAGGTACAACTAACATTGGGTAAGATGGCAATTCAGGTCCCCACCTGCTATTGGTCCCCAACCATGTCCCAAGACTCTCGCTCCATGTTCCTAAGCACCCTGGAAACTATTAGGGTCCAACCCAACACTCTCATACTAGGTGATTTCAACTACCCCTCCATCAACTGGGAAAACTACTTATGCACCAATACACTGGCCCAACGCTTCTTGGAATTCATCAGTTCCAATGCCTTGGACCAGTTCATTCTTACCCCACTAGAGGAAGCAACATCCTTGACCTGGTTATTACTAACATGGCCAACCATTGCTCTGCACCAATAATCAATTCATCCCTAGTTAGATCTGACCACAAACTAATCACCATGGAAATCCACATCTCACCCACACCCCCTGCAAAGGTAACCACCATGGTAAAATTTCCCCAAAACTGACTTTGGGCTCCTAAAAACAGAGGTGGCTAACTTCACGGCACCCATGTCAATGGAAAATAGAAGCATGACTGCCAAATCATACACCAATGCACTGTACGAACACATACATAAATACATGGAACTAGCCATACCCAAAAGAACCAAGATGCTCTCCTCCAAAAAAAAGGAAGCCAATCTGGTGGTCCCCCGCCATTAATAAACTGTACAATAGAAGGAAGAAACTGTTGCAGAAAAAGGTGAAGTCCCAAGACTGGAAAAACTCCCTTATTAGCCTCAAGAAAAAGTTGCGATCCCTCATCAAAACCTCTAAAGCCAGTTATGAAGTCAGAATTGCGGCAGACACTAAAAACAACCACAAAGCCTTCTATAGTTATATCAAGAATCTCCATGGCAATACCCAGGTTTGCTCTGAGTTACTGCACAATGGTACCTCCTATACTAAGCCAACAGATATTGCCAACATACTGGTTGACAGATTCAGTGCCAACTTTACCCCTTTCTCCCCCCTAAAGGACCAATCACAATACTGGAGGAATGCCAGGCACCCAGCATTACTGCAGCACAGGTTAAAGCTGCATTGTCCAAGGCCAAGAATACAGCTTCCATGGGATCCGACAATATAACTGGATATGTTCTACATGAACTACAAAGTGAACTGGCACCACATCTGTGTGCCTTGGTTAGTCACAGCATCACCTCAGGTTTTGTCCCCACCAAATGGCGCACTGCTACAGTAATCTCTCTTCATAAAGAGGGAGTGACTACAAACTCTAGGAATTATCGCCCCATTAGCCTGACGAGTCTGATATGCAAGGCTATGGAGCGCATCATCATGGACCTAATTAACAAGGATATAGGGAATCTGCAACTCTAGAGCCCATGCAATTTGGTTTTGTGAAAGGTAGATCATGCCTGCTTAACCTGGTTGACTTCTTTGAGACAGTCACCAGAGCTGTGAATGAGGCAAGGCAGTCCATACAGCCTACCTCGATCTGGCCAATGCCTTTGATACAATTCCCCACTCAGGCATTATTGATAAACTCACCATACTAGGTATTAACCCCTATATCACTGGGTGGGTTACAAATTGGCTCACAGATAGAACCCACAGTGTGAAAGTAGTGGACTCCAAGTCAGACTGCAGACCAGTCATAAGTGGAGTCCCACAGGGATCGGTCCTGGGTCCTCTCCTGTTTGGCATCTACTTCTCAGAAGTCCAGGCCAACACGGAGGGACTCTGGCTGACCAAGTTTGCAGACAACTGCAAGCTGGGAGCCATTATTAACTCCCCAAGTGATGTAGACATCTTACAGAAAGGCCTCACTGAGACCAATGACTGGTGTCGAAACCATGGCCTTAAGCTTAATGCCAAAAAATGTCTCGTCATCCCCTTTGGGAAAAACTCGGTTCCCACTAATTACCACATCAATGGAAGCCCACTGAACACTGAAGGCATTATAAGAGATTTGGGGACACAGGTTGACAGCAACCTCTCGTTCAACCATCACATTGCCACTGTGGTCAGAAAATCCTTCTATGTGGCACATCTCATTACCAAGGGTTTTGCATCCAGGAAGAAAGAGGTCATCATCTCTCTCTACTCTTCCCTCATTAGGCCAGTCCTCGAGTATAATGCCACATTTGACATGTACCTCACTAGACACATGCAACAGCTGGAAATGGCACAAAAGTACCTCACAAAGAGGATCCTAGGCCTTAAACACATGCCCTACATGGACAGACTCAAAAAACTCTAGCTATTCTCTGTCTCATATCGTCTACTAAGAGGCGATCTCTGCTTGACTTACAAAGCCATGTCTGGTCCAGCTCTGTTAGAAATGCTACAGCTAAAGAAATCCCAATCCCTCCACACCACACGCTCCAGAGACCTCAACCTCATTACCACAATCAATAGACCATGCTGGAGGGACATGTTCATAACCCAGAGACTGCCCATGCTCTGGAATAGACTTCCCATACATGTCAAACAGAGCACTTCACTGGCCCTCTTCAAGAGAAATCTTGATGAGTGGATGGGAAATAGAAAGTTCACCCTGGGGGAATCACTCCAGTGGCTCTACTTGATAGCGGCACTGGGAACTAACATAGGGCGGCACAATGCCAGGGCACTTCTATGGGCTAGGCTTGTAAAGACTCCAGAGCCATTAGCCTAGTATGCACCTATGAAATAAAATTCAGTAATAGCTAATAGTCTTAACTCTTAACTTGAGCCACCAAATATAACACTTATCTAAATGGCAGGAGGGCATATTGTCACACTGCAACTCATCAGAATCTCAAACTCATTAAAATTTACCCCTTTTTGCATTGTTGGTGTATCCCTGGTATTGTTGTATTTACCAGGGAGGGCACATTTGATACGTTTATTTGCCAGTCAGTGTGAATATTTGCTGCAGTTACTGAATGTTTGTAAACTGTACCAATGATGCACATTTGCTATACTTATATAGGCTTCTTTACTGCAGCTGAATTTAATGGTTACATTTATTCTACTATCGTTCCTCATAATTGGCACTCTTACGCTGTGCTCTAAGTATTTATTACCATATTGTTGTTCATGGACAAACTCTGTGAAAATTATATATCTCTGAAAGGGAAATTGCCTTTCACTAGTGATGTTGTGACCTGAAGTTCTGTAGGGGGCATAGCACTGCTGCATACAGGGTAGGAGGGCATTTGCCCACCCACAGAAAATGATGGCTTCCTAAGACAGTTGACAAAATTGGCTGCACTATTCTGGAATTCCTAGAGCTGATCTTTGATAGACAAGACTGTGGCAGGTATTGAACTTGCACTAGTCTGAGAAAATGCTTGCTGTTAATGCCAGTTACTGCATTTGCAGAAACAGTGTATCTAATCTGCATCTTAGGAGAATTTAGCAGTTAAGCTCCCTTCCATCCTTTCCCTTTCTTCATGTATTTTATGTCTCTTTAAATGGCTGCAGGAAGTGGTTGGCCAGTATCTCCTGTTTATCCTGCCTCTTCTGCTGCAGCTTTTCCTGTTGAAGGTGTTTCTTCTCATTTCCCTGACATGATCTTGTGCACCCATAACATGTAACTCTTGTCCGTTTCATATATGCTTTCATTTCCATCCCATACACCCTTTTACTGAATTTCCTCTGGACTCATCTCTAAAGCCTGATGTCCCCATATTACCTTTACAATTGCACATAGAACTTAAGGTGTCTCCAGACCATGTTTCAGCAGGTTATGAGTATTACTAATTTGTTTTTGTAGTTTTGTAGTCCCTCTTCATCCCTCCAGAAGGTACATCCAGGAATTCTGCTTGTTATTGCCACTGCTCTCTCACACTGTTGGTGTTCTCCAAGTGTTTTAAGCACCCCAGGACCTTTCTCTGTCCACTTGCCATCATTTCTACCCCTCCCAGCTGATACTTAACAACAGGGTTGCTGTGGACCAAGCATAATACTTCTTACCTATATGCAGTGCACCTCAGCTTTCAGCTTATTGCCCATTTGGTCAGCAGTTCCAGATCCTTCCATAGGCTCTTCTCCCATCCTCCACTGCCATACCAATGGCCTGGAAAAAATGCTAATCCTGCTTTCTGTTCCCCTGAGATGTCTCTGAAATGATCACACAGACCCATGCAGTAGTCTGCTAGTCACTTCCATTATCCTAATGTACCCCTTACAATAACCGTCTGCATTCTACCCTCCAACTGTACTGCAGTACATTTCCTCATACTCAGTCCTACCTCGACAATCAGCAGGTTTTTCTAAGAGCTGCCTATGCGGAAACATGATAAAGGACTTCTCTTATTACAGGTAGACCATGTCTGCTAGTACTACATTATCAAGTTTTCTTTTAACCTTTCATAAAACTAGATCAGGTTCAAGTGACAGTGCCTTCTGTCCACAAATCCATATTTTTTGTCATCCTGTAGGAAAGCAACCAGCCTTTTCCTCATTATTTTCTGCATGACATTCCCTTACACTGCTGGTAGGGTAAATGGCTTATAGTTTTCCAGATTTTTCTTGCTCTCCTACGTATATAAGGGGCTATATTATAAGCGTGAAAGCTCTTTTATTGAGCTGTAAACACTGAAACCACTAAATAGCGAAAACACAGAACAGCAATTTTTTTCCCAAGGAAAAAAATCGTTGTTCCACAAAAAAAAGAAAAAAAGACATATGCAAACGCAAAATAAAGAGCAGGGCTTTGCCTCTACATGCCCCCCCACACCCCCCTACTTAAATATACCAACGCTGAGATCGCACCACAGTGGAGGAAATAACAAAGTCCCAAAAACAGCCCAGTGATTTTTTTTTCTCCTGGGGAAAAAATCGCTGCTCCATGTTTCCACTGTTTAGTGGTTTCGATGTTTACTTTCTCTCTTTTAAGCTTTTGCTGTAATTATATAGACCCATATATAAGAGTACTGCTGTTAGCATCTGTCTATCCTCATCCACTTCTTCCCTGTCCAGTAATATGTTAAAGACTTCTATCAGGGTATCTGCCAGCACTTGTGACATATTTATTGCAACTTTGGGAAAAAGACTAACTAGTTCCTATGCCTTATCCTCTCTTAGTGCAGCCATTTCCTTTTTGACCTCATCCTTTTCAATCGCAGTGATCATCTGGTATTATTTCCACTCACCCCATCACATTCAATGCATGTTATCTTGTCCTGAGGCAAAGTATTCATTCAACATTTCTGATTGCACCTTGTCTTCCATGATTTCTCTTTCACTCTCCTGCTCTTATCATTTCACTGCCTATCGCCCGCATTTTGTTCCTTTTTCTTTTTCTGCAAAATGCACAAAAAAGTTTTTGTTTCCCAGCTTGCTGCTTCTACTGTCCCCTCCCCAGCATGTATTGCCTCTTGTATGCCTCGCCTTTGTCCTAATAACTAGACACTGTTTCCCATCAACATGCGTACTCCAGTCTTGACCGCCTTACCATAGTTTGCTGACCTTCTCAGTTTAAACTCAGATTCTTACTCATCTTCGACCTCCTCCAGCTTGGCATAGTCTACTCGCCTTAATCCCTTCATCACATCACATTTGTTTTTGTTTTTTTTTTACGCTTCCCTTGTTGTACTTACATTATATCTTTGTATTAAGTACCTTCATTTGTTCCACATGTACGTTATCATTTTTTTCCTGAAACTGGTACCTTACTTCTGTTACTGCTGGCAAGTTTCAGACTTAAAAGCTAATACATTTGCACAGCCACATGGTAAACAAAAAACAGATTGTCAAAGACAGAAAATGAACTAAAAAATAGTTTTAAATTCAGCAGTACAGGCAGATTTTCTGTGCTTCATGCTCTGTCTATAAATCAGAACTCTCTCTACAATAAAATAATTTGTTATAACAGCTGACCTTGGATAAAGGGTGACATAAAATAGTTTTCTGGTACAGAGTACTAAAATATAAACTTTTGTTTGCACTCTTGGTTATATGAACAGTTATCTACACTTTTTGACATCATTAAATCTACTAAAATTTCTCTAAAACCATCAATAAACATACCACATACAAAATTGAGAGTATGACATCCCTCTCTCAACTTTTACTTATAGACTTGTGGACAAATCAAAAACTAATTAAAAAAAAAACTAAATTGGAAACAATTTGTTTAAATGCTGATACTATAACAGTTTTAGGAGGAATACAACAAAAGTCTGAGAAAAATCACTGCATCCCATTTGAGAGGTATAGAGCACCGCACCCCACATAAAATAACCTCCTAAGACCAAATCTATATTCAGTTTAATTTAAAAAAAGGTTAAAGAAAGCAAACAATAAATAAACTGAAACATGACTGTATTTCTTATTTGCTACAGTGCTAAAGAGATAGAGATATCAGTACACAGTGTGCATAAAGAATTGACACAGAGAACCTTCCTAAAAACAATACTCACTAAAATCAACTCTTTATAAATCAAATTCATTGTTATTAATACAAGAAAATTAAAATATTTCAATAAAAATACAATTAAACACTAACTGCCAGTTAGAAAACAGCATTACTGGACCAATGAACCCCATTCTAACTATCTGAGTTAACTAGAAATCAAGAATCTAAACCAATAACTAATGTATAAAACTGACAAAACTAGATGGGTGAGTCATAGTTAGCTTGAGCAAAGCTCGAGTTTGACTGTAAGCTGAGCTTGGGCTCATGATCTGGCATATTAAAGACTTAAGAACAAATCAAGTCAACGGCATGCTGTCCCTTAGCTCACAACATTCACTATTTTTACTGGCACATTTTACTTTTAATAGGGAACAGATGATGTATTCTACTGTTTCAGTTTCACCACTGATGGCACTGATTTCTACCGTCTCTCATTAGCTTGGTTTAGCTAAAGAGAAACCAACATCAGAAGCCATCAATCAAACAGATCTGACCAATCCTTGTGCAGTAGTACATATACATACAGAAAACATATGGTGGTGTTCAGCTCTGACTTTCCTTGAATCATATGAATAATTGGAAAGACTGAGGTTTCATTTTTTTTTTTTATACTATTGTGGTGAAGGCATGAAAAGAGGATTAGGAACAGCTTATCAGGTGGAAACTCAACAACCCCAGCAGGAGCTGAGCTCTTTTTTTATTTCTCAGGTAGATGGAGAAGTCTCAGCATGGATCAGGAGCTAGAGACATCATACAGCAGTTGTGCAATCAGCAAGTCAACTGTGAGTGAGTGAGTGAGTGAGTGAGCGGTATCTTCAGGGATGGATTTAGTCAAAGAGGACCTGAAGTTAACAGTTAGTACAGCCAGACTGCTGCAACAGGAAGGAAAATGCAGCCAAATCAGTGTGCTTGTGTATCGCTGGTGAATCTCAGTAGAATCTGTTTATCTTTTTGTAGTTTCAGCCTGCTCTGAGTTTTTAACTTCTGCATACGGTCACTATCACTTTCTCTGTGCATGGAGTAGTCACTGACTGGAGGGGGTATTATCTTGTTATAGTTTGCTTACTATGCTTTGGGTGTGGTTTGTGTACATAGGTAAGGTTTGAGAAGTAACCAAAATGAAACCTCTGTCAGACCGCAACCCAGTGGCCACATCTGTGTATCACATAAAATGTAACAAAACTTCTTAAACAGGGTAATGTGTATTCAAAGTTAAGCACTTTCATCACTAATAGAGACTAGTTTGGCTCTACTGATCGGTTTCATATATAGTCATTCTCTAACTGATTATGTGGCAATTTAATTAATTCAAATGGTCCTTTTTTACCTGATATCCAGCACAACTGACTCCTTTATAGTTTGTTGTAACTAACTCAGAACAAGATATTAAACTCTGTTAGGAGTATTGTGTAGGCCTCAATATTGTTTAAGGTGGATGCTTGAATTGCCACAGTTTATGTAAACTACTCTTAGACTTGCAGCTAGGCAGTTATGCTCTGTTTTTTTAATCATTAATGTATGCATAACAATATGCAAATGTTAAATGAGTTGAAAATTAAATTAATGATTTTTGTGAGTTTTTCCTGTCTGGCAGTCCTACTTTAAGTCCTGCAGATGGTATTGCAGAGTTTTGAGTCACCTAATACAGACTGTTAATGGCTAGTTATTTTTTTTATTTATTTATTTTACATTTGTTGACTGGGCTAGTCCAGCTGGATATATGACCATTTTCAGCAGAGGCCCAGGGAGAAAAGCTCCTCGAAAACACAGTAAAATGTATATCAAATAACAGTTTTCAACAGATGCAGGTACAATACATATTTAAGCAATTCTTTACATGACAGTTTTTACAGATGTGGGTACATTAAATATATAAACAATAATTTTCACTTCAAAACATTTCTGCTTACAGAATCATATTACTTATAACATTTGGTTAGTTTATAGGGAGATATTGATACAGACATTTGATTAATATATAAGGCCCATTTTCTTTATGGTTTTCAGAAAGCAACTAGTATATACAGATGAAGTGACAGGTGTCTTGGGATAAATGGTATAATTAGTCTGGGTTCGCACAGAGACATAATCAGTGGGATGTAAGGTAGATTTTCAGTTTGCTTTTAAATAGTGTTGTTGAAGAAAGGGAGGTCAGGTCATTGGGCAGTGAGTTCCAGGTTTTGCTCATGGTATTAGAGAACAAAGAGTCACCAGCCATATTGTTGGCTTTACCTATTTGTACTAATAATTTATTAGATGAGCGTAGGGTCTTAAGGTTGTTGTAGAGGGTGATAGGGTTGGTATTAGTAGGCTGATATAGGATTTTGTGGGAAACTGCTAATTGGTTAAATAGTAGTAAATTTGGCAACTCTAGCCATCCTAGTTGTTCATAATTAATAAAGTGATGGGTTCTGAATGTGGAACCTGTTGCAAATCTGGCAATATTATTGTAGGAGACAGCCAGCTTGTTCAGGTTGTTTTTAGACAGGTTAGTATATATAGGGGAGGTGTAGAGGAGGGTAGAGATTAATTGGGTGCAGGCAATAGTAGCCCTTGCTAGTGGGGTCAGAAAAGATTTGATTCTATAGAAGGAGCCTAGTTTTTTGTTGAATGTTTTTATAGTTCTGTTAATGTGAGTATCAAAGTTAAGGTTATTATCAATTAGTACCCCTAGTAGTTTTGTAGTTGAGTCAGGAGATATGATGGTACCGTTGTTTGATGTAACAGTAAAGTTAAGTGGGGAGGCCCTATGGGTGGGAGTAAATAGTAGGAGTTTTGTTTTTTTGGGGTTCAAGATGAGGCAACGATGTAGAAGCTATTTCTCAACTGTGGTAAACACATTTTGGGTGATGGTCTGAAGGTCTGATGGAGAGGTGGCTGAGCATATTAATGTGGAATCATCTGCATATTGTACACAGGTTGCTTGAGGTATTACAGAATGTAGGTCATTGATAAAAATAGAAAATAGGAGAGGTCCTAATATAGAGCCTTGGGGGACACCGAGCGCAATGGGGAGATGGGGAGATAAGTTGTTCTCCCACAGAACAGCCTGTTGCCTATTGTTTAAGTAGGATTGAAACCATTGTATAGCCAGTGCATCTAGTGATAGGTTTTTGAGTATGTTTATGAGAAGTTGGTGGTTAACCATATCAAAAGCTTTAGAGAGATCAATAAAGAGGGCTGAGGATAGAGTGTTGTTATTGCGATTTTTTGTTAATACAGTCAGAGAAGGATAAGAGGGCAGTAGTGGTGCTGTGAAATGGCCTAAAGCCATGTTGGCAGTTGGCTAATAAGTTATCTATTAGGTGGTTTAACAGTTGTCTATGAATGCATTTCTCCATGATTTTTGCCAGTGGAGATAATGTAGCAATAGGTCTATAGTTTGATAATTCATTGGAGTTGCCACCTTTATGCAGAGGGATAATATGTGAGATCTTCCAGATAGCTGGGATAGTTTGCTCAGTGATAGTTCTGTTAATCAGGATGGAGATGGGGTAGGCTATGGCTTTTGCAGCTTTTTGCAGATATTCTGCAGGTAGTAGATCAGCTGTGGGGGTGGTAGGTGTTTATCCTTTGTTCCTCAACTAATTGTATATCAATTGTAACTTACTTTTGCTCTCATATCACCCTTGCCTTTATTTGTATTTTTCCTCTCTTATTCTTATTTTTAGCCAAACCCTCTCTGTCTTACATTGAGTATCTCTTTGTCTCAACTATTACACTGAACTGGTGTCAGTCAAAACATCATTGTCCAGCAAACAACATCTAAGAGTGGGGTTTACCCTAATAAGGACCACAAGAGAGACGAATATTAATAATGTATGTTATTTACTTTCATGTCCAACATAGCTATCCTATTCTTCTGTAATAAATAGGGCAGGGTCTTCTGTAGAGAACATAAACTCCCACTAGAACTAACAAGTTTCCTGTTAATTTTCTTTATACTGGAAGATGAGGCCTTCTCTTGAGCTCCCATCCTTCTTGTCTATTCTGCTCTATATACCCACTGCAAAAGTCCTCCCCCACTTTACCCACCTTAACATACTTTACCTTATTTGTTCTTTGATACAGTACAAATGTGCCTGTCTCTATTTCCCTATAACTTCCAATGCATTCATTGTCTGTAACATGCAAATAGTGACTTTTCCCTTACTGAAACATAAAAATAATAAACTGCAGTACTTAGCTATTTAGGCAGGCTTTTCCACTAACTACATCTGCACCTGGTAAACCCCCTGCTTTGAAACTCTTTCTGCTAACCCCCATATATAACATAATATGCACCTGCTGCTACTGTTGTTTACTTTGCACTTTCTCCTAACAGCTTTTCTAGTGACATTACATTTTTACTTTTTCTACTACATAAGACCACCTTGCTCACCTTTAAGTCTACATATAGTTTTTTTTTTTCTTCCCTTCCACACTCCTTTGCCATTTCAGCTAGTTCAGCCCACTCCCTCACTGATTACCATCCCACCTATGTTCAAAGACTAGCAACTCACCTTATCAAAGAGCATTTTCATCAAGACTGTTGTAACATCTCAAATTTCAATTCCAAGGTCTTTAACAACATCCCTAATAACATTAATCTGTCCATCCTCTATTCCCTACCACAGGATAATGCTGTTCTACAAATTAATGTAATATTTCTTGACATTCTCATGAGTTTTGCTCCTATAAGAAAAAAGAGAGTTAAATTCACCCAGTCACCCTGGCTATCCCCTTCTAGTAAACAATTAATATATAAGAGATGCAAAGCTTGGAGAAACTGGCAAAAATACAAATCTCAAGTTCACATAAATGCTCACATAAAGACCTACAAACAACTTTGAAACATGACAAAAAACAAGTTACTGCTGATAAGAAATATTATTACTTCAACCCACAGGATAACCAGAAACAACCCCCCCCCCCCCAAAATTTTGGTCCACTATCAAGAACATATACTCTGGAACTCCTAGTACCCATAACCCTTGTCCAGACATCTCACCATTAGAAACTGTTTCTAAATTTAACTGCCACTTTATGGACTCAATAGCCACCTTCACCCAAAATGCCCTACAGAATCCTGCCACCCCTGACAAATTTCAAAGCTCTAACAATGCCATTTTCAGCTAAAAATATGTCTCTATTTCCTATATAAAAAAATATCACACAAACTCAAGCCCTGCTCACCCTCTGTAGACGAGCTCCCATATGAATATCTGAAGATTGCTACCCCCTCTATTGCCTAACCAGTCTTGATTTTGATAAGATGATCCATTCATGAGTCCCATGTCTCATCTCTCTGGAAAAAAATTACATCATTCCTATTCATAAAGGGAGAACCCCACTGAAATAACAAACTTCAGACCAGTTGCAATCTTGTCCTATCTTTCCAAGATCTTAGAAAAAATGTATTCATAAACAACTTTTACAGGACTTACTCCAAGAAAATCTGTTAACCTCTACCAAACATGACTTTGGTCCAGATCCTAGCACAGCAGCTGCCCTTGTTGTCTTTTTGGACCATGTCATTAAAGCCAGGGATAACAACATTTTAGTTTTTTCACTCTTTTTAGATCTCTCTAAAGCTTTCCACACAGTCACGCATACCAAACTACTTTCAAAAATGTCCGCTTTAGGTTTTTCCAGTACAACAGTCACTTGGTTCTCTAGTTACCTATCTAACCGGTTACAATCTGTTAAATGTCTCTCTACTTACTCATCTTTTCTCCCAGTTAATGCAGGTGTCCCACAAGGCTCAGTACTTGGCCCTCTCCTTTTTAACATACTTATAAATGATCTACATAAATCCTCCCAGCAAGCTACACTTATATATACAGATGACTCCACTGTCATTTGCTCATCTGATAGTCCTTCCTGTTAGAATCTTTAGTATCATAATAGATGATCAACTGAAATTTGATCTTCATATTCAAAAGTGCATAAAAACAACACACCAAAAACTGGGCATGTTCTATAGATCAGAAAGATTCCTTACTGACTCCTCAAGAGTTACTCTAGTCAATACATACCTCCTTCCTTCACTACTATATGCCTCACCCATTTTCAACAACATTCAGATCTCCTGAAGATCAGAACTTGAACTTTGCAAAAATAAAGTAGCTACATTTGCAGCCAGTCAGTCATACAACTCCCACTAGTGCTCCGCCCTCAGATATTTAAAGTGACTTGAGTTACCTCACTACCTTAAGTTCACCCAACTGCTCCTAGATCATAACATGATATACAAATCCTCATCCTGCCCGGCAACCAGCATCATTCTTAACCATTACCTCACTAATCGCCCTCTTCGCTCATCTAAGAAACACCTCCTTGAAATCCATAAACTGAAAAAAAACTCTATCGGTCAGTGCCTATATTCCTACTCAATAACCAAGGTCTGGAAGAGTATTCCAACAGACATTAGAGCAATGCCTTGTCGTCACATATTCAAACAGTCTCTGAAGAGATTTCTCCTTAACTCCTGTACATGTCACCAGGCTGACACTACCTGTTACTCCTTCCTTCTTTTTCCCCTTTCCTTTCCTCCCTTCTCTTATTAACCAAAGCACCAGTTACTTATTTGATAGCTCCCTATTTTAACCCCATTTCCTAATCTCCCTCAACTGAAAAATCTCTTTCCTTTCTCTTAGTCTTTTGCCCATATTTAAAATGCTTAACACCTATACCATTGGTTATTACTACTACTTTTGTAGGTGTTCAATATCCTGTGATTGTTTAATATTCACTGTATGATTTTCTGATCTAATTTTATTTATCCTGTATGTCAATTCTACTGTTTGTTACTGCACTTAATGTGATAATATTATGTACTTTATTAATTGAACTATGTATGTTGGAACTTTTCTCCTCGGGCCTCCACTGAAAATGGGATTCATGCCCAGTCAGACTTTCCCAGTAAACAAATGCCAAATAAATTGTTGTGTTGTGTCTTTCGGCTTTTCCCAGTTAGGGGTCGCCACAGCTGAACTCTGGTCCGCTAATGATTGGCATTTGATTTTTATGTACCGAGTTGCCAGCCCTGATGCACAACCTTCAACGAAGGAATGCCCATTCACGCATGTCTCCACGCAGAAGACGCTCTAGCTGAGAGTCGAACCGGGCAGCGGATATAAATAAATAAATAACCAAACTTATGCTCAAAATAGGAAATGGGGAAATTCACCTTTACTTTTAAGAATATCAAAAACGTAAAAAATGCAAAAAAAAAAAAAAGAAACACATTAGAATTTGGCTGCACTAAGTTTTAAAACCAGGGCCACAACACTTAATTGGGTTGCAGTCTGACAGAGGTTTTGTTTTGGTTATTAGTTTACTTACCTCTGATTCTACAGCATGTTTGTAGTTATAAGGTGTGAATACTACTTCTGCTCATAATTGTGTTGGTTTTAGTATTTATACTAAGTAGGTCATGGTTGATGGACCCTTTGACATGCAAGGAGGTGAGACTTTGCAGTCACAACATAACATGTGTAACATTTTTCCTTGACTTCTATATCAGTCTTTTTCTTTTATAGTGTTTACTCCTCAGATAGTTTTCATTAAAGACAACATGAAAAACTGTCTTTTAGAAACCTCTCGTGTGCAGTGTCACATCAATGATGTGTAATATCAAAAAAAAAAAAATAATGCTCATTCCAAGAATACAGAATTAGTTGATGACATCTGCACATTTAGATTTGTTGTACTACAGATATTGTCTAGTTCCTGAAGGAAGCATGACTGATATAATGTGTTGAAACCTGGTGGTTGAGTACAGTCCTGGTGATGTGAACAGTAAATTATCTGTAAAACCCATGCTTTATTTACAGGGTAATAAGAAAACACTGCATGCCATTCTTCTTTTAATAGTTCCATTGATTAATTAATAGGTTTTAATCAAGTGCTTTTTGTGGTAATGTGTTTTCATTTTTGTGTGTGTGTGTGTGTGTGTGTGTGTGTGTGTGTGTGTGTGTGTGTGTGTGTGTGTGTGTGTGGGGTATTGCTATATGCCTGTATAATTATGCTGATGTCAATAACCACTTCTAACAACCACTTGTACAAGTACAAGGAACTGATGCAGGTTAACTTGTTGTTCTTGCCATAGTGATCTTATTTGAGTACAAGGAACTGATGCAGGTTAACTTGTTGTTCTTGCCATAGTGATCTAATTTGATTATTCTTTTAATTTAGTTTTGTTAATCATATTACTTCTAATTAGGTGGTCTTTTCTATGTAGATAGTCAGAAGAAATGATTTAGATTGCAGAAATGAACCAAGGATCATAGCGTCTCATCATACATTCATTTTATGTTGAATGCGCTAATTACTGGTTAACAGCTTTACCGTTTATTTCATTATTATTTCTGCTTACACTAAGTGAGATGATTTTTACAGCAGATGTAATGCTTTATATTATGCATGGATACTCTGCAGTGCATTTTGCAAATTAGTGTAAAGAAAAAAGTGCATTTATAACAATAATACATTCAGGAAAGCCAATGTAATGCGTAAATCTCAGATATGAAAAGTTGTGTAAAAAGTTAGAATTACTCTGATTAGACATGCTTTGCTGCTGTACAAAAACAAGAAATTATTTTCTATTACTGAAGCAGGGCAAGTTGCTGTTGCTCATGTCTCCACTGTGTTCTGACACTAAATTTGTAGATTGTAGTGTTTCCCAGATATTAAATTTTCATTGTAAACATTTAAACAAAAATAACATTTTGATTTTTTTGCGTTATGGCCCCTTGCACTATTGACATTGGAATGAATGTACTATTATCATTGCAAAAAAATGTTGCTGAACATATTGCTGTTCACAACTTTTAACAGCACTTTCAATTCACAGGATATTTTTATTTGTTTGGTTTTTGCTTTATAACTTGATTTTCAGAAAATGTTCAGGAATCTAAGGATATATGTATGGATGTTGCTAAAGGGAGGTATGCCATCTGACAGCTGACAGCTGATGGTTGGCTGTATTCCCTTTGCTGAATGTTTCCCCAATAAATCCCCATATATTTTTTTTTTTTTTGGTGTGAGGGTGAAAGGAATTAGAAATATGTTTTTATCAGTTTGTTATTGTGTGTCCTACTAATACTTTATATAAGGAATTATTCCTTTGCATATAACTGCTTTACATACAGCATGGCTATGTTACACAGTCACAAATGGCAAACACAAAAACAATATTCTTTTTAACCTTTTCATCACAAAGACTTTTAAAGCTGTTTCAGAGTGATTTGTTTGAGTATGAGTACAGTTTGCACTGGGCAACACTGTATGCAAGAGTTTTGAAAAAAAGTAAAAAAAAGTTTATTTTGAATATTTTCCCTCAACTTCTTTGTGAAGAGAAGGAAGAAGTGAGAATGAGCACTTATGTTTGCCAGTTTGTGACTGTGTGATGTTTTTTCAAATTGTTTTCTGTAAAGCATCACTTGGTCAATCAGACACTAGCAAACGTAAAGCACATTCTTTTTTAGTCTTCCCCTGCAAAATGCTTTGCATGTTGTTTTTGCTGGTTTACCAACATTAATGTTGAGGTTAGTAGTACCTGATTTTCACTGTATTTAATTTAATTTGTTTGTTTATTTATTTATCTTGGACAACATTAGTTTAGCTGTGGTACAGATTCTATTTTATGCTAATATGTGTGAGATGCACTGGTCATAACAGTCACTAATCCCCTTTTCCATCTGGGTTTATGCAAATTCTTCGCACTATACAGACTTCGTTGGCTTCCTAGCACCAGGTCTGCAGTGTTCCAGTCTTTGGTGAGAGCGGAGGCTTCCACGTGACAGCTACCTCAGCTTGGGTTCCAATGAGGGTTTGGAGTGCTTGATTTTGATTGGCCAGTTTTTGCTGGAGCATTAGCTGCATTTGATTGACCAGGTTCTGCAGATGTGGAGCCTTACAGGCTTTAAATATCAGAAGGCTTGCTCAGCTTGTCACACTGCTTCACAAGAGCAGCAGCACAAGCCAGTCTTCATGCTATTTGTTGTACTACTGTGACTGATTTTTATAATACGTTATTTCATAAAGGGAAATCATTGTCTCTGAATAACTTAGTGATGCTCTTCTCATGAACATACTGCTGAAATTAGCACTTTTGTACTGCAGTTGTGTTGTTGGGTCTAAATAGCTTTATACTTTTGCTCCTTGTTGGCACTGTACTGCTGTTCACTTTTCATTTGCTAATTGTATTGGTATTAATTTAAGCAAATACTGCACAGTTGTGCCTTGCTGCTTTGGTATTCTTACTAGTGGTATTATTTAAGATAATACTGCAGTGCTGTCTTTTGCTCATACTAAGTATATAATAACAAATTTGTTTTTCATCTCAGTAACTTACTGCACTTTTTGATCGTTGGTACGATTGCAGTTCTGCTTGTTCTAATTACTATAGTTCATAGGTTGATAGCCAAGTACAAAGCTAACTGCCCTTTTGGGCCATTTTAAGCCTAGCTAATTTCCCTCAAAGGTGAGAATCAGACCTTGTACCTTGTATTTGAGAGACAAACACTTAACCATTACACCATCCCCAACCCCTGAGAAGTATAGATCTATAGCCTTTGGTGAGAGCAGAGGCTTACACGTGACAACTACCTGAGCTTGGGTTCCAGTGAGGGGTTAGACTGCTTGATTTGATTGGCCATTTTCTGCTAGGGTATTGGCTGCATTTTGATAGGCTGGCTTCTGCAGGGACAGAGATTTACAGGCTTTAAATACCAGGAGGCTTGCTCAGTTCATCAAAATATGGGCCAGCTTGGGATGAGGTGGCGGACAAGTCATCCTGCTTTGCCAGGGTTTGCCTTCACCTCTTTTACCAAGGCTGTTGCATTCTGGCTAAAGCCTTTCTTGTCCCCATAGTGCCATTTTAGGCAGAGTCCATCTGATGGACATTCCAACCTAGTAAATTCTAATTTGGAACACATGAATGTGTCTCTACTCATTGCCAGGAGTCTTAACAAAAAATGCCTGAACTTGAGCCTTTCCTGCAAGCTGAACACATTCATGGATGGACAGTTACAGAAACATGGCTTCAGAGCAAGGAAAGCACTCCCCCTATTCCAGGGTACAATACCTATCACATCTTCAGACCAATGGCAATTATGGAGGATTATCAGTATTAGACAAGGATATCATCACCTCTTGACAGATTCATTGGGACACCACATGTGAACTCCTAGAAGTCCAAATCCCCTTAAACAAGACTAATTACCACTTCATGGATAGCTATAAAACACCATCTATGCCCCCTTTTGAGCAGCTATCTTAACACAATAGCTGAAATTCCCATTAAACCCAAGACCTCTCTAGTGGGGGACTTCAAATAACTAAGAAAAAAGCAGCAAGCCTGTGGAGACTCTGACCAGTCACAAACTCACAGATGTGTATTCCACTTCAGAAAAGTAGCAGCAGAAACTTATAAAGATTATTGTTATCATTTATTCCATAACAAGCCATCAACTATGGAAAAAACAAACTGACACAGTTTAAATTTCCTGCTTAAGATCACATGATCATTGTGATGTTACAAGTGGTGCATTCAAAGTACATTTAAAGGGACATGACATTTTTTTGTGACTGGTCAGCATCTCTACAGACTTGCTGCTTTTTTCTTGGTTGTTTATCAATAAACTGGCTGACCGATGCTTTCAATGTTTGGCATGCCCAGCACTTCCTTGACATTATAAATGCTAACTCTCTTCCACCAATATATAACCATCCTAACTAGGGGCTCCACTATCCTAGATCTAGTCCTCACAAATATGGCCACTTCTTGCAAAGCCCCATATGTATCATCATGCATTGTTAAATCAGACCATAATTTAATGACCTTTTCCAGTAACACTGGTGGTACTTCCCCTGTCAGTAGTGCTGGGTTTACATACTTCTAAAAAGCAAATCTTCTTCAGTTATTTGATGACTTAAATCAATTCTACTGTGATCCTCCTCTGAAGGATCCCATTGCTAAAGTTGCTACTTATGCCTCTGTCTTTTACTCCCACTGAAATAGTTGTATTGATAAGGCAGTCTCTATCTGCAGCAAATATAATGAGAAGTTTAAAAACAAAACCCTGTGATGGAATATTGTATAAATAAGTAATATAACAAGAGAAAGAAACTACTTAATGATTATAAGAGGTCTCGTTCTACTTACTTTAAGGGTACACTTAAGCAAACTAACAAAGAGCTTAAGGGAACCTGGCACAAAGCTTAAAATAGCCACTGAAACTAAAAATAGCACAAATATTTAACTATGTCAGGAAGTTAACAACTAACACCCAGTAGCGTTTGGAGATAGTCCACAATAACATTAGACTCTCTGACCCAAAACATATAGCTAAAAACCTAGCTAACAAATTTAGAGCAAATTTTACTCCACCCACAGTTATAGCTATCCTACAGGTTCCACAATCCCAGCCACCCCCTTTAACTACAAGTCCTTTCTGCTCTTTTATGTCCTATGTTCCATGCAGGTCACATAGATGTGACGTACGGCACACACAAGATCTTTAGTTTTTTTGCATACTGGCCGAGTGTCAGGCTGCCCTGGGCGGAAGATCCCTTCTAAGTGAAATACTGCAACAGTGATATAGAAAGACATCTAATGGTACATCAGATATTCAGTTAAAGGAACTAAACCTTCATCAGCAGATAAATAACACACTTTGAAAACATATATTTATATCCCAACATATTCCTCACCTCTTGAACAAACTTCCACTACATGTCAAGCTGAGAAGTACCCTTGCCAACTTCATTGCAAATTTAGATAACTGGATGGGCAACCTCAAATTGTCTCCAGCTCCATCGTGTATTGCCCTCCTAGAGGTCAGAGGAAAATTTTGAATAGGTTTTTTGGCTAGGCTTGAATGGTCTGCAGACTGAATGCTTAGTAGTTACCTGTGAATCTACAAAGTAATATTTTATTATTTTATTGCCGTAACTTATGCACGTAGGTTTATAAACATCTATGTTACAAACATAGTATATGTCATCTTTATTATCATTTTTATCCAGTTTTCATTGTCAGCTCTGGCTCAGCCCTTAATGGCTTTAAGAACCAAACTAGATCCTTGATTTGGCTTTGGATTGATCTTACATCAAAAATCCCAGGCTTGCCCACCTCTATTACTAAATCCTAATATAGCCCAGAGCCTCGCTTAAGTGCTTAACCACAGAAAATAAATACATTTGTACTACAACAAGGAAAAAAAAAACCAGAACTAAATTTAAAGTCATTTGCAACACACTGCATTCATTCAAATAAACATGCAAACTCCCTAAAGAATTCTTCTGTAGAAATTTAGACAATTATTGTAGTTCACTGAAGTCAACAGCAAACACTACTCTAATATATAAAGAAAAAAAATAGAACATGTATGGCCCGATTTCTGTGATACAAGAAATGCGTTGTAATGTAGGATTAGGGAACTCAGTTAATTTCCTAATCCTACAGTACAAGATATTTTACATGTCACATAACAGATCTCCCAAATATTCCATATTTATTATACTATCTTAAGTAGAAATGTTATACCTTGTATGTTAGTAAGAGGAGAAAGCAGAAAACATAGCCATCTTGTTTCTGTAGTCATGTTTTAAAAATAAAGCAGTCTTATGCTGAACACCTTAAAGCCCCTTTCTTCTACTTGCTCTCCTGTAGATTGCTGAGGGGTGGTCAATGCCTGGGTTACAAGGCATCTGCAACCCCCACACTTACGAATCTTCTACATATTCATAAATCATACTGGAAACACAATGTGATGTTTGTCTGCGACTTAACCAGAACATGTTGAAGAGACATATATGTGTCCCAGAAACTGACCCTCCTATGGAACAGACTTCCCATCCATGTAAAGCTGAGTTTGTGTATTACCCAGTTTAAGTTCAACCTAGATTAGTCTCTAGGGAATAGGAAATTTACACTGGTCTGGCACACATGTCCCTTATGGACAGAGGTAGCTTATAAATGAATAGCCCTCAACATCCTGTTTGGATACAGGGAATCATTATTCTTTTGAGAAGCTTAGAAAGACCCCCTGGGTTGTTAGCATACTAAAAATCTATGACTCTATGATTCTATGTGGAAAATTATGAGTGGAGACAGAAAATTATGAAACAAAGGATATGCAGTTAAATCCTTGTCTTTCTTCCAGTTCTGTTTAAGCAATGCGACAGATTGCTTGCTACAAAAAAAAAAAAAAAAAAAAAAAAAAAGTTTATATAACGAATACTTTGATTCCATATAGACAGCATGTGAAGGGCTTCAATGAAAAATTGTATTTAGTAACTGAGAGTTTGCTATAGTAATGGTCTAAATGCATATGCAGTGTTGTGATGCATTGCTCATGTTTTACACTGCTGATATTATGTGTGCAAATATTTGGGCTGTGCTTTTACACTCTGTCTCCTTTTTTGCTTTTTATACTCCTCTTGCATCCACTCTCACTGCCGAGGTGATCTTTGGAACAAAGATTTGTGTATTGTGGCTGCTACAAACACTCCCAAAGCTGCAGATGCTGCTTGTATAATTCGGCATAATAAAGCAGCTGACGTAGCTACCACCGTATAAGGCATTATGTAAAGGATACATTTCTTGTAAAAGTCCAGTATCACACAGAGAACAAGTGAAGCTGTGGTACAGTGCATGCTGTTTTACTCTCATTATTTCCATCCTGATGAAGCTTAAAAGAATAACACATTTAAGCATCTCACTGCTTTGATGTTGCTCACACTTTCAATTCACTGAGGAGATTGTTGGCTTGCAGCCTGCTTCATTCTGAGTTTTTTGTCTGTTTAAGGATGTTTTACTTCACAGTGCTTTTCATTTTTCGTTGTGTGCCATCTCATGCTATGTTAAAGGATAAGAATGGAAAAGTAATGTCGTCATTTTCAGTTTTGCGTGCATAATGAGGAAAAACATATGCTCTGCACTTTTTAAGCATTATTTCTCTCAGTGGTTCTCCACAGCAGGGATTAGGATTTCATTAGTAACTGCAAACCTGTCCTGTATAAGTGATGTGCCTGGATGTTCTAGAAAGTGATACCAGCCCTATGTGGTCTTAAATTGAGTCTCCTTAATTAATCTGCAAAGCACCTTTAATACTGCATAACACAGAGACAAGCTGAGCAGTTCACATTACTCCACCAGTGAGCTAGTTAACCCTTTCAGAATCATGAAAATCATTTGTTGTAGTAGTAGCAGTGGGCATGTCCACTTTGGATAGCATTTAACAGTTTACAATAACATTGCCATATAGGAACATCACATTATTTATTGGTCATCAGCTTGTGCAGTCGGTTAGGGCCTCTATCCTCTAGTGTTTGTATCATGGCCTATGTCTTCTGTTTTCAGACAGTATAAGTTAAAGATGCTGTCTGTTAGAATGTACTTTCACATCTGAAAGCTTGAACCAGTGATGTGAACAATACATATTTCACTGAGACCATGCAGATTTTGTCTTTCCTCAGTCAATGCACCAGCTGGCAAGCCGGGTCCCCTAAAATGCTTACTAATACACTATCAGTCAGGATAGCAATTATCTATACAGATGTAGGATTGTAACTGATAAGACTTTGCTCAGGTCATCAATCACAACCACTTTGTGTGTTCAACAGGTGGATTTCAAAAACAAGTAAGAAGTTGGGAGTTATTGGTGATCTAATAAAAATGCTTCCAAGAATTGTGTTTGAGACCCACTGCAGATGATTAGAGAAATTGAAAGTCTGAAGTCCATCTCCAGATGCACAGCAGTAGCACTTGTCTGCCACTCCCCCCAAAAAGTGAAGGAGAATTAAGTATGGTTGAATGTCATTCTGCAGGACCCTGAATTAAAGTCCTGCTGTAAGCATCTTTTAAAACAAATCATTATTGTAATGCTCCAAACTGATTTTAGCTCCATACAGAGACACTACTAGCAAAATTGAAAGACATTCATGGGGATTCAACAAATTCCATGTAGGCTTACCGCAGAGCCTACATAGAGTTTACCTATTTGCTCAGCGAGCAGCAGGACGTATTACAAATTCATGATGTACACCATATTTAAACATAAACAAATATGGTTTTGTGGCTAGCAACAGTGTTGCTGGGCCAGGAAGCTGTGTAAAGCAACACAGACAGCAGCAGACATGTAAACCTGTTTACCTACAGGCAAACTAGGTTAGTGAGTTTGCATGAAAAACCACAATGATTACCAGGGATATTAATACAGAAATGTATATATTTCCAACACATTACATAACACAGTGCAGAGTATTCTGGAAATGTGCACAACAGTAGTTATTTTGATGGCATACCTAATGACATACTACAGTTTACACATCCGCAAGGGTTAACCACTCTGTGATACAAACATTGGCTCTAGGTGATTTGGTCACATGATTAATACTCATGTGACACTCGGCCCCATGTCAAAATGGGTAAAAAAGAATTGATGAAGATTAAATGTGGTGAAGCACAGTAATTCTCTACCACCCTCCCCTGAATAATAAACACATGGTTCTGGGAATCTGCAGGGATCTTCTCAGATAGTGGTGAAAGACATCCTTTGAAATTGCCTAAACCAGCCACCACAATCACGATGACAAGGTGCAGGAAGGAGTGCCAGTTATAAACTGGTATATATCATATTTTGGCAAATATCTTTGATATGAACAGCCTGTTTGGTGGGTGTTCTTGAGCTATAATGGATAACTTAATTTCATGCAAGACAGTTTAATTTTTGAGGTACTTGGTCTTCTAGTCTATATTGTCCGGGTCATGACTGAAATGAGATTCTTGGACCAGCCCATTCACTTTAGATATAAAATAAAACATATCCTATGCACTTAAGGCAGGTGAAAGGAAAACTCAAAACTTGCACTGCTTTGGAGTACAACATCTGACCTCAGACATAATTTTTAGTGAGTAACGGTACATCGCAGAGTAAAGAATGTGGGACCCCACCTTGTAAATAATTCTCGGATACTCACTTTTTTGAAACAAATGTGTTGTGAAAAAATAAAATAACGATTTTCTAAAGAGTGAATGTGCCACTCACCTCTCCAGTGGGAGATGGTATGGGTTCTCACACTCTTGCAAATTATTATAATAAAAATGAACACCATCACATGTCAGAAACTAGAATAAATAATATTTGCTTGCTGTGTTGTTCACCAAAAATCAGCTTTAGACATCTAAGAGTTGTTTCTGAAATGATTAGCACTGTACAAAGAGCTACTTAAAGTGATTTTCTGATACTAGTAAATGCATTGCTGCATTTGATGAGTCAGTTGCTGCAGTACATTTTTCCACTTGTCTGTACTTATTTATTTGGACCATTTTTTTTAATAAAAATCTTTGTAAACTTTTTATTGAACCATACCCCAGATAAAGTTAGTATTTCCTACTATGGTATCACCCTTGGGGTAATGTGTGTTACATTCATATATTTTATTGGGGCTCCTTTGTGCATCCTCGGTGGTGCACCCATTGAAATCTGTGGACGCAAAGCATGTTTTTACCACACTGATGTCACTAAGGTTAAAGTTTACTGTTTTTCTCAGTGACATCAGTGTATGAAAATTTCAAAAGTGTTATTTTTCCTGAGGGTGATGTAAAACAAATCCCTAATGGTCAGAGGTGCTGACCGTTCTTGTACCACTTGTCGTGGTGCAAAGGTAATTGCAAAAAAGTTAGAAAACCACTTTAAAGCAATCAGTTATTTATTTTTTTAAGTTGTCTAGCTTCTAGATGCATATCTAGCCACATTGTCTACATTCCATGAAACCAGGAGTGTAGTGCTTCGCACAACACTAATCATTTCTGAATATTATCCACAGTTTCTAATGACATTTCTATTACGCTTGTATTCAAGGCTTAAGACAGCTAATAGCTACTCCAAAAAGTGTAGCATGGTGTGACAGTATCAGTATGTAAAAATCTATATTTAATTTAACAATTTATAATGCAGTTCTCTTTCAAGCCTGAAGCTTTAGCTAGAGACAGTGTTTCAAGCCACTGCTGGAAACCATTAGCATTTACACACTGTCATTCTTCATTTAAAGGGAAAGCAGCCATTCTTTAACCTCATGGTGAATATTGTTGCTGTGCAGAAGTTTTCCAGTTATAATTTGGTAGCAAGAATATTAAGAGTTGTATTAAATTTAGATGTCTATTTGCTGATGCTCTGAAACTTTCCTGAATGATAAAGAATTTTTAGTAATATCTTAAATAAAAAAATGCAAGCTTAAACTGTGCTGTATTTTATTAGTAGAAGGCAGCATTTTTGTTTGTGTCTTTCGGCTTTTCCCGGTTAGGGGTCGCCACAGCAGAACTCCGGTCCACTAAAGATTGGCAGTTGATTTTTACGTACCGGCTTGCCAGGCCTGACGCACAACCTTCAACGAAGGTACGCCCATTCACGCATGTCTCCACGCAGAAGACGCTCTTGCTGAGAATTGAACCGGACAGCGTCTTACTGTGAGGCGACAATGCTACCGCAGCACCACCACCACGAGTAAATAAAGACATGAAAAAACTCAGCTTTTTTGTCAGTGTGATCTGCCATGAGGAAAACAGGATTATTAAAGCAACAATAAGCCATAAATAATGAATCAGTATATCTTGGAACTAAGCAAGCACAGTTTTCTATGATAAAATAACTCTTGCGACAGAGGGTCAAATAGGAATGATTATAAAGACAAGCACACATGATTAAAGTGAATACATAACCCGGTGGTGAGTTAAAAGCTACATATCCATGGTCATTTAAAGGCCAAATGCAGACTAACACTTCTGAAATGAAACTTTGTAAAGAATAGAGAATACCTTAATTTTATGGGAAATATATAAAAGAAGTTGAAGGTCGGAGAAACCCAACTATTCAAAACACAGATAATACAAAGATCACATAGTGTGTATTAACTATAAAGGAGGTACTGATATTAGTAATTCACAATATTTGTGATTTAGGTAGAAGAACAAAAAGCTCAGAAAATTTGGGGGGGGGGTGGCATAACAGTTAAGGTATTTACCTCACAGGGACATAATACAGGGTTTGATTCTCACCTTTGAAAGGAACTTAACTATGCTTAAAATGGGCAGCTAGCCTAGTACTTAACTATGAACTTACCTATTGATAAAATATGGTACAAACCACTATGATTTCTAAAATCTTATTGAGAAAAATTATCTTTCACAAAAGTTTACAGTCAAATGAAATAGAGAATCCTGCTGTTTTCAGCCACAGAGGAATGGGTTCTGGTGTTGCAAATGTTTAGATTAATAAATGTGGCAAATACTTTGTAATATCGATTCAGTTTTTTTATACAGGCAATTTGTGAATATGATCTTATTAATAGAATGTAATAAATACACATAAAGAAACAAATATAAGAATTTTAATTTTCAGAAAATTCTTAAAGCAAGATCATAAATTTCATTCTTAAATTAGACGGCAAAAAGTATACATGAAAACAGAGCTCAGTTTTAATAGAGAGTGGTCTGTAGCATAATAGGAGGGGAACATACACTATTCAAGATACAAGTAATGGCCTGACTTTCAAGGAAGATGTTAAGCTGGAAGCATTTGTGTCAGTCAGAAACTGCAACACAGCTCTGAAAAAAATCACTTGTGATAGCCTGCATACAAGTGCATAATACAGCATCATACCAGACTCACTGTCTGCCCTTCTAACTTGTTCATTTGTTACTCACTAATGTACTCCAGATGTTACAGCTTCAGTGTTCCTGTTCTGTGCATCTTCCAGGTGCTCACAGATATTTTACATTTATTTTCTTGTTCATTTGAGTGAGCTGTTTCACTGTACACACCAGATTTGCCCCTTTAGTTCAGAGGACCTAGGCAGTGAAGGACAAAGAACAAACATCAGTGCTGTACAGGGGACTAGACTCATCAAACATGAGTACATATGTAAATGAGCCAGTAAACATAAGGAAATAAGGAAATAAATAAATATAAAAAACAAATAAAGGTGTGTTGGTCAACAGACCAGAAACCACAGAAAAAATGCACAAAAAGGATGATGGAAAACTCCTTTTAATGCATAAAAGCAAATAAAAGACCAGTATACAGTCCAAATGCACAGTGTACACATATACTGTATATATGTGTATACTGCTCTTTTATTTGCTTTTTTCTGTGGAAATAAATAAATATATAATTCTTGTTTCCTTATTGTTTTGCTAGCTGTAGCAATGTGCAATGCAAGAACAGAATCCATTGCCCTAAGCCATTGTACTGTTTTTCCTCATCCCTCAATTGTTTCATGATGTGCTTATATCAAGAACCACTAAGAGACTGACTGGTTATGAGAGAGGCATGCTGCTGAAAGATGAAGTACGTTTTTGAAATCAAGCTTAGCTGTACATATGCCGCTGTTTGGAATAAAGAATCTTCACTTTATTGTGTTTATGGTATTTCCAGTTTTTGGTCTCACACTAAGCCAATAGTGTAAAACATAGAGCTGATTAATACACAATTAACAGAATAATATCAGTTTAGTATGAACAATATGCAGAATGCAGGATAGACCATGTTAACTAATGACCCATTCATATTGCCGTACAGGAAGCAGTCTGAGATTATTTCTACCACTTCACAAGTCATGACTCTATGACTGCATGAAGGATTTCTTCATCAGTTCTTCCCTGATGCATGCACCTAACTGCAGAACTTTGCTACAATTATCAGCTATAATATGCGTTTCAGATTCTTCTGACCAGATGGTGCACAGACAAAAACAGCTACACCAGCTGCCTCTAGTGTACATATGAAAATGTTCTTAAGCTCCTTAGATTCTGGAATCTGGAACTGGAGCAATCATTGTCTTATCTGGGAAGCTGGTTACTACACCTCTCTTTTGGAGACAGTACACTATCATAGTTTAAGACAGTGTTGCCTCTGATTTCTTAAGACAAGGTCTGACAGTCTTTTTCAAATATGATACATTTCACAATATGCCACCTTAAGTAGAATGAGATCCATTCAGACTTACTCTGCAGTCTCTGTTAAACAGGCTGCATATGAAATGATACAAAAGTTGAATGCTCATTAAATGCTGCCATGCCTGAGGCTAAAGATATCTATGAATCATTTAAGCAGTATAATTCAGAGACTAAGCAGCTCACCGTAACTTGTATGAATTTTTAAATAACCTTGTTTAAAAAAATCGGAACTTTTATATGGAAACAAATGAAAAACTAGGACAATAATGCCGTATAGATTTAAGGCAAGACTTTCACATAGATTTATCCAAAGATTGAAGATAGCTGCAAATTCATCCAGTGGGAATAAATCCAATTTTGACTAATTTTGATTAAAAATTATACTCCAGTAGTATGTCACTCATACCTGAGAAACGAAAGCAGTATCTGAATGATATATACCTGCCAAAGATTTTCTCGCAATAAACAGAGGTCTTGGAAAAGCGTATCTCAGCTGAGTAACCCAGTCAGCCTTAAAGAAGAGCATAAACTGAAAGCCCATGACCCATGTGGGATACTATAACTATACATATAACTATATAAATGCAGCTACATGCAATGCTTGTTCCTGTCATTTATGACTATATGCTTTCAAGGCATATTTAAGGCAGGTATGATGGCATTCTTTTATAACCACAAAATCATCATTATTCTATCAAAACCAAGAGCCCTTATGCCCCAGTAAACTAATGACCTGTCTATTAATATAAGCTGATAACCATCTGTCTGTCTGTCTGTTAAAATGCTGGTTAACAGGTTAATACCTGTCATACCTACCACAGTGCATATAAGGCTGGTTTTGTGAGGGGCAGATCACGTGCAGACTTTGATAAAGACCAACTGAGGTATTTTCAAATCAGCAATACTGACATCTCCCTCTCTTTTGACTTTTTCAGTAAAAAGGTATAGTCTGATATAGGCTCCCTACTGCTTTTGTTTTGAGTGGGGTAAACTCTGTATCAACATCTTGCTGCCTTTGTTTGGACTATCTGTCTTCACTTTTATTTGGAGAGATGAATGAGGTATGGCTTCTCTCTAGAGACTCTGGTGAGCAAAGCAGGGAGCACATCTTACAGACAGGGTCCAAGTGATGTTTAAATAAAAACTGTACTTCAAAAACTAACCTTCAGTGATGACTGCCTAATCCTCACATCCAATCCTTCTAGTTCAGCCTCAACATCGAAAACATACATAAAGAATTAGCTGGGATGTCAGGTCTCAAAGGTGTCAAAGACAGAGATGAGGCCTATATACAAAACAGCAAGCATCATTTCAAATTGCACATTTCTGATGGATTTACTGCACATCAACAAGTCAACCAGCATCAGACACACTTGGTCTAGGTATTTAAGCTTCTTCTGCAACAGCAACAAAATGATTTGGAAGGACAGGTATATCTTGTAGAGAATACCACTGCTCCGCAACAGACTCCTCGTCCACATAAAACAAAGTTCACCCCCTGTCTATATTCAAGCGCAACTTAGTTTTATGAATGGGAAACAGTACATTTACTCCAGGACTGCCCCCTGTACTACTAACGGATAGATGAAGCTCCTAAATGCTTTATCCCATGCATGGGTCCCCTCCAGTTATCTATGGTATGATCTCAGTTATTCTCATTAGGAGTAATATATATCGGCCATGGGATGGATAAGGCCAGTTTCTAACCAAATGGGAGGGGTTATTTTGAGCACAAAAATGGAATTTGGCTAGGCTTAAAATGGCCCTCAAGTGCAGCTAGTCTAGTATGTACTTAGGAACCTATGAATGACAGTCTGGATTCTTTGTCTAGTGTAAAGGACATATAAGATATTTAGGAGTGTTTATCTCAGAGATTCCTATCAAAGTATCCAAATTGAACCTTGAGAAATTAAGGGAGGAACTTTTCTTTTAAGCTGATTCACAGGATAACTTTATGGTTACTCAGTTAGATGAATCTGAGCTTTTAGCATGCTACTTTGACCCTTAATAGCATGTTTCTTAAGCCACTGTTATGCTTAATAATCCCTGGTTAAAAAAATTACAACAAGTAATTATTTCAGTTTTTGTATGGAAATACACTTGACCTCTCAAACAAACTGAATGAAGATGTTAAGAAAAGATGAGTTCCATAACCGACCTTGACATATATGTATTAAAAGATCTCTTCTAAATATATCAGAATAGAAGCAAATAAAATGTAATTGTTAGACCCCTTCTCCATTGTAAAAGGTTTTGCAGATACCTCTAAAATTAAATAATAGAGGTTTAGCCCTGCTTCTGCAGTTCCCTCAGTCTGCACTACAGGTTTGCTGACCAATTTATTTCATTAAATTTTGGAACATCCAGAGGTTAAAAAAATATAAAATGAGTTGGTAGATAGCTACATCCCATACACCCACAAAATGTGAATTATGCACTTGAATTTTGGATCATAAGCATTTATCCAAAGCATTCAGTGCTTGAAAGCAGAGTCCATTATGTGTTATTCTTAGTTTGTTTTTGTGTTAAATCATTGATAATTGGGAGCTGGACCAATGTTCACAACATCTCTGATGCTATTCTACAGCTGTAGGCTGTATTAGGTTCTGCTTGAAGGTTCATAATGCAGCTTTGCACTTTATCCAGTCAATGTCATAGAAATGTATGTCTTCTACCTTAACTATGCATTATATTTAAGTATTGCCTCTAATTACTTATTCAGTTATATACTTGAAGTAAAATATTTTATTCTAGAAGACTAGTATCAAATAGCTGTGGGAGTGGAACTGATAGCAGAAGAGAAGTGGAATGAATCTGGGGTTTTGATCACACCTAGGCAGAGGTGTAGATAGGGTGGGGTGAAGGGGGGCTAAAGTACTTCAGTGCTCAGTGTATGGTATAATGCAGTACAGGATCTCAGAACTGAATGCTGATTGTTACATTTGTGGTCAAGGCTGAAAAACCTCAGTGCTTTGCATGTAGTATTTAGCTTAGCTGTGTGTTACATTTGTAGCAAGTGGTTTGCTACAGATAAAGAAGCAAAGGAAGCAAAGAAGAACTTTTTTGGCCCTCAGCCCAGAAGGAGAGAATCTTTTTATTGGCTCTTGTTCCTCAATTCAGAGGACCTTTTTTGGTCCTCAATTTATAAATGTGGGGGGGGGGATCACACCGGGGAGCTGCACAGGGTGCCAAAACATTTAGCTATGCCTCTGTACCTAGGACCACCAGCATCACTGTGAGAAGGCATTGCTGGGGATGTGTGCAAAGGGATAATGCTTCAACTCCATAGGGACCTAGTCAGACTGTGCCTTAAGTACAGTGTGCATTTCTGAATGTCATATAAGGAAAGGGACATAACTCTCTGGGGGGATGGGATTCAGAGGAAAGTTACCATAAACATTTTATGGGATGAAGGAGAAGAAGAACTGGCAGAGGTTAGAGGTGATATAACTTTTCTCACTTGAGACCACGAGAAACAGGGGGGACATGACATTGGGACAAGATAAGATTTTGAACTTGGGAAGGTGTCTGTTGTTTTTAACAAGAAGGACAGAAGTATAATGAGATGCCAGCAACAGATTACTGGGACCTGCTTCCTGGATCTCTGAAAGTACTTTTCTCACAGAGAGGTAAGAGAAACTTTGAGTGGGCTATCAGATTGGATGGTGGAGGGACACTCAACAGAAGCCTTCAAGAGGGCATGGAAATGATGGAAAATGGTAATGGGGAGGGATGAAGGGGAGGTAGAATCTTAAATGTACTTAAAAAGGAAGACTAACCAGGCTTATTGTCTTATCCCATCAAGAAAATGCAATATAATGCCTGATTTATGCAGTTTTCACAGTTTTGTAAATAATTTTGTATAGATGATATTTATATATTTAGCTTTATTTTCCTGTTTGATGTGAATAAACTATATAATTACATCAACATATCATTTGAATTTGCTTTTCAATAAAAATGTACTTGGCTATGAAACATTTAAGTGTATTAACCCCCCTCCACCCCACCTGCAGACACATGCATACTTTAATGTTGAATTACCTGGCCTTTTTAGGCTTTGTTTATTTGATGTCCCTGCAGTTGAGCTCATTAAGAATGTTTTCCTTCTTTTTTTTTTTATTTTTATTTTGTTGATGTGGACGTATCTTAGTGGTGTCTGGTATACAAGATTGCTGTTAATCAGATTCACAAACAAAACTCTGTTATTGTCAGCCCACAACTTCTGGGTACCTCAGGGAGTGCAGCATGTGAATGTAGTGTACATTCCTATGGCAGTCAGATGCAAAAGGCTTGGCCAAAAGCAGTAGTGCATGCATCATGGCAGACTGTGCCCCTTGCAGAGCAGCTACATATTTTTGATGTTTATGCCTGTTGAGGATTTAAGACTAATGTGCATTACAGACTGAAAGTCTGCTATGTAAACCTGCAAGACATCACATTAGTATTAGGACCTGAGGATATTTTGTGGGAGTGGGGATTGCCAAACAATCATGCACCTAAATGCACACCCAAACACACATTTAAATACAAGAGTGAGCACACACACACACACACACACACACACACACACA
The DNA here is from genome assembly GCF_019279795.1 of Protopterus annectens. Taxonomy (NCBI): domain Eukaryota; kingdom Metazoa; phylum Chordata; order Ceratodontiformes; family Protopteridae; genus Protopterus; species Protopterus annectens. The sequence goes on along the minus strand of NC_056741.1, from coordinate 1,142,970,992 downwards.
CACACACACACACACACACACACACACACACACACACACATTCTGTCAAGATGTAATATACCAACACAATGTAATGTGTGTGTTTGTAAGTGATTACTTGCTTGCATGCATGCATGTGCTCATGTGTGTGTGAGAGGCATTTAGAAAATTATGGAATCAGGACTCTAGAAACTAAAAACATCCTGTAGATGTGTATACTGTAACATACCAGTACATTTTATTGAACCTATATCACAGTTTATTATACTTTTTAATGGTGCACAACTTCTAGTGTTTGCCCTGCATGGCTGCAATTTCCTGTAGCAGCTGGATTGTGGTGTTCATCTCATTTGGCACTGTGGCCACAATAGCAAGTTGTAGACACACAAGGTGCACAGCTGTTGAGCAGAACAACTTTAAACGGGCCACTAGTGCATATGTATATGAAGTGTGATTACTACATTTTCAGCCTGCCAGTATCTGCATCTAATTTTAGATGGAGGAGTTTGCATCTGAAGAAAATCCCTTTCAAACATCGAAGAATTAGTCAGGGATGACTACCCTAATTAGCATGCTAGTGTGTTTTTCCTTGCATGTGTACACTGGGTTCTGAAATACCAGAGCGTGCTGCAACAGAGGCATTTTTATTAGCCTGCATTGTATTCATCATATGATATTGTTGAGCCATAGTCTTCTATGAAACACACAACTTTGATGTCTTGCTGTAGTACATACAGAATTATTTTCTACGTTTTGGTGCTCGCTTGTGACTGCATTACTGCATAATGTAGGGTCAGTAACTTTGTGTGCAGTTTTCCATATTGTGAATCACACTTAACATATTTTTTCCTGGGCACCTACATTTGCATAGCTGTTCAATGACTTAGCTTCCAATGGCATGTCTCCACTTCTACTGAGTCTTTGTGAATTGCTGGTGTGCAGGAGTTTCTCTCCATTTTACTGCCATGCATTGTGGACTAGCTTTATGAATATGGCCCACTGAATTAATCACATGCAGCAGATGGCACTTAGGTTGAACCCATGGGCAAGCCTAACCAAGTGACTGCAGCAAAGAAGCTTCTCCCTTGCTTCTTCCTTCCTTCCCTCCCCCATGAACATAACTAATCAAATTTCCTCATAAAACACACACAGTGTTATAGTGATTCTTCCTGTAATCAAGTCATACTACAGGATAACACAAATACATGCACAAACACCTACATGTGCACATGCACACACAGCCAAATGCACATGGTCACAGACACATATGCACATGTATATGTGCAGAGACACACGCGTATGCAAAGACACATCCCTATGCATACATACACACATACTGTTAATAACTTTATCCTGGTTGGTAGTGCCTTTGGTCTCATGGCAATGCCCCCCCCCCCCCCATATTGTATTAGCTAGAGACAATGTAGGAATGGAGAAGCTGCAAAATGTGCCTTTGTCTTCTCACAACCTTAAAAATCAAAGGAAACAAAGTACTTTCTACATTAATTGACCAGGTGGAGTGTTCTTACTGCATTGGGGCACTGACCTGGCATGATGAGATTGAATGGACTGTTTGAAGACTTGTACACTAAGGCACAGAAACTGTACCCCCTGGCTATACCACTGACCACATTTCACTTCTCATACCCTCATAAATAAGTATCCTTATGCCAGGTATGTCCATATGCATCTGAAGAGACTATGATAATGAGGGATTCATCATCATTACAGTTTCATTCCCTCAACAGGTAAGCACACTTACCTTTGATGCTAGGAGATGACTGTAGGTTCTATTCACACAGTAAGTGGTTGTATGCATTTTCTAATACTGACACTGCTCTGTAACATAAGGGAGGGAAGCCTGCCTTTCTGAGAGTACCATTCTTCAGATGAAATGTTAAATCAAGGCCACATCTACCTGAGCTGAGGATAGCTCAGGTGTAAAAGATCCCATGATACTTATCCAAAAAACAGAAGGGGGGTTTCCTCTGTGATCTGGCCAGATTTTCCACTGTCACTATGAATAGCACCTTGGATCTCCCTTGAAAGAGGCCATTGGCCGAGTGGGACTTACCTGACCAAGTGTAAATAAAAATAAATACAAGGTATGGTTTAACAAGGCCTGGAAATGATGCTGTACTGCAACAGTTCAGACCACTATGAGTCATTCTGCTACATTTTGTGTGCTAAGGAGAGAGAAAGATTCAGACAGTGGCTGTACCTACAACAAAAATATATGCCGACCATGAAATATGCTACCTCATGGCACTTCTGGAATGATGGTAAGATGATATTGTAGAGAAATGATGATGTCATTTAGCTACCACTATCACTCTGAATATCTACAGTATTTGGGGGGAGTTTTCCTTTATTATCTTATCCCTGATGCGCCCCTAAATCACATACATCATTGTGCATTCACAAACCAATGTTCTGAAACACTTTTATTGCATTAAACAACATTTGCATATCTCCCATGCTGCCTTGATAAAGGAAACTTTGCAGATATATTTCAACCAGTACATCATACTGTATTATGTTAAGAATACTATTAGAATTTATATTTCTACAACTGCTTTTTATTTGCTCTGTTTAGGCAGAAATTAACTATTTTTTATGTTATGTTTTATTTTGCATTCTGTAACAGGCCTTGGAACAAGCCGATGTGATAAGAAAAGAATAAATAAATAAACCTCATCTGACATGCTTTTCTTTAGCTAATAACTGCTATTTTTATTAGTTAGCAGTTATGATCCTAGAAGGACTTTTTGATAAATGATTTTACTAAATTGACAATTTTCCAGTGCAGGAGGGCTAAAAATGCCATTGTGGCACCATTAGTATGGCTGTAAAAATTATTTCTAGCAGATAAAGATGTATGAGACTGGAAATAAGGCCTTATCTGGGCAAGATGCAGATAACATATCAGAACTACAGAAACCTAATTAATGAATGTCTGTAGGCTACTTGTGTGGTGGTTGTAGCTGTCAGCCTTTGAAAGACTTCCTTTATTTTTTATTGTGATTTTAAATTAACTTTTGCTTCATCTCATTTTATATTGACTGCTTGATTATTTGACTTCCTAGTTCTCTGTAATTTATGTTCTCTGCACGATTCTACACTAAGCATGGAGTAAAGCCAACATTAGTGTTACAGTCTGTGAGCTATCATCTTTTTCTGAAAGGTGCACTGATATGTTCCATATGCTGCTGAAAATTAAAGTACAGCTGTGCAGAACCAGATTCTCAGCTGCTGGAATTTATTCAGATTGACATGAGCAGCTCTGTTTTGGAAATCTTTTTCTGAAATTTCTTTTGAAGAGCATTGTTTCTATGTAGGCAATGTTGCATATTCTGTGAGTGTGTGTAATTCACAAATTATTCCTCAAGGTGTAATAAAGAATTCTGGGCTTGATCATTCAACTAGCAACACATTTTGCATTTGAAATAATAAATTCCACAACTGACAAAAATTGCTTTCAGCTCTTTGTATGGATTTTGACAGTTCTGATAGTCTATTGAAGCTATATAAAATCAAGGTTCATAACAAGAATCTACAAAAGAAGCCACTGGGAAAAGATACCAATGTGGGAAGCTCTTTGCTTACCACTGTTCATATTTTAACATTATACAAATGTGAGGAGCTTTGTCATTGTAATGGATCTCACAATGGGTCATTGTATAGAATGCAAAGTATCTGTACTGCACTACAGACTGATTCATATTTTTACTGTCACTATTTGCTATAGTTTTTTATTTATTTATTTATTTTTTTGAGTAAATGGACTCATTTATTTTGGAAGACATAATAAAGTATTATGCAAAAAGTAAGAAAAATGAAATCAAATATTTAAAAGGGAAGCTTTTTATCTCTTTTTATCACTATAAACACTATAAAACAACATAAAATAATTCACTGCTACTTCTGAAGCTTGACTCTGTTTTAGATACAGAGTGTGTAAGACATAGCCTATAGAGAGCACACAGACACATTTATTACTCCCGACTGTTTGCCTAATGTTAAATGTGCTCAAATAACAAACTGAACAAGCTATGTACATTCAGGTATTACAATGTAGTGCCTACAAATGCTTCCTTACAAAATCTTGCTTGTCTTTAGACGTGCTCTGAATTCAGCACCTTAGACTTGTACACGTTTTTATAGTGTCTTGCTTTTCTAGAAATGTTTCAAATGAAATGCCCCAAAACTGGTCACAAATGACTGCACAACGATATATCAAACTATAAAAGCTTCAGCACGTACACACTGATTGGTGATAGTTCTGGCAGTGTGTAACTGTGGATAGTATAAATATAGGACAAAGTACTCCCTCTTAGTGGTGCCGGTGAGCTAAAACAGTGTTGTTTTGGCAGATACAATTTTTTTTTACCATAATTAGTTCTGAAATTCTCATAGAGATTAATAAAAGGCAAAGCGTTCATGACTGGTAGTTTGAAAGTGATGATTTTTTTTCACTGAGTGAAAAATTAGATGTTTTTTTCAAAATCTTTGTTCTCAAGTTGTAGCATAATGCTTGCAAGCTTTTAGGCATGTAATCCTAACATAAATAATACTATGCAGTGTAGATTTTCTCTTAGGACATAAATAATACTATGCAGTGTAGATTTTCTCTTAGGACATAAATAATGCTATGCAGTGTAGATTTTCTCTTAGGACATAAATAATGCTATGCAGTGTAGATTTTCTCTTAGGACATAAATAATGCTATGCAGTGTAGATTTTCTCTTAGGACATAAATAATGCTATGCAGTGTAGATTTTCTCTTAGGACATAAATAATGCTATGCAGTGTAGATTTTCTCTTAGGACATAAATAATGCTATGCAGTGTACATTTTCTCTTAGGACATAAATAATGCTATGCAGTGTAGATTTTCTCTTAGGACATAAATAATGCTATGCAGTGTAGATTTTCTCTTAGGACATAAATAATGCTATGCAGTGTAGATTTTCTCTTAGGACATACATAATGCTATGCAGTGTAGATTTTCTCTTAGGACATAAATAATGCTATGCAGTGTAGATTTTCTCTTAGGACATAAATAATGCTATGCAGTGTAGATTTTCTCTTAGGACCTAAATAATACTATGCAGCGTAGATTTTCTCTTAGGACATAAATAATACTATGCAGCGTAGATTTTCTCTTAGGACATAAATAATACTATGCAGTGTAGATTTTCTCTTAGGACATAAATAATACTATGCAGTGTAGATTTTCTCTTAGGACATAAATAATACTATGCAGTGTAGATTTTCTCTTAGGACATAAATAATGCTATGCAGTGTAGATTTTCTCTTAGGACATAAATAATGCTATGCAGTGTAGATTTTCTCTTAGGAGATAAATAATGCTATGCAGTGTAGATTTTCTCTTAGGACATAAATAATACTATGCAGTGTAGATTTTCTCTTAGGACATAAATAATACTATGCAGTGTAGATTTTCTCTTAGGACATAAATAATACTATGCAGTGTAGATTTTCTTTTAGGACATACAAAATGCTATGCAGTGTAGATTTTCTCTTAGGACATAAATAATACTATGCAGTGTAGATTTTCTCTTAGGACATAAATAATCCTATGCAGTGTAGATTTTCTCTTAGGACATAAATAATACTATGCAGTGTAGATTTTCTCTTAGGACATAAATAATACTATGCAGTGTAGATTTTCTCTTAGGACATAAATAATGCTATGCAGTGTAGATTTTTTCTTAGGACATAAATAATGCTATGCGGTGTAGATTTTCTCTTAGGACATAAATAATGCTATGCGGTGTAGATTTTCTCTTAGGACATAAATAATGCTATGCGGTGTAGATTTTCTCTTAGGACATAAATAATGCTATGCGGTGTAGATTTTCTCTTAGGACATAAATAATGCTATGCGGTGTAGATTTTCTCTTAGGACATAAATAATGCTATGCGGTGTAGATTTTCTCTTAGGACATAAATAATGCTATGCAGTGTAGATTTTCTCTTAGGACATAAATAATACTATGCAGTGTAGATTTTCTCTTAGGACATAAATAATGCTATGCAGTGTAGATTTTCTCTTAGGACATAAATAATACTATGCAGTGTAGATTTCCTCTTAGGACATAAATAATACTATGCAGTGTAGATTTTCTCTTAGGACATTGTAATATTTCCATTCTTGCTATTTTCGTCATCTGATTTGCTACTATGGAGGGTGAGCTTTGGGTCACTCTTTAAAGAGCCAGTCATCAAGTATCGAGTACCCCATATGTGCAGGTTGGAAGCACCTAGACTTGGCGTCCATGCTACCAAGAAACTGGATATGTCGTCCAAGTCCTTGGCTGATAGGAAAAAGATCTTTACCAGCTGTATTTTGGATGATTGCTATATAATCTCTTTAATTCATCAGAATAAATAACCAACCAGGCAAGTGACCAAACTGGATCGTAAAAATAAATCCAAATATCCAAGAACCAAACAACCAGGTAGCTATGAACACCAACAAAACTTTAATAAAATACAATAAAATGGTTGAGTGCTTTCATCTGAATAAAAATAGACATCATTAGAACCATGTACAAACATAAATCAATTATTAAAATGCAATGAAGAAATAACAGACGTGTGCCCCTATTTATATGAATGGCCAATACTCTGTAACAATGTAGCAAGTGGCCAACACCGTTAGCATGGGTCCCTGGCATAGGTTGGAGTAGGCTGGGTCCTCAACCCACTTATCACTGCTAACTACCCATGCCCATTTTGGTGACATTAGTAACAAGACCATATCACCTAGAGCCATACTTCACACCATCGAGTGGCTAGCCTTGCCATGGCTGTTTTGGCTAAACATAACACTGATATTAGAATTTACTTGATACACAGGAACAACACAGATCAGTTGCTCTTTCAAGCCAGATTAATCAGTTATATCAGATGCTGCCTGAGAGCTGTCATTATTCCACTTCCTTCAGTAGTCAGGAACTTCAAAACATTCTGTAGAAGCAATCTGCAAGGGTAGTAACTCAAGAGATATGATTATTAAGGGTCTAGAACCTTAACTGATTACAGAATTTAAGAAAGGGACTACACAGGCCCATACTCCCCAACAAATTTACTCAGTTGATTAAGGATCCTACCACACCCAAAATCAGACGTTTCCTCCTAATTGCCTGATGTCACTGTAACCAACATTCTGCATATGTTCAGTAAGGTCAACGTTAATGTTAACAGTTTAGTGACTGTCCTACTGTATCCTTCAAAAGACACCTCATTTCTCCTTTTCCAGATAAATTTAGATCACCTTCTGAATCTAAGGAGATGGCCTTGCTGATAGCACTGGATACTTAAGAAATTTTATGTGGAGGAATCTAAAGCAGTTCAAGTAAAAGTAATCTCATGTGTGATACCCAGGTACAATTCATAACATATATTTTATGTACAAAGTTCTGCTCTGATGATCTATAACTGATGAGCTACTCTACAATTTGTATCAACTACCGTAAATCTGCTTTTGTCACCTTCCCTTTGCACAACCTACTGCAAATGGAAACCAGTATAGCCCCAAGATGCCACTGTTGTGTCCTTTCCCCTGCCCACTCTTCCAGCCTCCGCTTTATGTCCTGTTATGTCCCATCCATGAAATTTTTTTTTACACACATACATAATTGACAAGGTATGGAAAAAAAGAAGAGAGTCTGCACGATTTTACTTGCAATGCAGTGCTATGGTTGCTGTAAAAATATAATACAGAACTGAACCATGGCACTCACACTGAGTTGATTCCTTAGACATGTACTCCTTTGTAGGCTTGTTTTAATAATAGGTGCATTAATGACTTGGCTGAATCTATTATCACTAGTATCTATTCTTTTATTTTCTGTTATAGTACTGCTGTCTTGTGTCATTGACATTGTTTTACTTTGTTCATTGCTAACACTGTTTCACACTGCATGAGAATTTTAATGCAACTTAAATAAAAAAGTAACTTAGAGTTTGTGCAGTATGTATGAATGTAAATGTAAATATTATTTGTATGTAACTAATGTGATGATAATTTGGTTAGTGTTCACATGGAGGCAGGTGTATTCTCTACGTAAACGTATACAGTTGAGTTACTCTTGTACAGTTCACTGTGTCCACCTTTGTAAAATGACACTCTGTGCAAGATAGGATTTTGATTGAGAATCCTTATGTTAATTGAAAGAAGATGTGCATCTCCTGATCCAGTGTTTGGCAGAAGCATTGAAAAAGCTGAGAGTATACATATCAATATTGATAAACATTCCATTAAGAGATTCAGTTTTAGTTGCTAACTCATTCTACCACTGCCCACGATTTCAATTTTTATTTTTTAACTACTGATGCATCTTTCAGGATGATAGAGATATTCTTTCCTTAATTAAATCTAAATTTGGCTTCTCTTTCAAGAGATGACATCATTTAAGATATTATCTCAAACAAACTTATTGACAGCCATCTGATATATCTTATGATATCAGAGCGATTTGAAATGTACTTTTAATTGTGGTAGTCGTTCAGTTTGTAAATATGTCAAGAGAACAACTCAGCTTAATCATCTTATTACTAATAAAAATGTGTTAACTTATTCTAAACAACAAAGAGTTTTATTTTCATTTTTAGTTTGATTGAATACTGCCTGTGTAGTGCATGTTAATATTTTAGTGTTTGTTTTGCTTTTTATTTAAAAATGATTAAGTTTAAAAACAAAATATATGAAAATCTATATGCACTTAATATGTGTATAAGACTTTTCTGAAAGCAATATACAGACGTTGTTTTAAACTTGTTCAAGTTATGCATTTTATTTTCAAGTTTTATATAATTAAGAATGGAAGTTTGAGTACCAAGTAGGATTAGCAAAACACTATATATACAAATGATTGAATGCTTGCAATATAGTTTGTTTAAATGAATATATTAGTGTTAACACATTGATAAAAATTGTGTTATCTTGATTATTACATTTTAAATAGAATATTATTTATTATATGCTTTCTTTATATGTATATTTATATCCTGTTAGGTTATATTAGTATAAAAGCTTTGTGGGTGTGTATATGCATATATGATGGGAAATTTCTTTTTTCTGACTCAAATATATTTTAATTCCTTAATACCACATTCTTATCCTAGTTAAATATTCCTGTGTCAGATCTCTCATAAAATAGCTCTTGTCTTGAAAGAAGCATTACTACTAACCTAGCTAAATCCTAGTTAAATATTCCTGTGTCAGATCTCTCAGAAAATAGCTCTTGTCTTGAAAGAAGCATTACTACTAACCTAGCAAGTGTGCACAATTATTTATTTATTTATTAATGAAATTATTATTTTTACTGTTTAATTTCTTTGAGGAATGCATTTAGATTTCTAAATGACTTTGCTTGACTGTTGGGTTAAAGGGCACAGTAAAGTCAAACTGTTTTACTTTGGACTTCAGAGGTGGGGCTTTACTTTTTGAGTGACTTACCTTGCATTACTTACCTGAACACATGAAAAACTTATTTGCAATGTCTTTACTTTATGCCTTTGAAACACTTTATTAACATTTTCAATGTTAATAAAGATAAAAACATATAGAGCTTTCATATCATTAACATTTAGATAGACTAAAATAAATTACTAGGCACTAACTGCTCAATTATTTCCCAGAATTTAAAATACAAAAATCCTTTCTAAATATAAACTAAGCTAACTACATGTACAATGTATCTCATCTTTTACATTCATTTAAGGAATATCCATATGTTTAGACTTAGTGTAATGCATGTTACTCCCAAGAAGGTACTAAAATCATCACAGGATATTATCTTTATAGTTCGTCAACAATACACACAATTTATTCCAGGTTTTAAAATTAATATTTGTCTGCTTAGATCCCAACAATGTTAATTTCATTTTCATAATTAATCTTGATTATATTCATGAATTTAGAAAAGGATGGTATAACTTATTACATGCAACTGCTAAAAGACAGCAAAGACAGGAACAGTAAATAAGACTAAATGTTTAGTTAATTAAAACTTATATGACCTCAGTAGTTTAGCAAATGATTGAAATTTTATGCAAACTTCTCCTACCATACTTAATTCAATTATTCATGAGTTCTGAATTACATCTCCAACAATGAATATCATGTTTTTATATATTTTTTCAGTTCTCTGGAGAGTAAGAAAAGCTTTATGGATAAATTTCCCTGTAAAGTTTTCCAGAATAATGACAAGATTGTTTTTTTTTTTTTCCAGGTGGGTTGTCCAGGTATTCTGTTTTCTCCTTCCTCTCAAAGATATGTAGCAGATTAACTGGCTACTCGAAACTTTTCATATAGGTGTGTGCATGTTTATTGTGTGTGTGTGATACAGAAGAAAGTTATGGCAATCTACTTCTGTACTCTACTTTATCTAGTAAACTCTGTGGATGGCAGTGAATGTTCATAGGGAATCAACTTGTAAAGCATGGATGCTTGGATAATTTTGTGCATTTGAAATAACATTGTAGAAACAGTAGGCTTATAGAGTAAACCAGAATTTATGTATTTTAGTAATGTTGGGTAGTTCTTCTCTTCCATTTTAGTGATTGTTAAGGTAAACTTGTTAAATAAACAGTTTAGTCTTTTGGCAGTTTAATGTACAAGTCTTTTATTAAAATAGAAAAACACACATGTGCGGGAGACAGTACTCAGAAAGTCATGTCTCCCCAAACAAAGGATTTTTCAGACATTATATAGAAAATTTTATTAAGGTAATAAATTTTATCTATGAAACCACTGTTAGCACCTAATAGGAATATAGCAAGACAGTACATTCCATCCATTATACCACGGTCCTGTATCCGATAGGAAAATGCTAAGTTAGTAGAAAACACATTTTATATTTATCTATATTTTGTCCTAATAAGGAGTAAGTTTCCATTCTGGTACATGGCTAACAAGAAACAGTACCTCAGGCTAGGGAAATTCACACTTAAGGAAATTCTTTACAGTACTTGTCCATGACTTCAGGATGCTTTTACAATCACATGCATTAACCTGCTAACACACACATGCATTTAACCTTTACAATCCCCCCTTTGATGTTAAGAAAGCATCACACCAGAAACTAACTTTCAGAGACCAAATATATTTTCATTCATTTTCATCAAATCCTTCAAAAAACTTTTTTTTTTATATTTATTTTTCATAAACCCTTCATCAATACACATGATAAATGGCATATTTTTTAAAATTACTGACATGTACATTTTGTAATGCAACAGAAGATTGAGATGAATAAGCTTAGTTATTAAAACGTTACATAAAATAGAAGCAAAAATAGAATTGTAATAACAATAGCAATAAGCATGATAAACTGATAAAACCACCCCATTCAGAAAATAAATTAGTGAGCCATGTACACTGTGAGCTGTCAGCTTCTTTGGTATTAGATGGCTCAGCCACTTTTTGGATAATTTCGAAATGGCTATGTATGGCGTGTCCATTATCAGGAATTAACGTACAGCATTCTCATGCACAAAGTCACATGTACTCCTTTCTGATGCAAGCATGAAACATGCAATGCCACAGCACGCTTAGCACTCAGTTCCGCAGTTATTAGACTTATTCTCATTACCAAGTACTTCTAACAACTTAGATAACTTTTGTAGCTCCCATATTGCTTTTGGAGCTCCTTAAGCAGGAAGTACACCATCCTCAGAAATAATATTATCACCAAGGTCCATATGAGAAATCCTTTAAAATTTACTTTTTTTAAATCATGATGGTAAATCCAAGATGCATGAATTTTACTAACTGGATTTTTTACAGTCTGAGTCTCTTGGACATTCAGGATCTTTCTGCTGGGCAAATTGGTTGTGTGTCAGATAGCTGGAACAACAAATCTGACAAAACAGCTGCCACCCCAATTGCTTGTGAGCCATCTGTAGGCCTTTTTCCCATCAACAAAATAATAACCTTGTTCTAATGCATATACATATGGCTTTGAGTCTTTATTATTTATTATAGGGTGCCGAAATGGGCTAACACTATTTACAATTTCATAAATAGGCTCATCATCAGTCACATTCTCTAAAGGCCCCCAACATATTGTTCCTTTAGTTTTAAATCTACATGGCTTGCTAATCAATGTGACATTACATCTACTATGTCCCACAGTTTGGGTACCATTGTGCTGCAAACAAAAAAATCCTTTGAATTTATACTGCAATGGGAGGGTTACAGGTTTAGTTCTAATTTTTATCATTTCTCCCCTTTTTAGTAATGCCTGTTGAGTCTCTGAAACATTTAAAGGAAATACTCTGGATGGAATACCAATATGTGGAGGTGGTATAGCACCACACACCCAACAGTTGCTCACATTGAATGTCACTGCATAAGTCTGCAGAATAGCATGAAATGTATTAAATGAAGGATGCCAGTCTGCTACTGTTTGTTTAGAATTAAGTCCTATGAATCTCTGCATTCTCTTATAAAAATGCTGAAATTTACTTACAGTTTCTTCAGGAATGAAGAAGTGCTGCAACAAAACAAAAATAATGATTGCAGTCATCAAGGCAGCAATCACACAGGAAGAGTGGGCTTGGCGGGGTCGAAATGGATTCACACAGATGTCCAGGCACAGATGAGGTTTGTGAGGAATACTTCGCTGTTGTTGCTGATGCTGGATGACACATAAATTCCCCATTGGCTGCAGATGTTGCCTGTGTCCCGTGAGCAGCTCTTGGTCACGTGACTCAAGGGAAATGTCCTCCTCCGCTCGTTTTTCAACATTAGACATCACAGCTTTCTTCCAACTCTCTGCTTTTTTGTCTGGTACAAGAAGAGGCTGGTTCATCATCTGACAAGGCCTCAGCAGGGGAGTTGAATTGAATGGGTTGATTTATTTTATTTGGGACTGCTTTTCAAACATGGGAGATGTGGATCCAGGTTGAAGACCCTTTGAGTCTAATGGCTGTAGCTGTTGTGAGCAGGACCAGGAAAGGGCCTTTCCATAAAGGTTGCAAAATATTTCTCCTGGAGAAGGATTGAATGTCCACCCAATCACTTGGTTGAACTTCATGTGTCATGGCTGCATCAGACTGGATCTGGGGCAGAGAGTACCTGTGAATGGTAGCACTGTAGAACAGAAATAAGAGGCTTGCAATAATCAAATAATACATCATCAGTCAATTGTGATTTCAAACTAGCTGGAAGAGGTATGGCTGGCATTCTCTTGGGCCTTCTCATGAGGATTTCATGTGGAGAAAATTTTCTAGGTGCACTAACTGTATTTCAGAGTGTAAATACCACTAAATGCAGTGCCTCTGCCCATTTCAACCATGTTTCTGCAGTGAGTTTAGCTAACTTGGTCTTTAAAATCTGATTAACATGCTCAGTCATGCCTGAAGCCTGAGGCCTGTTTGGACAGTGAAACTGAAGATTAATATTTAATATTTTACAAATATGTTGCTCCATTTGACCAGTAAAATTTGTGCCTCTGTCAGATTGTATATTACAAGGAATTCCAAACCAGGGTATCAGTTTATACATCAATGTTTTTGCCACCATAGCAGCATTATTTTTTACACATGGGTAAGCTTTTACCCAACTAGAAAAAAATGTCTGCAATGTTTGTTTGTGTCTTTCGGCTTTTCCCGGTTAGGGGTTGCCACAGCAGAACTCTGGTCCGCTAATGATTGGCAGTTGATTTTTATGTACCGGCTTGCCAGGCCTGATGCACAACCTTCAACGAAGGTATGCCCATTCACGCATGTCTCGACGCAGAAGACGCTCTAGCTGAGAATCGAACCGGACAGCGTCTTACTGTGAGGCGACAATGCTACTGCAGCACCACCACCGCGGGTCATCCAATATATATTTAAACTTTGCACTTTGCGGTAATTGTTTCTTGATATGTGAACAGTAACAGATTTAGACACATTAAAAGAAAGGCATATATTACAAGTATTTACAAGATGCTGAAAGACTTTTGAAGCATAAAGAGCATACCAGTCAGTGAAAAGTTGTTTTAATAATGCATTTTATTTTCAGATGGGAGGGTAAATGATAAGCCTGTGCCAATTCAGGTAAAAAAGCTTGCGGGGCTACTAACCATCCATCCAGATGGCACCAAAGGGAGTCCGGGGAATGACATCAGCCATCACAAATTCACCTTACCCTTTCAGAGTCTTTAGATTGATTTTGAAAATGCAACACATTATTTAATGACACAGATATATCATTAGTTTGAAAAGGCTGCAAAAAAGAAGCCTGAACAGGATTTAACAAGGCAGCCTGTCATGCTGCTCTTTCTACAAAAGCATTTTCCCTAGATTTAAAAGAGGAATCAGACTTCTGAACAGCACACTTAATGACAGCAATTTCCACTGGCAGCAGCAAGGCATTTAACAGTTTTTGAGCAAAAACAACATTTTTATAATTGTCCCAGCAGAAGTTACATATCGATGCTCCTGCCATAAAGTACCAAAATCATGAACAACACCATAACAATATCAGGAGTCAGTATAAATTGTGACATGTTTGCCCTTATCTTACTTACAAGCTTCTGTGAAAGCCATTAACTATGCCACTTGGGCTGAGACATTACCCTACAACTGTCCAATTAACAAAATAGAGTCCTTGGTACACACAGAGAAAGTGGCTACTAACTGTCAATCTTCTCTTCGTATACAAGATCCATTAATGAAAAGAATAAGGTAGTCGTGTATCCTGCCAATCAGGCCTAGGAGGAAGCATGTTGTTAACAACAAAAATACAGTCATGTGGTGTTTCCTCATCAGCAGTCAGAATAAGAGAGGCAGGGTTTAAAGGAGGGCACCTAATCATTTGCAAAGAATGGTTATTAAGCAATGCTAGCTCCTATTTAGAAAGCCTAGAAGCAGACAAGTATTGTGTCTTAGTTTATAGTAAGAAAGCCTTAACAGAATGTGGTACTACAATATCGATATTATGGCCCAGAGTGAGAGCTACTGCCATGTTTACCAAATGGCTAGTTGCTGCTACCTTTCTCAGACAAGAGCGAAGGGCGGCTGCTACTGAGTCAAGGTTTGTACTATAGTAAGCATTTGGTCTGTAACCATCATTTCTTTTTTGAGCTAACAATCCCAATGCTACCTTATTGTGTTAACAACAAAAAAGGTAAAATACTCTAGAGTAATCTGGCAATCTTAAAGCTGGTGGATTTAAAAGAAGACACTTTAACTGAACAAAAGCTTGTTCATGACTGCTGCCAGGTAAGTTGCTCAGGAGTGTCCTTTTCAAGTAATTTTAACAAAGGTTTTATTACTTTAGCATAATTAGAAATCCACTGCCTACAGTAGCCTGCTAACCTAAGAAACCCCCTAAATTGTTTTAATGTCATTGGCCTTGGTGTAGTTTGAATGGCAGTGATTCAGGAGGGTAGAATATGTCATGCATTTTCAGAAATGAAAATGTCCTAAATACTGAATCTGTGGTTGCCAAAGCTGTAGTTTAGATTGATTTACTTTAAAACCTAGCTCAGCTATCTTAGTCAATAGAAAATTAGTATCAGCCTGACAGTTAGACAAAGAATTAGAAACTACAAGAAGATCCTCTACGTACTGTACAAATGTGGATTTGCAAGGCAATTGCAGTTTGTCCAATTGCTGTTTTATTTCTCTGGAAAACAATATTGGTGATTTAACATATCCCTGAGGCAAGTGAGTCCAAGTGTATTGCTGCCCTCTATAGATAAATGCGAATAGGTATTGACTGTCTGGATGGATTGGAAAAGAAAAGAATGCTAAGGAGATATCAATAACTGAAAAGGTGGTAGCTGAATGATGAATAGATCTAAGAATAGTTGCCAGGTTGGGAACAACAGGGAAAGCTGGTACTACTACAGTATTCACAGCTCTTAAGTCCTGCACAAATCTATGTGTCTCTGCCTGGTTTCTTTACAGGCAAGATAGGTGTGTTGCAAGGACTTCTAGTAGGTACAATGATACCCTGCTGTAATAGTGCCAAAATAACATGCTGAATTCCAGCTTCTGCCAATATTGTGCCACCATAGATAAGGGTTCATTTGGCTTTAATTTACTATGAATTGGGGTGGCATCCTTAATGAGACCAACTTTATTTTCATGCGTTGTCCATAACTGTTTAGGAACTGAATCTAATAATGCCACATCTAGTGTTTGAATGGGTTCTGCATCAGTAAGGAAAGAAAAAAAGACATCTTTATCCAATTGCTGTGGGGCAACGCACTTTTGCATGGCTAGGGAGTCATCAGGCACATTTAAATACACTCCCTCATGTATACAAAATATCATGTATTGCAGTTTACAAATGAGGTCTCTTCCTAATAGATTAAGGGGTGCAGAAGTCCCCACGAGAAAGGCATGCTTTAGCTGTCAGTGGCCCAATTGAATGGGAACTGAAACAGTCTCGGGGTAGTGTAAAAGGACTCCTGATACTCCTACCCCCATGTACCAGTGTGGGAGACAATGGATGATTTTGGGCAGCTGATAAATTTAGCATGGATCTAGTAGCCCCAGTGTCAATCAAAAAAAAGACATTGATATCTTGAGCTTTGATATTGACAAAAAGCTTTTTTGCTTGATGGGTACCAATGGAAATAGCTGCAATTCCTGTTCATGCCTGTCCTAGGCAGTTTGTTGCCAGGCTGGTGGTTGCCATGGGGTAGTCCATGTAGGAGGTTGCCGCTGTTGTCTGGTGGTATG
Source organism: Protopterus annectens (assembly GCF_019279795.1). Lineage (NCBI taxonomy): Eukaryota > Metazoa > Chordata > Ceratodontiformes > Protopteridae > Protopterus > Protopterus annectens. The sequence goes on along the minus strand of NC_056741.1, from coordinate 1,142,954,298 downwards.
TGGATCAGGAGAGGGAGTTCCAAAAGGATTAGTAGCTTGTGGCATTTATGTTACTGACTGCAGGAAAGGACAATCATCTCTTCAATGGACACTTTTCCCACAGTTAAAACAAAGGTTAGAGTTAGGACCCTGGGGGGGGGGGTCCGATTTCGAGTATTAGAAGCATGGGCATTTGGGAACTATGGAGAGAATACTGCCTGTATTTGGAGAAACCTAAGTCTGTTTTATCCTTGTCTTCCTCCTTTATTTCTACCTCTTGAACAGGATAGAGCACTCAGCATTTGGAGCTGTGCATTGACTAATTGCTCCTGCTGTTCTTTTTTTTTTCACAAGTAGGATATCTGCTAAGTACTGTACTTGAGTCATGAGCTCATGGAGCTCTAAGATTAGCTGATTTAAACAGACTTTTTTCAACCGGTCATGAATAGGGGGAAGCACCTCTACAAAGGCGGCTGAGAGACCACTTGCCGCTGGCCCTTCAGTGGGCTCAGGATAACTGGAATATGCTCCAACTGTCTCTGTCATACAGTGTAAGTAGGAGTCTACTGGTTCATCTTCCCATTGTACAACTGCTTATATATGAGACCAATTAGGGAGTGGGGGCACACAGCCATTTTGGCTTGGAGCAAGCACTCTCTGGCATTCTTAAAAGTTTGTGTATCTGTGTGTTGGGGAGCAGAATCAGGTATCTGTGCGTGGTCTCAAATACGTTTAAGTAAGTCAGGTGGGAGGGCATATTCCAAGACAGCTCTAATCTCTTCCAATGTAGAATTTTGCAATTTAACGTGACCTGCAAGAATGTTTGCAAATTTAGCTGGATTAGTAGAAATAGATGTAAGGGAATCTAGTATAGTTTGAAATTCTGTGGTGGACCATGTACATACTACATGCATAACAGGAGGAGCTGTATTGTCTCTGCCATGTGCAAGATTAGGAATCATTCACAGGGGATGCAGTTGGGGAGCTGGAGAATTTGTTACAAAACCATTTTCCTCCTTTGAGGAGGAGTTGTCATCGTCACTAACTGGATTGAACTTGTCAGGGTGAATATAACCGTCCCCATCTATAATTATAGAAAATTGGGTAACAAAATGACGTGAATGTAACTTATTTTGTCTAGAGAAAGGAAACAAGATGTTTTTGTTTATGCAGTTTGGAAAAACCAACATACATTAGGGGAGAATCTGCATCACCTGTCTGCTTGCCACCAGAACTGGAAGTAGCTATAGTTTTCTTCAGGTTCTTTACAATGGGTATGATTTGACACAGGGGGGATAATAGGAGGGGAAAAATAATCTGATAAAGTCTTGGGAACAGTGCTCAAAGAAGTGAGTGTCTGGGCAGCTGAGGGAGCAGCTGTGGAAGAAGTGGCTTCCTGAGAGGGGGTGAGGGAGGTGGGGAAGGAGACAAGACAGTAGAATCTGGAAGGTTCATGATATGGTGGAAGTGGTGGAGTGGATACTACTAAACTAAATACACAGTCGTCCTCCTACGACTCATCCTGATTAAACTGCATTTTCTGAAGTTCTCTAAGAGGATGAAGTACAGAATCCTCTTGTCCATTACAGTCTGCATGCTGGAGATGATTGACTGTCTTATCTGCAGCTTGTAATTGAGACTTTAACTTTGTTGCATTACATTTCAAACTACGAACAATAGATTTCTTTTTCCTATCTTTAGATTATATTTGCCAAGAATTAAAAGCTGACTAGCAGCTAGCAGGGACTTTGTTACCCTTTTCTTTAAGTCAGTTTTGCTAATTTAATAAGATATCTCTATTAAAGGTTCCTGCAGGGGAAAAGGTCAGTTTACCATCATTTTTTTGTCAATTCATGCCATTTATCTAAATACAAACAACTATCTTTAGAACACTTAAAATACATATGCCTGGCAGGCATCCCTTGCTCAGGTTCTTTTAAAAATCTCACATTCGCTCCCATCGTAAAAAGATTTTTATAATGTTAATACAAAATTGTAAAAATATCCCACACACATACTAAGCCCACAATCATGCAGAAGAATAACACTACCTTTGGCTGTCTACAAATCTGCCAAGAGAAAGCAAACAGAGAGAAAAAAAAGGGTACGGTTGTGATCTGATTCCTCAGACAAAATGCACTTGACAGAAAACTGTCAGAGGGCCCAATAAAGTGCCTTTTCTGCAGAAGCAGCTTCCAAAAGTCTAAAAAATCTGACTGTCATGGCACCAGCTGTTAAGGTAAAATTGTTAAATAAACACATTAGTCTCTTGGCAGTTTAAAGTACAAGTCTTTTATTAAAATAGAAAAACACACATATGTGGGAGACAGTAGTCAGAAAGTCATGTCTCCCCGAACAAAGGGTTTTTCAGACATTATACAGAAAATTTTATTAAGGTATGAAACCATTGTTAGACAGTACATCTCTTCTATTAGACCACTGTCCTGTACCCAATAGGAAAATGCCAAGTTAGTAGAAAATTTTTATATTTATCTATATTTTGTCCTAATAAGGAATAAGTTTCCATTCTGCTACATGGTTAACAAGAAGTACCTCAGGCTAGGGAACTTGAAACTTAAGCAGCTTCTTCACAGTACTTTTCCATGATTACAGGATACTTTTATAATGACGTGCACTAACTTGCTAACGCACTTATGCATTTAACCCTTTACATGATGCTTTGTGTCTTAGAGGATACATAGAACCTAATACTCTGTACTAACACCTAGTCTTCAGAGTCGAAACCATACATAGGAACATGTTGTCAGCTGCTATAATTGTGGTTCATTTTAAACAATTCTACTAGTCCAATAAAACATTCAGTTTCAGTTCTACCACTTTACAACTATAAGAGTTTTCAGCAAATCCCTGTGTAAAGGAGATTGACATTATATATACAGGAATTTGTTATAAGGATTGCAGTAACAGGAAGTATTGGATTGTCATATGCTTAAATTGGAATTTCGTATTAAAACTGTCAAATTATTTTAAAGTGTTTTCACTTTATGGTCAATATACAGAAGCTTGTTTTACTCATACTAGCTCTGGCATAAGAACAAATAAAGTAGTTTATGGGAAGACACTAAAATAATTCAGAATACTGGATGTGTGTATCAGAGCTATAAAACTCAGTTTATGTGTAGGCAGACTTTTTTTGTTAATTAATCCTTTTGGAACATGGGCTTCATTTTATAGCCTTTTTTTCTTTTTAGGAAAAGTAAACATTTTACTTTATTATAGTCTGTCAAAACTACTCGGCTAAGGAATCATTAAAGGACAGTTCAAAATAACTTCATTTTATAAGCAAGCATGGGGTGGACATGATTAAATATACTTTTCTTGATGCTCACATGGTGTTTTGGAACTTTTATTACCCCTCCTGTACTGTCAGTATAACTTCACTGTGTTTACTTCAAAGCTCCTGCATCAGTTGTCCAGATTATGTGTGGGAAAACCTCAACACAGCATTCTTTTTGTTGTACTCTGAGCCTAGGGAATTTAATCCTATTTATTGCAAGAATTGGATTTAAGCAGATTGACAGTTTACCATTTAAGCAGGAACTTGAGGGATTTACATCATGCTGGCAGTAACATTGACTGCCTCATGTGCAATACAGCAAACTGAGCATCAGCTCTCAGGGTGCTTAGCTTGGGCATTATTGGAAATACCACCTCAGTGTTTGGAACTTACATTACATACTAATTTGTTAATAGTCACACTGGATGGCATCAGATTTCTGTAGTTTATACTGATTTATTATTCTGTTACTAGTTTATGTTCTGCCACTTTGTCAATAAGCCTTATTTGTTGGCTGCATTTGTTTTCACTCTTGTGATGTCCTCTTAAAAAATGGAAAGCAGTGAAAGTCCCTGATGATGAACTGTAATTAAGTAATTCATTTCATCTTTAACTTCAAAGTTATTATTCTCTTGGAGATAAATAGCGAGGCTGAAAATCCACAGAACTTGTTCTTTATCACCTATCTTGCTGTGTCTTTGCTGGCTGCCTGCACATTTTCTACCTGTGATCACAAGAAGGTCACTGAAGCATTGCAGACAGCTGTATGGAGTTGTAACAAGGTCTTGGCTACTGGTTGCCACAATAAGCACTTCATACTATCAGCCTGCATTAATGCAGGGGACAGGTCATATGAAAAACATCTGTTGACCTGCTTTACATGCTGTAATAACTGTTAGTTTTGGAAAGGTGCTGGCATGATACCCCTTTACAAAGAAAAGCCTTATTACTGCCTTCTGAAGGCTTCAACAGACCTCCAGCAAATTTATCACCATCTACAGAACTGGCTTTGTCATACAAGGCCAAATTGTCTCTGCAATGGAGCTCGATCCTTATGGTCCTAAAGAGGCATCACCTGGTGGTTTATACTGGTTCATTAATGACTTTTGTAATATGAAACTGGATTTGTGGTGTAAATTAAATATTATATAAACCATAAAGTAGTACTTAAACTTCAAAGTGCACAAATAATGATAGTAGTGTGCACATTAACTAATACAGGAAAACATTGTTGCCCACAACCCCTGCACTAGAATTATCTTACCCTGAGAATCCAAAACCCAAAGAAGCAGACAGTCAAAATGAGCTTCAGTTTTCTGCATCCTCAAAGAAATCCATTTTAAACTATGTTTTTTTTTTTTACTTTTCTTAATAACATTTTGTTGTATTGCTAACTTGAAGAGTTACACTGGCTCAGTGCCAATCAATTTCAAGCCCCAAAAGCCACGACTTTGACAAATGACAGGTGCTCGAAACTGACAGCTGGATATGAACTGAACAGTTGCACATTGTTATGCCCTGCAGGATAGACTGGCATTCTGATCAGTAATGCATCTTTTATTCTTCTTGGGAAGCTGACCATAACGAAGCCTCAGCTCTGCTTCATTGAGCTCCTGGACTTGCCTAAGGCTGAGACATTTCATACTCCGTATGCATTTCTGCTACAGCAGATATGGGGCAGCAAAACCAGGGACTGGCAAATGCAGGGGTTTTGGGACTCCGCAAAGCAAACCTGCAAATGTGATTCTTTAATGCCAGGCAACTATTGCATGCTTTTATTATAAAACATGGTTCTCTTGAATTTAACTTGTTTCTTTATACTGAAACTAAACATCACATAAGAAATTAAACATGTTGAGAAATAAATGTTTAAAATGCATGAAACAAGTTTTTGTTTTTTGCAGATTTATATCGCTATCTGGTTTGGCAGATCCCATTTACGCTTAGGACCTGGGGATAAAGCACCCCAATAACAGAGCTAGAGCACAGTTTCAAATATTGATATATGTTGGAAAGCAAAAACTAATAACATGCATAGGCTATGAATTATAAATAGAATTGTATGTAGGAAATCCAGAAAAGCATTTGTGATACAAATGGTATAGCTAAACACCAAACAATCCATGCTAATATATTATTTCTACAAACAGACTATACCATGAAGAGTTGATTAGTATACCAGGCCATATTTTATTCATCCATTTTATTCAGTTGATATTCAAACGAAAGATGGCTTAATAGAAAATTAGAGACATTGTTTAGAGAAAGTCTGTCAGCAAGATTTGAAACATTTGAATTTTTAATTTTTTTTTTAAATTTTTATCTTTAATTTTTTTGTCCCTTTGACTGCGATGACCATCTGCAGGAAACAATGCATCTTCAACCTCCTCTCTCTCTCTGTCAGACTGGCTTACCCACCAGATCGGGGCCACAAACCTGGCTAGGGGTGGAAGAGCATCAGTACTATCTTGGGCAGGCTGGAGATTGAGGCATCCTCACTGTGTCAGCCACTCCGTATGACATGGATTTTTTGTGTTCCCCAAACTTCCCTGAGGACAGAGGCATACAAGGATGTATAAATGCAAGCTCATGAGCGCACACAAATAATTCAAATGGTAAACTTACCTAACCCTTACTTTAAACCTAACCTGAAAGCACTTGAGCAGCCACTCACACCCTGCAAAAATACAAATGAACACAAAACATTTAAACTATTACATTACCTAGCCCTAAATCTAACCTGCATACACTCGCACAAACACTTCTTCTACTAATAACAAAGTAACAAAGCGTCTGGTATTTCCAAAAGCTTCCAAGTTAAAAGAAATCCCCACTTTCACCCCTGCATATATTAACTGAGTGAAAAGGAGATCAAAGCTGTCTTTTAATTTTATTTTGTGCATGACCTTCTTTATTTTTAGGATCTGAAAGCAGCACTTGTTTTATTTTTTGGGCACTCAAGCTCCACTCTCACCTGTGTGCATGGGTGCATTGTTTTGCAGTAATGCTGCTGTCTAACTTCCACTGGAGAACAGTATTATAATGCTAAGACTCATGCCCTTCCCCCAAGATAGGCAAGCTGCTAACTGGACAATCAATCCTATCCCCCACCAGCCCATCCAGATTCCCAGATCATAGGTGAACTCCCTGCCCCTATGCCAATTGAGTGAACAACTGTGTGTGTGTGTGTATTCATATAAATTGATGTGAAAAATGTTGATTCACATGTATGTATGCATGCGCCCAAATATATGTGTGCATGATATGATTGACCACTCATTTTAATTGTTTTAACTTCTTTACAAATAGTGTATGTGTATATGGGTGTGTTCCAGAAAGCAGCACTCCATGAATTTTCAGTTGAAGCCTGTATTTTTGGAAAAAAAGAGCGTGGCTTTTTTGCAGAGGGCAAGCGTCTTGCACCACCCACCCCCGCAGCCCTTACTAATTATAGATACCAACTCTGAGATCACACAACAGTGGGGAAAAGGAAAATTGACACTCCGGTTGTACCACAAACTCTCACAAAGTAATGCTAACATTCTATGAGCAGAAATGTTTACAATCACTTATGCTGGCATTTAGACAGCATGATGAGCTGCATGAACTGCCCTGTTTCCATATATAAATATATATCGCTATACATATATCCACTTAAAATGGTACAAAAACATTGATGCACATGTATATATGAGTATAAGAGTACACACACATACACATTATACATATATATGCACACACTACACACACACACACACACACACACACACACACACACACACATCCACACTACGCATATTCATTTAAATTGAGAGAAAACATTGATGCACATGTATATATGAGTATAAGATTACACACATACACACACACATTATACATCTATATATATATATATATATATATATATATATATATACACACACACACACATATATATATATATATATATATATATATATATATATGTATATACACACACACACATATATATAAATATATATATATATATATATATATATATACACACACACACACCCACACACATATATATATATATATATATATATATATATATATATATATATATATATATATACATATACTCAGACACACACACACACACACACACACACACATATATATATATATATATATATATATATATATATATATACACACACGCATATTCATTTAAACTGATGAGAAAAAACACTGATGCACATTAAATATATATTTTTCATGTTGAAATGAACAAATATAAAAAAAATACTCTAACTTGATCACAAAAAGAGAACAAATGTTTTCTTTTGCAATCATTAAAACAGAAAAAATAGCACATTCTTCAGGCATAATCTGTCTTGGGTATTGGTACACTTAGGGAAAAGATTTTCAGTAAAGTAATGTTTATGGTTTGGGTTTGGGGTAGAGACACGTTTAGGGTTAGGACACATGAGTAAGGTTGTATGGGGGGGTCTTTCCCTAATCCTAACCCTATCACCAAATCCCCCTTCTGTAATAGTACTGCTAAACACGACACTAGGAGACAGACACACACACACACACACACACACACACACACACACACACACACACACACACACACACACACACACACGGAATTCAAATGATAAACTTACTTAACCCTTACTTACCTAACCCTTACTTTAACCCTAACCTGAAAGCGCTTGAGCAGCCACTCACACCCTGCAAAAAATACAAATGAACACAAAACATTTAAACTATTAACTTACCTAGCCCTAAATCTAACCTGCATACACTCACACAGACACTTCTTCTACTAATAACAAAGTAACAAAGTGTCTGTTATTTACAAAAGCTTCCAAGTTAAAAGAAATCCCCACTTTCACCCCTGCATATAGTAACTGAGTGAAGAGGAGATCTAAGCTGTCTTAATTTTATTTTGTGCATGACCTTCTTCCTTTTTAGGATCTGAAAGCAGCACTTGTTTTATTTTTAGGCACTCTTCCCCTCTCTTTGTAAAGATAAAGGAGGACACTTATATTTATAAGTTTTCTTATTTCCTGGTGGCCTAGTGGTTACTGACAGCTTTTGCAACCAATCAAATCTGTAACCGCTTACTTTAAAAAGACATCCTACTTGAGTGGATGCCAGATATGGTGACTGAGTGAACAGGAGCTCAAAGATGTCTTTTAATTTTATCTTGTGCATGAACTTCCTTCCTTTTTTTGGATCCAAAGGCAGCACTTAATTAACTAATTAATTTATTTATTAATTTATTTTGGTGCTCCCCCTCTGTCTTTATAAATATGAAGAGGAACAACTATGTTTTATTTTTTTCTCATTTCCTGGTAGTCTTGTGGTTACTGACTGCTTTTTGCAGCCAATCAGAACTGTAACAACTTACTTTAAAAAGACATCCTTCTCACGCAAATGAGAGACGAGCTGGCACAAGCTTCTCATATCAATGCGTAGATGCAAAGCTGCACTTTGCACATCTTTGTGTGATAGTGTGATTGTGTGAGTGCTGAGTGCATTGGGAAGACCTTTTTTTGTAAGGTAATTTATTTACGAATCTTTTACAGAAAATGTCTGTGCCATTAGTTTTTTATATTTATAGATTGCATGTAGGTATTTATGCAGTAGTGTAACCACAGAATTTTCTTATATCTTCTTATTCGGTACAACAGTGAGATAAAGTAATTCACACTATAATTTATCTTAGTATTGTTAGTTTATAATGCTCTAGGCATTATGGTTAATTTATAGTTACTGTATTTGTTGGTCATGGTAGTTACTTAGAAAGTAACCTCTTTTCTTTTGCTATTTAGAGAAGTAAAGTATATTTTCTACTATATATACTTAAAAACTGTGGTATGTTTTTAGTTTTGTTAAGCATAAATATTAGTAACTACCTTTCATTAATATTGTATTAGTACATTAGCTATAAATAATACAGTATAATTATTAGTAACAAAGGCCATCCTGTTTATTGTGGGTTAATTAATTTTAGGGTCTGTGCTGGAATTTGATACAGTGACATTTTTTTTACATTCATAACTTTGCATTATTTATGTTTTTGACAGTAATGCTTTGCTTTATTATGCATTAGTAGGATTGGTTGGATAATTACTAGTTTATTTTGGATTATTTTACAATGGAGACATTAAATGCATAAGCATTGTAGGACTTGTTCAAGTATGAGTACATAACTGAATGCTCTGGATGTAAGCTGTTTATCAAGAAGAATTAACATTTGGATTAAAAATGTATTAATTTTATTAAATGAAAAACAATTAATCATGATTATAGATAGCAAAATAGTTGATTCCACCATTAACTTTGAGTGCAGTAGTGGCATGACAATTTGTACTATAGCCAATTTCATAAGAAAGTTGGATGAGGACTTAAGTACCAGTTTCTCAGTTATTTCAAACAATTTTAAGGCAGCTGATGATCTAATTGATAAGGTAATCAATATTAATACAAATATTCAAAGAAAAGGAAGATGAATAGAAGTATATATCTTACTAAATTGAAAAATAAAATAAGTCTGGATATCCTAAATGTTATAGAAAGGCTGTTAATCACCCATTGAGAGACACTAGCACAAATCATAGGTTCATAGGTGTGTACTAGGCTAATGGCCCTGGAGTCTTTACAAGCCTACCCCATAGGATTACTCTGGTATCATGCAACCCAACCTTAGTTCCCAGTGCCTTTGTTGAGTAGAGCCACTGGAGTGATCCCGGGATGAATTTTCTATTTCCCATCCACTCGTCAAGATTTCTCTTGAAGAGGGCCAGTGAGATGCTCTGTTTGACATGTATGGGAAGTCTATTCCATAGCATAGGCAGTCTCTGGGTTATGAACCTGTACTCCAGCATGTTCTGTTGATTGTGGTAATGAGGTTGAGTTCTCTGGAGTGTGTGGTGCAGAGGGATTGGGATTTCTTTAGATGAAGCATTTCTAAGAGAGCTGCGTCTGACATGGCTTTGTAAGTCAAGCAGAGATTGCCTCTAAGTAGGCGATATAAGACAGAGAATAGTTGGAGTTTTTAAAGTCTGTCCGTATAGGACAAGTGTTTAAGGCCGAGGATCCTCTTTGTGAGATACTTTTGTGGCCTCTTCAGTTGTTGCAGGTGTCTAGTGAGGTAAATTCCAAATGGGGTATTGTACTTGATTGGCCTAATGAGAGAAGAGTAGAGAGAGACAATGACCTCTTTCTTCCTGGATGCAAAACCCTTAGTAATGAGATTTGCCACATAGAAGGACTTTCTGACCACAGTGGCAATGTGGTGGTCAAAAGAGAGGTTGTTGTTAACCTGTGTTCCCAGATCTCTTGTAATGCCTTCTGTGTTCAGTGGACTACCAACAATGTGGTAATTCATGGGAAATGGGTTTTTACCAAAGGGGATGAAGACACATTTTTTGTCATTGAGCTTAAGGCTATGGTTCTGACACCAGTTGTTAGTCTCAGTGAGGCCTTTCTGTAGGATGCCAACTTCACTTGAGGAATTAATAATAGCTCCCAACTTGCAATCATCTATGAACTTTGTCAGCCAGAGTCCCTTCGTGTTGGCCTGGACTTCAGAGTCGTAGACACCAAACAGGAGAGGACCCAGGACCAAACCCTGTGGAACTCCACTCGTGACTGGTTGGCAGTCTGACTTGGAGTAAGCTACTTTCACATTGTGGGTTCTATCTGTGAGCCAGTTTGCAACCCACCTAGTGATATAGGGATTTATGCCTAGCTTAGTGAGTTTTTTAATGATTCCCGAGTGGGGGATGGTATCAAAGGCCTTGGCCAGATTAAGGTCGGCTGTATGAACCACCTTGCCTTCATCCACAGCTCTGGTGACTGACTCAGGGAAGTTGACCAGGTTGAGCAGGCATGATATACCCTTCACAAAACCAAACTGTGTGGGATCCAGAGTTTGGAGATTACCTATATCCTTGTTTATTAGGCCCATGATGATGCATTCCATAGCTTTGCATATCAGATTCGTCAAACTTATGGGGTGATAATTCCAGGGTCTGTAGTCACGCCTCCTTTGTAGCGAGGGATGACAGTAGCAGTGTGCCATTTGGTAGGGATAAACCCTGAGGTGAGGCTGTGATTGAACAGGGCACACAGGTGAGGTGCCAGTTCACTCTGTAGTTCATGTTGAACGCAGCCAGGGATATTGTCAGGTCCCATAGAAGGTGTATTCTTGGCCTTGGACAGTGCTGTTTTAACATGTGCAGCAGTAATACTGGGTGCCTGGCACTCTACTGGTATTGTGATTGGTCCTTTGGGGGGGGAGGGGTAAATTTGGCACTGAATGTGTTAGCCACTGAACCATTGTGCAGTAGCTCAGAGCAAATCTGGGTATTGCTGTGGAGATTCTTTACATAACTATAGAAGGCCTTGTGGTTGTCTTTACTACCTGATGCAATTCTGTTTTCATAGCTAGCTTTAGAGGATTTGATGAGGGATCTCAACTTTTTGTTGAGGCTGATAAGGGAGTTTTTCCAGTCCTGGGACTTCGCCTTATTCCGCATCAGTTTCCTCCTTCTGTTGTAGAGTTTGTTTATAGCAGGGGACCACCAGATTGGCTTCCTTTTTTTGGAGGAGAGCATCTTGGTTCTATTGGGTATGGCAAGATGCATGCATTTGTGTACGTGTATAATTTGGCGGTCATGCAACTATTCTCCATTTGCATGGGTGCTGTGAAGTTAGCCACCTCTATTTTTAGGAGCCCAAAATTAGCTTTAAAGAAGTTTTTCATGGTGGTTACCTTTGCGGCGGGGTGAGGGTAGGAGGGATGTGGATTTCCAAGGTCATTAGTTTGTGGTCGGATCTAACCAGCGAGGAGTTGACTATTGCTGTAGCGCAACAGTTGTCCATGCTAGTAATGACCAAGTCAAGGATGTTGCTACCTCTACTGGGGGTAAGAACGAGCTGGTCCAGGGCATAGGAATTAATGAATTCCGGAAATGTTGGGCAAGTGTACTGGTACATGAGTATTTTTCCCAGTTAATGGAGGGGTTGTTGAAGTCATCCAGTATGAGAGTGTTAGGTTGGACCCTAATATTCTCCAGGGTGCTTAGGAATGTGGAGTGTGAGTCTTGGGACATGGTTGGGGACCTGTAGCAGGCTATGACCTGAATTGCTGTCTTACCCAATGTTAGCTGCACTTGAAGTATCTCTGATGCATTATGTTGGGCTACCAGTCTGGAGGTGTGCGCATCCTTTATGAATATGGAAACACAACTGCCTTTGGAGCTTCTGACCAAGTTCTGGGGCTGAAAGGTGTGGAATGAGTTATAGCCTGGTAGTTAGTCGAGGGGTGCTTTCTGCTGCTTTGAACCAGGTCTCTGTTACAGCACAAATGTCGATGTCCTCCATCTTAAGGAGTGCTTCGAGCAAGTGCATTTTGTGATTTAGACTTCTAGCATTGATCAACATGACCCTCAGATTGCATTTGTTTGTAGCTGAATAGTGATTATTTGCTACACACGTTTTCTGCTTTTTTTATTCATACTTATCTTTGTTTAATTAGTCAACCTTAACACAAAATAAAATTCATTACAACAACAAGCTGGATGATGAGAATATTACTAAATTTGTTAGAGAAAAATACTAAAGTAATTTCTACTGACATTCTGAGTAGGAAGCAAGATCATAAATTAAAATGTGTCTATGTATGGCAATATTAATGAAACACGCCTAAACCTTTGAACATAATGACAGATAACAGCAAGTTCGACATCACAGGTTATGATAAGGAAAATGAAGTCTTTTCTGCTGCATGCCCTGATTCTGGAATTTTTAACATAATGATGGACAATAACAGGATGGAGATAGCAAGTCATGATAAGGGCAGTGAAGTTTCTTCTGCTACATATCCTGACCTTTTGGTCATTAGAGATTCTATGATTACATTCAAATTACTTAATTTGTACTCTACTGATTGCATGAAGTGTTCAGTATTGAACATCATTCAGAAACTGGAAACTTAGTTATTTTGACATTCAGTGAAATAATTCCTTAAGTTAAATTGAATCATTATTTGTCCTCTAAAGCACATTTGTTCAATTCACCTCTAAAGCACATTTGTTCATTTCATGGCTTCATCAGCTTTGCACAATATATAATGATTGCATTATTATTAAATGGGAGAATTTTTAATATAATTCAAGGATATACTCTAAAAATCTACTGCACTTAAGCTTCTATGGTTCTGAATATATTGCTGGGAAGATTAATGATTTTATTAATGATTTTGTTAGAACAACAAACATGCAGGAAGACAGAGGTGTTAGATCTTATAACTATATAAAAAAGTCTTGGAATAAGAAGTGTTTTGGGGAAGACTTAATAGGTTCATAGGTTCATAGATTAGTACTAAACTAACTGCCCTTGCGAGCCATTTTAAGCCTAGCCAGTTATCCCATGTGAGACTTGAACCACGCACCTTGTACTTGCAAGGCAAACACCTTAACCATTAGGCCACCCTCCCAACCCAAAACTTACTTTGTAATGCTCAAAGCATTGGAAATAAATTTAATGAATGAAAATGTATTATTTTTAAGTGTAGTTATGATCTGATAATTATAACAGAACTTTTCCAGTGTTTAAGAAATGTGAATATCTTCATGAGTCTTTAAGAGGTGGGGGTACACTAATATTAATAAAAGATAATATTCATTCTGAACTAATGACTGACCTATTTTTATGTTATGGTTCAATAAAAAGAATGGTATTTTACTAAAAACCAAGAATGGATAAATTAAGCATATGGAGTTTTTAGAGATACTAGAGCAATACATGACAAATTAATTAGCTTGTGTGACTTTAATTACCATGATATAGACTGGAATACATTTAACACTAAGAAACAATATTCTAGAAAGTGTATTTTTACAATATGCTTTCATAATTTGACACAATTGGTAATAGACAAAACAAGGAAAATAATATTTTGATTTAATATTGACAAATGATATAAACTGAATTTCCAATATACATCTTGGTATGCCTTTATGGCTTTTAGATCATGGCTCCATACATTTTAACATAAGTTCATGAAGAACATTTCTAAGGTAAAAATATATAATTCCAGGAACACTGATTACAGATTAAAACAAGATTATAATGAAGGATTGTAATGTTGAGTCACTATATCAGGAATGTGGATATATGGCTTTAGAAAAGCTATTAATTAAAGAGGTAAAATTTGCTCTAATTCCTAATAAATCAAAAAATAAATGTCCTTACTGCTGGAACAAATCTTTAATAAGTCTCTATGAGAAAAAGGAAATAAATGTTCAAAGTATAGTAAATTTCCTACAAAACAGAATAAGATTAACATGAATAAAATAACTAAAACCCTACAAGTCCAAATAAGACAGAAAAAATGAATCTGAAATTAAATTGCCTACCTTTGATAGCAAAAAGAACTATTATAAATGTGCTAATACACATAGGAAGACAATGAATCCAGCTATGGCAATAGAACTAAATGGTTCTTTACTACAAAATCCTTTTGATATATCCAATGCATTTAATAAGCATTTTGCTAATATAACAAAAGTCAAAGGAAAAATTAGACTATCATTTCATAAGTTAAGTACATTTGACGCTCCAGAATATATCAGCAGGTTCAGAAAGTATTCTTTCAATACTTTTAAGGAATATAAAGGGCACATTAATTACTCCTCTCACAGTTATATTTAATGGTCTTCTTAAGACTTCAATTATTCACAGGAAGTGTAAATTATCACCTTTAATACCCATACATAAGAAGGGGAAAAAACTGACATGAACAATTATCATCCTATCACTTTAGCATCTATGTTGGGGAGGTGTTTTGAAATGTGTTTAGTGAATCTTATAGTTCAGGACAGATTGATAAAAAAATAAGCATGACTTTTACCAGCATGTCTATAATACTGGAGAGAAATGCCTTAACTAATTTAGTTAAGTTCTACAACTATGTTACAATGCTGTTTGGTCATAGAATGTCTGCTATTATTATATATTTGGATTTAGCAAAAGCCTTTGATACTTGACTTCACAAAACAATTTTTGAGACACTTTTAAATAATAACTTAAACCCATACCTACTTATCTGAATCATGGAATGATAGGAAACATGTTTTAACAGTTTCTAGACTCCTCCTCCTTCTGTAACAGCAGGTGTCCCTCGGGGCTCAGATTTGGGCCCTTTATTAGTTAACATTGTATTTGCTACTTTCCCTGCTTTATATCATGGCTGGATGTACAGATATGCAAATGACTGTAAGCTAGGGTTTGTTCTCACTTCAACTGATGATTACATTAACATGAATAAATATATGGTAGAAATAATTTCTTGAGCAAAACAACATCAGCATTAACTTTAGTACCAACAAATGCCAAATAATGTTTTGGGGCAAATTTGCTAAGAAATAACCTGTTGTCTTAATATGATTTGAAATTAAGTTATAGATTTCAGAGACTTACAAACATTAATTTCATCAAATCTAAAGCTAACTAAGCATATTAATACAACTGTAGCTAAATCTATGAACATCTAGGACTGTTAATGAAAAATACTTCTTCAAGAGGACTGTTTTTGGTAGAATTATATAAATCATTCATTAGACCAATTTTGGAATATAATAATGTTTTTATTATCATAACAGGGGACATCTTACAAAACTTGTGAGCTTGCAAAGAAAGTTTACAAAAAGGATTAAATCCTTGAAGGATCTCCCTTACGTCTTTAGAAACTTCAAACTGAAATGACTCAAAATTAATTATAGGTATTTAAGAAGAAAATATTTGGTTTATAAGATCTTCAGGGGGAAAATGTTAAAGACCATGTTCGAATTGAACATTAATGATAATATTAAAACTTATAAAGACAACAACTGCATGTTTAAAGTAAAATATCAGAATTCTTCAATGAGAAGTAAGTATATTACACAGATTCTCCCAAGATTAATAAAAAAGCTCCTTCTAGACATATGAAAATCTGAATCTCTCTTCATTTTTTAAAATAATTTAGATAACTGGCTTGGTAAGTGAGTGTAGGACCCACGGTTTACCAAATCTGCATTCTTGGCTGGCTCTTGGACCTAAATGATGTAAGAACAACTTATGAACTCATGGACTTACACAAGAAGAGCCAGCACATCAGAAATGAGTTGATGAGCTGAGCATTAGAAATTAATGGAAGTCAACAAAAGAGACATTTGATGTAAATTAACAGATAATTATCATTGTTAACCCCCATTTTCCCCTTTCTACATGGGATCGGGATGTTGCATCAACTGTCACCATCTCTCGCAATTCAGTGTCACTACCCCCTTCTTCAACAGTCATGCTGTCACAGGTCTTCTGTCACATAATCCAGCCATCTCTTTGCAGAATGCCCTCATTTCCTCTTGCCTTCTTCCTGTCTCCCACCAATCTTCTTCACCAGACTGTCATCTGCTTTTCTGCACATGTGCCTGGAGTGCCATAATCTCTTCTCTTTGACCTTGACTCCAACTGAAGCTACTTGGGATTCTGCACCAATGTCCTCATTTTTTCATCTGTCCCAGAGTGTGCATCCCACCACCCTCTTAGGCACTTCATCTCCATCACCTATAGCTTCTCCACATGATCTGCCTTCACTGCCCAGGTTTCTGTACCATACAGTAGTACTGGTCCTACCACCATTTTTACACCTTACTTTTCAGATTCTTTGGCACTCTTCTGTCAAACACTACACCCAGCCAGTTGGCTGCCTTCCCTCTGATTCTAGTCTTTGAACTCCTCATTTAGACTTCCTTTCTCCTCAACCACCCCTGACAGATACTTCAAACTGTTAACCTGTTCCACTCTTTTCCCTTCTCTTTCAACTCTCAGCTTCTTCTGAGTTCCCCATTTGCTGATGTTACAACTGGACTCAGTTTCATCTCATGTGCCTTCAGTTTTGCATTCCATTCCCATATCCTCTGCTGCAGTACTTGCTCAGAGTCGACCTGCAATGCCACATTTTCTGCACCCAGCAGTTCTGTTGATCTGACTTCTATGACCTGTTTGCTAATGTGGTATGATCAGTAGTGGGCTCAGTAATGACCCCTGATGAACACTCATTCCTACTGAGAACCCCTCATGAACACTGTTCATGCTTGAGTCACTGAGTCCTTGTACATAGCTTGCACTAATTCTATCAGTGTTTCTGGGGCTTTGAACCACTGCAGGACTGCTCAAATCAGCTTTCTTGGGACCTTGTCATATGCTTTCTCCAAGTCTAGGAATATTCAGCTGGAATATTTCCAAATCTCTAGTTTCCTCTAAACTATCTATCTCCCTGCAAACATTGGGTTGGTTGCACTGCATCCTCATCAGAACCTGAACTGCTGGTCTCCCATCTTACGTTCTACTATTCTGCGTATTCATTTATCAATCACCGTCTCCAGAACTTTCATGCATTGTGTCAGCAGAGTGATACCACTATACTGCCCATAGTTGTGAATGCTCACTTTGTTCTTGTACACTGGCACTCATTCTGCTTATTTTCCAGTCATGTGGGATGTGTCTTTCTCCCCATACTACTATGAGTACCCTCAGGAGACATTTCTCCCCTGACTCGCTCAGCATCTTGATCTGCTGTAATGTTATCTGAGTCTGATGCTTTCCTGATTTCATTTTCCTTAGTGCCGTTCTTACTTCCTCTAGGGTGGGCTCCTCTTCTTCTTTTTTCATAATAGGCTGTGTCTGAGGCAGTACAGCTTCTGTGGAGTCTTCTTCATTCAGAAGCTGACAGAACTACTCCTTCCATCTACCTCTTTTGATGGCCTGTGGACTGGTGAGTTGTTGCTGGCATCCCTTATGAAGGGTGTCTGATAACTGTCTTATTTATCTTTCTGACTTTGCCTTGCAACCTGATAAAGCGTCTTTGTTCTATTTATCTTCATCAGCATTGCATACACTGTCTCTGTTTGGTTTAAACAAACAGTGTAATCACATGACAAGTGAAATCCTCTCCAAGCCATTCTTAAAGAGATAGTCACCTCTAAAAAATGCTAATAAATATCAAAAACTTATTGGTTAAAATTCAAAACATATAAAAATAATAATTCGTAGGTTGTCATTTCTAGACAGTAAGGTTTGGTGCATTTAATTGTAAGACACTGTTAAAAGAAATATATTAATTCTATTCTGGGGTCTGAGAGGCAAAGCCGTGTTGGTGCAGCAGTAGCATTGTTGCCTCACAGCAAGAGGTTCTCCCGTTTGATTCTCGGCTGGAGCACCTTCTGTGTGGAGTCTGCATGTTGGGCATCGAGCTGGCATCTTGGCACCCATAAAAAAATCTACTGTCAATCATTAGCGGACCAGAGTTCCGCTGTGGCGACCCCTAACCGGGAAAAGCCGAAAGAAGAAGAACAACAACAATATTTCAGCCTTTTCTCGTAGCTTTCACCTATCTCTGAAATCTGTGCCTTTCACAAAATAAAAAACAAGAACTTTTTATAGTTAGTTTTCACGTTTGAATGTTTACTTATTGTGTTTTTTTCATCCCCCGTTTTATTGCATAGGTGTGTTCATAAATCCACATTTGTAATGCATGCTCTGTGTTCCCTACATAAAATGCAGGGCATGTAAGACAAGTTACAAGGTAAACTACCCCTCATTTTGTATAGTTGTATCTACTTGTAGAAAATAAAGTTTTAGATTAAAAGGTGATGGCGATATTTATACTGTCAAAAATTAATCTATATTGCATGTAGGCCCTGTACTTGTACATCATACTGTTTTTGTTGGTATTTCATGTCACTTCACTGGTCCCTTTTACCAATAACCCTTTAGCATTCAAACTGCATTTAAAAGCAAAAGTAGGGCTTCACCTAGTTTTTGAGTTAGACCAATGGGACCAAACACCCCTGGCCAATTTTTGCAAAAAAAAAAAAAAAAAAAGTTCTTCACCTCATCTGCATTGTGGTTAAATCTGAAGCTCATGGCCTTAGACTGCTGTTTGTTTTTGGTGTTATACCCTAAAACTGGAAGACTCTAAGACCATTTCAATGGCTACATTATTCACTAATTCAGTGGGGTAAGCTCTTTCCAAAAATAATATGTTAACTTTGTCCAGCCCTGACAAGAACTGGCTATCATCAGATAGCAATCTGAATAGCCTCATTGTTTATCAAGCTCCTGTTCTGCGACAGAGTGGTTCCTCAATGAATGCAGGTAACCTTTGGAAAAAGTTAGCTTCCTTAAAGTGTCTGATTCTCATCCGCTGCATGCTGTATGACTAATGTTGTTGTTGTTACTGTTGTCACATTTAAAACTAAGAAAGTCTATACTGTTATTAATGTATTTCAGAAACGCGTCAGACTTAACATAGGAATCTGTCCACAGAATAAAAACATTGTCAAGCAATCTTAGACATAGAAGAATAGTGGGTCAAGATTCACTGTCAAAAACAAAGTACTTTTCCAGGAACCATATTACAATGAAAACAATGAAACAAAAACTCCAGATGACCAGCACGGCTTAAAAGAACACTTGTTTAATTTTGGACAAGCACTTTCACATAAAATATTACACTTTCTCAAGTCTTCTTAGCAAACACAGGGACACAGTAGGGCCGCGCCAGCCGGCGTGCCCGGGGACGGTCCCCCACCCCCCCAGGCTCCCATGGCCACCACCTTTATTTGTTGGAAGTATTCACCTGCAGTGTACACAATGTTTTTTAACACTGTGCCCAGGCACTCATGAATAATCAAAATGTCCTCACAAAAGATACATCACTACTGATAGCCTGGTGAAACCAATCCATTTCAGTTGCATGGGGTATTACCAAAAACAGATCCTTCACAACTATGATAACAAGTGTACAGTTCTCACAGTATATGGTGTTGTACAATTTCTGTAAAAAAAAAAAACATGAATCCCTTAACAATTGTGGTTTATCTTTAGGTATAATTTTTAATTCGCTATTAAACATAGAGCCAGAGGCCCAGTTTTGGATCCTGCAGAAGCCTCTGTTGGATAAAGTGGTGGGTTATTCTGCCCTTGTGCATTTTAGGGATTTCAAAAATGGCTGGTATGTCTGACTGGTCACCTTTGAGAAAATTGACCAAATCAGGAGACACTTTAAATTCATGTATCACTTTGTTCAACCAGGAATCAATTTTAGTAAAAGCATAATTAGTTTTACTTCTGGAGATTGATCTAAAATAAATACCATCGTGCATATAGTAAAGCATTTTACTAGAGTAGTCATGATTGTTGTTCTTAAGACTTAACGCAGGCAGAGACTGCAACTCTACACAAGTTGTTTACAGGGTTAGTTGCAATGGATGCGATGCATTTTACGTAGGAAAGAATATTAATAAAATGAAAAGAAGGATTTTGGGTCATCTATTCAAGATCTGGTCTAAATGTAGAAACAATGCCCTGGCCAGACACCTTCAACTCTACAGAAGACACTCTGGGTTTAAATTTCAAATACTTGATCAGGTAGTCCTCACTGAACTTGAAGGAGACGTCCCACCTACTTTAGAAAAACAAGAACTTATGTGGCAACTAAGGCTGAACTCTTGGAAAGCATGGACAAAACTATTATTGGTCACTGAAAAAGGTACTAGAGAAACTTGCCCCATTGTTTACAAGACTAAAGGTGTGAGCTTTTTTTTACTTATTTGTTATTTGTAATTAACAATTTTATTAACTATTAACTTTTCAAATGTAATTTTAAAATTTAATATTGTGGTAGTGGCTTATTAATTATTAATTCTGGTTTAGTGGATACATTTGTATACAAATATTTTTCTGTTTATAATCATTTTTTAAATATTTAAATGTTTATTATAAATATATCTTAATTTTGTACTATTATTAGAATCAGGGCACATTCATAAGACACTGTCACATTTTTTATAACTAGGACTTTTGATTAAAGGAGAACCATATTAGAGCAGTATGTGCATATTCTGCAGAAATCATGACATTTTATTAATTTTTGTTTATAACTTTTTAGTGCAAACATAGCTTTAATAACTACACATGTTAGTGAGGGGTGAATGCTACTTATTTTATCTGGTGCAGATAGATTAACTTCTGAATATGTTAAAGGGTCGACTAATGTTTATTTTTTTTAAAACAAACAGCAGAGCTAGATTCCTTATAGCACATGCATGATTTTTGTGACAGTTTAGGTTGCAACTTTTTCATGCATAGTGTTTGAGCTTAACTGTACCTCTCAACCTGGAAATATCAAAAATCTGGACAAAGAACTATGTGAAATAGGTACAAATGGCCAAACATCTGTACATTGATTAACATAAAATTTGTGTACATAATTATGTAACCCCACCCATTCCAATGGAATTGTGGGATACTGACTTTTAAATGCAAACTGAAGAACAGACAACCAAAATATGATCACTAGCACTCTTCAGGACAATTTCCAGGTGCCTGTTAACTATTGCAAAACATTCTAGATGTTGATAAAATTTTAAGCGAAGCTTTCACTGCAATTTTTATGTTTTTATATACTTTTGTGACAATGCAGTTCATTCTAGAAAGGGTAAATAACATGAAAAACATTGCACACAGCCACTTTCAAGTAAGCCAGCATGCATCTCATTTCAATCATTTGTACAGAAATGTTTATACTGTTTGTTTTCAAATAAAAAAATATATTAGCACAACTTTGGAACAAAAATGTAGTAGGTGTCTTATAAAACTATCACTGTGTCAATAACAGAGAAAATGTCATTTAAATACTTAACATGTTTTAAACAAAATGTTATTGGAAAAGCAAAATCATTCTTGTATGCAAATAAATGAATATCCAACAACATGGCTCCTTGGGCATACTCACATGTCAAACAGGGTAAACCTTTTCTGGTAGAGACAGGCTTAAGCAGGGTTTATTAAGTGTTGTGTAAGGATCCTAGACCAAATTTCCAGTTGCCCCCAGGCACTGCCTGGTTAAGTGACTTGCTCAAAGTTGTACAGTAGACAAATGAGGGCTGAGAGAATTCAAACCCTGTATCACTGGAACTACAACTCACAGCCTTAACTCTGCACCAGCTGCCAGACATTAATGCCCCCCCCCCCCGTGTAACATGTCTGTGCAAAAAAAAAATATCTGCAAAATGCTGCAGTGCATCATTAATGATGAGAGAGAAATAAAGCTACATCCCAGGATGCAAAAAACCTGGCTGGCATGTCCCTCTAGAGCATGAGGCATCCATTCCATGTCGACTGGCACTGGCCATACAAGAACACTTAACAGAGAAGCCCGCCTTTCATTTCTAACAAAAATGGCCAGTTTGGGAAAGATGGCTGTGGTAGTGAGTCAAGAGATAAAACACAAATCAAACTTGGGTCTTGACGCAAACATGCAAACTATGTTTTGCAGGTTTGACACACCGGGTTTCAAATAAGTCTACTTTAGCACATGTACTCTCCAGACCCCCACACATTCCCTATGATGAATGCAGAATGATTACATCGTTATATTGCAGCATCGCAGATGCATGCATTTGTTATACTGTTATTTTGTGTAATAACCATGATTGCCTATTTAGCAATGCTCTTCTGAAAAAGTCTGAATTGCCTCCTTGTTTTCTGTACCTCTTATTACTAAACTGGTGGTCAAAATATGCTTCTGGCTGAACCACATCATGCTGCCCATGTTATGTTCTCTGTGATCTATGCCTTGTGATTCTAAGTTGTTAGCTGCGTGGCTGAACCACATCATGCTGCCCATGTTATGTTCTCTGTGATCTATGCCTTGTGATTCTAAGTTGTTAGCTGCGTGGCTGAACCACATCATGCTGCCCATGTTATGTTCTCTGTGATCTATGCCTTGTGATTCTAAGTTGTTAGCTGCGTGGCTGAACCACATCATGCTGCCCATGTTATGTTCTCTGTGATCTATGACTTGTGATTCTAAGTTGTTAGCTGCGTGGCTGAACCACATCATGCTGCCCATGTTATGTTCTCTGTGATCTATGCCTTGTGATTCTAAGTTGTTAGCTGCGTGGCTGAACCACATCATGCTGCCCATGTTATGTTCTCTGTGATCTATGCCTTGTGATTCTAAGTTGTTAGCTGCGTGGCTGAACCACATCATGCTGCCCATGTTATGTTCTCTGTGATCTATGCCTTGTGATTCTAAGTTGTTAGCTGCGTGGCTGAACCACATCATGCTGCCCATGTTATGTTCTCTGTGATCTATGACTTGTGATTCTAAGTTGTTAGCTGCGTGGCTGAACCACATCATGCTGCCCATGTTACATTTTCTGTGATCTATGCCTTGTGATTCTAAGTTGTTAGCTGCACTATCATATCCTCCCTGATTTAATGTTGCTGTGTCTTTCGGCTTTTCCCAGTTAGGGGTTGCCACAGCGGAATGTCGGTCCGCTAATGATTGGCAATAATTTTTTTATGTGCCGAGTTGCCAGCTCTGACGCACAACCTTTAACGAAGGTACGCCCATTCACGCATGTCTCAACACAGAAGATGCTTTAGCTGAGAATTGAACAAGACAACGTCTTACTGTGAGGCGACAACGCTACTGTAAAATCAAAGAATTTGCTCTTAAGATTAAACAAATTGACCATGTTTAACTGTCTCAAAAAGTAATATGTCTGGGAAATTTCTTCCATTTTAGCTTCTAACTTTTATTTAACATTGCTTTTCCTTAAAATGTATTTGTGTGTGTGTACTCACATATGAACATCCCATTTCTGAACTTTTTATTCTGTATGTAAGAATTCATGTCAGCAGTAATAAGGTCCAAAACTGCAACATCAAAGTACAAAACTTAAAACAAAACAGAAAAAAAGAAACACGCAGTTCAGGAGTATATTATGCAGTCTGAACAGTTGTCGCCTCATAAAGACATTGTCCTGTTCGATTCTCAGCTAGAGCATCTTCTGTGTGGAGACATGCGTGAATGGGCGTACCTTCGTTGAAGGTTATGCGTCAGGGCCGGCAACTCAGCACGTAAAAAATCTACTGCCAATCATTAGCGGACCGGAGTTCCGCTGTGGCGACCCCTAACCGGGAAAAGCCGAAAGACACAACAACAACAGTGGTTAGAAAGTGCTGTGATAAAAGCTTTATTGAAACATCCTGCAAGGAAGAACTGAGAATATGGAGATGAGAAGGGTAGATGAGGATGTTAAAGGAAATGCAACAGTTTAGAACAAATTCATGTCCCTATAATTTGAAGACAGCAAGAGAAAAGAACTGAGTATATCTGTTAAGTACAGAACATAGCTCAAGGCATCAAATACTGGTGGCAGTGGTGCTGGGCTTTTGTGGGACTGGTAGAAAAACTGATACAATTTGGAACTCTTATAAAAGAAACATTCATGCAGTAGGTTTACCTGATTTATTTACAAATACTGGGAAATCCTGAAAAGGCAAAAAGCCAAAGTACCAGAATGTGGAAATAAAGAGCTCACTCACTCTCAACACTCATATCTCTCTCTCAACCTCAAAAAAAAAAAAAAAAAACACTAAGCCAAGCCGCATTGGAATTCTTAATTTCTTTTACGGTACCTGAAAGAGCCAGGGGAAGAACTGGGTCTGTTGGTGCTGGTGATATATTTCCTTATCTTTGGAGTGAGAGTGAGACAGTACCGACCTGTACGACAAGTCTGACCCAACTGCTGCAGTACTGATTACTAAACTGAACTGGACTAAGTGCACTGTGGTGTGTGTGTGTGTGTGTGTGTGTGTGTGTGTGTGTGTGTGTGTGTGTGTGTGTGTGTGTGAGAGACTGTCTGTCTGCACTTAACTAGACATCAACGAACCATGAACGGCTTGCCTGCCCTGCATGTGTTGGTAAAGATAAACATAAACAGTAAAACACAGTAGTACACACTCCCACAAGCCCTCAGCCTTATTCTGACAGGCTGGCAGTCTGCTCACGATGCTGACATCATTGTGCACACCCTGCATGTGATGACATCAGCAAAAAATTTGAAAAAAACCCCAAAAAGACCAGGAAATTCAGGAATTAAAGGGGCTTCTCGGGAATTCATGGCACCCCATTATTTTGACCTAAAAACTGGTAAATACAAAGGAATTCGGTACGGTTGAGAGGTTTGAACATAACTAGATACATATTGAGTATTACTGGCAGATATACTACATGTTTATATTGGCTCCAATACTATAACATTCATAGATTTTAAATGGGGTCCTGTTTACATATTTTTTCTAAGGTTTGCAGACCTGATCAAATATCACTGCTGTGAGCATGAGTGACTGTTTTTTCCACTAGATTTTTCATATTTTTTGTAGATTTCTGAGTGTATTTTACTTTAAAATTCTTTAATAGACTTGCCATTTGAGACGAATAAACTTATGTACGTATATATATATATATATATATATTTTAGGATTTGTGTTTTGTACATTTTCTTAAATAATATGTATTGTTTTAGCCCAACAAAATGTAGTGGTATATATTGTTATTTAACTTTTAATTTTTAGTTGCTTTTCCCCCTTGACACACAAACTTAAAGAAGTTCTAATAGATGAAAGCGATCTGTGTTAAAAATGTTTTTGAATGTTGGTAGAAAAGATTTTTAAGAAATTTTGGAGACTTGTGTTAACTTTTTTTTTTTTTGATACTACAATGAAATGCTTTCAGGAAGTTTTAACAATTATTAATGTATAATTTTTACTTTAACTTTTAGTTTAGTTTAGTTTAGTTTAACGTATCCTGGAATCACACATCTTGCAGTAGGACAGCACTGTATTGAGTATCCCACTGGTATATGGGGAAAGGGGTATTTAGCAGGTAAACATGCTAATTGTATTTTACAACACAGCTACCCTAGTAAACCACTCCCATGCTTTTAAACAGGTTTAATCAGGTACATCAGGTATAATTATCTCTAAATTCCAGCTTAACACACACATAAAGCCATAAATATCATCTGCGCATATCTTCCCCCAGGAAATAACATTAGCTTACTCGAATATATCCTCAATTGGCTTTCTTCTAATCTCTCACAAGAAACCATAGTCCTAGGGGACTTTAATATAGATTGTAATTCATGTAGCAGTACAAACTCCACCACCCATATTAACCTTTATGGTTTCTCACAAACTATAAACTCCCCTACCAGAACTAATACACTTAACAATAAAGATAGTACCTTGGATTGGATACTCACTAATAGTCCTCATCAAACTTACACAACAGGAACTCTTCCAAACAACCTAAGTGACCACTCGCTAATATATATTATCAGACATAAAACCAACCTAACTTTTCCTAACACTTTCAGAACAGTACGCACCAAAAAGCATTTTAACCCCGAGCTGTTCCAAACAGAACTTAAATAATGTAATTGGACACCATTAAAATCTCTCCCTATAAATAAAGCAGTTGAATACTTTAATTCCACATTCTTAAAGATCCTGGACCATCACGCCCCAACACGCTCTACTAGAAATAAAGCTAAACCAGCCCCTTGGCTCTCTAATAATACTAGGCAACTAATCCTTTGCAGAAACAAATCCTGGGCAAAATGGCGTACTACTAAGAATCCTAGAGATCATCAAACCTTCAGGCAACTTAGAAATAATACAAAAAAAGCCATCTTACCAGACAAAAAGAACTATTACCTCCAATTACAACAATCCTCCCTCAAGGGACCACAAAAATTTTGGACTAGTGTTAAACTTCTATACCCGGGCCAAACTATCACCCCCAACTCACTAGGCTCTAACCCTGAGAATCCAACACAAACAGCCAATGCCTTTAATTCTTTCTTCACTGACACTATCCAAACTCTTGCTAGCCATCTATCTCTCGATACCTCTAATCTGCCTACTCCCACTACCAACCCACCCCCATTATTTCATTTACAACCAGTGTCCACATCCTATATCTGCTCCCTTCTCCAAAAATTAAAACCAACCACCCCTTCAGCTGACAAACTCCCAGCAGAATTCCTGCAAAAAGGAGCTAAAGCTATTGCATATCCCATCTCCATTCTGATAAATAGAACCATAAATGAAGGCACTATCCCATCTATCTGGAAAATTTCTCATATCATCCCACTACATAAAGGTGGGAACTCCAATGACTTTTCTAACTTTCGTCCCATAGCTCTACTATCCCAACTTGCAAAAATAATGGAAAAGTGCATCCACAAGCAACTACTTAACCACCTTCTCCATCACAACCTAATAGCCAACTGTCAACATGGATTCAGACCTTTCCACAGTACCACCACTGCCCTGCTATCCTTCACAAACTGTATCAACAAAAACCGCAACAAAAATATTCTTTCCTCTGCAGTCTTTGTTGATTTATCTAAAGCTTTTGACATGGTTAATCACCAACTCCTTCTACACATACTGAAATCCCTTTCACTCGCTTGACCCTCTATCTATGAATTGGTTCACATCTTACCTTGAAAACCGACAGCAGGCTGTACTCTGGCAAACTAAACTATCTAATCACATTCCTATCTCCACAGGGCTCCATATTAGTTCCACTCCTGTTTTCCATTTATATCAACGACCTTCATTTAGCTATTCCACTCTCCACCTGCATTCAATATGCAGATGACTCTACTATAATCTGTTCAGCCACTTCCCAAGCCGAACTTCAGTCTCTTACCCAAAAAGCTTAGAGTACTGTAGAACAATGGTTCTCTAACTGCTGCCTCCTCCTAAACACCCAAAAAACTAAACTGTTACTCTTCACACCAACCCAAAAGTCCACTCCTTTACATTTCACTCTCACATCCAATAATGGTACTCTTATTTCTCCTTACCCAACCACCAAACTCTTAGGCATTACAATTGACAACAACCTCAACTTTGATACTCACATAAATACCACAATAAAATTAGTTAACAGAAAACTAGGATCCCGCTACAGAATCAAACCCTTTCTTACACCAGTAGCAAGGACCACTATAGCCAGAACTCACTTAATCTCAACCCTACTGTATGCTTCTCCTATATACACCAACCTCTCTAAAAATAACCTCAACAAACTAGCTACATCCTATAACAATATTGCTAGATTTGCTACAGGCTCTCCTTTCAGAACTCATCACTGTCTGAATCTAAAACAACTAGGCTGGCTAGAATTTCTTAACCAGCTTCAATTCCACCAACTTACAATAGCCCATAAGACCCTGTATCAACCCAGCAACACTCCAGTACTCTCTAGCCTCATTAACCTTATAATAATCTCAAGAATCTACGCTCTTCAAACAAAATGTTGATTAATACTACCAAATCAAAAACTCAGCAGGTGACTCCTTGTTCTCCAACGCTGTCGGAAAATTATGGAATCAACTACCGCCTGACCTCACATCTCTGACCTCTCTCTGACTTTTTAAAAGGAATCTAAAACTATTTCTCAATAAATGCTGGTTATGCTCCTGCACCAACCCTGACTAACTTTTTTCCTTTACTCTAATTCTCATCCTACATCCTTTACAATCCTCTCTCTCTATGTTTCAATATACTATGTTTTGCATACAAATCTATGTTTACATGTATATTGTACCTCCTTTAGTATATTACCCTTTACAGATTTTTGATTATGTTATTATTTACATTGAGTAGTATAATTATGTTCATCTTAAAAAAAAAAAAGTTTTTATAATGTTTTTATGTAACAATTGCTGGTTTTACATTGTTTCTGTCATAACCTCTATTAATTGTGCATGTTTTCCTGGAGCTTTTCTCCCCGGGCCTCTACTGAAAATGGACATGTATCCAGTTAGACTAGCCTGGTCAACAAATGTAAAATAAAATAAAATAAATAAATATATAAACGGAATGGTGAATTTCTGCACTTTATTCTGTTTTTTTACAACTACTATTTGGATCTCATGTTTGTGTGTTTTTAATATAGAAGATTCAGCTTGAACTAACTTGTACTTCCCTACTTTCATTAGTGAATTTATACTTTGGAAAGTTTTTAAAGAAAGTATTTCTACCACCTGTTATTAGGTGGGATATTCACAGTGAGTTTGTTATTAGGTGTCTGAACTCCAAGGAACTCTAGAGAATCTTAGACACACCACACAGAGAAGTTTCCTTATTATTTATTGTTCATCACCACCAATCTTCTCTCCTTGTCTGGTTTCATGATCCAAATGGATCTATCTCTGGAGAAAAAATATAACAATTTCCCTTCATCATCTGTTAAATTTAAAAAAAATGCTTTTTATTGTTTGCATACAACTATTTGATGTCAGTTTCACATAATATTTCAAATGTAGGTATGGCAGGTGCAACGGGTGGATTAAATATGCTTATCTCTTTAAAATTCTTGTATCATGGTGGTTGTCATCACCTCCAAAAAGCAATTTTAAATTCAATGTCCCGGTATAAAGTTTTAACTGCACTAATTTGTACACTAGATTCAGCCCACACAAGGGAACGAGGGTAAAACCTCTTAAAATAAATTAAAAAAAAATTATAAATATTCAAATGACTGTAAAGTTCTCAAGCTGCTGGCTTCTAGGATGTAACCTGAAGCAGTTGCAGTATTTACCAAAGTTGTATTTGTTGCTGTTGAACTGTTCAGTATCTGTGATTCCTGCTCCTACCTCTGTCTGTCTCCTTGTTTAGTTTGGAATACGATTTCCTGGGTTTATAACCATTGATGTCTTGAGCCTTTTCCCCTGTGTTGAATGCAACATTGGTTTGTTGCTTCTGGACTACTCTTTTGGTCCTTTGCAAACTGGGATCTAAAATGACAGACAGTTGGTCAGATTAACTGCTGACACTGAGAAGTTGCAAAAATGAAATTACCAATGATCTTTTGTTCCCTACCACTGAAAATGAGTTTTATCAGATTTTCAACATGGTCAACAGTAAATGTGCCCCAGTTTGAAATAGAAAAGAACAAAGTTAACATGTGACAGGGTGGAGTATAAAAAGAAAAAAAAAATCATATCCTGATCCAACAGATATCTGAACCAGCAAGCCAGTGTCAGCTGAAGAGACAATGAGAGGGTGAGTCCTATGAAAATTACGTTTTTTAGAACCCAGTTTGCAGAGGTCCACAAGAATAGTCCAGAAACACCAAACCAATATTTCATTCTGGTGCTTCTGGGCTATTCTTGACAAATCCCAAATGTACCACATAAAGCAGACAGAAAGTCTTTATCAACATCTCAGGTAAAAATGAATTACTAAGACTTTCACTTTGCCTCAGTTATTCCATGTAGATTCGTGTATCAGAACCAAATACTCTGGCCTCAGTTAGTCCCTGCTTCCTCAGGTATTCTTCAGACTCCTCTGGAATTTCACTCCAAGAGCCTATTAATAGCTTCTCAACAAATTTAATAACTCAATAACTTCTGCCTTATCGTTTTGGCCCTCTTTCTATTTGTAATCACAACCCCTTTTGTTACAGGTGCATTTCCCCAACAGCTGATAAGGCTAGTAAGGCTGCATTCCTTATAGCACCATTTCTCTCTCTGAAATCCCTACTGAAACTGCCTGTTTCATGTTTCTCCCAGGCTTCATATTGGTGGCACCACCATGCTGCATTACTATGTTGCTCCTGCTGCTCCCATTGTTCGCACTGCTGTGATCTGTCATGGTATCTCCCCTTCATTCACAGACAGGAGTGAGAGTAGGGTCAGGCAAAAGTAACATCTTTCATGTTTTCAGCCATGAAATACATTTATGTAGCTTAACCTGTCCAGAATTGTCCCTATATTTCTTGTCAGAACTTTACAAATCAGTGGAATTCAGTGGGGGATGTTTGGGCCATCCGTACCTGCTGAACTGTACCCCTCACAGAGAGCTTTAATTCTCTGCCAGACTAGGGAGTATCCTGAGGTGCATGATTAATTTGTGCTTTTTATCAACGTTAGCTTATTCCTAACCAGCTGATGAGTTTTCATCTTACTTGTTGTACCAGAAGATTCTTACATTAGATGGTGCCTTGCAAGTTTTATGTGAGGCTAGGGAGAGAATTACAAATAAGGGACATAAAAGATAAGATATAGAAAACACGAATGGCCAGCGCTAAAGCAGCACTTTCTTTTATTCACAGCTTTGGTACCTCGGCAATTCGCCTTCATGGATCACAATTCATTCAAGCATTAAACCAATATATATACATCAAGACACAGCTGCAAATAACCAGTCAATAAACATGTCAAGCAATTAAGCCAAATAACATTTTAACATTTAAAGTGACCATTTAAATTTCAATAAATACATTGGTGTAAATATTCAAACCAACTTAAACAAATATAATATTAAATATGAAAAATGAAATTGTATACTAAAATTATATACCCAATTCCTGATTCAAACCAAAGGGCTTTAAGGTCTTAAACTTTAAAATCATTCAGACATAAAAGATAAGATCTGACATAGTGCTAACTCTTTATTTATTTATTTATTAACAATTGATTACTGGGAAAGTCTGACTTGGTAGGTGTCCATTTTGAGAGGAGGCCTGGAGAGAAAAGCTCCAAAGTATTACAAAAACAGTTTAAAAACAATGGTTTAACAATCTTCAGAAATAATGCAAAACATTCATACTGTAAATAATTATACAAATTTAGACATATGACAACAATAAAAATAAATACAACTTATATGACAATGATTTAATCTTTAGAGAAAGTTTAGCAAGGTTAGAGAAATTAAAGACAAGTTAGTATAAGACAAAAGTTAGTATAATACAAACAAGAATTGCAATATGAAGTGAGAGAAAAAACAGGGTTGTGGCATATTTAGATGAGAGCCGTGGGAAAGAAATCAATTAACGTTACGAAATGAGTGAAAAAAGGAGAGTAAGGTGGTGTACGATATGAATAGGTACTTGTTCATATTTGTAGATGACTTTCTGGCTGACAGAATTGGATTAGATGTAAGTCCTGAAGCAGATGTTCACTGAGGGTAACTAACTATGGGCAAAATGCCGCACAAAAATGGCTTTTGAAACATGTTGTTAGTTAGTGTAACTTTCTTTCCCTATCATTTAGGCGTGAAGGATAAGTCTGATAAAGTTTTGCTCATCTAGTACAGATTCAGAGTTTGATTTATACATAGTGATGGGTACTATAGATCGTGTTTTGTGCCTGTATTTAAGAATTAATAGAAGGAATAAATAAATGAATGAAAAGGGATAGATGATGATTTACTTACAAATCATTTTTTCTATCTTTTTTTTTTTTCAAGAATGTTAGGCTCTTGTATTAGCTCCCTATAGAAATATCTATATTTGTACCACTAAGTGTCGACGTGCAAAAAAAAAAAAAATTCAAGTTCAAATCTTTGGATGCAACCTGAGACCTTAACTACTGTTCACACAATGGCTATGGTGTAAACTGCAAATCTAGAAATCTGGGTTTGAATCTCACATCTTCTCAGTTTTACAATGTATGACACAGAGAAAACCACCCATGAAGAATGATTTGGTATAGTCTGAATTAACTTGCCAGGTCAATGCATAAATATGTATTTATTTATCTGTAAATGTGCACCTATCCATATATGTATACCTATGACTATATTTGTATACGTGTGCATGTATAAAAAAAAAATCTTCATTTTTTTGCATACTTTTTCTCAAGCAACATAGGAATTCAGTGTATGAGTTAAAAGTAAATGGTCTGAAAATGAAATAAATGCATAACTTCCTAGTTGTGTTTACTATTTGTGCAAGGGATTCTGTTGATCTCTGGTATAGTGAATTGCACATTTTTTGTCCTATTTCTCCTTCCTTTATCACAATTGTCATTATGCCATTGCAGACATTTTATATCAAGGCTATCTTCATAGGATGACATCTCCAGAATTTTCTGCATATATTAGCATACTTAGAACATTCTGTCTATAGTACCAATGCCAGGGCTTCACCTGTAAAGTGTTAACTGTAGGGCTATCTAGTTGTATTGCTAATTAAACTATTGTCTGCATATGGTATTGCCTGCATGCAGCACCATCGATAAAGATGGCTTAATACAGTACTGGCTACAGGATGCTTTGCCTACTGTAGCAAAATAAATGCAGTTAGATGTAGGGAATTACAAGCATACAGTAGTAAACAGAGAGTAGGTGTCTACAGTGGCAGCAATAGAACTATCTATTCACAGTATCAGTTGCAGGGCTGCTTCACTGGTGAATTTACAAAAGGACTTTCTGTAATCAGTGCTACAAGCAGGGCATTGTACATATATGGCAGTCTACCTGTGGTACCAGTAACACAGCTCTCTGCATGTACTGCCAGTAACAAAGCTGTATGCTTGTGGTACCAGTAACAGGGATGCCTACATATAATGCCAGTAACAAAGCTGTCTGTCTGTGGTACTAGTAACAGGGATGCCTACATATAATGCCAATAACAAAGCTGTCTGCCTGTTGTTCCAGTTATAGGGATGCCTACATATAATGCCAGTAATAAAGCTGTCTGCCTGTTGTTCCAGTTACAGGGATGCCTACTTATAATGTCAGTAATAAAGATGTCTGCCTGTGGTACCAGTAACAGGGATGCCTACATATAATGCCAATAACAAAGCTGTCTGCCTGTTGTTCCAGTTATAGGGATGCCTACATATAATGCCAGTAACAAAGCTGTCTGCCTGTTGTTCCAGTTACAGGGATGCCTACTTATAATGTCAGTAATAAAGATGTCTGCTTGTGGTACCAGTAACAGGGATGCCTACATATAATGCCAGTAACAAAGCTGTCTGCTTGTGGTACCAGTAACAGGGATGCCTACATATAATGCCAGTAACAAAGCTGTCTGCCTGTGGTACCAGTAACAGGGATGCCTACATATAATGCCAATAACAAAGATGTCTGCTTGTGGTACCAGTAACAGGGATGCCTACATATAATGCCAGTAATATAGCTGTCTGCCTGTGATATCAATAACAAGGATACCTACATATAATGGCAGTAACAAAGCTGTCTGCCTGTGGTGCTAATAACAGAGATGCCTACAGATAATCAAGAAAATGATGACCAAGAATGACAGTCCAACAAGTATTTTATTTATTTATTTTTTATTTATTTTATATTTGTTGACTGGGTTTGTCCGACTGGCCTACAAATGCCCATTTTCAGTGGAGGCTTGAGGAGAAAAGCTCCAACAGAAAATAGAAATTTTACATATTGAATACATATAGAAAAACATTCATCAGTACCACAGATTACTGCATTACAGTGTCATACATTAAACTGTGGCAAGTGAAATACATATTTAAATACATTCATCAGATGGATACATTCATAATTACATATTATATACATAATAGTGCAATAGTTACATAGCTGAAATATTTTATTAGTTATGTTTGTACAGAGATGTACCAAGAGGAGAAAATAAAGTAGTAAGTCTGTTTATTGAAGGGAAGGAAGAGAAAAGTAAAAGGTTATAGGGGAGTGTTTATGGGGGATAATTACATTGGCAGGTCCATTTTTCATGAAGGTATTTTTTGTAGCGGTTTTGAATTGATTGAGATGTTCAAGGGCTCTATTTAGTGGTAGGCTATTCCAGGCCTTGGAAGGGTTAAAGCTATAGAGAATGTGACCCATTTTGGTCCTTGGTTTGTAGATTTTTAGTAGGCCTTGTTCAGAACTGCGGAGTAATCTAGTAAGTATATAATGAGAGAATAGAGCTGAGATAGTTGGACAGAAAGAGGGTTTGTAGAGAATGGAATAAATAATCTGAAACTGATTATACTGAAGCAGGTTAGGTAATTCTAGCCAATTTAGTTCTTTTAGTGAGAGACAGTGATGGGACTTGTAAGAATTGTGGGCAGCAAATCTGGCAATCCTGTTATAAGTTGTTTCTAACTTGTTTAGTAGTCTAGTGTTGAGGCTGGTGAGAATTTGGGAGCTATAAAGTAAAGTGGGTAAGAGGTAGGCATTTGAAAGGGTTAGTTTTGCTGTTTTGGTAAGATATTTTTTGTTTCTGTTGAGGAGACCTAGCTTGAAATGTGTTTTTCGGATACAATTATTGACGTGTAAATCAAAGGTTAGTCTTTCATCAATAGTAACACCTAAGAGTTTTGTACTGGTGTCCACCTGTATTTGAGTATTATTTTGTGACAGTACGGAGAAGGAAGACTTTATGTGGTTAAGGTTTTTAGGGAGAAAGAGTAGTAATTTGGTTTTCTTTGGATTAAGGATAAGTTGGTTTTCAGATAGCCAGTTTTCTACAGAGTTAAAAGAGGACTGTGTGTCTGATTTTAGTTGAGTTGGTGATTCGGCAATAGTGATAAGTGTAGAATCATCTGCGTATTGTGTCTGTGAGGATCCAGGGCAGGAAAAGTAGAGAAGGTTGATAAAGATGTTAAAAAGAAGTGGCCCAAGGATGGAGCCTTGTGGAACACCCATTTTAACAGGAAGAAGAGGGGAGAAAGCTGACAGCAATTTGTCTGATTGGAGTCTATTACAGAGATAGCTGTTAAACCAAGATATGGTGGATGGAGAGAAGTGTAAGTTTGCTAGTTTAAGGAGAAGGAGTTAATGAGAGACTGCATCAAAGGCTTTAGAGAGGTCAATGAAGAGACAGGAAATAAGTTTGTTACTGTCTCTAGCTAGTGATACAGAGTTTAGGAAAGACAGGAGAGCTGCTGTAGTGCTGTGCATGGGACGAAAGCCATGTTGGGTAGGTGTGAGTAGATTTTCTTGCAGAAGGTAGTGTAAGACTTGATTGTGTATACATTTTCCAGACTTTTGGAGCATGATGAGAGTATGGCTATGGGTCTAAAATTTGTTATATCTGTGGAGTTTTCTCCTTTATGTATTGGAAGGGTGTAAAATTGCTTCCAGATGGAAGGGACCATGGATTCTGTAATAAAGCGGTTTATTAGAATAGAAACTGGAAAGCAAGAACATCAGCAGCAGCCTGAAGAATGTGGAGGGAATGTTGTCTATGGATGTGGAGCAAGGTTTTAATTTAGATAGTAGAGTTTTACTATAGTTAATGGAGACAGATTTGAGGGAGAAGGTAGTGGTAGGGTTACTACTGATAGAAGAGTTTGAGCTATTAGGTCTATTATTGTTGGTGGGATGGTTTGTGTCTTGATTTAGTAATTTGGATATTGAGTCTATAAAGTAGTTGGAGGCAGTTTCCTCATGTGTTTTGTCAGGATGAGGGCTAGGGGAGACTTGTGTACCTGGGTGTAGTATTTGATTTACAGCATGACAGAACTTTTTAGGATTGGGTTTAAAGGTAGAAGATGGATTATTATAGAAATTTTTCTTATCTTTATTTATGCGACTTTTGACAAGATTTCTAAGTTCGTTATATTTCTGGAGGTCTGGTTGATGTTTAATTTTAGTCCAAATTTTCCATGCTTTGTCTTTTTTTTTTTTTAGTAGTGCACGTGTTTACCAGGAAAAGCCGAAAGATACAACAACAACAACAACAACAACATGTGTTTACGGTCAGCCATAGATATGTTAGACTTTATGCGGACTGTTCCAAGGGGTGCCAGAGAATTTAAAATACTAAGGAAAGTGGAGTTAAAAAAGTGGACAGCTTCATACAAGGGGAGTAGTTTTAAGGGATTCCAGTTCACTTTTGATAGTAAAGATTTGAGAGTTTCAGGATTAAAGTTTGTTAGTTGTCCGTGTTTGATAAACCTTTGAGGTTTAGCTTGATGGGATGTGTTTTTACTGGGCAGTGATCACTTAGGGAATTTGGTAGCATTTCAGGGTTATGGTGTTTGGAAGGGTGAGAGAGAAGACTGCAGTCAAGGAGAGATGAGTCTGTATGGGAGTTATTGAAATAAGTGGGATCAGAGATGAGTTGAGTATAGCCATAGAGATTAAGGTGTTGTGAGGAGTTTTGAGAGGAGAGAGATAGCCAGTTAATGTTGACATCCCCAAGAATGATAGTTTCATTTGGGATGTGTTGGGAGATATGAGCAAGCATATTTACCAGTAGGGGGATATTATCACCTGGTGGAATGTAAATTGCTACAATGGTGATAGTGGAATGACTATTAATATTTAGGTTTACAGATCTGCTGGGGAGAAGGCTTGGGATGTAAAAGTAGAGTTAGAAATGGTAATGTGGTTAGAGTGTAGGATAGCAACGCCTCCACCTTTCCTTTTTGGTCGATCTAGATGGTGTGTGCTATAGCCAGAGGGCAAGATGTCTATGTCTTGGTGTTGGGATTTCAACCAAGTTTCAGTCAGAACAAGGATATCTGGAGTATGGTGGGAGATCCAAGCATGTAGTTCACTTACTTTGTTCAGAATACTCCTAGTGTTTATTGAATAGAAGGAATGATGTTTGGGAAATTATTGACTTTGGGGTTAGGAGAGCTAGCAGTGGGGTGTGTTGGACCAGGGTTAGGATGGATGTCTCCAGCTAAGAGAATGTTTTTGTGGAGGTAGATAAGTTTGAGCATATTAGCAGTGGGGATGCAGTGTTTGGTTTTGTGTTTGGTAGGGGTGAGTTGGGTGTTAGGTAAGTGTATTTTTGGTAAGGGAGTTTTTAATGAGAAGATAGATGGAAAAACATCAAAGGTTTGGTGATTATTTATATGGCTACAGCAATTTGGGTTTGTAGGGGAGATATGTTTGGGGTGTAAGTGGATGTTAAGTAATGTGAGTATAAGAAGGAGGAGTAGGAGAGGCAGTAATAGGATGAATGTAGTTAGAAATGCATAGATTTTACTCTTGGAGGAGTACATATTGTAGGGTGTTTTTAGTTAATAAAATGCATGGGAGTACAGTTTGTTGGTCTATTAAATAGTGGATAATAGTGTATACCAGCTAGTACCAGTGTGTGTGTGGGGGGGTGAAGTTAGAATATTTTGTTGTAGCAGCAAGAGTGTTGAGGTATAGTCTGTTATGGACTGAAAGACAGGAGTGGGTGGGTATATGTTGTGGGAGGTACAAAGTAGTTAGCTATAAAGGAAATGATATGGGGGTGGAAGAAGAGTGAACAAAGTGGGTTGAGCCAAGCCCTGAGTCAAGCACAGTCCAGAAACAATCACTAAAAACTCTAACAGAATAAGGCTATGTACTGTTCATAGTAAGAAAAGGAGGTTTTGGTGTATAGTACTATCAGGTAAGAAATAACTTAAAACAGGCTGGGTAAGAAATATCTTAACACAGGCTAATGAGTCCAGCATGTAATAGACATAAGTTTGTTGAAACTGACAGTCAGCATATTAAGAAATGGGGAAGTTCTTTGCTGCCAAGCTACTTTACAGCATACCAACTTGCTAGAGAGTACAGTAGATAATGCCTTAAATAAGTATATTGTAAAATGTAAAAACTTAACCAACATACTTTGCAGATAAAGAGACACTGCAAGGTAAGAGAACAGAGCTGTGTGATGAGCGAGTTTCGTTGCAACTGTTTAGTGTAGCATGCAGGATTTTTAACAGTACGCTGTCAGTATGGAGAGGAAAAAGACAAACCTGGCTGATAGCGGAGGAGAGAAAAACAAATAATAATAAAAAATTGTTACCAAATGTGTTTAGCACACAAAAGATAGACGGAGGTATTTTAGAGAGGACAGAAAGAGAAACTCAAACAATATTAACACAAACTGTTAAGACTACCACATCTGCATTCACTCTAGCACAGTAGTACAAATGCAATGCTACACAAAATTTAGCTTTAAAATGCTGCTAAAGTTAATAAATATACTTAGAAAAAACAGTTAATAAAGATGTGTAATCAGGGTGAAAAAGTGTTATATTCCTCTGAACATAGCAGAACACACAGTCACAGCAAGACAGCAGGCTATTATACCTGTTGCTGTGAGCATTATATACTACAGCATAATTGAAATGTATGACAAGAAAAATAAGTTGTTACTAAAGGAGGTAAAACAGTAAGCAAACAAATGCATTAACCAATGGATAAAACTCACAGCAAGATAGCTTGGTCCATAGTAAGACAGCTAAAACTAGTGTAGATGAACCAGGCATAAAAGTAAATAGTGCAGCATTTATAATAAGTGAGTTTTAAAACAGAGCAGTCAGTTACTCAACAAATCTTAGTAGCTGTAGTTGAATCAGACATAATGTATACCGAGCAGCATTTACATAAGTGAGTTCTAAAACACAGAGCAGGCATCTAGTCAACAAGTCTAAATAGCTGTAATCACAAAATGAGTTGAACCAGGCATAAAGTGTACAGTGCAGCATTTACATTAGTGAGTTTTAAAACACAGAGCTGTAGTCACAGAAATATGACAAACAAGTAAAATAACTTACAGAGCAAGCTGAGGGAATGCAGTTAAGGAGTCAGCAGCAAGGGAAGAAAACAGTTTGAAAATGGAGCATGGAGTCCCAGTAGGTAATATCACCGCCTGCAGAGGTATTATTGGTGGGATGGGGGTTATGAGAGTTTACAGCACTCTATGTAGGTGTGGCTAGAGCCAAGCCTAGAGTCAAGCACAGTCCAGAAACAATCACTAAAAACTCAAACAGAATTTTATTTTATTTTAGTAAGCACTTTTCATTTAGCCAAAGTACCTAAACTTTTTTCAGATAAAAAAAGCTAAAACCAACACATTTAAAAATCTTACATCATTCATCATGTGTTCTAATCTAGACCAATGGGATAATAGACATTCCACCTCCTCCCCTTACTTGATGCACACTAAAATACTTATATTTGTCATAAATAAATAATTAACCATTAATAATGAATACAAAAAACCCAAATGAATAATAAACATCCATAACTTAACTTAATATTATCCAGCAAGGCTTTTAAGTTTTAATAAACATAGTATTGAACATGCATCGTTTATGCCTGAGTAA
This sequence comes from Protopterus annectens, assembly GCF_019279795.1. Classification (NCBI taxonomy): domain Eukaryota; kingdom Metazoa; phylum Chordata; order Ceratodontiformes; family Protopteridae; genus Protopterus; species Protopterus annectens. The sequence continues at coordinate 1,142,914,290 of NC_056741.1, read as the reverse complement.
CAACAGGCATTCAGGTGAATTTGCCAGTACAATTCCAGTTCTTCTAACTTCAGTGAATAAGGGCCACCCTTACTCTCGGGGACAATTTGATCAATAACTCGAAATTTAAAAAAGTGCTCTTTTTCTAATGAAACATGTTTTGCGAGTGCATTCTCCATCTTACTCTTATTAATAGAGTAGATGTGTTCATATACTCATTCTTTAAATTTCCTCTCTGTCTTACCTATATAGTGGACAGGGCAACATTGAAACAGCTATATAAACTACCACTTTTCAGTTGCAGTTATATCTCTTGTTTGTTTTGTATGTAACACCCTAAGACTAAATGCTCCACCTAAGTCCATGAATTTGCAATATGCACATATTTCACACTTGAACATTCCTGGATTTCTAGTAGGACAAACAGTTCTGTTTTCCAGCAAATGTTTCATGTTAGCTCCCCATCGAAAAATCAACTTAGGACGTTCACCCACTTTTGTTGTCATAGAGGTATCATCCATTAATAAGTTTCAATGTTTAACAAGGAGGAATGTTGACATCTTCCACTCAATCATCTTTATCCGTTAGGGATGACCTTATGACTTTTGTTTCATCCTAATGTAATATTTTGCAGAAAAACCGTCCTAGACTTTGTGTTTCTGGTTACATATAAAGTGAGTGGTACAACTGGCCAATACCAAATGACTAACTCTCCAGTTTTCTTTGTATAGGGTTTTGGAGGGTAGTCATTTTCATCTCTGTTAAATTTGGTGTCTGCCTATACAAATGACATCTTTCAATATTTAAAAATTATACAGTGGAACAGTAGATAGTGCTCTCACCTCACAGCAAGAGATTCCTTAGCTCGATTCTTGGGTGGGGTACCTTCTGTGTGGAGTCTGCATATCCTCCCTGTGTTCACGTGGGTTTTCTCCGGGTGCTCCTGTTTCCTTCCACATTCCAAAGACATGCAGTAGGTGAACTGGACACTCTATCTGGTCATAGATGTGTGTGTGTGTGTGTGTGTATGTGTGTGTGTGTGTGTGCGTGTATATGTATATGTGTGTGTGAGTGTGTGTGTGTGTGTGTGTGTGTGTGTGTGTGTGTGTGTGTGTGTGTGTGTGTGTGTGTGTGAGTGTGTGGTGTGAAAGAGATACTGCGTCAGAGCTAGCCACCCGGCGGTATAAACATTGACTCTAGATGAATGTCACTGTTGAGGTGACACCCCAACCCCATGTACAAAAATGGGAAAAGGGGGGGTGGGGATGGATAGATTGCTGAACTACTGTCAGGGTTATTACATGCTGTTTACTGCATAAAATGAAATGTGTACATTTCTACAAAGAAAAAAACATCACTTTTAACCTCACATTTCCAAGTAGAATCTACGAAAAAAGTAGTTTCATTTTCTGTGAGTAACTGCAGCCTTGAAATTAATTACAGTACTTATTTTCTGGTGAAATGAATACAACCCCCCCCCCATCACATCTGTGGGACATAGCTTGTTCTTGCAAAAATATTTTACTTGTGAATGCATGCTTTCATGATCTTGTGAAAGCAAAGGTATATTTGCTATGGCTTGAACAAAACTCTATCCTAGACCTGTATAAAGTAGACTGAAAACAAATTTCTTGCTTTTCTGTCACCTTTTAAGGGGTTTCAGGAGACCTCCTGTGGTTCACCTGTAATGAACTACGCTTATGAGCCTTTATATACCACCCTTCAGTGCTTTTTTTAAACAGCAGTAAATTTTCCAGTAATATGAAAATGCAGAGAAATGCCACAATTTTCCCAATGCGCAATGAAGATGAAGTGGACAGTTTGCTGCTTACATCTATCTGGCCCTCTTGTATGGCTTTTTCTTTGTTGGAAGAGGCAAAAATATGCTAGTATCAAACAATGAAAAATATTCCTTGTGAGAAACCCAGTTATACTGCTTAGCCCATGTTTTCTTACTTCACTCAACTATCCGCAGTACAGGAATTGAAATTACAAATTTGCCTGTCACTCTCACATAGAGCGAGCAGGAAGAAAAAAGTGACTGTTTTTAAAGCTGCATTTAACAAACTTAATTCATCACTAGCTGGTATTCCACTAGATCAAGTTATCTATTTTTCCTTTTGAAAGCACTGAAGTAATACGTGAATAAACCTGCTGATAGAATTATCTGTCCATATACGTTTTGTGTTACTGCTGAACATAAACCATAAATATATTGTTTGCATTTTCAGAAATAATTATATTTTTTAATATCAATAACAGTGCTGGGGACTGATTTAACAACGCAGTGTAAAGTAATTTCAGGGTTATTAGACCAGTTTCTTATGACCTTTGCATCAAATCTTATTTCTTACTAGTGAAATCAATTTATGCCAGGGAAGCAGCAATGAGGTTGAGTCAGATTTTTGCTCTGTTTGCTCTCGCAGTATATTGGATGCTTAAGCTAAGTTCTCTTGAGAAGTAGAATGCAGTCTGCCTTATTTTTTGCTCTTTTTCTCTCAACATTATATATTTGCAGTTAGTGTTCTGTGACGGTGCCTTATTAGTTAAATATCTACCACATATGTATGCCTCCATCACTAAAAGAAAAAACAAAAACATTCTACAGATAGCTAACACTTGCTGTGTAATGTTGTGCAAAAGAAGAACAGAATAAGTGAGGAATAAAACTTTTTACTTTTCAGCATGTTACACTGGGCACAAAATAATGCTGCTATTGTGATGCATTAGCCATGGAAGTGTGTCCAAGCGAGAGCAAGCACAGAGTGTACCAGATATTCTGTTATAGCCTGCACACACTAGGGGCAGTTCACACAAAGATAGGACACTGACACTTACATAAACAAGAAAAAAATAAGGTATTGAGGCTTCTTAGATAATAGTTATATACTTGAATGGCCTAGAGTTTGCATGTTTTAAGGGATGTTATTTCCCAAGCACTTTTACTGTGTTCCTGAAACATGATTAATGCACGTCATATGTAAGCTCAGGCTTTATGAATGCACTTACAGTACAAATTTCTTATTAATGGAACCATATGTCCCATAATTATGTTGTTTCTAAACAGATTCAAGTGTGTTGCTTGCAAACTGCTTACTCCAGCCATTTAGCAACAGTGATTACTTACATGCTTTGTCACTACAGTCGATACTAGTTTCCAGGACAGATCAGGTCAGAAACTGACTGACATCTAGAATTTAGTACTGATTGCACCTCCATTACTGTTTGTGCCCAGAGAAACTGCCCCGCCCCCTTGCTAAGGTGTATTGAATCTTTTGTTGGCTTGCAGTAAAATCATGGTGGAAGGGAAATGAACAGATTGTAAACACAAGATGGGTTATCCACATTTATCATTTGGAAATAAAGGAATTTCTGTCAAATCAGAATCAGAGCATAGTGTTCTCCTCCAGGATACTGCAATCAGTTTCCTCTGTAAAAGAAGGTATGAAGAACAGATCAGCAAGCACTTCAGCAGCATATCAAATGCTAAAGAAGAGCCTTTAAATCAAATTATGATTCAGAAATATTATTTTTAATTGATCCAAGACATTGAGACAGCTTGAGCTCCAACTTCAAAATGTTTAACGAAAATAGTTTGACCAAACAGTGCTACAGTTAAATGTTCCTTCTTTAGATGCTTTGCTTTATGTGACCCTTCAAAAACAACAGTAGAGTAAGCCGGACCAATACTTCGGGATGGAAAGCTAACAATGGTGAAACATAATGTGTTTCCCATAACCATGAAATATGAAAGTCCAGCTTCATCTTTGTCACTAACTCTGCACCCTGAAGTCGGCATTTTTAATTCAAACTGGGAAATACAGACAGCTGTGACTCAGGCATGTTAAAATTCATGGCACAGACCTGTTTGGCTGTGCCTCGTATTTGAAGTATGACATTTTCAGGCTTAATTCCCTCGGGGCATTTACTCATTTATAATAAACCAGATCAGGGCAAAATGACCACGACTGCAGAAAAACATGAAAAAAGAGTAAAGAGCAGGCAAACAAGCAGTCTTACTGATTTCCAATATTTTATGAAATCTCTTGCATAATAATTTAAGTAATAAGTGCAATCAAATCACAGTTCCAAAATGAAATGTATGAACCCACATAGCATCTCAGCATGAATATCTTGAATAAAACAGCCATTAGTTATGATGGACACTGCAAAACAAAAAAACATTCTAATTGTGCTTTTAGACAAATTAATGGCAGTGCTATTCAATAATAGCTGGTTTAGTGTGAGTATAATAAAAGTAGTTCTTGTATTTTAATGCATGCAGTGTAGGAAGCTAACAGGTATGTTTCTCCCTTTATCAGAGCAACCTAGTTTCTGGTTCAGAAAATAAGTTAAGTACAACTCCAGATATAGTACAGAATGGAGCCAGGTTACATTTGCCTTTACTTCGGAATAAACTAAACATATAAAACTCCATTCAACAGTTTTAGCTTGTCAGAGTGAAATGAAAAACGCGAAGTGCATCATTCTAGCTCATCATTTTTATTAACTATGACTTGTGACCATATGCAACTCTCAGCTGAATATAAAAATAAAAAGGCACTGCTTAACACAAGACTACACAGGCTAAAAGTTTATGCTAGCATGAATTCCTTTCATATTTTTAATCAACCAATATATCTTAATCTTGATAAAAAAAAAGAGGAGGAGAATTATAGAGCAATCATACACCGTATTGCATATTGTATTATAGAGCCGTCATACACCGTATTGCATATTGTATCTCAGTCTACAAGTGGACTGAACAGATACCCAGTGTATTCCATCTACCTACTTAACTGAATAAACTAGTGGAAACTTCAGCAAAGTGTCTTTATTCCTCCCACAAGGAGGGTATCAGAGACAGAGTCTCGTAGATCTTCTGGCTAAAGTGATTTTATCTGGACTAATCCTTTCTGCTGTTTCAGTGTATTAATGTGATGATGAATGTTCCAGAATCAGTATGATAACCTTTTAAACAAATGTGAGGAATGCATAGCCATGGCTTGACAGTCATACAGGGATTCACAAACAGTTAGCATTTAGGAATTACATATATTTTTGACCTCTCAGCATGAATGATCAGTTGTGGTTTAGTCCTGTTGTCAATGTTCTCTCTATAGTATGCTGTGACACGGAGCTGGCTATTCCTCCAAAGGTCACCCATAATTCACTTCCATCACAAAAAGCCCCCAAAAATGCTGCAAGATGTGTAGTTGGACTAGTCCACTCCACACACACCATGAGAGTTCGTCAGCAGTTCTCTCGGGTCTATTCTTTTTGATAGATGAAGCTGCTTAGGGCCACTTACTTCATATGTTCCTTCATCTCATTCCTGGTATTTCCAAGATTTTTGAATATCCCAATTATTTTAACCTTTGTTATAAATTCACCAAACTCGCTCTACTAGTGTACTGCCCTATCATTAAGGAAATACTTCCTACTATCCATGCTGACCTAGCCTTCATTAATCTAGTAATTGTTTCCTCACTGACCTATCCTGTCTTTCCTGTTCATTTTAATAACATTACACTTCCCAGTTAATGCTTTGTGTAGTCATATCATGTCCCCACATATCTCCACTTTGTCTAGTCACAAGAGATCAAGTTCCTAAGCTTGTTTTCATTTAACATTGCCTTTGTCATATTTGTGATAGTTTTGCCTTTTTTCCATATCTTTCCTAGCTCTTTGACCATGTAAGCCCCCAAAGCCATATACAGTATTTCAGTTAAAATCTCTCTGATGGTCTGCAGAAGGGGCATCATCACCTTCCTGTTCTTAGATTCTGCACTTATGGACATTCATTTTAGCATGCTGTTCCCCCGCTGCTGCCCTCTAGTACTGACTCTGATGGTTCCTCTAGCCAGCCATGTTCAATACTTGATTTATGCAGTTCATTGCTGCAGGGAGTCTGTCCTGTCCTGTTAAGCTACTGACATAGGGCAGGAATCAATACTGAATGGGTTGACACTATCACAGTGCATACAGACTTCTACATGTATGTACACACACACACACACACACACACGCGCGTACACACGCACATTGCATAAATGCCTGAGCAATGGCAGTTCACCTGCTCACATGTCTTTGGGATGTGGATATAAACTGGAGCTCCCCATGAAAACCAGTGCAGATGCAACAGATACAGACAAGTGATATATTCTCTGTACAGAAGACACCAGAGCCAGGAATTAAACCAGAAAAACAAGAAATGTGAGGCTGTGTGTGGTAACCTCTGTAACCCTTGGTTAGGTTGTCACTTTTATAATGACAACCCATAAGTTCTTTTCCTGCTATGTTTAATTTTAGGCCAACCCCCTCCTCCCCTCCCCCCAACTGTGCATATATCCTGGGTCTTGTCCTGGGTTATCTTTATCTAGGTACATCACCATGCACTTGGATAAGTCTCTTATTAAATATTATCCTACCTGCCATGGTATTGTCTGCAAAGACTGAACCTATTTTCCATATTCTCTGTCAGATCAGAGAACATCACATTAAATACAGGACTGGACCTATGACCAGTTTTTGTGGAGTACAACTTTACCTCTCTTTTCCTCTCACACTACCACCATTTGCTTTGTGCCAATGCACCATTTCTCTATCTGCTACCACAATTTGTTGCCCATGTTTTCACTCCCTTTAGTTTCACAAGAAGTCTGTGGTAGTGAACATACAGAAAGACAGAGACAGATTGCATCCGGGAAGTGTCTCTGCCTGGCTCTCTAGAAACACAGTCACAGAACTGGATCAGGTTAATCTGACAGGATATGGCTGATGTGAACCCATATTCATTTTTTTTAAGTGATTCATTCTGCTCCAGTACCCATGTGGGACTTTGCTGCACCTAGGTCCAGCTTTATAGTTAGGCACTACTTATTTCCCAAGGGACCTGCTGAAAACCTCTCACAGAGGTTCTGAATTGTTCCAGAAACCATCTTGAGGAAATGGGAAGGGATTCCATCAGGCTCATGAGCCTTATCTTCTGCTCTTATGCCCCCATGTCCTTTCTTACTTCCTTAGCAGTTGCCACCTTATTGGGCCATCCACCTCTCCCATATGCCTAAAGAAAGACATTTATTGTTTTTTTTTCCCATTTCTTCTTTGGTCCCTGTGATGCACTTTTCTGCCTTATTACTGGCGTCTGCATAGCTCTCCCATTGTTTCTCCCCCTTTTCCATCCATTACCTGTATGTTTTTCTTCTTGTGCTTATTAAAGAGGATTATGAGTGGGTTGCAGATCATAATCTGCTTATTATGTGTTCGATACTTGGATGCCATCTTGGCATCCATGTCAAGAGCAAATAATAAGGGGTTATGATCGTTGAGATGATCAGAATTCTTTGTAGTGCATGAGCTTTATCTGCTCCATATACTACTAGTTAAAGAGGAAACAACTGATATGTGTTTTCCCATTTTCAAAGCCATAAAATACTTAGAGAGAGAATGTATAACACAGTCCGTTACATTTACACTCCACTCCATATCTCTCAACCATCAAGGTTTTGCAGAACATCCAGATTATTGCTTCATATTTTTGTCTGCTCTTCATAAAATGTGGTTTTTCAGATGAACCATTGAGGCTTGAAGTCACTAAATAGTGACATACATTTGAGTTTAGCATTTTCATTTTTTAGATTATGCAGGCGAACACACACCCTGTTATTCTAGCACTATTTCTTACAAGAAGGTAGAGACATGTTAAGGTTATGGAGAGCAGGCAGAAACAAATGTTTGTTCTGCTGCTGTCATTTGCTAGAGAGTATAAGCAGATATTACTACCTGGAGTGGGACCCAGCCTCAACAACTTTCACAGGGGGTGCTAAGGTCAGGTCACGCATCGTTCTGGCACTGAATTGGTTTGTCTTTTTCTGAATATTGCAGCATAATCAGTGTGCTCAGTACACTACAGAAATGTTCAGCTCTCTAATGGACCATGTTGGTTTCCTCCTATTCTTTGCCCTTTCAAAAGTTTTCATCCCTTTTTTCATAACCTGCAAACAACTCTCTTTATTATTTTCCTCCAAAGCCCCTGCACTGCTTTGCTTTCCTCCCATTTTCCAAAACATCTGCCAGCTAATTCTTCTATTGTCTCAGAGTTATCCTTCCCTACAATGCTCTGACCAGACCTAGTTCCTTTTCTGTAGTCAGTGCCAGATATGCCATTGCAGTATCCATGCTTGCTACTAGAGTCCAGACTTGCTTATCCTTAATCTCATTCTTTCTGCAGAGCTCAAACTTAGAATCCTTACCTTCTGCACCCCAGCTGTTACCTTCTGCCTGAACTTTTCTATGGCAGACATCTCAGTCAGCTTGTACTCTACCCACACAAGGTGATAGAATGGTGCTTTCTCTCTGGGGCAGAATGAGGACCACCATTTTATTGTAAGACTGTACACTTAAATAACTCATCTTCCATTGCATTTCCATTGATTTGCTTGTAGAAGTTAGCAATATATACCAACTCTCTCTCTCTCTCTCAACCAAGCAACTTTGCTGCTAAGAAGCTAATGTTAATCCCCACTTTTCTCCTTTAGCTGACCTGTTTCCCATCCCCCATTTCCCTAAGTTTTATCTGTCCTTCATCCAGAACCTCTTTCAATAATCCATCCATGACCTATATTATAATGACTCCTTCATCCTTACCTAAGCTAACATTCCTAAGCACCCTGTGCTCCAGGATTATTCTGTCATGCCCCTCTCTGTCTTTAATTAATTCCAGTTATTTTAACTACACTAGCTTCATTACCAGCTAGACCTTTGATGGTGCTAAACACCACCTTCATTCCACTACTATTAGTGCCTTATCCTGGCCCACATTATCCTCTTCCTTGTCCTGTTTCTTTCCTTTAAAGGTCCTTCTGGATCATATGCTCTGTCTGACTTTCATTTGCTTACCTTCTCAGAAGCTTCCCTTCCACCTGCTGTATTGACTTCCTTTTACCCGCTCCTCTCTTCTTTGGAGTTTCCTTTTATTTTCTCTTTGTTTTCTGTTTTATTCCTGAAACTCTGCTGCCTTTCTTACTCATTCCTATTGCTGTTTTCCAGCTGTATCCAGTTTATCTTCTCTTCCCTTTAGTTTCCAAACATTCTGTCCTTCTGTACTGCTTCCTCATTCCTTCCTAGCTACGTCAGTCTCTTGCCATCCTCTTCTGCTTCCTCTGAGTAATGCTATATTTCATCCCTCCCTCTCTTTCCATCTCATTTTAAAGGTGCATTTTGCACTGATATACCATTCCTTTGTCTGTTGCAAAGATGCTTCCTCATGGAGCCTCACATGAAGACAGATACTGGTAAATAGCTGCTTAATGTCCCAGGCCTGTCACCAAACCTCACTTTGCACTTAATCCTTGCTCATTTCCATATGACCTTAGCCAGTATTTAAATGGCAAAACTCCTTCTTCTTCTTAATAGTACAGGCTGTCAGTACATGGAGTATTTCTGAGAGCACTACTGTACCTACCAAACACCAGCACAGTCTTGCAGACTTGTTGGCCTCCCTACTGCCTTTTTCACTAGCCTCTCTTTTAGGTTACTTGCTTCCAAACAGACCTCTAAAAGGAGGTATTACTCAAACCCATAACTAGTGTTAGGCAATGCTGACAGTTGTTCCAGGCATAAACCTTCTGGGATTGTGACTGGCAGTGCAGAACAGGTGTCCATCGGTCCCTTCAAGTGAGCAATATTGCCTATAATCATTTGATCAACTGTGGCTTAAATGTTTTAAATGACTGCATGCTTTGTGTGTTGGAAACTAGTATATCTCTTCACTACAGTATCTTTAGAAAGGAAAGCAAAAATATATAATGTAAAAAATGTGGAAGACATTTTCTAGTTTTTTTTGTCCTCAACTCTACAGTACATTTCTCTTTTTGCTTTTCATCTCCCCAATTTGAAATGAGAGATTGATGGCAGTACTGGCTGAGGGATTGCCCAGGGCAACAACTGTCCTGATCACAGATTTGGTATTTATCTCCCTTTTCTAACCAAATTGTTTACTACATTGTGTATTGTCTTGAGGGTTTGGCCTGAGACTATTTCCATGGCCTCAAAACCTTCCTTGCATTCCTGTTCTCCAAGCTAATGTCCATTTTAATTGATTTCCCCTTGAAAGATTCCCTTTATCATAATTCTAAGCTATACCTAGTTTCCTGCTTTTCCTCTGTATTATCACCCTCCTGAAAACGTTCTCCCTGTTTATTCCTTCTGCCTCTTTATTGATTAATTCTACCTTAATTTATCTTCTGTTGCCTTTTCCCATGTCCTCCATCTAGTATTTCCTCGGCCTGGCCACCTCTAACATCATTTTCTCTTCCTTCACTACTGCTTCCTTCCCAACCACCTAAATGATATTAGCTTGATGGCCCTCCTCCTGACTGCCCTAACTCCTAACTGCTGCTACTACCTCCCTCCTATTCTCCCTTCTCTACCTATCCTGCAGATCTCTATCTAGTCTTCCATGTAGCCACTCCCCATGTTCCTCTGACTACTTATTTTCAGGTCCTATCATGGCAAACCCTTCCTTCTCTTTCCATCCTATTTTCTCTTCTGTCCTTTCTCTAACTCCTAACTATCAGACACTTTCAGTCCTTCCTCTCTCTGTGAAATCTACTTCCCATGCATTCCTTTGAAGATCTTACATCCTCCAACATGCCCACATTATCCTCATCCTCACTGACCCCCCCCCCAGTCTGCATTATTCCTCTAAAATTCCCACCCTATTTTGACCAAATCCATATTTTTCTTCCCTTGGTTCTTGGTCTTTTTATATTAAGCTGGTTGACTTTCTCTTTTCTTCCTGTTATCCCTGCCTCATTGGCCTGCCTTTCCATACCTTATCTCACCTGTAGATACCTAGTCTTGTTCTCCTATCTCAATACCTGTACATACCTATTCTTGTTCTCCAAGTTGCCATCCTCATAGTCCAGCTCTTGGTTCATGAACCTTTTTTAACTGTTTGCCTTATTTAAATGTCAGTGTCCATAGTTAGACAGATTTGTGCAGTTCTGTGATAAGCTTTACTTTCCCTTGCATGTCCTACTTCTGGCCTCTCAGATTAAACCTTGTGTATGGCCTATCTAAATGATTGTCTGACATGTCCTTTGTCTACCTCTGATGTAGCTTTTGGTTTATTTTTCTTTTTTCTTACCCCACAGCTGACACTTAGCTGCCCAAGTTCCTCTTCTCATTCACTGAGCCTTCTGAACCCACATTAGCCTCCTTGAGGTTCAGCCCAACCCTAGTCCTGTGCCAGTGAAGAAATCAAGGATGCTTGTGCAGCATACTGCTGCATGCCAGTGACTGTGCCCCAATTCCTCTTCCTTGTGACAGCCTTGTGATTACTGACCCTGGTGGTGCATGTGAGCCTTTGATCATGATTGAGCAGCTCAAGGATCATGTGGCATGAATACTGCATATTGCAGTGAGCCTTTAGGTTGCCGGCCTCTCCCAGAATGGTTGAGCCAACACTGGCTGCTCAACCCCCCCCAATGGCCCCTCCGGTAGCCATGCAGTTAATTGAACACGGATTGTCTTGGAAGCATTAAGTGCTTTATCTCTCTGTACCATGGGGCTGCTTATTTATTTCTTTTCATGAGCATAGCATGCTTGTCTATATGCCATCTGCTTTGTTATTCAGCTAGCTACCCTGCTAAAGTGTGCTACCATTGGCCCCAGTGCTCTATGGTGCAAATAGCCATTTTAATTAGCATACACAATGCATGGCTATAACCTCTGGCATTCAGTGTGAGGACTCAGGTGTCATCATGTCATGAAAGTCCTAACGATGATATGCTCTGAAGTGGTATTATCTTCATGTCTGCTGAAAAAATATTTTCATATCTGCTGAAAAACTATTGAACAGTGTATCATTCATGTCACCAAAGTATTAAAGGCAGAATGCTATAAACTGAGTCTAACTTTACTACCCCATGAAAGGTCATAATTTTTCCATCAAACTTCAAATTTTAGTGTCTCATGAATTGGTGCTGTTTTGAACCCCCAGAAATACCACCTGTGATTCATTCGTGTCACAGAAGCCCAAATGGCAGTACGCTGTGAAGCAGGGCTGGACCAGGTCCCTCATCTTTAGTTGTTGCTCTTCTTCTCTTCAGGACTGCACTGCTGGAGCTCTTGGTCTTAACAACCACTTAACAGGCAAGCAGGTACAGCTCTGATATACCTGTGTTGCAGGTAATGCGCTGGAAAAGGATGGCACTTCGTAAGAAAATGGTTTATATGTAGCACCTCCTGTGCAAATACTGAAAACATTGATTAAACTATACTGCACATTTTTAAAACATATATTAAGTGAGAGCATGTAATTTAATTATAGCACATCAAATAAAATCTACTGGCTGAGAATCAGTACAAAGTTCTGCAAAAGAAAGAAGTTTTGTATCAATACCTGGAAATGTCTGTTCAAGTGCAAATTAACTGTGCTACTATCAAACAATTCATGGAACCACCGACTACACCCCCAGCTGTGCAACAATGGAGTTAGTATGTATACATAAGGGAATCTGGGAACATGTGTATACATGAGGGAGTGTGGGGACGTGTTTACATAAGGGAGTGTGGGGACATATGCATACATATTGGAGTGTGGAGAAATATGTAAACATAAGGGAGTGTGGGGATGTGTATACATAAGGAAGTGTTGGGGCATGTGTATATATACATATATATATATATATATATATATATATATATATATATATATATATATATATATATAAGGGAATGTGGGGACATATGTATACAAAAGGCAGTATGGAGAAAAAGCTGCATATCGGAGAGGTGTTATGCTCTCACTGCAAAAAATACTCACTGATGTATTTGTTGTAGCTTGTTTGGATTCTGTATTCTGCATGCTTATTTTTGTATCAGCATGTCTTCCAGTTTCTAGTTTTCTAGCTGGTACTCAGTTTCATTATGTTTGCATCATTTACGATGGATTCAGTGTGGTAGGCATTAATTTTGTGGCATGGATCCAATTAAATGCTTCAGTTCACTAGATCGTAATAAGTAAATATATGCAGAAGCATAGTTACAGGTGCATATTAATGCAATAGATCCCAAGAGGCACATGTAGAATGACATGGAATAATTCAGTCTGGCAATAGATGGAATTAACTTTAGAGTGCTTGATCGCTTATTGTATGACAATCAGAAAACATTAATAGGATAAACATGGATGTCAAAGTTTAATTTTTGCTAGCAAATGTAAGTGTCCATTACATTAGTCTTAGCAAAGAGAGGTGAATGCCTAGACTATGAAGCTGATGGTATTTGCTTCATGGGTGGGGGATGTAGTGACTATTAGAACTGCTGGCAAAAAATGTTCAGCTAAGGCACCAGGAGTATAGAATTGCAAGCTAAAAATCAGAAATACTGGCCAAATACTGACTGAACTAGTCAGAAAAGGAAAGTCATACCCATATAGAGAGTGATCCATATGGAAGCAAATAACCTAACAGCGCTAGGTGTTTGAGGAAAGTTCATTTATTTAGTTTTGTAGCCATTTAAGGTAGCTAAGCAAAAAATGGTCAGTTTGTAGTGGAGTTAGCTGACAATAAAAAAAATTAAATAAAAGCACATTTTTTGGAGAAAGAGTACATCAAGGGAGAATAATAGACCACTGTGGCTTCTGCTTTGCAAGACAAGTTTCATAAGTGCATATTTAAAAGTGCTTTGATGCTGTGTGCATGATCTGTTATGTTGGGATGTAGTATGTTTTTGAAAGCCTGACTGAGAGACTGATAGCAGTTTTTGTGCCATTCTCAGTTAAGTGCAACAAAGCAGTAGAGTAGCACTTAACATTTCTCCCTCACAGACCTCGGATCCGCAGTTTGGTGATCAGGTGAAGTGTTTTCTGTGCAGAGTACATGGCTTTTTGTGTCTCAAGTTTTTTTTTTTTGATGGGTTGCCTAGTTTCCCTCCTCATCTCAAAAATGTATTTTTGATGAATCAGAAAGGCTTCAAACCATCCGCAGGTCTGAGCGCTATGCATATGTGACTGTATGTCTGTGTATACAGTTTGCAATAGACTGGCATCTTAATGAGGATTAGTTTCCTCGCCTTGCACCCAATGTACCTGGATAGGCATTGGCTGCCCTGCATTCCTGAACCAGATTGTGTTAAACAGAGAATGAATGACTGAATGAAAGTCAGAAGAAGATACATGACTAGGCCAGTCATTGATAGTGAACAGAGAATCCTTTGGGAAAATAACACAGAATGTTATTTATATTTTATTGGAAGAAGTTAAAAGGATTATGGTAGTAAGTTCAGTGTAGTATACCAGTACTTTTTTTTAGGAAAGGCAGACAAAGATCTAGACAGGTTTAAATGGACTTTAATTAGGAAGACAAACAATACAATGAAGAATTGAGAACCTTCTCTGCTATTTGTTTTTCTTCCTCTGAGTAGAAGGAATTGTACAGCTTTTGTTTTCCAAACCTGCAGGACACACTGCCACCTCTCGTGACATCGTTCACACCACATTTCTTGAAGATGCACACACTCATTTGTCTTCAGAACATATGTGCCTTAACATAACACATCATACCTTTCATAGTGCCATTCTGAACATACTCACGCTTGCCATTCACACAAATATTAAATACACATACTGTCCCCTATCATTTGAATCACCTACTCTATCTTGGGCGGGTATCTCCCTGATTAAGTAGTAGGAGACAAGCACAACATTTGACTATGCACAGACCTGAAGGAGGTTCACATACAAAGTCCACACACGATTTAAGCAGCTGTGAAGATAAAAGCTGAAAAAATGTTCTACTGTCATGCTTGACACTATTAATACTGGGATCAACTATTCCAGGTTTCCATATTTGTGTCATTGCTGTTGTAATACTAGCCTCTCTACATTAAAGAAATCCATACAATGTTATTTTACCATGGATAACATAATCCTCACAATCCTTCAAACATTGTAGTGATAGACTAATAGTAATGGAGACAGGATTAGCGAATTTGATAATCTTTAGATACTTACAATAACAGGGACAGAATTAACGAATATGACAATCTTTACATACTTACAATAACAGGGACAGAATTAGTGAATCTGACAATCTTTAGATACTTAATCCAACCAAAAAAATATATAATTGTAAACTAATCTGACAAAAAACAAAATAAAATAAAATGTCCAGGTTACCACAGTCATAAAACGAATAATCCACTTTATTGTAAAAATCACAGGAGCAACCACCATAAGCGCTTTCGTCTTAGCCACAAGACTTCCTCAGATACTCCTTCCATGTGTTACTAGTCTTTTATATAAAACACAATTAACATTAATTAAAATTTTAAAGAAACAGTATCAAAATATCACTTCATTTCATCCTAGAAAAACTATCAAGTGAAACATAAAATGTACCTTTATTTTAAAAAATTGTTTTTATATGAATGTATGAATAAAAAATCATGTTCATACCAAATAAAAAAACTTTTCCTAAAATGTTGTAGATATTAAATACTATTTTAAACATAATGACTGTGATAATAAACATCTGTGTGCCCTGCTGAAATTCACACCAAAGATGCCTTCTGTGCTAGGACCGGTTTTACAGAGATGTATTCATTCAATCCAGGGGGTATGTTAGATTTCAACCTAAGTTGCCATTTCAGTTCTTTATTAAGCAACATATTCCTTGAATCACCACCCCCTGTATAATTTCTAACTGTATCTATAATGCCAAATTTGTATCCACTAAAGGACCCACATTGAATAGAATGTTTATACAAAACACTGGTCTCTTTTTTATTTTTGACATCATAGCAATGTTCATACATCCTGTCCTTAACTACTTAAATACTACCAAGCCCATTTTCCAACTGTACATGATTCTCCCTCAGGATATTAGAACATTGTTTGGGCTTGGTAGCATGGTAAAATTTTGTAAAGGTAATTGTAACACAAAGATGCTAGTGTATTTGGCCATATGTAATGGATGCTTTGCATACTATGTGGGTAAAACGGAGAGGGCATTTAAGGACAGGATGTATGAACATTCCTATGATGTCAAAAATAAAAAAGAGACCAGTGTTTTGTATAAACATTCTATTCAATGTGGGTCCTTTAGTGGATACAAATTTGGCATTATAGATACAGTTAGAAATTATACAGGGGGGTGGTGATTCAAGGAATATGTTGCTTAATAAAGAACTGAAATGGCAACGTAGGTGGAAATCTAACATACCCCCTGGATTGAATGAATACATCTCTGTATAACCGGTCCTAGCACAGAAGGCATCTTTGGTGTGAATTTCAGCAGGGCATATTATCACAGTCATTATGTTTAAAATAGTATTTAATATCTACAACATTTTAGGAAAAGTTTTTTTTTATTTGGTATGAACATGATTTTTTATTCATACATTCATATAAAAACAATTTTTTAAAATAAAGGTACATTTTATGTTTCACTTGATAGTTTTTCTAGGATGAAATGAAGTGATATTTTGATACTGTTTCTTTAAAATTTTAATTAATGTTAATTGTGTTTTATATAAAAGACTAGTAACACATGGAAGGAGTATCTGAGGAAGTTTTTTGGCTAAGACGAAAGCGCTTATGGTGGTTGCTCCTGTGATTTTTACAATAAAGTGGATTATTCGTTTTATAACTGTGGTACCTGGACATTTTATTTTATTTTGTTTTTTGTCAGATTAGTTTACAATTATATATTTTTTTTGGTTGGATTTTGTCTTTGGAGTTTCGGTTCCAGGTGCTGGTAAATGCTAAAAATTTAACTTATTATATAAGTGCACTTCATTCATCCGATTTTTTGAGAACTATTCAAGTGTGGGTTTATGGCGTTCGAGATCAGGTCCAGTAATTCAACACTCATTGAGGATGACCTCGGTGTGCTGGACAACGCTCAATGTACCCAAATGGAGTTATGTGCTGTGAGGAAAGAGATCACAGCTTTGAAGGGGGATTTGACTAAGTTAATTGATTTGCTTAGCCAAAAGGAGCCGAACGGCAGTGTGGTGTATTCAAACTTGGTTTCCCCAGCATCTGTAAGATCAAACTTGGTGCCAATGATGTCATCACCGCAAATGTTCCCCGTGGGTCCCAAAACGGATATGGCTACGCAGTCGGCGTGGGCTTCGAGGGAAGGAAATATACATAAAAACAAAGAAATGGCGTTTATGAAGGTTGCCACTTCTGTGACTGAGGTGAACAAAGAACAAGCACTGAGTAGGTGCATTAAAGGTACTGTTACTACTGGTTTTATTACTTGTGATAATCCTGTTAGAACGGAAGGTAGCAGGAACTTAATCGTTGATACAGTGTCGTTGGGGGACATTATTTCTAAAAATTATAATTTTGTCCCTCCAAATGACTTAAATACAAACGTACAAGTTGTGGACAACAACTGACATTTGCCCACTTTAAAGGATATGATATTTAACTTTGAAAAAAGACTGTTTAGGTTAAAGTGTTTACAAATGGACAATGGTTATTTGCAATGTTGTTGTGATTTAAAAATTGTTCCACAAGGTCTTAGGATCTTTAAGTATCCTTTTGGTATTAATTATACACAGGATGTTATCAATGAATTTGATGCATTTTTTGACGACTGTGGTATCAATTTGTTAAAAATGCTTATTAAATATAATGAAGTCACAATTGAAATGTTAAAGAAAGAGGTAGAACTTTTGAATAATAACATTTTAAAAGATTTATTATATATGGAATATGACCATTTATATAGGAAAGTGCTTTTGAGAGTGAACAAAAGGGTTGATAATATTTTTTTGAAAAAACAGAAAAAAATGTCAAGAGATAAACAGCAATATGCAACTAAAAAAGTATATCCAGGGCCTAGGTTTCAGGAATACAATTTTTATAATAAAATGGGAACAGCTTATATGGAGAAGGAAGGGGTGAATTTCCAATATGTTAGAGAGGATAGGACTAGGAATGAGGTTTATAGAGGGTTGGATGAACTAGATTCTTTTTCAGATCAACAAGAACAACAAAAAAACTCATATGTTCCAAGAAGGTCGGAGAGATTGGCCAACAAAAACAGGTACAACATGGATTCGGGTCAGCATCACCCTCAAACCCCATATCAGAACAACAAGGGTTGGAAAAGGGCCTGAATGGAAATGGATTAATCCTTGATGCTGACATGGATGATATAGTGGCTGAATATAATGGGTTTAAAATTTACAATTATATTGGTACAACCCTGAAAAAAGAACATTTCTCATTACTGTCTAAGGGGTTTAAATATGTATCTTCGAGAGTAGGAGATATTGCTCATGCCCTAGCTGATCTGAAAGTATATTTAAGGAAGCTCAACCTAGCCATGGTTTTCAGAAATAATGAATCAACAGAGGCAGAAAGTGAAATAGGTCCTACTAGGTGTAGTACCATAAATCCCCTGTACATCCAGTTCTTATGACTTTTGAAAAACAAGTAACTGAAGAGTTATATGAGGCATATGGTGTCATTAACAAAAATAAAAAAGGAATTTATGGACAAGATAATTTAAGCAATGAAGAAAGGGCTTTGCTTAACACATTAAAAAATGATAGTTCTTTGTGTATTATGAAACCAGACAAAGGAGGGGGTGCCATTTTATACAGCATGGAGGAATACAACAATGTTATCACAAACATCTTGATGGATTCAAAAACATATTCACCAGTGTCCAAGAATGAGATTAATATAGCATATGGTAGGATTGATTCTCTGCTGGAAGAATATGTGTTAGAAAATAGAATTAGTAGTAAGACTTTATATTTTTTAAAACAAAGATATCCCAAAGTTCCGATTATCTTTGGACTACCTAAGGTACATAAAAGTATAAAGGAACCTCCATTTAGGCCAATTGTATCAGCCAAGGGCTCTAAAACACATCCTATTGCAGTTTATATAGATTATTGGATGAAGGAAATAGTAACAAACACCAATCATCTAATAAAAGATCCTTGGGAATTTTTGAGCAAATTGACTTAGGAGGTATGGCAAGAAAACTTGAGTTTTCTTACTATTGATGTTACTGATTTATTTACGAGTATACCCAGAGTGGAGGGATATAAATATTTCAAGTGATAGTGTTTACAAATTATCATCTTTGCCCTATGACAAAATTCAGCTTATTTTGGAGTTAATGGAAGTAGTGTTGGACAATAATTACATATACTTTCAGGGAGAATATTATCAGCAGATTAGTGGTGTCGCAATGGGGGCAGCATGCACACCAGTTTATGCGAATTTAGTTATGTTGGAATGGGAGAATAGATTTGTATTTCAAAATGATTATATGAAAAACATTTGTCTTTATGTTCGATTTTTGGATGACATTTTTGTATAATGGGAAGGAGATGAAGATAGTGTGAAGAACTTTGTTCAGTACATTAATGGAAGTACCCCCTTCTTCAGGTTTACATATACATGGGATAAGACATCTATTAATTATTTGGACACTACTATAATTCAAACCAGGAACGGGTTTAAGTCTAAAATATATAGGCAAACCACTTGGTGCAACAGTTATTTACATTTTTCTAGTAATCACCCCACATTTATGAAAAGGAGCTTAGTAAAAGGACAAGCAGTACGCATAGCCCATATGACGTCAGACTATGAAGATCTAAAATTTGAATTTAGGAAATTGAAATCCATGTTTGCAGAGAGGGGATACCCAGACACCTTTGTTGATGGGGTATTGGAAGAAGTGTATAGGGGTTGGGGTCAAAAATACAGACCACTTTTAGGAAGGCCTATGGTAGATAGGGAAAAGAATAACAATGTTAATAGACATTGTATGTTTAACGCAAAGATGTTAACTGGAAATAAATATGAAAGGGCATGTGTTATAGAGTATAATGGTTTCTCTGAACCTTTCATGCAAATAATTAGGGACAACTGGAGTATGTTAAAAGCCAACAAGGAACTGTTTGAAATTATTGGTCAAGCACCTTCCTTTTCTTTTAGGACAGGTACTAATTTTAAAAGAGTATTTGAGTCTTCTATACCTTCCTAAAAGTGGTCTGTATTTTTGACCCCAACCCCTATACACTTCTTCCAATACCCCATCAACTCCCTGTGGTAGTAGTAAACAATGTTCTAATATCCTGAGGGAGAATCATGTACAGATGGAAAATGGGCTTGGTAGTATGGTAAAATTTTGTAAAGGTAATTGTAACACAAAGATGCTAGTGTATTTGGCCATATGTAATGGATGCCCTGCATACTATGTGGGTAAAACATAGAGGGCATTTAAGGACAGGATGTATGAACATTGCTATGATGTCAAAAATAAAAAAGAGACCAGTGTTTTGTATAAACATTCTATTCAATGTGGGTCCTTTAGTGGATACAAATTTGGCATTATAGATACAGTTAGAAATTATACAGGGGGTGGTGATTCAAGGAATATGTTGCTTAATAAAGAACTGAAATGGCAACTTAGGTTGAAATCTAACATACCCCCTGGATTGAATGAATACATCTCTGTAAAACCGGTCCTAGCACAGAAGGCATCTTTGGTGTGAATTTCAGCAGGGCACACAGATGTTTATTATCACAGTCATTATGTTTAAAATAGTATTTAATATCTACAACATTTTAGGAAAAGTTTTTTTATTTGGTATGAACATGATTTTTTATTCATACATTCATATAAAAACAATTTTTTAAAATAAAGGTACATTTTATGTTTCACTTGATAGTTTTTCTAGGATGAAATGAAGTGATATTTTGATACTGTTTCTTTAAAATTTTAATTAATGTTAATTGTGTTTTATATAAAAGACTAGTAACACATGGAAGGAGTATCTGAGGAAGTCTTGTGGCTAAGACGAAAGCGCTTATGGTGGTTGCTCCTGTGATTTTTACAATAAAGTGGATTATTCGTTTTATGACTGTGGTACCTGGACATTTTATTTTAATCTTTAGATACTTACAATAACAGGGACTGAATTAGTGAATCTGACAATCTTTAGATGCTAATAATAATGGGAACAGGGTTAGTGAATCTGATAAACTTTAGATACTAATAATAATGGTGACAGAATTAATGAATCTGACAATCTTTAGATGCTAATAATAATGGGAACAGGGTTAGTGAATCTGATAAACTTTAGATACTAATAATAATGGTGACAGAATTAATGAATCTGACAATCTTTAGATATAATAATAATGTGGAAAGGATTAGTGAATCTGACAAAGTTTAGATACTACTAATAGTAATGGGGACAGGATCTGATAATCTTTAGATACTAATAGTAATGGGGACAGGATCTGATAATCTTTAGATACTAATAGTAATGGGGACAGGATCTGATAATCTTTAGATACTAATAGTAATGGGGACAGGATCTGATAATCTTTAGATACTAATAGTAATGGGGACAGGATGTGACAATCTTTAGATACTAATAGTAATGGGGACAGGATCTGATAATCTTTAGATACTAATAGTAATGGGGACAGGATCTGATAATCTTTAGATACTAATAGTAATGGGGACAGGATCTGATAATCTTTAGATACTAATAGTAATGGGGACAGGATCTGATAATCTTTAGATACTAATAGTAATGGGGACAGGATCTGATAATCTTTAGATACTAATAGTAATGGGGACAGGATCTGACAATCTTTAGATACTAATAGTAATGGGGACAGGATGTGACAATCTTTAGATACTAATAGTAATGGGGACAGGACCTGATAATCTTTAGATACTAATAGTAATGGGGACAGGATCTGATAATATTTAGATACTAATAGTAATGGGGACAGGATGTGACAATCTTTAGATACTAATAGTAATGGGGCAGGATGTGACAATCTTTAGATACTAATAGTAATGGGGACAGGATCTGATAATCTTTAGATACTAATAGTAATGGGGACAGGATCTGATAATCTTTAGATACTAATAGTAATGGGGACAGGATCTGATAATCTTTAGATACTAATAGTAATGGGGACAGGATCTGATAATCTTTAGATACTAATAGTAATGGGGACAGGATCTGATAATCTTTTGATACTAATAGTAATGGGGACAGGATCTGATAATCTTTAGATACTAATAGTAATGGGGACAGGATCTGATAATCTTTAGATACTAATAGTAATGGGGACAGGATCTGATAATCTTTAGATACTAATAGTGATGGGGACAGGATGTGACAATCTTTAGATACTAATAGTAATGGGGACAGGATCTGACAATCTTTAGATACTAATAGTAATGGGGACAGGATGTGACAATCTTTAGATACTAATAGTAATGGGGACAGGATCTGACAATCCTTAGATACTAATAGTAATGGGGACAGGATCTGATAATCTTTAGATACTAATAGTAATGGGGACAGGATCTGATAATCTTTAGATACTAATAGTAATGGGGACAGGATGTGATAATCTTTAGATACTAATAGTAATGGGGACAGGATCTGATAATCTTTAGATACTAATAGTAATGGGGACAGGATGTGACAATCTTTAGATACTAATAGTAATGGGGACAGGATCTGATAATCTTTAGATACTAATAGTAATGGGGACAGGATCTGATAATCTTTAGATACTAATAGTAATGGGGACAGGATGTGACAATCTTTAGATACTAATAGTAATGGGGACAGGATCTGATAATCTTTAGATACTAATAGAAATGGGGACAGGATCTGATAATCTTTAGATACTAATAGTAATGGGGACAGGATCTGATAATCTTTAGATACTAATAGTAATGGGGACAGGATGTGACAATCTTTAGATACTAATAGTAATGGGGACAGGATGTGACAATCTTTAGATACTAATAGTAATGGGGACAGGATCTGATAATCTTTAGATACTAATAGTAATGGGGACAGGATGTGAAAATCTTTAGATACTAATAGTAATGGGGACAGGATCTGATAATCTTTAGATACTAATAGTAATGGGGACAGGATCTGATAATCTTTAGATACTAATAGTAATGGGGACAGGATCTGATAGTCTTTAGATACTAATAGTAATGGGGACAGGATGTGACAATCTTTAGATACTAATAATAATGGGGACAGGATCTGATAATCTTTAGATACTAATAGTAATGGGGACAGGATCTGATAATCTTTAGATACTAATAGTAATGGGGACAGGATCTGATAATCTTTAGATACTAATAGTAATGGGGACAGGATCTGATAATCTTTAGATACTAATAGTAATGGGGACAGGATGTGACAATCTTTAGATACTAATAGTAATGGGGACAGGATCTGATAATCTTTAGATACTAATAGTAATGGGGACAGGATCTGATAATCTTTAGATACTAATAGTAATGCGGACAGGATGTGACAATCTTTAGATACTAATAGTAATGGGGACAGGATCTGATAATCTTTAGATACTAATAGTAATGGGGACAGGATCTGATAATCTTTAGATACTAATAGTAATGGGGACAGGATCTGATAATATTTAGATACTAATAGTAATGGGGACAGGATGTGACAATCTTTAGATACTAATAGTAATGGGGACAGGATGTGACAATCTTTAGATACTAGTAGTAATGGGGACAGGATCTGATAATTTTAGATACTAATAGTAATGGGGACATGATCTGATAATCTTTAGATACTAATAGTAATAGGGACAGGATCTGATAATCTTTAGATACTAATAGTAATGGGGACAGGATCTGATAATCTTTAGATACTAATAGTAATGGGGACAGGATGTGACAATCTTTAGATACTAATAGTAATGGGGACAGGATCTGATAATCTTTAGATACTAATAGTAATGAGGACAGGATGTGACAATCTTTAGATACTAATAGTAATGGGGACAGGATCTGATAATCTTTAGATACTAATAGTAATGGGGACAGGATCTGATAATCTTTAGATACTAATAGTAATGGGGACAGGATCTGATAATCTTTAGATACTAATAGTAATGAGGACAGGATGTGACAATCTTTAGATACTAATAGTAATGGGGACAGGATCTGATAATCTTTAGATACTAATAGTAATGGGGACAGGATCTGATAATCTTTAGATACTAATAGTAATGGGGACAGGATCTGATAATCTTTAGATACTAATAGTAATGGGGACAGGATCTGATAATCTTTAGATACTAATAGTAATGGGGCAGGATGTGACAATCTTTAGATACTAATAGTAATGGTGACAGGATCTGATAATCTTTAGATACTAATAGTAATGGGGACAGGATCTGATAATCTTTAGATACTAATAGTAATGGGGACAGGATGTGACAATCTTTAGATACTAATAGTAATGGGGACAGGATCTGATAATCTTTAGATACTAATAGTAATGGGGACAGGATGTGACAATCTTTAGATACTAATAGTAATGGGGACAGGATCTGATAATCTTTAGATACTAATAGTAATGGGGACAGGATCTGATAATCTTTAGATACTAATAGTAATGGGGACAGGATCTGATAATCTTTAGATACTAATAGTAATGGGGACAGGATCTGATAATCTTTAGATACTAATAGTAATGGGGACAGGACCTGATAATCTTTAGATACTAATAGTAATGGGGACAGGATCTGATAATCTTTAGATACTAATAGTAATGGGGACAGGATGTGACAATCTTTAGATACTAATAGTAATGGGGACAGGGTTAATGAATCTTAAAGTTTTCAGCTATGAAGCTATACATTGGCAGCAGTAGTTTCATGGAGATTTGTAGATGGGTCAACTGCTGCTCTGGACATTCCCTGAATTGGTACTCACAGAGAGTCCTTCAGACACTGGGGCCATATTACTTTATTCTTATAGTCTCTAAAACACTTACACACACACACACACACACACACACACACACACACACACACACACACACACACACACACATGCACTGCAAGACAAACAGTGGGAGGGTGGCCTAATGGTTAAGGTGTTTGCCTTATAAACACAAGATGCAGGGCTTGAGTCTCACAAGGGATAATTGGCTAGGCTTAAAATGGCTCACAAGGGCAGTTAGCTTAGTACCAGTCTATGAACCTATGAACCTAAGTACTGATCATGCCCCCAGTTAGCTTGTACCTGGGCTGACACTTTCATTCCACTAGAGTTACAACTTTGATTTATTGGTGTTCTGCTACCAGCACTGAGATATTCAGCTCCTTTTGTAATTTAGTAATCCTTTCAGGAATATATTACACTTTTTAAGCTTATGAAAAGGTGCATTAAATTCAGGCTGTCTCACTTTTTCCTTACTGGATGTCCACTTTCTGTTTTAACACTGTGGTTGAAACCAGAAAGATATTGTTTTTTGCCCTGTTACACATTGACATTCTTATGAACTGTTATAGTAAACGACTAGAAAGAACAACTTGTATCATTGTCTGAGAACTTGCAAGTAGTAACACTGACACTGATGTCTTAAGAAAGTCAAAAAGACCAGATGAAGATCTTTTAACAGACGAATGTCAAGATTTCACATTTCTTGAAAAGAAATCCTGCAGAACACACATACATATATGGAGCTGACCCATCAATGAAGAACAAGCACACTGGCCGCCGTACAGCTATCATACTGACCTTCCAGTGACATCAAGAAATATATCATGGTTGTCAATCTGGATAGCAGTAGCTAACATGTATTTTATCAATGCATATCCCCCAACACTTTCAGGAAAAAGGTTTATGTACCTTTAATAAAATCCTGATCAACATCCCAATGAAAGACAAGCTATTTTTTCTTGGAGACTTCATTTTTATAGACAAGAGTTTCAAATGTAGAGGGGTATAATTCAGATCTCTAGAATAGCATCACCATGAAAAAAGAGAGGAAAAAGAGGGTATTAATGATCTCCAGTGCCAATTCGATAATGAATAGTTGTGTAGCGCATGGCTTGATCATCACAAAGAAATACCTTCAGAGAGAGCAGCAGATAAAGATCAGCTGGTGGCAGACCTAGTGCAAGCAATGATGCCTCCATGTATATATCATTGCCAAGCTTGTAATTATAAGACTGCATAAATCAGAAGGATCACGAGAAACACTGACGACTGCTGCAATGACCATCACCTTGTAAAACCTCTCCTCAGCCTTGGGTTTGATAAGAAATACCAGAGGCAGTCAAATCTGCTCTGAAATTTAGCATTGTGTTCCTTAGAGACTTCTTAGTTAAAGAGAACCTTCAGCAGGATGTACAGGTAAGGCTGTCTACCATGTCAATAGCCACTGATGACACTGAGCCATAATAGAATGACTTTAAGATTGTCATCCTTTTAGTTTTACTGAATTCATTGGTGACAACACACAACACTGCCAGGCCAGATTTGGCAAAAAAAGGAGACTGCTGTTTAGGAGTTGCTGAACCATATCATTCCAGCAAAAGAAAATTAATCCTGCAGCTCAAGGTAGATGCTCAAAGTAAGATGCAGGACACAAAAAAAAAAAACAGATGGTGCAAGACAAGTTTAAGAAGATTTATGTCTTTATATTGTAATGCAACATGCATGCATGACTGCATGTCTTCTTCCAGGTTACAAGGCTCCTCATGGTCCAGGGCTTCATAGTACTATTCTTTGATTTCATGATGGCTTGACACTTGTAAATGTCCTTATGCCATGTAAGATAGATGGCAGATACTTTATGAAGCATTACTCCATAAAGACTTTTATTTAGCAAATGTCATTAATTAAATTTACATCTCTCAATCCTGGAAAAGAATAAAATGTGCTACCAAACAAAGCATGAACAGCAAACCTGCTAGATGGTCCTTAGTGCTTGTGATGAAGAATTGGTACTGATATCGTCCTTATCTCCAAATCTGTATTAATGAACAAATGGTAGAGGATGTGAAGAATGGTAACATCGTTAGCATCACTAGCAACTTTAAAAAGGGACAGAAATTGGTGTGAGGATGTTATTTAGGCATTGTCATGCTCGCCACTGCAAGGAAGATCCTCACCAATATTCTTATGTATTCCTTATTGTTAAAGAATCATGCTAGAATTTCAGTGTACCTTTATCTTTCAAGATAATAGGCATGCTCCTCATCGTCAGGCACATTCAATACAATTGTAAGAAGCAGCACTAGAACCTGTGAGTTTATTATTTGTCCTGAGAAAGGCACTGGGTTCAATCAGTAGTGACATGTTGTGGGTGATGCTGACAAATATTTCACTATTTTAACAAATGCATCAAGTTTCTGACCTTTTTTGTATGACAAAATACATATGGAATGCTGTTCAGTCTTTGATACCCAGTTTTAAAGAACATAATTTCTCCGTGTCATTGATCGTCCATACACTGATAACTTTGTCATTCTTTTACACACCTACAGTGGCAATTAAGTTGCATTAGATAAATTTACCAAAGATTACCAAAGAAATGGTTGAGATCTTCTCCTACCTCACTAGCCACCTCTCCAATACAATCTTAGATAATGGAATCTACCTCCTTAGAGTTTTTTATATGCAATGCCAAACAGTCAAACCTATTTACATAGCAAATAAAACCCCAAAAAACTAAAGTTGCTACTGCTGAATGCTAGGAGCCAAAACAAGAAACTCCACACCATATAAGCCATCCTTAATTTGGAGAACACAGACATCTATGCCATTACCAAGACATGGTTTAAATCTGCAGAAAGTACTCCATTGCCTTCCACACATAAAGACTATAATCTGCACAGGTAGGGACAAAAGATGGATGAGTCTCAATGTATATTAGCAACAAGCATAACCCTGCGTTGGTTAAACAGGACAATGCTGTGGAATTTATTTATGTGCAAATCACCATAGACAAAGTATCATACCACATCCTAATAAGCGATTGGTCACCCTCTATGTCCCTAGAATCCCATCACTTATTTTTAGAACTACTGGAGACACTCATCATTAAACCAAATGCCCTATTTGTGGGATACTTTAACTTCCCCTCTATAGAGTCTGAAACATATATTTCCTCATACTTGCAGGCACAATAATTCCAGTACTTTATTAACACAAATATCTTTGACCAGACAGTGCTCAAGCATATTGGACTGGGTATTCACCAATAAGGGAAATTGCTCCTCCCCAGTCACTTCCTCACTGGTAAAGTTAGACCACAAAGCTGTCGCTTTCAAAATAAAAATCAAATCAGTAATCCCAACAAAGCCTGTTAACAGTTAGGAACTATTCCAAAGCAAACTGCATCCTATTAAGTGATAGTTTGTGAAAATTTAGTGTCCATTCTAACTCTAAGTTTGTTCACAGAGACCCTGTACAACCATGTAAATGGCTGCGTAGAAGCTGTTGTTCCTACTTGAAGAAAGCCCAAAGCAAACTCTAAAAACAAACCATACTGCTAGAATCCTAACCTTAATAGAGTCCCAGACTGGTATAATTGCAGAAGTGTTTTGATAAGGAGAAAAGTGTTTAATGATGGCTGAGTTAAAACCATTCAATGTCACATGTCATGCAACCTCTGAATTCTCTTGATGTTCATAAATATAAGCATCCTGTGCTTTGCTTCAGAAGTACAGTTTATATGACATTTACCTCTCGTGGACACGTGCAATATTTTGAGTTTCTTTATGTGACTTCCCCTCCTAGTCATGGCAAAAAACGTTCATGGATAGGAATAGTATTTAAGTACAGAGATGCAGTTAGCAAATACATAATTCTGATACTAGGATATCGATTCTAAGAAAAGGCTGAACATTTGAAACTTATTTTTATTAGTGTTTTGCAACACCAAGTCTGATCAAGAGTCAAAAGCCACCAATAGAATTTAATTTATAGCAAATGCTAGCAGGATGTGTAGGAGGCAGTTCAGATTTTAAAATTAAGTGCACATTTTTTTCAACTGTATTTACTTAGCTTTCGGATTGTAATGAACAAGCTTTAAAGTAAAAAGTATGAAGTAAAATGCACATTTGAGACCAACTGATTATGTAGCTATCTCAAAAAATATTAATGTTGTGAAAAAATAACAATACTACTTAAACATCTGCCACTATAAAGTGACAAAGGAAAACACACACTGTAAAACTACCAGCGGTAATACTGCATGCAGAAATATTTATTTTTATAGGACAAAGTAGGCTCAATAAACTGAAAACAGCAATCTGTTTAAAAGGACATGTAACTTTCTATGCCTTTGTATGGTAATGGATACGATTTTCATCTTTCAATACATTTCACAGATGTGACTACTCAGTTAGTTTAGAACTGATGTTACTGTTGGAGCAGAGCAGCATTGGTAAGTGTATAGCACCAAAAACATAAAAAATTCTGTACGTGCAGTGGAAAATTGTGGTGTTAATGTTAAAATGTAAAGTACAGTTAGAACTTACAATTAGAATGCACAGCAGTCTGAAAAGGAGATACAAATCTATATAACATACCAATGTGTTTGTTATCTGCACATTAGCAGAAATCCTGAAATGGAAAATGAAATAAAGAGACATCATGTCAAATTACCACTAAGTGGCACAATGAATGGAATACTGATTTTATAAACAAACCCGTTTTTAAACAGAAAGTGAAACCACATCTTCCTTTACCTGGATTCAGTTGGTATACACTCCATCCACACTAATAGTGTCAAAAACTGCATTTTAACAATACCCAGTCTATATGTCACCATGTTCTTTGGCATGTATAAGTGTACTAAATTCCAGACGTAATTAAACTGACTTTTTATCAATCCAGAGAAATGAAAACAGAAAAGATCTTGGGGTATATGATAACACTAAAAGTAAAGATGATTTTTTCAGATAACACTGTTGTATAATAGCAGGATTGTTGGTATGTTGCATATTTACCCACAGTGGGAGACTTCACTTTTAACCTGTTGACAATGCAGAGTGTCCATTGTATATAGAATGCAACTTATTTACATTCTGCTTTGGCATACTGCCGCACTTATGAAACAGTTTCTGACAAGTATGAACTGGCTTATACTCCTGCCAGTGTTAGTATCTGGTATTACATTTAGGATTAGTTCTTTGCTTTGCAAATGATGAGCACTATGGCAGAGTCTGGCTCTGCTACAGTCCTGAATAGGATAAAGTTTATATCAGAAAGTGAATAAATGAATGACTGAATCTCAGTAACAATAAACAACCTCATATCACACAGTACTGGCTACTGTTATTTTTTTTCAGTGAGTGATTTGCATGCTCACTATTTTGTCAGGTTAAATCAAACAAAAAGAGCTCTCTGCTTTTTAAAATTTAACCATTCATAAATTGTATCTAACAAAAAAGGTTCATGTATATATTTCACAAAATATTCTCAAACTCTCCTTTAGTGACTAATAGTTATTTTGTAATGGATTTAAATGCGGTTATTTAAAACTGCACACAACTTCAGAAACTTTGAGAAAATGTACATTTTATAATAGCAGCGTGAAACTATATTAACTTATTATGGGCTGCTGTGCCTTGGTACCTACCTTGATATAAAAATTACAAATCATGCTTTGCTTTGTTAGGCTATAATGAGATATTTTGAACTTCTGAACAGATCATAGTAATTTACAATGCTTAAAGTTATTTCAATTGGCAGAATATGTTCTTGTATATAATGTTTAAATTATGTTCGAGTCTCAGACTACAAAGAACTGTTAAAAACTGCATACACTGTGAAGACAGATATTATTAAAATATACATAGTAGAAGGCATTTTTAACTCAAGGTGCCAATGTGAAAAAATGCATAGTGGTCCACATTTTACTAGGACTGCAGCAAGTTGTTTGACTATCAGTCCACACCAGTTCAGCCATGATGCTTTGTTGCTGTCTTTGGAAATTTCAAGGCAAGACTGACAGATGAAGGAATCAGAAACTGTATATGCGGATACGCTGGAATATGGGAATGGATTGTGTACACTCGACAGGAATAAACTGTGCCATTTCTGGAAGAATTTATCTGAAAAGGATGAAACAGAAGGGCAAACAGTTTGCAAAGAAATACTACATGAAAATAAAGAGGTACTGAATGTTGAGGCAATGCATGAAGCCTCCAGAGAGTAAGACAAGGTCCTATACTCTGATGGCCAGGAGATGACTAAAATTATAAGTGTGCCCCAGGAGTAGCAAAAGAGTAGGTAATTCAGAAAAATAAACATCTACAATATCTGTGCTTCAGACATAAATGATGTCTCTAGGCTGGTCTCTGAAAAAAAAATCATAATGTGACACTCATCTTGGCTGAGCTTTATGTTTCTGTCTTATGGGAGCTGCACAAATCATGACTGGTCTGTCGAAATATAAAACAGTCATAAGAGCACAAAATGTTTCCGATTTGCAGTCATCTACACATTTCGTTAGCCATATTAGCTTGGCTGGGTTCCACTCAGAAAAAAATAAAATTAAATGATGTGGAGTCCAGCTCAGAGCAATGAGAAACTTCATTGGGCTTGGAACTCCAACCAGATGAGGACTCCCTTTAAAACCATTGTTTAACATTTGAAGCAACCAATGCAGTGCCTATATGGTGATATAACATTACATTTGAAGTAACCAATGTAATGCCTATGTAGTGATATGGCATTACATTTGAAACAACCAATGCAGTGCCTATATGGTGATATCACATCACATTTGTTAATCACTAGCATGATGTCCTGTTCTGTATATATGCCATATGTATGTATGTTCTACTTCTTTTTACTTTCATGTAATGTATTGTAATGTGGAGCTTTTCTCCCCGGGCCTCCGCTGAAAATGGACCTCTGTCCAGTCGGACTTTCCCGGTAAACAAATGTAAAATAAAATAAATAAAATAAATCTGAAGCATCCAATACAGTGCCTATATAGTGATATGGCATTACATTTGAAACAACCATTGCAGTGCCTATATGGTGATATGACATCACATTTGAAGCATCCAGTACAGTGCCTATATAGTGATATGACATCACATTTGAAGTATCCAATACAGTGCCTATGTAGCGATATGACATTACATTTGAAGCAACCAATATAGTGCCTATATAGTGATATGACATTACATTTGAAGCAACCAATACAGTGTCTGTATGGTGATATGACATCACATTTGAAACATCCAATACAGTGCCTGTACAGTGATATGACATTGATACCCTGCTCCATTAAGGAGTTTATAAACATCTTGGCAAGATCTGTATATACTTAGCTAGTAAAAAATCTAAAAATTTAGTACAACTAATGAATTACAAACAACTCTACCATAATTAGATATGTCTGATGTTATAAAGCCAGTCTGATATAAATGCATCCTAAGTGAATACTGAAGCAAATTAATTTGTTGACAAAGATCCTTTCTAACAATATCTTTATAAGAGAATTAAGGTTAATTAGTGTACAGAGTAGCAGATGCACTGTTCAAAGCACAAGTAGCTTTTTCTTATTTCCATTTAGAGTGCAGTTCCATAGACAGCTTAAACAGGCACACTTTTAATTCTTTAGTCCTAGCTAAAAATATTCTTATACGCTCATCAGACACCAAATGTGAGTATATTTTAAGCTTACACAATACATTTGATAGTTATCAGCTATAATTGTATGCTTAATTAAAGCATTTGAAAGAGAAAAAATCATATCAGATTGTCTATAGAACAGAAATGTGTCTGATACTTTTTTTTTTAATAAATTATTTATATGAATAAGAATAAAGAACTTTTTAGTGTTTATGATAAAAACTGATTTAGTTCCAAAGCTTCTTTTTTTCTCACAGCATTTATCCTTCACTTGGTTGGAAAAGTGCGTGATGTTGAAGAGATCTGTGATTAAATATGAGGTCTGGGGGGCCTGCACTTTTTTTGTCAAGTGAGTGGAACACATCTGATGCACATGCCACCTAAAACTGGAAGCTGAAAGGTGGGTTAGGACATAGAAATTTCAGAAGAAGTCATTTTCAAGACAGACTTATTTGGTGTGATGATTAATTTAATATGAACTAGAATGAGGCATCCATTATATTGCTATAATGAAATCAGCAGTCTTAGTCTAGTACAGAGTCATTCTGTTTCTGGTAGGTCTCTGCCTTAGCTCACCAAATTCTGCTGGGATTGTAGACTTGCAAGCCAATATAACCTGGCTCCTGATATAATAGTAACCTGGCTCCTGATATAATAATAACCTGGCTCCTGATATAATAATAACCTGGCTCCTGATATAATAATAACCTGGCTCCTGATATAATAGTAACCTGGCTCCTGATATAATAATAACCTGGCTCCTGATATAATAATAACCTGGCTCCTGATATAATAGTAACCTGGCTCCTGATATAATAGTAACCTGGCTCCTGATATAATAATAACCTGGCTCCTGATATAATAATAACCTGGCTCCTGATATAATAGTAACCTGGCTCCTGATATAATAATAACCTGGCTCCTGATATAATAATAACCTGGCTCCTGATATAATAATAACCTGGCTCCTGATATAATAATAACCTGGCTCCTGATATAATAATAACCTGGCTCCTGATATAATAATAACCTGGCTCCTGATATAATAATAACCTGGCTCCTGATATAATAGTAACCTGGCTCCTGATATAATAATAACCTGGCTCCTGATATAATAGTAACCTGGCTCCTGATATAATAGTAACCTGGCTCCTGATATAATAGTAACCTGGCTCCTGATATAATAATAACCTGGCTCCTGATATAATAATAACCTGGCTCCTGATATAATAATAACCTGGCTCCTGATATAATAATAACCTGGCTCCTGATATAATAATAACCTGGCTCCTGATATAATAATAACCTGGCTCCTGATATAATAATAACCTGGCTCCTGATATAATAATAACCTGGCTCCTGATATAATAATAACCTGGCTCCTGATATAATAATAACCTGGCTCCTGATATAATAGTAACCTGGCTCCTGATATAATAGTAACCTGGCTCCTGATATAATAGTAACCTGGCTCCTGATATAATAGTAACCTGGCTCCTGATATAATAGTAACCTGGCTCCTGATATAATAATAACCTGGCTCCTGATATAATAATAACCTGGCTCCTGATATAATAATAACCTGGCTCCTGATATAATAGTAACCTGGCTCCTGATATAATAATAACCTGGCTCCTGATATAATAATAACCTGGCTCCTGATATAATAATTACCTGGCTCCTGATATAATAGTAACCTGGCTCCTGATATAATAATAACCTGGCTCCTGATATAATAATAACCTGGCTCCTGATATAATAGTAACCTGGCTCCTGATATAATAATAACCTGGCTCCTGATATAATAGTAACCTGGCTCCTGATATAATAGTAACCTGGCTCCTGATATAATAGTAACCTGGCTCCTGATATAATAGTAACCTGGCTCCTGATATAATAATAACCTGGCTCCTGATATAATAATAACCTGGCTCCTGATATAATAATAACCTGGCTCCTGATATAATAGTAACCTGGCTCCTGATATAATAATAACCTGGCTCCTGATATAATAATAACCTGGCTCCTGATATAATAATAACCTGGCTCCTGATATAATAATTACCTGGCTCCTGATATAATAGAGATAAGAGCAGCAAAAGCACAAGGTTTAAAAGGAAACTGATATTTTTGGTTAAGAAATGGAACAAAGTATTTTCAGGTGTGTAGCAGAAATGACAAAGAGAAGAAAGACCTGACTAGGCTGACCAAAGATGGAACATGGACCACAGCCTGGAAAACAGCAGAGGCATTGAATGAGTACTTTAATTCAATCATCATGACATGAAGCATATAGATAGTGCAATGCTCCTGGAGAAGTACAACAGACTGGACAGACACCTAAACAGAGGGAAAGGAGATGGGACTGGATGCCCTTTGGGCAGACACAATACAGAGGCAGATGGGCTGCTTCCCACTTTCCTCAGGAATCTGGCCAATGTGCAAACAGAGTCATTGTTAGAATCCTTCACCACATTTCTACCACGTGACTGGTATGCAGCGGGTATAATACCTTTTATAAACAGAGGTGGAAGGAGCAGGGCAGGAAAAATACAGAAAACTGCAGACCTGTTACCCTAATCTAAGTGAAAGAACAGGTCAAGCATATAATTCTGAGGGAAATTCTGGTTACTCTTTTACAGGACATTGAACTCCAGAATAGCAGCCCACATGGGTTCATAGCTGGAACAAGCTGTTACACTAATCAGCTTTATGAAGTTATTGGTAAACTTGAGAGGGGAGTACTGGTAGACATTTTCTTGGTAGACTTCACCAAGTCTTTTGACCTGAAGTGGCTGATAGGAAAACTGCAAGAGTTGTAAGTAAGGTCAAGATTGAGGAATTGCACTTGTACCTGGTTGAAAGATCGGATGCAGAAGGTTGCGGTGAAAGGAACAGTGTCAGGAATTAGGAAAGTAACTAGTGGAGTATCACATAGGGCAGTTCTGAGACAATACTTTTCAGTGCATTTTTTATCTGTGGAAGGGCAAATACAGGATCAGCCTCTTTTCAAATAACGCAAACTTATATGCAGTAGAACTGGAAGGGAGTGGAATCAGTGAATGGGTTTGGCAAAGCTAACCAAATAGACAGAAACGTGGTAGTTGAAGCTCCCTTTTGACAAATGCAAAGTACTTTACCTGGACAAGAGAAATCCTGGTGTGACCTTTTGGCTAGAGAGAGAGAGAGAGAGAGAGAGAGGAGAGAGCACGATGCTTCTATGGGCTAGGCTTGTAAAGGCTCCAGGGCCATTTGTTTAGCACACACCTATGAACCTATGAGAGAGAGAAAGAGAGGAAATGATAGCAACAGTGCAGGAAAAGTGTCTGCTGGCACTACTCATACCAGGAATGGACCTTAACGTGCTTAGTAAGAGAGCAGTGACAACAGCATGCAGAATTCCGGGAAGTATTCTCGGTGAGAAAGACCCCAGAATCAGTGCGGTAATGCCCACAGTGTACTGCACAACCTGAGTACTGCATACAATTCAGTAGGTCTTCCGGGTGAGGGGCATCAAGCCAACAGAAAAGTGCATGGGATAAAGGGCAAAGGATGTGTCCAGAGACCCCAGGAGCAGAAGCTGTTCATACTAGAGACCAGAAGGGAGGAACATGCTATGGATGTATATCTGCATGCCAGGAAGATGGGAAGGTGTCAGTTTTTCTGGTCATGACAGAAATGTAGGAGGAGCACTTGTAGCAGGTGGAAGGCAGCAGCTACCTCCTAGTTCTGTTCAGCTATTTCTTCATGGAGAGAGATGTAAACATATATAATGTACTACCAAAATGGGTGGCAGACAGAGAATCCACTGAGAAATTTAAAACTGCATGCTACAAGTGATGAAAGAGTGAGGGAGAAGGTACGGATGAAGGGAAGGTAATAATGTTAAATGCACCAGAAGGTCAGAATAGACAGACTTACTGTCTCCTTCTGTCATGGCTCAAATGCAGTGAAATGTGATGATACCAGCAGTGTCCACCCATTCGCATTTAATTACATGGCATTGCACTTACAACATTTTAAAAGAGACTGTTATTAGCAGCTTAAGCAAAGCAATTCATAAGGCAGCTGTTCCTCATGTCTGATTCACTGAAACATTTTGACTATTATTAGCATTAATGAATCAGGACTTGCAGATGTTTAAAGGGCACAAGCTGAAATAAATTAAAACTCTGATGATGCAGTCTGCAGTAAATTAAGCTTCTGATGTTACAGTCAAAACATGCTCGGAGGGGCTTCAACTGATTAAAATTATGTTAAAATTAAAGCAAGAACTGCTGAACAACTAACTTCAACTAGGCTCATACCTCTCAACTGTAGAGAGTTTTGCAGAATGTCCAGATTTTTGTTCCATATGTTTAGTCCATTTTTCTTAAAATTGAGGTTTTCATGCAAATTATTGACAAATCATTAAAGACTGAAGTTAGAAAATAATGACAGACATTTGAGTTTTATATTTCATACCCTTCAACAAATTCATGCTAATGCAAAACCTGCTGATGTTCTTTGTGTTTCACTGTTGCAGTCATCACACTTGGGTTATCTGCCTGCAGGTAGCCCTCAGTTGGCCCGAATACCAGAGACTTAGTATTTTTGCGTCGGATGCTGTCACTTCTTCCATGATGTCAGGTCATCAGGGGTATAAAAACAGGCAACTGATCCCATTACATCAGTCTTTCTTGCCGAGGAGGAGCCTGAAGCAGAAGCAGTTCGCAAGTGCCAGTCGGCCGCTACCTGAATTTTTCTTTTTTGAGCTGAATAATCCTGAAGTCTTCTAAAGATAAGTACCCCATTGGGGATCCTTTTTTCTTGCTCTAACCAATGTCAGAAAAAGTTAACAATTGTCTTGCCTGTGGAAAGCAAATACCTCACAGAGATTTTCATTCTTACTGCGTCATCTGTTTAGGCCCAGACCAAGACGTCCCTCACTGTCAGTTTTGTGCCTTGTTTAACGCCCGAACTATTCATCGTTGGGCTATCTTTGTTGCCAAATTCTTTTGCTCTCGATCTCTGTATTCTGAAATGGCTTCGGTAAGCCATCCAACAGATTGCATAGGTCCAAAACTGCCGACAACGCTTCCGTTAAGCTAGTCGCCAGTCCGTTGGTACTCAGTGAGACGCCTTTGCAGCCCCTGATGCCCACTTCTATGGATTTGCAGGTCTCTGCTGAGACCCATTCAGAGTCCGGTATGCCGCAAGATGCTTCTTCGACTATGGAACCAGCGGATGTCTCTACCTAAGCTGGGTCTGGAGCCGCTGTGCAGGCACCAGCTTCTGAGGGAGTTTTTCATCCAGCCGATATTCAAATCAAACCGACAACTTCATTTTTAACCAAAATTACCGAGTTTCTTAGGCCCAGAGTACACACTACGCCTAGAGACCGACGACCAAAGCGCATGCTTAGGCACCCATGCCTCAAAAACAAATGCTTAGAATGGCTCAAGACCTTATTACATTGATTAGGGGAACCTAGCCTTCCCCTGCTAAGAGAAAAAGAATCCAGTCCCCTTCAGTTTCTACAGACCAGGAGTCCGATGACTGACTTTTCTGATTATGAAGACATGCTTTTATCTGCCTATGAGGATTCAAATGCATAGGAATCCATTCTTTCTGCCTCCCCTCCAGAGGATTTTTCTTTTGCTGAAACCTTACATACTTTAACTCATTAACCCTGAGTACTGTCACATAGCACCTCTGTGCTTAAACCCGAATGTGCTATGTGACGGTAGTAATTATAGGATGTTACAAACGAGTGTCTTCCACAAGCGCGTGAAACATTACAGTCATAGTGTTGCTCCACTGTGAAAAAAAAGTTGAATAAGTACCTGAACTTTGTCAGTTACTTTCTCAACTTTGTTTTCACAGTGGAGTTATGTGATGTTTATATTTGACTTTTAGGAGAAAATCGTCTCACCATGCACACTATACACTTCTTATCACAGCAAGCCAATTCTCAAAGCATCTTCGGATATAAACTTTTTTTTATTTGCTGCTGTACTTATTAACTTAAGTTATAAGTTATAAGCTTAACTCTCCCTTTTACAATAGTGACTTTCCTGGAGTAAAAACTGAATAAATCACAAAATCAGTACTGTGCATAGTTATACTAAAAGCGTACACACACAGCTCGTTCGGAAACATGGTTTATCACCTTTTGTTAATAATGTTCCCAAAATATGAACGATTTGCTTCTAGGATAAATAACAGGCAATACAATTACAACAGACTGCTTGCCTCCACATGAAAATCATATAGAAGACAAGTAAATGCAGGTTCATAAAAAGTAAAATACGATCAGCTATCAGTTCAGTCCAGAACTTCCCCGCTTGCAGAACTCCAGAGTCATGCATCCTACCCTTGCATGTTTTTTTTTACAAAAACAAGTTTACCCCCAGAACAGACTGCAGTCTTAAACAGAAAATAAAAAGAAAAGAAAATTTTACCTCACAAAACTGTGCAATTATGAAGTTGGAGGTAACCGAAGTGCACTAAAGCAGTTACTTTTGAGGAATGTGTTGCATGGAGAAGTATCAGAGGCACTGACAGGTACAAAATTCAGAGGAAGGTCCTTGTCATGGTGCTTCTCTGCTCCTTGAGTGGACTGTGGTGCATAAAATAAGAAGTAATCACAATCAGTGGTCCCTATAGTCATGCCATATCCACCATCAGCATACAGCGATCATTGCTGACATGTACCGAATCGTATCCTCGCCAGTAGCGTAGCTGTGGGGGTGTGTGGAAACTGTTAACATTAAACATTACTTCACATGCGCACACCAGGAGCCGAGTGAGAAGAGACTTTACTGACATTATTTCAGTTTTAAGCTTTACTGGTCCTCAACCCAGTATAAGTCCAGCATACTGTTATGTTCAACATTTCATTTAGATGGTTAAGATCATGTGCTAGATTACTGTCTGTCAGAACCAGGCAGTTATCTGCAGAGAGATATATTCTTGTATCAGCTTCTGTGAATTCTGATTGTTTAAATGTTGTACAGACATATTTTGCGAGAGCTCTGTGGCCAAAAGTAACAGGCTGGCGGATAACAAACAGTCCTGAGGGAGTACTCTTTTGACATGGGAAAAGGGGAAGATAGTGATGTGCTAGACAGAGTGACAAGTGTTTGGAGGGCCTGTAGAAAAGGGCTGGAGTCTGCTGTTGTTTTCATTCTGACCCTATGTAGTGGCATTTGATAAAGCCGAGCGATTCTTCTAAATCTACAATAATTACTGTAGAGTACAGGAAATCTTCTACCCTGCAAATTGCCTGAGTCTTGTTTACCTTACTCTTTTGCCTACAACTGTGAGTAAAAGTCCTGGTAGTATCTGTTTATTTCAAAAGTGAATGTGTTTAGTTTTCCTTCATCTCTCATAAGGTAAATAGCTAGCTTAATTTGGCACTGCTTTAACCACTAGGCCAACAACTATCCAGGTTTGTCCTTTATAGTCTGTAGTTGCAGGGCAGCTATTTGTAAATAAATTGAAGCTTTTTTATTTAATGCTAGCATAATATTCCAGCTTTCTTTGTATTAGAGGTAGTAGAGTAACGGAGCTCCTGTCACTCAGAAATAAAATACCTTACCAGATATATATTCAAGGAGGGCAGGTGAAAGTAAGGAGGACCGACTGTAGCAAGGCTAACTGCACAATAAAAGGGCATGATATATAATTCTGAGTCTCTTTCCATCACTAAGAACCTATGTTTATTTGTCATTCCTAAATGCAACTGGTGAGCATCAGAACATACCGATGAAGCAGTCCAGCCACATAAAAAGTTTTTTTATAATGAATTTGCAATGGGACTAAATAAAATGTTTCTCATTTTAAACACAGGGACCAATAGTAAAAATTGTCACAGTTAAGAAATCAACTACACTAAAAGCTGATACCATATCATTCTGCAAAGTGAACTGCAGAAAAGGGGGTAATATCCAATCGCAGCTAGAATTTTCTTCAAGATAATCTTATTCCATGAAAAGTCTTTCATGCAGCTGTATTAGATATGAGCACATTTTTGGATCGATATAAAACATAGAAAAGAGCACATTCAGTCTATAGTTTAGTAATTCTATCCCGGGTTTCTACCCATACATTTCAACTGTTGTGTAACATAGACTTCAGAACTGTCCACACCTCTGAGGTCAAAGTTCTCATCTTTCATCCTTGATAAAGTGGACCACCGGTAGATCATTTCCATCAAGACATTCTATTAGCTATTCATCCTTCGTCAGTTGATCTGTTCAGCTATCCATTTGGGTTACAGTCGTATAAGGTTAGTTTTGCTGCAAGGGCTATGTTGCAGAGTTTATTTCTGTGGTATAAACTTTCCTGTCAGCTGTTTCTTTTATACTCATTTGCCTAGCAATGAGCGACAGTCTGTTTGTGGGACACCCATTACTGGCTCATGTGTCTTTCTAAGTTACCATGCCCCATATCAACACTGCATTTGAAGACCAGTTGTTGGAACGTTATCTGGGTTGCCATTTGTCACTTATTCAGTCTGTTGTATTCACATGCTGACCTATGGTAAAACATAATGGTCTGTTATTTATAAGTTGAAAATGTATTTTGTGTGTTTGTATTCTAACATCTATGACTCATCTAGCTATTTTCATATACAAATTATTAATAAACTCATATTGTTTTATTTGTCATTATCTTTATATGCACTACCTTGGACATTT
This sequence comes from Protopterus annectens, assembly GCF_019279795.1. Classification (NCBI taxonomy): domain Eukaryota; kingdom Metazoa; phylum Chordata; order Ceratodontiformes; family Protopteridae; genus Protopterus; species Protopterus annectens. Next base: position 1,142,873,153 of record NC_056741.1, on the reverse strand, counting down.
TTGAGTGTGTATTATCTACTGTGATTAGGAAGCTTGAGACTATGGAAGGTCTACTACCAGCAGGGAGCTACCATATACTTTGGGCAATATTCCTGGCTTTGTCAGTCATGTGTGGAATTTAGATGGGAGGAAGGGCTAAGTAATATAGAACTGTTATACTATTTTTACTGAATTACTCAGGTCTTCTCCTAACAGATGATAATGAGTCTGTGTTACATAACAGCTGCACAAGGTCATATAATGAATGCATACTCAACAGGTTATGTTTAGCAATTATCACCTGTGTCTCAGCATGCAGGACTTTGCAATAATGTACTGCAGGTCATTGTCACATTAACAATAAGTGCAGTTACAATATAGCACTGAGTCATTATCACTTTTCAGGTAAAACCCTCAGCAGCTGTCACAGTTATTCACATAAGTAGAAGTCATTATCACATTGATGAATGCACAAGCCAGATGTGGGATTTTGTCTACCTGCAGTCATTTTAATACACCCCCAACCAGTTTCTTTATGTCATTTTTACAATTTGTTTTATACACAGTAAAGTCCACAATGTGGTTATATGCTTCATATTTTTCTAAATTACTACAATTGAACATCGTATCATGTAATAATTTTCTGTATGGAGTTTTGGACTTTGGTTATGGAACTTATGATTTTTTGCATATTTTGGTAAATAACTTTGCTAAGGAGCAAGTAATAAATAATATCTCATTTTAATGACAGTGTTAGTCCTTACAACATTGTAAAAGAACTGTGTCCATGAGCTGTACACATGTACAGATATCACAGTTTGTTTCAGACTTAGGTTATGGAAATTATGATTTTTTTTTTCATATTTTGGTAAATAACTTTGCAAGGGAACATCTGAATATGCTAAGTGATACCTCATTTTGAAGACAGTATTGCTGGTTCCAACATGGTAAAATAATTGTGCCTGTATGTTCTACATATGTGCAGATATCATAGTTTGTTTTGGACTTAGGTTATGGAAATTATAATTTTTTCATATTTTGGTAAATAACTTTGCAAGGGAGCATGTCAGTGTGCCAAGTAATACCTAATTTTGAAGACAGTGTTACTCCTTACAACATGGTAAACAAACTGTGTCTGTGCAGTGTACACATGTACAGATATCACAGTTTGATTAGTCTTGTACGATTATGAAAATGATAAATTTCCAATACTTCTCATTATTATGCCCATATCTTTGTAAGGGAGTATGGTGATGACACAAATGATGCATCATTTTGAAGCTGACATTCAGACGCACAACTTCTATACTGATATGTAGGCTCTGTCTTTTGCAGGTGATGAGATATTATGCTTTGTTTATTTATCAATTATGAAAAATATTATATTAATCATATTTCTGTGAATATCTCCATAAAGGAATATCACACAGTAATGGTTAAGGTATCAGTTTAAAGCTGACATCCATACTAACAAATTAAATGCAAACTGTATGGGTCTACATGGTACATTGACCAAGATACTGTGCTTTCCTTTTCCGAAAAGGTAAAAAAATATGTACAATATCAACATTCCTTGCCAAATATTTAATAATGACTTTGATATGCACTATCAACATTTACGCTGTTGGGAAGGTCAGTGTCTGCTCTGCTGAACAACTTTCATGTTTATATTTTTAGTCTAGCTCTTATAGTTAAAGAGTTATGAACATTTGTTTTCTGTATGGTATTACAAATGGATTTTCTGAAAATGAGTTAAGGCTGCACTGTTGTTCCTATGGTGGAATTCAGCAGGCAGCTTTCTCTGAGCTGCTCTGGAGTGAATGGATTAAGAGAGCATTTCCATTGGGAATGCCAAGACTATCCTCAGTCCAAAAAGAGACTCAGAGAATTTTTAGAGCTGCCTCAGCACAGGCCTTTAGCTATACCCCCTGTCCTGGATGTTGTGGATGATGTTTTCATGGAATCCAGTCTTACTTCAAACACTTTACCTCCAGCCCCTAGAAACCAGACAGGTACTACAGAGTACCTGATTCTCACAAGTTTCTTTTCAAGAATCCTACTGCTGACCCAGAGATCATTTCCCAGGGACCTAAAGGTATTAAGGCTACTACAGCCAAAAATCCTACCCCTTTGGACAGGGATTCCAGATCTTTGGACAGATGGGGAAAAAAGGTATATACCTCTGCAACTCTTGCTATCAGGGCATTGGATTGCCAGTTTCACATGCAGAAATACCAGCAACGTATTATGGAACTTATTAAACAAAAAGTGGTAATTTTTCCAGATTGTGCAGAAAATAAAGAATTGCAGGAGCTTATGCACTCTGCAAATCAAGTTAGTAAGCATACTTTACAGTGTGGCTTTGATGCCCTAGAAGCATCTTGCAGGGCACTGTTAATGGTTCTGTACTGAGAAGACATGCTTGGCTGAAGGAGCAGACCTTGCCAGATCATGTCAAATCTAAATTACTAGACGCTCCTTTAAGTAAGGACCGTTTGTTTGGCACCAAAGTAGAAGAAGTTCTTAAAAAGATGGAAGAAAAGGCTAAATCTATGCAAACTGTTAAAGAATTCCTACAAGTGCAACCACCTAGATTCAGTAGGCATTACCCTTCAAAACACTGATCCTTTCCAGCCCTCTCCAGGCCTTCCCAAACAAGACCCAGGGGAAACAGACCACTCAAACTACAGTCTCAGGGTATGCAGAGATGTAAGCAATGGAATGCCCCTCCCCTAAAGCAGGGAGTGGTAAGCCACCTCCTTATGGAAAAAGCTCACAATGACTTCTCATCTCTAGTTCCCATTCCTGCCCCAACTGCTTGTGCCCCTAGGAGGAAAACTTGCCCTTCATGCAAAAAACTGGATGTCCGTCACTCAGGACCGATGGGTCCTCAACATTGTATCCCAGGGGTACAAATTTTATTTCCATTCACTGCCAGCCCCAAGCGGGTTTCCAGACCTTCCTCCAAACCAGTGGGCAGAGGCTCAAAACCAAGTACTTTCCCTGCTCAATATCAGAGCTATTCAGCCTGTTCCAGTAGAACAGAGGGGTCAAGGATTCTATTCCAGACTATTCCTGGTACCCAGGAAAGAGGGCTTTTGGTGTCCAATCCTGGATCTTTCAATTCTCAACACCTTCCTGGTGGTACCAAAATTCAAGATGCTTACCCTGCAACAGCTTCTCCCTATGTTCACCAAGGATGCCTGTTTAGTCACCCTAGACTTAAAAGAAGCCTATCTGCACACCCCCATAAGGGAGTCATGCAGGAAATATCTACGTTTCAGGGCGGGGTCTATGCATTATCAGTTCTCTGCACTTCCCTTTGGCTTATCTACTGTGCCCAGGGTATTCACAAATTGCCTGGCTCCAGCCGTTGCTTACTCCAGGCAGAGAAATATCTGTACTTGGATGACTGCCTGATTCAGGCAGACAGCCAGGAGTTGCTGCTTCAGCACCTGACATTTGTAAAAACCTTCTCACTTCATTGGGGTATACCATCAATGAAAAGAAATCACAACTGGTACCCGGTCAAAAGATTGTATTCCTGGGAGCAAGCTTGTACACAACTTCCCAGATGGCATTCCTCACTTCAGAAAAACAGGTGTATCTGACAGACTACTTCAAACAAATGGCCACCAGAACCCAGCTATCTGCAAGAAAAATACTACAAGCCCTCAGGTTCATGGCCTCATGTATTCTGCTAATTCCATATGCAAGACTGCGTATGAGGAAACTTCAATGGTACTTAAAAAGACTTTGATGCCAACATTCTCAGGACCTGGAAACTGTCATTCCTATCATACCTTGTCTAAGGACAGAGTTCCTTTGGTGGGCAGAAACATGTTACAACAACAAGGGACTGCATTTTACTCAATCCCACGCCACCCAGACCCTAAACACAGACGCATCAGACTATGCATGGAGGGCTCACATGGCGGGCAGATGTATTCAGGGCCACTGGAGCCCAAGGCAAATTCTACTGCACATCAACCAAAAAGAGATGCTAGCTGTACAGAATACCCTGACAGCTTTCAGATACCTACTCTTACCAGGACAACTGCTGATAAAAACAGACACCACAGTTATGTGGTACATCAACAAGCGGGGGGATACCATCCTTACCCACTCTGCAGGTTAGCCATGGCCCTGTGGAACACAGCCTTGGACAACCAAGTTCATCTACAAGCTCAATTCCTGCCAGGCAAACAAAATTCACTGGCAGACGACTTAAGCAGAAATCTCCTAGACCCACACAAGTGGAAATATAAGCCAAGCACCTTCAACCTTCTGATCCAGAAATGGGGACTCCAGAGGTGGATCTCTTTGCCTCCCCCGACAACCACCAATTAAGCAAATTATGCACCAGAAACCCTCACAGCAGGGCCTGGAAGATAGATGCCCTATCCTTTCAATGGGAAAACCTCTCAATTTATGCCTTTCCCCCTCTGTCCCTTCTCTCAAGAGTATTACTCAAGATAAAACAAGACAGGCCAAGGGCATTTCTGATTGTCTCGGACTGGCCACGCCATCACTGGTACCCACTCCTGCGCAACCTGACAATGGTGCCACCCTGGCACCTACACCAGAACCCAACTCTGCTTTCTCAGCAGGAGGGACAAATTTTGCATCCACAGTTGCAAACCCTAAATCTTGCAGCCTGGCTTATTCCTTAAACACTCCACCAGCAACCCTAAGCAAACAGGTGCTGGACATCATCCTTGAAGCCAGAAGGCCCAGTACTAGGAAATCCTATGCTGAAAAGTGGAAAATGTATTGTTCTTGGATTCAGTCTAAAGGAAAGGACACAGCACTGCCATCCTTACCTTTAATCCTGGATTATCTAGCAGAACTACTCCACAGAGGCCTAGCCTTCTCCTCCATTAAGATCCATGCCTCTGCCATTTCAGCTCATTACAATACTGAGCCACCTCTATTCTCTCACCCTCTCATCAAACAGTTCCTGAGAGGGGCAAACAACTTAAGGCCACCAAGGAGCGCACCCACCCCAGCTTGTGACCTTAACATTGTACTGGAAAAGCTCACGCTTCCCCCTTTTGAACCAGCTGCTTCAGCAAAGTTAAAATTCCTCTCTTGGAAAACAGCCATCACTTCAGTTAGAAGAGCATCTGAGTTACAAGCACTGATGTCTGTGTAACCCTTCATTATTTTCCATGCTGACAGAGTTTCCCTCAGGACTAACCCTTCCTTTATGCCTAAAGTGGTGTCCAGTGTGGCTCTCAACCAATCCATCCATTTGCCAACCTTCTTCCCTAATCCTCAAAATAAAGAGGAAAGGATTATGCACTCTTTGGATGTGCACAGACAGCTCAGGTTCTATCTTGATAGGACTAAGCCTTTCAGAAAATCTGATCAGCTGGTAGTCAGCTTTGCAACAGGAGCAGAGGGCAATGCCATTTCAAAACAAGTCATTTCCAAATGGATAGCACACTGCATGCATTTCTGCTACAAGCACCATGGAAAACCAACCCCTCAGGGGGTCAGAACACATTCCACTAGGGCCACATCTACCTCTACAGAATTTCTCAGGGGAGTCCCTACCAGGGACATACTGGAAGCTGCTACCTGGAGTTCTGTACACATCTTCACTAAGTATTACCACCTGCCTATATTTTCCAAATCCAGGGCAGGATTTGCTACAGTGGTCTTGCAAGGCCTACTAGCCAGCCCTAACTCTTCTTGACTGCCTCCACCCTTCCTCAGTTTTGGGAATCAACCCAAGTGTGATGACTGCAACAGTGAAACACGAAGAATATAGTACAGTTGTGTACACTTACCATAAATGTAGATGTTTAAGTGTATTCACTGTTGCAGTCTTGGTTTCCCTCCCTCCAGCCCCCTAGTTTTCTCTATCTCTTTATCTCTCCTCCCTATGGCTATTCCTACTGGTATTGGTATTTACTTTTTACTGGTGGTGTTTTCCCCACCATATACTAGCTCCCTATTTGGGGCTCCTAACATTTGGGGCAAGAAAAACTGATATAATGGCGTTGGCTGCCTGTTTTTATACCCCTGATGACCTGATGTCATGGAAGAAGCGACAGCATCTGATGCAGAAATACTAAGTCTCTGGTATTCGGGCCGACTGAGGGCCACCTGCAGGCAGATAACCCAAGTTTGATGACTGCAACAGTGAATAAACTTGAACATCTACATTTATGGTAAAGGTACACAACTGTACTTTCTATCAACCTTCTAAGTTTGTAAGAGCAATATTTAAAATTTGTTCCTATTTTGGGCCTTTGTGCCACTTTTATTGATGGCTTTGTCCAGATTTCTTGCTGTAAGAGGTTGAGAGGTATGCCTAGGCTTGACAGTTGAGTACTCAAAAGCACATTTGCAAGAATTTAGATGCATTTTGCAATAGGTTTACATATACTAAACCTAGCCCAGAACAACAAAACTTTAACTGGTTTAGTCTGTTCAGCAAGAAACTGAGAATCTATGTAGCAACCCCTGAAGTCACTTAAACCACAGCTCTTACTGTCTGTGTAATAGAGGGGGTATGAACTCCACCCAAAAGTTTAGCTTTGCTCTGCTTACATTCATTGATTTTTTTCATAAAGTTAGACCTGTTACCCTGTCATGAATTATTTGGGGCCTTCCTTTATGAAAAATAAAATGCTGAATTTTGACCCCTGCTATATTTTCAAAGGACAATGCTGTGATTCTTAATGCTCAGAGGTTGACCAAGGTTTGAACACAATGGCAACAGTCTATTCTGGCCAAAATCTATACTGTTACATTCATGGATAATCTGATAAGATCAGTGGAACCAGACCCATTTAGCAGTTGATTACAATTAAACTTTCAATATGCAGTAAGTGCATAAACAGTCACTAGGTTAGCTCTGTGGCATACAGGGATAAAGCCTTGAGAATTACCAAGTTGATCTGGGTTTGATTAGTGGCCCATTTCCTGGAGTAACCAACAGGAATGGGACTGGAATAATGAAGCTGTGCCCACTCACCCCTCAAAGTGAAGGGGTAAGGGTTTGGGGATATATTTCAGGAAGTGTGTGGTCTCAGCAGAGACCTGAAACAAATCGGTACATCTGCTAAAAAGGCTTACATCACCCACACAGGTGAAGACAGCCTCTATATGAGTCCATTGCATGTCCATTCTTGATTATAAGCTGGCATATGCTGGGATATTTGGTATAAACGAAGAATCCCATGATGACTGTCTGATTGTGCCTTCACCACACCTGCAGTGCAGTTAAGATAGTCTTCAGGTATCTGGGGTCAAAAAAAGATGCTAAAATAAAATAAAAGATATTTGGAGGCATCTTTGTTTAGCTGGAGTGCTTGTTTGACTTGTTTGCTGTTCTCTGCCTGACTATTGCTGATGTCTGTCTGCATTTGATTTTGAATTGAAGTTTTTCATTTAAGGTTTGGTTGCTTCTGTTTTTTTATCTTTTTCTTATATTGCATCTGTTTCCTTTGCTAGGGTCAGTTAGAAAAGTTTGAAAAGAGTTCCTTTCCAGATAGTGAATAACATGCAGCTAATTAGTGGAAGAAGCTGAGAAATAGCATTCCTCATTTAACTAGAAATATTTGGAGGCATCTTTATTTAGCTGGGGTTCTTGTTTGACTTGCTTGCTGTTCTCTGCATGACGATTGCTGATCTCTGTCTGCATTTGATTTTAACCCACTCACCCACGCGACTGTTGTCTTACTCTTAAACTTGGTGGATTTTGAGTTGATCGCCCGTACTATTAATTTGATTTTGGACATTCCTCCCAGTCCCATCTCATCAGCTCATTCTACTGAGTATGGCGAGATCAGTTGGGAAGCCAAACCCCTTTAGTCTCTTAAACTTGAACTATCTTCTGTGTCCTCCCTTCCCACTTACTGAAAAATGCATGTTATTCAGCTGCTTTTACTGCATCTGTGTTTCGTCCTACTTTATTACTTTATTTTGCTTTTTGCTGCTTGTTCTTAAAGTGTTAGTTGCATTTATTCTACCACACTTATTACTGCTTGTTAGTAGCCTGGTTAAATTGTAACTGTAAGCCTCTTAGTTTTGAATTAAGCACTTGGGCTTCAAGCTAGTTATCTTACATAAGGAAAGTTTGCGGTCTACACTGTTGTGGCAGGAGAGGTAGTTTACATCCTTCTAAGTTGGGAATTGCTGGTTGAAGGCTTATTGTGTCTGTTATTCTGAAAGTGCCTTAGTTCTGGTTTAAGCGCTTGAGCTTCAGGCCACTTATTTTACATTAAGAAGGTTTGTGGTCTACACTCTTGTGGAAGGTGAAGGGTAGCCTCCACCATTCTGAGCTGGAAATTACTGATGAAGGCTTATTGTGGCTGTTATTATAAGTGTCTTTGTTCTGATTTAATCACTTGAGCTCCAAACCAGTTATTTTACATTAGGAAGGTTTGTGGTCTAAACTCTTATGGCAGAGGATAGCCTACACCCTTTTAAGCTGGGAATTGCTGATTGAAGGTGTATTGTATCTGCTATTCTGAAAGTGTCTTAGTTTTAGTTTAAGCACTTGGGCTCCAAATCAGTTATTTTACATTAGAAAGGTTTTTGGTCTACACTTTTGTGGGAGGAGAGGGTAGCCTCCATCCTTCTGAGCTGGGAATTGCTGGTGAAGGCTTATTGTGTCTGTTATTCTTAGTGTCTTTGCTCTGGTTTAACCACTTGAATTCCAAAACAATTATTTTACATTAGGAAGGTTTGTGGTTTACACTGTTGTGGGAGGAGAGTCTTCACCCTTCTAAGCTGGGAATTGGTAGTGGAGGCTTATTGTGCCTGTTATTGTAAGTGCCTTTGTTCTGGTCTATGGTCTGCAGTCTTGTGGCATTATTGTCTAGACATATTTGTTAACTACTAGAGCATCTAGTTTGCTCATAGCTGAGCGTTGTTCATCAAGCTGCTTGTTCATAGGTTTATAGGTGTGTACTAGGCTAATGGCCCTGGAACCTTTACAAACCTAGCCCATAGGATTACCCTGGCATAGTGCCACCCAACCTTAGTTTCCAGTGCCTCTGTCAAGTAGAGCCACTGGAGTGATCCCTGGAGTGAATTTTTATTTCCCATGCACTCATCACGATTTCTCTTGAAGAAGGCCAGTGAGGTGCACTGTCTGACATGTATGGGGAGTCTATTCCATAGCATGGGCAGTCTCTGGGTTATGAAGCTGTCCCTCCAGCACATTCTGTTGATTGTGATAATGAGGTTGAGGTCTGTGGAGTGTGTGGTGTGGAGGGATTGGGATTTCTTTAGATGCAGCATTTCTAACAGAGCTGGGTCAGACATGGCTTCGTAAGTCAAGCAGAAATCGCCTCTAAGTAGGCGATATGAGACAGAGAATAGTTGGAGTTTTTTGAGTCTGTCCATATAGGACAAGTGTTTAAGGCCTAGAATCCTCTTTGTGAGGTATGTTTGTGGCCTCTCCAGTTGTTGCAGGTGTCTAATGAGGTACATGCCAAATGGGGCATTGTACTCGATGATTGGCCTAATGAGGGAATAGTAGAGGGAGACAATGACCTCTTTCTTCCTGGATGCAAAACCCTTAGTAATGAGATGTGCCACATAGAAGGGCTTTCTGACCACAGTGGCAATGTGGTGGTCGAAAGATAGGTTGCTGTCAACCTGTGTTCCCAGATCTCTTAAAATGTCTTTTGTGTTCAGTGGACTACCATTGATGTGGTAATTCATGAGAACTGGGTTTTTCCCAAAGGGGATAACGACACATTTTTTGGCATTGAGCTTAAGGCCATGGTTCTGACACCAGTTGTTGGTCTAAGTGAGCCCTTTCTGTAGGATGTCAACATCACTTAAGGAGTTAATAATAGCTCCCAACTTCCAATCGTCTATGAGCTTTGTCAGCCAGAGTCCCTTCGTGTTGGCCTGGTCTTCAGAGAAGTATATACCAAACAGGAGAGGACCCAGCACTGAACGCTGTGGGGCTCCACTCTTGACTGGTCAGCAGTATGACTTGGAATCAGCTACTTTCACACTGTGGGCTCTATCTGTGAGTCAGTTTGCAACCCACCTAGTAATATAGGTGTTGATGCATAGCTTACTGAGTTTTTCTATGATTCCTGAGTGGGGAATGGTATCAAAGGCCTTGGCCAGATCAAGGTAGGCTGTGTGAACCACCTTGCCTTCATCCACAGCTCTGGTGACTGACTCAAAGAAGTCGACCAAGTTGAGCAGGCATGATCTACCCTTCACAAAACCAAACTGTGTGGGATCCAGAGTTTGGAGATTGCCTATATCCTTGTTTATTAGGTCCATGATGATGCGTTCCATAGCTTTGCATATCAGACTCGTTAGGCTAATGGGGCAATAGTTCCCGGGGTCTGTAGTCACTCCTCCTTTGTGGAGAGGGATGACTGTAGCAGTGTGCCAATTGGTAGGGACAAAGTCTGAGGTGAGGCTGTGATTGAACAGGGCACACAGGTGAGTTTCCAGTTCACTCTGTAGTTCATGTAGAACACAGCCAGGGATATTGTCAGGTCCCATAGAAGCTGTATTCTTGGCCTTGGATAGTGCTGTTTTAACCTGTACAGCAGTAATGCTGGGTGCCTGGCAATCTATAGGTACTTTGGAAGGGGAGAGAGGGGTAAAGTTGGCACTGAATCTGTCGGCCAGTATATTGGCAATATCTGTTGGATCAGTATAGGAGGTACCATTGTGCAGTAGCTCAGAGCAAATATGGGTATTGACATGGAGAGTCTTTACATAACTATAGAAGGCCTTGTGGTTGTCTTTACTATCTGCTGCAATTCTGTTTTCATAGCTAGCTTTAGAGGATTTGATGAGGGATCTCAACCTTTTGTTCAGGCTTATAAGGGAGTTTTTCCAGTCTTGGGACTTCACCTTATTCTGCATCAGTTTCCTCCTTCTGTTGTAGAGTTTTTTTATGGCAGGGGACCACCAGATTGGCTTCCTATTTTTGGAGGAGAGCGTCTTGGTTCTATTGGGTATGGCGAGATCCATGTATTTGTGTACGTGTTCATACAGTGCATTAGTGTAACTATTCTCCATTTGCATGGGTGCCATGAAGTTAGCCACCTCTGTTTTTAGGAGTCCAAAGTTAGCTTTGAATAAGTTTTTCATGGTGGTTACCTTTACAGGAGTGGGGTGGTGGGAGGGATGTGGATTTCCAAGGTGATTAGTTTGTGGTCAGATCTAACCAGTCTTATTGACTTGTTCAATATTTAAGTTTACCTCACTCCTACTAGATCAATGGCCATAGATATGCACTTCCCAACTCTCTCTGTGGCCAGTCTAGTTGAGTTGGGTATGCTGAGGCACTGTAATAATTATTGTTTATTGCCTAAAATATCATGTCAAACATGAAAAATAGAGACAAAAACAGATCGGTTTCGGCTAAAAAGTTAACATAGCCTTCATCAGTGTTATACAGAGCATGACTTGAATAACTCCATTTTATAGTAGACATGTTAATAATCTGACAAATCATTCATCATTCACAAATGCTCATTAAGTCCCGGTGTAAATAACCAACCCAGTTTTATAATCCATTTCTTTTCTTAGAATTCAATATAGTATGCCATCTGGCTTTATTCATCTTGTTGCCCATAATTTTATCAATCACTATGAATCTGAAAAGAAGCATTTTTGTGTATTATTGTATGTTTGTAGAAGGCATTGCTGGTCTTTTTAGTTCTCATATCACTAAGATGTTCTGATATGTGTATGTGAAGCCATGCTCTGTATAACACTGATGAAGGCTATGTTAACTTTATAGCCAAAACCGGTCTGTTTTTGTCTCTATTTTTCATGTTTGACATGATATTTTAGGCAATAAACAATTTGCCATAGTCTGCTGGTTCATTACTTTAATATTGGATTGCTACTTTTGGAGCCGTGCAGTTGCCATACGCGCAGGGACTCCTTTGCTCTTCCACTCTGATAATTACCTCAGGTACACTGACTACCCACTTATTCTTAATAAAACAGATAGTGTATGCTAGAGCTATACATGTACTTTAACACTGGAGGTAAAACTGTCTCATACAACCAAAACTAATCCAATAGAGGTTGTCAGTGACACTTGCACCACACCTACTGCACAGGGTAAAGACCCTACACACAAAACTACTTATGCTGAGGCACTCAGAGGTAACCCTCCTAAGGAGAGTAACCTCATGAGTAAGGAGAGAGTCACAGTTCACTGCATCCATCCAGTCACACAGGCACTCAGGTCATTGAAGCACAGGTACCAGTATGACTTTGTCATAGTCAATGTTTGTGTTAATGACTTGAGATGTATCTCCCTTGACTATATGAAGTGAGACATGATTGTGCTCACTAATTATGTATCCCAGGCAGGTATGAGCCTGGAGATGAACAGCATACTGCCTTCTCCAAGGATGATGCCACATGACCAACAGAAAATTATTGATTTTAACAATTGGCTTAGCTTTTGGTGTCAATCCAGTTGGGTTACAATATTTGAAAGTCCGGGAGGACATGGTTGACAGACCACACTGCTTTGCCAGGGATCCTCTGCACTTATCCCTTTTAGGCTTTCTGATATTATAAAAGACCTTTTCAACATACATAGTGCCTTTTTTAGTCAATGCCAAACTGATAAACCTACTGACTTAACTGAACCTATGAAGGAATATCTGAAGATGGTAATGCTCAATGCTAGAAGTTTTAACAAGAAACTCCACTCCCTGCAAGCCTTCCTGTCCCTGGAGAATGTAGACAAGGTTTAAAGTTGCTGAGAGTACCCCATCAATGAAAGGTTATAATGCCTTTCACACCTTTAGACCAGCTACTGTACATGAGGGAACTAAAGGTGTAGGAATGTCATCTATATTAAGACTAATCTCACATCCAGACTAGTTAAAGTGTATGACCTGCTGCAACTCATACGTGTGAGGGCTCACCATAAACAGGGTGCAGTACCATATCCTTGCAACATATAGGTCCCCCTTCCATCTTCCAGAAAACCTATACTACCTATCTCAATATACTAGAGTCCCTCAGCACTCAACCTGATACGATATTCATGGGGATCTCAACTACCCCTCTATAGACTGGGAATCCTACACCACTTCTAATGCACAAGCCCAGCGATCCCCAAACTTTGTTAATACTAACATCCTGGAACAGTTGCCTCATTCTCCTACCAGGGGTACAAACATCCTTGACCTTGTACTCATGAACATGTGTGGGGGGGGGGGCAATATTCCTCACCCAGTGTAATATCTTTGCATGTCGTATCTGACCATAAGGCAGTATTACTTGAAAGAAAAGTTAAATCTGGGGATCCAGCAAAACCAAAAACCTTTAGGAACTATTCCAAGGCTAACATCCCTCTACTAAGCAACACCTTGGCTAAATTCCAAGCATCCCCAAGCCCAGTAAAGACCATAGAATACACTGAGCTATTGACAAAATCTCTGTATATCTGTACATCAACATATGTACTTATATAAATCATAGACAAAGTCCCACCCTCCCTCCCAAATTGACAAGCCGTCAAACTGCTGCTACTTCCCACCCTACATAGCTGTATGTATGGTACCTTCACTACCAATCTAACTGCTGTATCTTGGATACATTAAAGGAAAATGTGCTAAACAACAGTAGGCTGTTTGTTCTGAAGTGCGCTACTGCACCAATTCATCTGGAATTCTAAAGTGTCTGGGCAAACTAATGTTTATGAGACTCATTTAACATGTTTCTGCTGAATGCAGTTGTAGTGTTTACTGATGAAGAGCTTAACCTGAATTCGACAGTCTGAAACTGTACTGATGTACTGATCCATTTATTACGTCTTGAACTGGATTATGGAGGTAGTGGTGGTCTGTGACCCACCCATGCAGACACACCTCATACACCACACCCCCATCCTTACCTATACCAAATTCAATGACTGCTATAGCCTTGTGTTCATATATGTGACTAGCCTCAGTTTAATTCATAATGAAAAAAGTGTCTGTTAGATGCTGTGTATGTATGCATTCTATACAGCCCAGACTTCCAGGTCTCTATGTTGAGTAGCAGGTTTTCCAGTCACTAACCTTACCGAGGATGAGTGGGAAACATGTTTGCATGTCTTTAGGGGTGACAGACTGGCAGGTGACAAGGCTGATTTAAGAAATGGTTGCTCTTTTAGGATATTAACATAGATATCATTTGTCTCATTACACTGTTAATTTAAGAAAATTATAGGCTTAAAATATATTTTTCGAACAGCAATCAGACTAATTTTATAGATAACTATTTTCTCTAGAGATCATATTACAAATGAAAGAACGGCGTTGATATAATATGGCAGTTATTAATAGCCTTTTCCTTCTTCATACATGCACCTCTTGTTATTTTTATGGTTTTGTGATTTTCTGTTGCATAATGTGTATGTTTTTTTTGAAAATATTTTCTAATAAAAAGATGTAAAAGGTTGGATTTTTTTTTAACTTAGTGCAACCTTCTGGATAGTTTTTTTATAAGTTAGATGCATTACAAAGCAAAGTCCTTCCCCCTCTTCATTGAGGGTCTGGGGAAATCACTCCACTTCTCACATTGTGTATTGAGTGCTCAGTCTTTTAGCAATGTTCGCGTATTTATATGATGTGCTCCATGTTTCTGACCCCTCAGCTTATCTGAGCTGAGATTTTAGTACTTTAACTCAGGTTGACTCAGTCTTTCTTCATGCATACATTTCACATAATTGCAAGGATAATGAACAAGCTTCCTGCAGTGTACTCTGACTTCCTGGATCTCTTGGTAACTGAAGTGTTTAGCGATGTTTCTCTGAAGGCTGCTGTGTGTGTATGTCCTGGCAAATCAACATGCAGCAGCTGTCTGCTCCAGATGCTCTGTTATAACTTTGTGTTATAATTCTCACATCTTTGCAGACGGAGCACAGAGGTAACGGTCTTCAAGCTGCTATTTTTATTTTAGTTTTGCTTCAGATAATGCACTAGTTGGTTTTAGGTTTTGCAGAAAGTGTGTTTATCTAAAGTGAGCGAGGGAATTAAAAGAATTCCTTTAATTTACAGGTCTAGAACATTTAATCTAAAAATTTTTAAATAAATAAATAGTCACAAAATATCACAATACAAGATATTTTGAGATACAAACATTTTCCATGCTAAAGGCTATTTCATCTGAATAAGACTAATATTGTATAGTACCAAGAAGGTGTAGTTTTAGTCTGAGCCAGAAGTGGCTGTAGCAGTGTTATTGGGTTCAGTTCTAGCCATAACACTTTGGACTAGATGGCCAGATCCAAACTTCCATGAGAAGTTGTAGTAGTAACTGGGATGGTAGACAGATCATGTGATATTTTACATGCATGCCTAGCCTTATGGGTACACTTAAAACTACACTGCATGATGTATTACATCCCTCTTCTTAAACTGCATTTTCAGTTATACAGAGAATATTTAGCACTATACCCTATACTAAACTAGGGACATCACATGATACATAGTGAAATGATTTATAAATGCATGCAGATATAACACAAAAATATGCAATAAGAATTTGCAATAACTAGATAGCAGCAATGTAAATCTGTCATATTATCACAAAATCATTGCATCTGAATGACTTTGTTATTGATCCCCCAAATATAGATACTTTAAAGTGTTGGGGTCATAGAAGGGTACAAGAATTGTGTCTACCAATGTGTCAACATAAGGTACTACATTGTCTTCCAGTATTATAGATGACAAATGGACTAGCTTAATGTCACAGTCAGGGTAAGTGTCTGTTTCAGAAGCAGTGTCTGTCCGGCAGCGATGACACTTCTTGGCTAGAACTATACAATACCATGCAATCTTTTCAGACATGTCAGTATTCTGAGATGAGAACAGTACAGCTCTGTATAAATGCCTTAATTACATCTGAGACTCATACTATCCTTTGTCTCATCTTTGTGTGATTGTTCGATTGACTGCAACAACTTCCCATTGTTCTGAGTGTTTGTTAACTGGATTCTGAGTTTGCACTATCTGTTCTGCCCTCTTGGTAGACAGTGTTTTTAGCTGAGCCATTGCACATTAGCCATTTCTGTAACTGAAAATGCAGATGAGGTAAGTAACTTTGTCTGTATTCTCCTTCTTATCAATGACTGAGAAGCAGACATTCCTACTAGTTGCTGTGGAGTAGTACAATACTCATTCATAGGTAGGTACTAGGCTATCAGCCCAAGGGCCTAAGTAAGCCTAGCCAACAAAGTTCCCTGGCTTACGCCAACCCAAGAAAGTTAATTTCCTGTGCCCCTGTCGAGCAGAGCCAGAGAAGTGATCCTCGAGGTGTATTTCCTATTTCCCATCCACTCATCAAGATTTTTCTTGAAGAGTGTTAATGAGGAACTTTGCTTGACATAGATGGGTAGCTTGTTCCAGAGTTTGGGAAGTCTCAGGGACAGGAATCTATCCCTCCAGTAAGTCCTGTTTATTGTGGTGACAAGGTTTAGGTCCCTAGAGCATGTAGCTCGGAGGGATTGAGATTTCTTTAGGTGTAGCATGTCCAACAGCTCTGGGTTTGACATAGCTTTATATGTTAGGCAGAGATCACCTCGGAGTAGGAGATATGCTACAGAGTAAAGCTGGCGTTTTTTGAGATGATCAGTGTAGGGCATCTGTTTGAGGCCAGTAATTCTCTTTGTGAGGTACTTCTGTGGCCTTTCCAGCTGCTGCAGATGTCTTGTGAGGTACATTCCAAAAGGGGAGTTGTACTCTATAATGGGTCTAATGAGTGCCGAGTAGAGGGCAATGACCTCTTTTTTCTTGGATGAGAACCCTTTTGTGATGAGGTGTGCTATGTAGAAGGATTTCCTGACTACTGTGGCAATGTGATTATCAAAGGAGAGACTACTGTCCACCAGGGTCCCAAGGTCTCTTATCACACATTCGGTGTTAAGAAGACTGCCGCCTATGTGGTAGTTCATGGGTACAGAGTTTTTACCAAAGGGGATAATAATGCACTTTTTGACATTGAGCTTGAGGCCATGGCTCTGACACCAGGCATCTGTCTCAGTGAGGCCCTTCTGTAGGATGTCCACATAATTTGGGGACTTGACTATAGCTCCTAGTTTGCAGTCATCTGCGAACTTCATTAGCCAGAGGCCTTCTGTGTTAGCCTGTACTTCAGAGAAGTAGATACCAAACAGGAGAGGTCCCAGAACTGAACCCTGTGGTACTCCACTTGTCACTGGTTTGAGTCAGATTTGGAGTCTGCAACTTTTACAGTGTGGGTTCTGTCAGTGGGTCAGTTAGCAACCCATCTTGTCACATAGGGATTTATACCTACTTTAGTGAGTCTAGCTGTAATTCCAGAATGGGGGATGGTGTTGAAAGCCTTAGCGAGGTCAATATAGGCTGTGTGAACCACCTTACCCTCATCTACGGCTTTGGTGACTGCCTCAAAGAAGTCGACCAGGTTCAGGAGGCAAGATTTGCCTTTCACAAACCCGAACTGGGTGGGGTCCAGAGTTTGGAGGTTACCAATGTCTTTGTTTATGAATTCCATGATGATATGTTCCATGGCCTTGCAGACGAGGCTCATCAGGCTAATAGGGCGATAGTACCCAGGATCAGTGGTGGTTCCCCTTTGTGGAGTGGGATAACTGTTGCAGTGCGCCATTCAGAGGGCACAAATCTTGACGTGAGGCTATGATTGAACATGGTGCTTAGGTGGGGAGCCAGTTCATTCTGAAGTTCATGTAAAACGCAGCCTGGGATGTTGTCCAGTCCCATGGATGCTGTATTTTTGGCTTTAGAGAGTGCTGCTTTTACCTGTGAAGTTGTGATTACAGGGACTCTGCATTCTTCCTTTATAGATATGGGCCCTTTAGGGGGTGAGAGGGGGGTAAAGTTAGCACTGAACCTATCTGCCAGGATGTTGGCAACATCAGTTGGTTCTGTAATTTATGTGCCATTGTGCTGTAACTCAGAGCAGATCTGGATGTTGCCATTGAGATTCTTGACATAGCTATAGAATGCTTTGTGGTTGTCCTTAGAATCAGTGGCAATCTTGTTTTCATAGCTAACTTTGGAGGATCTTATAAGGGATCTCAGCTTCTTGCTGAGGCTGACCAGGGAGCTCCTCCACTCATGGGATTTTACTCTCTTTTGCAACAGTTTATTCTTTCTATTGTAGAGTTTGTTTATGGCAGGGGACCACCAGATTGGCTTCCTTTTTTTGGAGGATAGCATCTTGCTTCTGTTTGGGATAGCATGATCCATGCACTCGTGTAAGTGCTTATAGAGTGCATTTGTGTAGGATTCAGCAGTCATAACTGTATTGTCCATCTGCATGGGTGTCATGAAGTTCACCACGTCTGTCTTAAGAAGCATGCAGTTGGCTTTGTAGAAATTTTTTACCATGGTTTCCTTAATAGGGGGTGGGGGCAATATGTGGATATCTTGGGTGATTAGCTTATGGTAGGATCTGACCAACGAGGAGTTGACTTCAGGTGTGGAACACCAGTCACTCATGTTGGTAATGACTAGGTCTAGGAAATTGTTGCCCCTGGTGGGGGTGTGGATAAGTTGATCCAGGGCATTGGAATTTATGAATTCCAGAAAGCGCTGAGTGAAGGAGTTGGTACATGAGTAGTTTTCCCAGTTAATGGTGGGGTAGTTGAAATCGCCCAATATTAGGGTGTTTGCTTGAACCCTAATATTTTCCAGTATATCAAGAAAAGAGGAGTGGGAATCCTGGGGCATGGTGGGGGATCTGTAGCAAGCTACAATTTGGATTGCAGTTTTGCCCAGAGTTAGTTACACTTGGATAACCTCGGCTGCATTATGCTGAGCAACTAGCCTGGAGGTGTGGATATCCTTAATGAATATAGACACACCTCCGCTTTTGGTGTTCCGGTCCAGGTTAGATGGCCGAAAAGTGTGGTATGAGTTATAGGCTGGTAATGCAGGGGTGATCTCTGGAGCCTTGAACCAGGTCTCAATCACTGCACAGACATCAAGGTTCTCCATTTTAAGGAGTGCCTCAAGTGAGTGCATTTTGAGATTTAGACTTCTAGCATTGAGTAGCATTACCCTCAGTTTTTGCTTGCCTGTTCCTGTTGTGGTGGTGAATTTGTCATTTGAACCTTGCCTAAAAAAGGCACTATAGGGGCGGCAAGAGCCTTTCCCAGTATCTGGAATCCCAGGGGTGACAGGTGCAGACCATCTCTGGCAAAGCATCATGGTCTGTCGACCATGTCATCCCAGGCAGACAGATACTGGATACCCTTAGAATGACACCAGAAGCTTAGCCAATTGTTGAAGTCAGTCATTTTGTCCTTGTACTGCAGTATCATTCTGGGCGATGGCAGGATGCTACTCATGGCTAGGGTCATACCTGCCTTGGCTACAAGATCAGAGAGTTCTTCCATGTCTCTTTTCATGTAGTCCAAGGAGGTACATCTCAGGTCATTCACACCAACATGGACAATCACAGAGTCATATTTGTACTTGTTGTGGGGTGACCTGAGTGCGTGGGTTATGTGGTGGATCCTGGCACCCAACAGGCAGCTGACAGTGACCTTCTCCTTGTTTAGCCTGGTGAGTGGGACATCAGTGTGCCTGAGTATAGAGTCACCTATGACTAGTGTGTTGGGTATGTATTTTTGCCTTATGGGCTGTGGTTGAGTGGCACACTGAGTCTGTGAGCTGTGTGTCATTTGGGTTGTGTTGGTGGTGGGAGGTTGCTTGCATTTCTGATTTGGAGGTCTCTGTTGCTTGAGCAGATTATTATTGAGAGCCTCCGCGAATGTTTTTGTGTTTCTATGTGTGGATTTTGGTGGTGTAGGTTTAGTTGGACTATGTGATGAATGTGGTGTGGTGCAAGTGTTTACCTTCTCCTCTTGACTATCAAGTTCAGTCTTGGTTGGAGAGAGCTTTACCTCCAGTTTGTCTAGATACTTGCATCTCTCACAGGTTGTAGTGTTGGGTGGTAGGAGGAGAGGGTTGTCTGTACACATGAGGCAATTGTTACATTGCCCCAAGATGACCAGATTCATCAGATAGACAGGAGAGAACACTGGGAGCTGACCCTTGGACATGCCTGAATAAAAAAAAATGACCTCTAGACAAGTGAGGAAAGTGAGTACAGGAGCTGTTTTTCTCTAAGCAAGTGAGGAAAGTAAATACCAAAACTGTTTTCCTCTAGGTAAGGAGGAAGGGTGAGTGCTGTAGTAATTTGTAGTTTATTTAGTCCATACAAGTTCTGAACAAGTGCTGAGCACAGACAAGCAAATTCAAGTGCTAAAACTTATCTGATTTGTAACTAGTAACACATTTTGTCTTGATATTTGAAACCGTTTGTGTGACCTATGAACCTATGTTTCAACTTGTTTACTAAACTGTGGATGCCTTGTTGAAGACATTATATGTTGAAATTCCCAAACTGTTCCAATATTATGTAATTTTATATTAACTGTGTTTGTGGAGCTTTTCTCCCTGGTCCTCCATTGAAAATGGGTTCTTCTTGGCCCAGTGGAATTTCCCAGTAAACAAATGCCAATAAATAAATAAATAAGCATTGAAAAAGTGTAAAATTCTTGACTGATGAGCTGTGTTCCAGTATCAGAGAGTTTGAAGGATACCGTACCATGAAAATAATGGATTTCATCAGTGTAATAGATGGCTGTGATGAAGGTTAATCACATCTGAATGTTCTGAATAATAAACAATATAGATGAGATACTGAATGTTCTTTAAGTGAAGCACATCAATTACTGCTTGACTCCATTTTCTGTCATGTATTTCATCAGGTATCATAAAATCATTAGTGTTGCATTTGTGAAGCGTATTTAAGATTTAACTTTTTTTAACCATAATATTAAGCTAGAGACCTTCATACTTGGAGATGTAAATTATCGATTGGAATAAAATCAACAACTCTAATCCCACCAAAACCATCAATCGATTTAACTATACCCAACTAACTAACTCCATTACCAGACCCAATAAAACAAACCCCCAGATACCACACTACACTGGATCCTAGTATCCCATCCTAATAGTCTTAAACTCTGGCATTATACCTGACCCTATAGGAGACTACTTGACAGCTTTCATACACCGAGCTACCCACTCCTCTCCTCACCTACACCAATATATTCACACATGTAACCTCACAAACTTTAACCCCACTATTTTCTCTGACTCCCTAAAACAAACTGGAATCCCCTAAAAACTCTTCCACTAGACAATGCTGTAAAATTTTTCAACTCAACCTTCTTTAACATCCTCAACTTTCTAGCTCCACCAAGAACAAAAAGAGTAAAAACCAAGACCGCCCCATGGCTAACCAAAGATACCAAAAAAACGTATGCTACAAAGAGATAAATCCTGGAAAACATACCATAAAAACAAGCAGCCAGAAACTTTTCTTAAACATAAACAACTCCGCAACCTCACTAAAAAACAAATCATCAGAGGCAAAAAGTCCTACTATATCAAACTCCAATCAAAAAACCCGAAACATTTCTGGAATTCCATTAATTCACTTCTCATCCCAGGTACCAAAAACAACCCCTGCCCTGACACCAGCAAATGTGATCCTGAAATAGCCTCTCTGTTCAACTCCTTCTTCACCAATTCCACAGGAGAACTGACCAAGACCTTCCCTAACAATAACCCTTCCCCTCAACCTATCCAATCTTCCTCATCGTCTGCAACACCCTCTGCCCCCAATCCTCCTCCAATATTTGAACGTAAACCCATCTCAACCTCCCACGTAAAAAAAATACTCTCTAAATTAAAACCATGCTCCAATGCCCCTGACAATATCCCATCTTCCTTCCTAAAAATAGCAACAGATGGTATCACTCTCCCCATTAGCATCTTGATCAATAGATCCATGCAGGAATCTTATGTGCCTAAATTATGGCATGCTGCCTTTATTCTACCTCTCCATAAAGGAGGCAAAAAGAATAGCATCTCTAAGTACCGCCCAATAGCTATCTTCTCCCCAGTCTCAAAACGTCTGAAAAAATGCATCCACCTTCAGCTTATGCCATTCCTAGCCAATCACCAACTAATCACTCCAACCCAACACGGCTTCCGACATGGCCATAGTACTATGACTGCCCTTCTCTCCTTCTTGGACACAATAAATCTTGCCTGCGACTCTGGAAAAATAGTATCAACAGTTCTACTAGATCTGTCCAAGGAATTCGATACCATCTCCTACACCCATCTCTTGAACCATCTTTCTAACCTTAATCTCTCCCAGAATACCTTATCCTTGTTTTCAAGCTACCTCTCTGACAGGTCTCAAGCTGTGACATGGGGGAAAGGCATCTCAACCTTCCTTCCTACCCCCACTGGGGTCCCCCAGGGATCCATACTCTGTCCAATGCTATTGACCAATGATTTCCACAAAGCCATACCCAACACCAAAATTGTACAATATGCAGACAATTTAACTTTAGTCTGCTGTGCCTCTAACCTCTCAGAGCTTCAAACAGTGACCCAAACTGCTTTCTCCACCACTGAAAACTGGATGCTCTAAAACCACCTCTCGCTAAATGCCAAAAAATCCAAAATACTATTATTCTCTCCCTCAAAAGCTTCCCCTCTTGATAAAAACTCGTTCCAAATTATTAGCCAAAACAACTCTACTATAGAGGTTGTTCCCTTCTCTAAACTACTTGGGGTTACTATTAATGAACACCTAAAATTCGACATTCACATCCAGCAAAACATTAAGAAAACCCATATAAAACTTGATATGCTATACAGAAACATCCACTTTCTCTCTCCTTCCACCAGATAAACTCTCACCACTACCTCTCTACTCTCCTCACTAATATATGGTGCTCCTCTACTAACAAACTTATCTGCCTCTCTCTCTCCTCCAAATTGCAAGTCTGTTATAATAAGATTTCTAAATTTGTAACCAAAGTCACATTCTCCTCCCATCATTGTACTGCCCTTCATTTGTTAAATTGGCTTGAACTCTCCAACCATCTAGACTATCTCCAAATTAGTACAGCCCACAGACTAATTTTTCAACCTACTAAGTGCCCAGCACTAACCAACATCCTTCAACCTTACACCCCCTCAGAGAACTCTAAGATCTACTCAGCAAAACCTAATCACTGTCCACAAACCCAATCGTCCTGCTGGTCAGCTTCTTCTATCCTTTTCCTTAGCTAAAAAATGGAATTCTCTTCCTTCCTCTCTAAGAACTTGTGAAAACTTTGAAAACTTTAAAACTCAGCTACATTCCTACCTTTCCTCTAACAGGAAATGCAACTGCACTCTCCCCACCTAGCCTAATAATCACTCCACCCCCCTTAAACTCCTGACTAACTCTGAGTACAAGCTAACCTAACATAAATGTACATATTGTAAATAACATAATTGTACATATTATAAATAACCCATCCCACCTTTCTTTCTCTCTCTCTTTTCCTTCTAAGTTTTTATTCTCCCTCTCAATTAAGTTACCACTGCCATCCTAAATATTTAGATACTATGTAACCAAAGAATTTATTCCTGTTCTCTAGTATGAAATGAAACTGTAATTGTGTCTTCTTTACCATGATTGTATATGTAACTAAACTATGTAATGCGAAGCTTTTCACCCTGGGCCTCCACTGAAAACGGGCTCCCTGAGCCCAGTGGACTTCCCCGGTCATCAAACTGGAAATAAATAAATAATAAATAAATAGTTATTTGACAACTAGGTAAGAAGGCTAATGTTAACCATTTCCAGCCACAATCCTTGCCACAAAGGTAAAAATAAAGGTAGTATATACATATATAATTTACACTGTCCATTTAAACATTAGGACTTTGGCAAGTGAGAGGAAATTAGAGTAAACAGAGGAAACCCAGCCAGACAGAAGAACATGACATCCACAATGACATAGCTAGAGATTAGGAGCAAACTCCAGTAATCTTGAGTTGTGCGGTATCAGTACTACATACTGTAACATCCTTTACAAAATGGCAGAGTATAAATTTGTGAGATAGGGAGTCTGACTGTTGGCAGCAAGCACTGACATAGAATTTGGAAACTGGGGGTGGATGACATACAGTGAACATGAATTTGGGAAGTGGGAGGGTGAGCCTAGATAGTGAGTAATAAATATGAACTCATGAAGCAGAACGGGGTGACTCTGTATAGCAGACGCTGAACATGAATTTAAGAGATGGGAAGCAATCCTGGTTCAGGAAGTATTAAATGTGAATTTGTCAAGTGGGCGACCCTGGACAAAATTAGTTCAGAAAATTTTGGGGGAGGCGGGTTGTGAGCTCACCATAGATGGGAGGGATCTGTTCATGGATTCTGAGATGTAAACATGAATTCAGGAGATAGGAGGAGATGACTCTGAGATGTAAACATGAATTCAGGAGACAGGAGGAGATGATTCTGAGATGTAAACACGAATTCAGGAGACAGGAGGAGATGATTCTGAGAAGTAAACATGAATTTAGGAGATAGGAGGAGATGACAGTAAATTTTTAAGGATGACTTTCAGAATATGCATCTTATAGTTATACATATTAAAGTTTTTAGTTGAAATTGTTCAATTTTATCTCAATAGATAATTATTGCAGTTACTATCCACTTTTCTTGTTTCTAAAATGGAAATGTCCAGGGGCATTAGATGAGCTTCCATAACTAACATTTTGCAAATTTGCTGTAAAAACATTGAACTCATAACTTTGGCATTTAACAATATTTTGGGAAAGAACTCTTTTATAATTTTTGGACAGAACTTTTATAATGTCCTTTTTACAATTGTACAACGTGAATGAAATCTGAAGTTTTATCACACAATTCCATCAAAAAAGGTGATTTTGTAGTCCTTATGCGAAAATATCTTTAACTACCTGAAGCAATATTCTGGGGTGGAAATGTGCCCAAACAGAACATTTGCTGATATTTTAGTTCCAATGGATAGTATTTTGCAAATTTGTTGTAAAGATGTTAGATCCTAGTAAAATTACCAGGAAATGCTCATGAGGTTAAATTCATACTTATAACTTTGGTATGAAGGACACAGGAAATGCTTGCAAGGTTAAATGCATGCATATAACTCTGGTATGGAGGACATCATTTTCAGTATACTAATATCAGAATGTTATTCTGCAAGTCCATCTTAAAAAAAGACAGTTCCATGGTGATTGTGAAAAATGACCTTCCTACTCATATAGTAAGGTTGGCAGGTCCATCATCAGCAAGCATATAGGTGACCAGCAGTGTTCCCCAGGGCTCAGTACTGGGACTTCTAGTATTTGGCACATACATCACAGATCTCCAAATTACAAACGGAGCTCTCTGGCTAACCAAGTTTGTGGATGACTGCAAACTGTGTTTCATTCTCAATGATACTCAGGAGCTCCATTTCAAGCTCACATGTCAGTGACTGGTGTTTAAAAATATTAAAACTAAATGCTAAAAAATGCAATATCATCACATTTAGTGAACAGTCCCTTCATTGTATAGCATCGACAGCATCACACTTCAAACTTAAAAGTGTGGTAGGAGACCTTGCAGCATGGCAATTAATTCACTTGCCTTTGATCATCTTTTTGCTACAGTAGCTAGGAAATCTTTTCACCTGGCACTGCTAATTGCAAATTGTATTCCATCCAGATTCAAGGAAGTTCTTACCCCTCTGTATTATGGATTGATCATACCTATTATCAGATACAATGCTCCTTTTGGACTGTATCTTACTAGGCATTACTAGCAACTGAAAAGACCTCACAGTTTCCTAAATAAAAAGATTATGGGCTTAAAAGATAACAGTTACCAGGAGAGGCTGGAAGTACTGTTCCCTTACTCAGTGCTCTATAGACAATTTTCCCTAGTTTTTTGGCCATTAGGGATGCAAAAGTTCAAGACCTCTTGTAGCTCCATAAATCAAACAGTCCCACTAACACTAGAGCCAGGGATCCAAACTTGCCAATAAACAAACCATGGTTTAATGACAAATTACCCCTTATCTGAAACATTCTTCCACTCCAAATTAAGCAATGCTTCCTTCAAAAATTAGTTAGACCACTGTATGGCTATCCACAAATACAGTCATTGTATGACTTGCTTGCTGTTCCTTGAAAAAGGAGGAATTGTCTGAAGTTGGTTACTGTAAAGACATACATGGCCACTGGGCCCAGTTGCCTTGCATGTTTTATGAGTGTATGCTGCCAAACAAGCCATATTGTGATGCTAGGGTGTGGCCTAACATCTTTAACACAGAACATGTTTACAGAACTACTGATACTTTCAGGACCAAGAGTTATGAACATGATGAAACTGCCATAATTATTTTGTGTGGGAGTATTATTTTCTTGATATAAATTATTTACAATAGTTAAATAAAATTAACAAAGGTATTTGATACTGACATAGTATCACAGTATGATAAAATCAGAGAGCTGAAAAACGTATATAGAGAGAACTGCAGTAGGAAGCATTTATATACTACACTCTGCAGGATTTATTGGTGCACGTAATAAGTTGTGATATAGTTATTAAAACTTTTACAATATATACATAGCTAGGAAATTTGTATTTACTGCCTGTGTCGAGAGACTGACAGTAAATATTCAATGATTTGGAGTGAGCTGTACCACCTCCAAGTTGTGAGACATTTGATTGGTCACTGCACTTTGGGAAAAAAGGTCCCGGAAATGCACAAAATCAGTGGCACGCATAATCAGCCAATGGAATTCAGGAACTCATAAAAACAAATCAGCTAAGGGATTTTTTTAAAATCTTTTCAACTGAACTTTAGTATGGGTTCTCATATAGCGCAGCTGAAACAATTATAGGCCAGTAGGGAACAGACACAATATTTAGCTCACATATGGTTCACAAACCTTAACTTCCTGGATTTTCTTCCTGATTTGTCCTCAGCCAGAAACCATCATGTGTTCACTAGCTGGACCAATCACAACTCACTGGTACATTTCTGTTGGGGTAATAGATCCACAGAGCCACAGAAAGTATTTCTTTCTGCTGTAACTGCAAACATATGCTTGGTCACTGAATATTCTTGTCTTTCAAAAGTCCCAGTCACACATTTAGGGCTGCAAAATGAATTTCTGAGCTATTACTTTTATTTTTCAAGCATTATTGATACAACTTTTTTTAGGGAAATGACAACTAGCCATGAGGCATATGGGACAGGCTCCTAAAGTGTTGCATCAGTACAGATTTTTGAAAGGTACAGTTGAGAAACGCTAGGAGGCTGTTTACTAAGGAAGCAAGTAAAAGGATAGTGTAGTATGTCTGATAAGTGCTAGAGGACTTGATGTCATTCCAAAGAAATCTAAGAAATCATTAAAGTTACTTTATTATAGATTTCCTCTGTCTAGATTTATGAATAAAACAAATACGCAGAAGAAGGACTGTCACGGGTGTGTAGCTCTTTCTGAGCTCATGATGCATGTTTCCAGAAGATGGGAAGGCTATAATCTGAAGTTGCTATTAAAAGTATATAAATGCTTCATACTGGGACTATAGAATCAGATATTATTTAATTTGGTTAAACTAAGCTTGACATCTGATTCACTATCATGGGGATTTTCTGACAAAAGTGAACGATTAATACATATGAAACAGGAGAGCACAGAGTCAGTGGTGAATTTGCTGCTGTGCCATGTGATGCATTTAGTAAGTGAAAACATTTCTTCCACACAGACTCGGAGATCACAACAATTAAGTGACTTGGAAGGCAAGGCTGAGAGTAGAAGATTATCTGACACTGTCAGAGTTTGGTAAGAAAAATTATCTGTGTAGAGGCAGAACAAAAGGCAGAGGCAGAGAAAAATGAAACCAACTGATAATATATGGGTTGCTCAGTAAAAAAATGGCTTCCAGAATCTATTTGTAATTCTGTGCAGCACAGCAGTTAAGGAAACTTCCATTTTTAGAACAGATGGCACGATTACATTTTTAACCTAGTTTCTTTTTTTATTCTGGATACTTACTTTGACAAGGCAGTTATGACTCAGAACCTAGAACATTTGGAATGTATTCTTATGACTCAGATATGCTTAAACATCAAAGATCAATACAAAAAGGTACCAGCAAGCCACTGCTGCCATCATATTTTGTTGATTTACTTGTTCTGTGCAGATGTCCCAGTTAAGCTGCTGTTCTTACTGCAGTGTCTGTTTAGCCACTTGTGTTATTTACCATAATACTTGCCAAAGTGAAGATATATGTACAAGAGCTGTTGCAGACACTGTGGGTGTTGAGCACAGCAGTCCCATATCCAAATGCAAATACTAAAACAGACATCAATTTCACTGTCTACTTGATAGCGGCAAACACACTTTTGATTTTCACACTGATGTCAGGGGTTTTGCTTTCCCATTAAAATCTCCTTAATGGGGGTTGGTAGACAAGTCAATGCAGATTAAATTGCTTCACTCTGTCATTTGTGGCAAGACCCTGAAATAATTGAAATGCCTTCTTAATTTTGACATTTGAGTGTCTGAAGTAGGACATCTCTTGTCACTGTTGTAAAACTAAGAAAAAAATGTGACAGCTGAGTTAAAGACAGATTGTTAATTAGTATTAACTGCTCCTAGCACAGTACATTGTATAACCATTAGCAAGCCTGTACTCCGGATTGGTTACTGCTGCTCAGATTTGGAAGCCAAACTTTCTGCTCTCTTTGGGCTATAGGCAGACGTTATCAGACTCTAAGCAAAACTAGCAAAGATTTTAAAGCCGTATATGTTCTCAAGAAAATGTGTGGTCAGCGGCAAAGGGATTAGATCTTAGAGAAATGAGGGGGTGGCCAATAGGCACACGCTTCCTCTGCCTGAGCAGTACATGCTGCCATTCTTGTAAAAGCAAATGCTACCATAGTGGGTGAGGAAACAGGATGAGGAGGAGCTCTCTGATGTTTTTTAATGCGAAAATTGTAGTCTTCTGCTTAAGACAGACATTAGAGAAGAGCCTCTTGGAAGCAAGGAATCTGCAATGAGGAGGATTTGTTCTTGTTCTGCAAATCTGCTATTTCTTAACTTACCTGTTACACAAACATATGTGGTATATAATGTGTCAGTCTGCATCCTGGTTATATTGGCATTTTTTTTTCATTCTTGCAGAAAAAAAAAACTTTTAAACATCAATTTTCCCTGCACTGACGACACTGAGGTTCAACAGTGATCTTTATCCTCAATGACATCAGCTGTGGAGAAAACCTATCATTTATTTATTTGACATTTGCTGACCAAGAAAAGTCCAACTGGACAGAAGCCCATTTTCAGCAGAGGCCTCAGAGGTATTTACTAGGCTAACGACCACAAGGGCCTTTTTAAGCCTAGTCATGCATCCCAGATCTCTGACGAGTTCTGATACCCTTGTGTTGACCACAGCAGATCTATATCCATGGGCATGGGAGACGAACCATTTACATGTTACCTGTTTGCATCAGAGGCATAGGTGCCAAACCAGGCATGAATTTCCAGTTTCCCATCCATTTGTCCAAGTTGCACTTGAATTGGGTTAGGGAGGAACGCTGCTTCACATGGATGGGGAGTCTGTTCCATAGATGTGGTAGTCTCTGGGATACATACCCATCTCTCCAGCAGGTCCTATTTATATCACAGGCAAGATTTAAGTCTTTAGAATGGGTAATTCTGGTATTGTTTGTTTTGTGGATATGCAGGAGGTCCATCAGAGTGGGGTATGACAATGCCCTGTATGCCAGGCATAGATCTCCCCTCAAAAGCATGTAGGAGACAGAATAAAGGGACAGAGCCTTGAGGTGATCTGCATAGGACATATTACTTATGCCCTGTATTATTTTAGTGAAGAACCTCTGTGGACATTCCAGTTGTTGGATATACCTGGTTAGGTACATACCAAAGGGGGCATTTTATTCAATGACAGGTCTTATGAATACCAAATATAGTAGAACAGTGACTTCCTTGGACTTAGATGCCATAAGTTGTGCAACATAGAATGATTTCCTCACCACTGTACACATGTGATGAACAAAGGCTAGATTACTATCTATGTGTGTCCTTAAGTCCCTGACTACTGGGTCAAATGTAAGGGGTGTGTTGTCAATATGATAATTACCATGGATGGATAACTTCCCAAAGGATACTATTATGCATTTCTTGGCATTTAGTTTTAGTCCTTGACTCTGACACCAATTGTTTGTCTGTGTCAGCCCCTCCTGGAGAACATTTGTGTCAGTGTGAGACTCAATGACAGCTCCTAATTTGCAATCATCTGCAAATTTAGTCAACCAGAGACCACTGACATTGGCCTTGATGTCTGAGAAGTAAATGCCAAAAAGGAGCGGTCCAGGGACTGATCCCTGAGGGACTCCACTTGTGACTGGCCTCTTTGTAGAGGTGGACTCACCAATTCTAACTTCCTGGGTCCTGTCTGTCAGGCAGTTGGTTATTCACTGGGTGATGTACGGGTTTGTACCTAACCTCTTGAGTTTGTCAACAATGCCCGAGTGGGGTATTGTGTCAAATACCATTGCCAGGTCAATGTTCATAGGTTTATAGGTAGGTACTAGGCTATCTGCCCGAAGGCATTTATAAGCCTAGCGGGAATGTGTTGGCTTTCACTACCCCCTTAGATTAGTCCCCTGTGCCTCTGTCCAGCAGAGCCAATAGTACACAGGTAGGCAGTTTGAAAGATTTTGCCCTCATCCCTTGCTTTGCTAACCTTCTCAAAGACATCTACCAGGTTGAGTAGCCATGATCTGCCCTTTACGAAACCAAACTGGGTTGGGTCCAGTGTCTGGAGGTTTATTATATCTCTGTTGATCATCTCCATGATAATTCTTTCCATGGCTTTACATATAAGATTAGTGATACTTATGGGTCTGTAGTTTCCAGGGTCTGTCGATGGCCTACCTTTGTGAAGAGGGATGATTGTTGCCTTTTTCCATTCATGAGGCATGAAGCCTGTTTGGAAGCTACAGTTAAATAGTAATTCCAGAGGTCTGGATAGGTCATGTTTCATGCTATTTAGAAGGCATCCTGCGATATTGTCTGGGGCCATTGATACAGTGTTCTTGGTCTTAGAGAGAGTATTAGGGACCTGTTCCCTAATGATAGTAGGGGGAGTTGTATTTGATGAGATTTCCTGAGGGAAGATTGAGGGGGATAGAGGAGTAAAGTTGGAGCTGAATTTATCAGCCAGGAGGTTTGCTATATTTTCTGTCTCAGTATAGGTGGCTCCATTTACAATAAGCTCTGTACCCAATTGTGTATTGCCTTTGAGGTTGCGGACATAGCTAGAGAATGTTTTGTGGTTGTTCTTGGCCTGGAAGGCCAAACCTATCTCAAATCTGGCTTTGGTAGACTTTATTTGTCATTTGAGGTGTTTGTTTAGTTTAATGAGAGTGCTTTTATCCTGCTGGGTGTTGCACCTCTTAATTTTTGCCAAGATGTTCTTCCTCCTGTTATACATCTGATTGATTTTGTGATTCCACCAGGGTGGTTTGTTTTTTGAGTTAATTCTGTACTTCTTCCTGGTGGGTACAGCTGCCTCTATACAGCTATTAACATGCTTGTACAGGGTTTCTGCGAACAGTTCTGCACAGGCAGAAGTGTTCTCAGGGTTTATAGGGGCTTGAAAATTTGCCAGGTTCTCAGTTAATAGCAGGAGGTTAGCCTTAGAATAGTTCCTGAATATTCCTGGTTTAGCTGGGGATCCAGGTTTTATTTTTACTTCAAAGGAGACCATTTTGTGGTCTGACCTTACCAGGGAAGGTGTTACAGTAGGGGATATACAGTACTCTCCCATATTAGTGAGGACCAGATCCAGTATGGTTGTACCCCTGGTTGGTGAATTGACTATCTGGTACAGGGAGTTTGTGTTTACAAAATCCAGGAATCTCTGTGCATGTACTTTTCATGTCATATAGGATTCCCAGTTAATAGTGGGATAATTAAAGTCACCCATGAATATGGAATTGGGTTGGATGGTTAGTATTTCTAATAAGTTTAAGTACATGGTATGGGTTTCCTGGGTCATAGAGGGGGACCTATAGCTTGCACGAAATTGGTATTGGATTTTACCTATGGTGATTTGAACATGAAGCAATTCAAGTGCATTGTCCAGTTTGACCAGCCTTGAAGTAGCTGGTCTAAATGTGTGAAAGGCATTATAACCCTGCACTGTTGGTGTGCTGTCCGCGGCTTTAAACCACATCTCTGAAACCGCACAGACATCAGCATTCTCTAGGGTAAAGAGAGCTTCCAGGGAGTGGAGTTTTTTTGTTTAGGCTCCTAGCATTAAGCCTGGGAGAAAAGCTCCAAATATATAAAAAGGGAAGTTAGCAGCATCAATTAGCAGGGTAATTAAATAATATAAAACAAAAGTTAGCAAGTACAATTAAGTTTCAACATCAATAGGATTGATTAAAACAAGAACTGGGCTGTACATTGAGAACAGACAAGTTAAACTACAAATCAGCTTATAGCTACAGATAGTTAGGTGAAAGGATGATATAGAGAAGAAAGAATAGATTAGGTACATTATTTAAGGAAAATCTAAGAATTAAAAAGGATAGTTTTTACAGGTTAGTAATAAGAAACAGGGATACAGAAAAGAAGATAAAGTTTTTTTAATAATAGCAGTAGTACAGTGGTGAGTAAGGAAAGTGGGAAGGGGAAGATTAGACAGAGTAGTGACAGAAGGCGGTAGGGTAGTAAAGTCAGTATAGGTGAGTAAAATAGGAGGAGAGATAATATCTAAGTGGGTTAGGGAAGGAGAGAGTAGGAAATGGTTACTGGCAGACTAATCAGGGGTGTGAAGTGGAATTATGGGAGGGCTAGTATCTAAGACGGATAGGGAAGGGGAGAGTAGGAAATGGTTACTGGCAGACTAGGCAGGGTTGTGAAGTGGAATTATGGAGATGCTAGGCAGGGTTAAGGCAGGAACAGAGTCAAGAGTCTTTCTTTTAGTAGTTTTTTAAAAATTGTGACAGTTTGGTATTGATCTGATGTCTAAAGGGATTCTGTTCCAGGCTAAGGCCACTGTACGACTGTATAGGCTGTGGCGTATAGATCTTTTAGGTTTATAGATATTCAAGAGTAGTTAGTCAGAGCTCCGGAGGGAGTGGTTAGGGATATAATAGGTGATGATAGATAGATGGATGGGTAGGAAGTAGGTTCATTTAGTATAAAGTGTGTAAGCGCTAGTTTAGAGAGGAGGAGATAGTGAGGTAGTTCAAGCCAGTTTAAGGTTTTTAGAGATAGACACTGGTGTGAGTTGAAGGGCTGATTGGCAGCAAATCTGACAATTTTATATAGTAGAGTTCCAGTTTGGTTTTTAAGGTGGATTGTATGTCATTTAGAATGGGAGAGGCATAGAGTAGGGTGGTAAGTAGATAAGAGACTTAGGGCCACAGGTGGACAGTGGTCTCACCTTCGATAACCACATCCTTCTATGTGGCACACCTCACCACTAAGGGCTTTTCATCCAGAAAAAAGGAGGTCATTATCCCACTGTACTCATCCCTCATTAGACCCTTTATAGAATACAGTGCCCTGTTTGGTACCTCTCAAGACATCTGCAACAACTGGAAAGTCCGCAGAAATACCTCACTGAAAGAATCACATGCCTAAAGAAGATGCCCTATGCTGACTGTCTAAAAAAACTCCAGCTATACTCTGTCACATATCGTTTGCTCAGAGGTGATCTCTGCTTAACATACTAGGCCATGTCAAACCCTTGGACATGCTACATTTAAAGAAATCCCAATCCTTCAGAGGCACATGTTCTAGGGATCTAAACCTTGTCATCACAATGAACAAAACATGCTGGAGGGATAGATTCCTGACCCAGAGACTCCCCAGACTCTGGAATAGACTGCCGATACATGTCAAGCAGAGTGCCTCTTTGGCCCTCTTCAAAAGGAACCTTGATGATTGGATGGAAGATAGGAAATTCACCCTGGGGATCATGTCAATCACCCTGCTAGACAGGAGTCCAGGGAAGTAAATATTGTGGGAAGAAATAGTCAGGAAATTGTTATGGCTAGGCTTGTATAGGCCCTAGGGCCGATAGCCTAGTACCAACCTATGAACCTATAAGGTGTTAGTAAGAGAGAGTATGGAGTCATTAGTTAGGAATTTTTTTACCTGTACATAGTGAGTCAAGTTTCTGGTGAGTTTTTTGATGCAGTTTTGGATATGAAGATCATACTTGAATTGATTATCGATGATAACACCAAACAGTTTGGTGTGTGGCACTACGTCAATCTTGGTATTATCAAGAGATGTCATAGTAAAGGCTGCTTTGTATTGGGATTTAGATTTTGGGCAAAATAGCAGTAGTTTAGTTTTTGGGGGGTTGAGTTGAAGTTGGTTGTCTTTAAGGCAGCTTTAAATAGATTTAAAGGATTGTTGGGTGATGGACTGGAGGTGTGAGAGATATTCTGAAGAGCAGATGATAGTGGAGTCATCTGCATATTATACAAGTGTGGACTGAGGCAAGATGAATGGATATTGTTTATAAAAATGTTAAAGACAATAGGTCCAAGGATGGAGCCTTGAGGTAATCCAGTGTTAACTGTGAGGAACTGGGAATAGGAAGAGAGCCACTTGACTGATTGCTGTTGATCGGACAGGCAGCTGGAAAACTGGTTGAGACTAAGGTTAGAGAATCTGAGAGGAAACATTTTGGAAAAGTTTAGGGTGGGAGACTATGTTGAAAGTTTTAGAGAGGTCAAGAAAGGGGGAGGATACCAAGTTATTATTTAAAAATAAGAGCTGTTGTGCAGATAAAAGCTGGTTACTATAACAAAACCAGAAAAAAGCAAACAAAAGTAACGAGCTAAACACAGCTCAAACACACTAAACTTTTAATAAAATGCAAATAAAAACATAAAATGTAAATTGGTAAGCACTTTCACACTAAAATATGTTTCCCCGGAACAGTAATAAAACAAGAACAAATAAAAAGCAAGCATATGTATAAACAGGCAAGGCACTCAATGAATCAGTGATCTTGATTTCAATTTGGCCCTTAAAGGAACATGTGAGCTTGCAGTCTCAATATCCAGTCTGTTTTCCAAACATTCAGTCTGTGTTTTGATGCCACCCCCTCTCTTATTCTCTTCAAAAAGCTGTAAAACAAACAAAACAAAAAAAAAACCTGGAAGCTATGATTCATATCAGTAACTCTAACATGTTTGGAAAGGGCACTTCTCACATCACCCTTCCTGATATCATTATTATGTTCCGTTATCTGATCCCTTATAGACCTGTTGGTCTTGTCTACATAAAAATGTAAACAAATATTACATACAGCAAGATAGACCAAGTGCATATTCTTACAGTCAGCATAAAAATCAAACCAGTATTCTTGTCTGGTAAATGGATGGACAAAAAACTTAGTTGTTAAAGTATATTTACACATAATATATGACCTGCACATAAAGGTATCTCATCTTTCAGGCCTAGGTTTCAGAATCTCACAAGAGTCATAACACAATCTTCTCTGTATTGACCAAGTAGTCCTATAACAGAAACACGGGCTACTACCTAAGAGAGTCGCACAGTTCTGATCTGCCATCAAAATAGGCCAGTTTCTTTTTAAGTGTACATTATTACTATAGGTCAAAGTCATTTTAAGTTTTCTTTGATGCTATTTTCTGGATGAAAAAGCACAGCTGTCAGAGAAAAAAAAGGTTTTGCTGTATCACGTCTGTGAGACAGGACCTCATTAATCCCCTTGTCTACCTCAACCACATTATATCCTCTGTTAACAAAATCCCTCTTCATTTCATTGAGAGTTTTCATATTTTCATCTTTACCATTAAGCCATGCAGCCCTGTAGAACTGATTTGTAAGCACATTCCTGTGCACATATTTCGGACGCATGCTTTCCTTATGTTATAAACTGTTCTTATTAATGAATTTCTTATATGGACTGGTAGATAAATTGCCATCTGTATTAGTAATACATCCATCAAGAAACTCCACTTTGTCAATAGAAGAAGTTACAGTGAGTCTCAAAAAAAGCTGTGGTACTAGAAAGTTATTAAATTTTTCTTTTGTTTTTTTTTTTTTATTCTTACTTCTTTCAATCACTTTGTATAATATAATTTATCATACTTTATGCATTGTATTATATATTAAAGCAATAATCAATGATGTGGTGTGGTATATTGAAGATTTGCCCATTGTTGGTGTGGTTTAATCACGAGGGTGAAGCCCAAGTGATTAAACAAAAGCAACCGTGGGTAAATCTTCAATATAACAAGAAAACCAAAAAACTACTAAAAATCAAAAGAAAAACGAGTTGAATGGAAGGAGAAAGCTGAAATAAGCAAATACGAATAACGTAATGCTAAAGCAACTAAAAACTTTAATATGGTAAGCACTTTCAGTGGTAAAAATATTCCACCTTCTTCGGACCCAGAACAACATAAAACTGATGCTTATATAGCTTGTAGTTAATTATCAATTAGTCAATCAATCAACCAATAAAAATAAAACCAGATAAAAGTACAATATTTAAACAGTATGAAACCTGCTCTAAAATGTTACAATGTTAAGTACATAATACTCAATTTATAAATAACATTAAATATATATGTATAACATGTGTAAATGTTATACTAAAAAATCACATTTTAAAAAGCTACTAGGGCAAAACTGAAAATGTATAATATGTGATAATGACATAAATTTACTGTAAGAACTAAGTATTTAGCTAAATATAGACACATAAAAATATATAGTAATATGTAAAAAATAAATAATTAATTGCATGCTGGTTAAAGACCAAAATCTGATCATAATAATACTGAATATATGACCAAAAACAAAGTCCATATTTTTATATATATAAAACTGTGTAAATGTTACTATGTTTCAAACTTAATCAACAAAAAGGTACAGTATCAAATTCGAAATCTTTTATGCAAAATTAATATGTTATCTATTTAAAGCTTTTAATTTTAACACGCATTTAATAGACACAAATTCATTTAAACCAGGGAAAATGTATGCAGCCGTTTTGATTTGCCAATACAACTAAAAGTGTTTGGTGTACAACCAAAAATAAAAACTCATGTGTTGGAAATTGTAAAATATGCCGAGCAAGAGCATTGTTAACATCACCTTTACTAACAGCATAACAATGCTCGTATATTCTTTGTTTTAGTTTCCGCTCGATCTTACCTATATAAAATGAGGGACAAACCTGACAGCAAGCTGCATATACTACAGCTTTGGACTCACAATTAAAGGAGCCATTTATTGTGTAGTGTTTGTTACCATTCAACTCGTTTTTCTTTTGATTTTTAGTAGTTTTTTGGTTTTCTTGTTTCTTTGTTGGATATCATGGCGAGTGGGAGTGGAGATGGGGAAAGCGGTTCGCAACTACTGTTTCCATCAACATCTGAGGACCTTAATGCTACTATGGGTCACAGTCATAACAGCAACTCCAACGAAGCGAATGCTGTTGGGAATTTAACCATATTGGTAAACATGCTTCTTGGGAAAGTTGAGGCACTTTCCCAGAAGTTTGAGCAAGGTACAAGAATGGTCAATACCTCCAGTATGGCAGAAACACCAAATCAAGGACTTAATTTACCCTGTTCTCATAATAGAAGTGCAAGTCCGAGTACCAACGATGTGCAGCCTTGTTTACCTTCAGGAAGTATTAGGGAAGGGACACAGGAAGTTATCATTGCTCCCAGACAAGAACTGAATGTAGTAGGGGAGTGTTCTGCTGGTAACAATGTTTCTAATGCTGTCAATAGCATCCCAAGCATGGCTGGTTTTCTGGATCATAATAACTTCTTTATTCACACAGTGAATGACCAAAATGGAGCCAACCAACGTCGTGATGTGAGTAATATAACTGATTTGCTTAATGCATTTGACCAAAAACTTTTTAAATGTCGCAAACTGCAGCTTGAAGTTGCCTATCTAACTGAATGTTTAGACAAGAAAATCATTCCCAAAGGGCTTAGACAGTGGTGCTTCCCTGCAGGTTTAATTGCTGAATCTGTTTTTCATAAGGAACTTTTAGCATTATTTGACAGGCAAGCAGCTGAATTCATTAAAACATTGGTTAATTTTTATAATACTGAAACTGCTACTTTTAAAACTGAACTTGAAATAATGGAACATTCTATTTGTGGGGATCACAACTTTGAACAGTATAAATATGACTATTGCAGAATTTATTCAAGTATTGATGCTACCATTAACAAATTGTTAGCCACCAAAAAGAAAAAAATTGACAGAGATGTACAGGCTTATGTCCATAACAAGGCATAACCTGCCCCCCCAGTCACCCACATGAATGGTATTCAAGATTATATGGGTTCTAGACCTGATTTTGTACCTAACAACAATGGTCCCAATAACTCCTTTCACCATAATGCTCATCTGGAAGAACCTTTACGTAGAAGTGAAAGAATAAGAAATAACCAAACCAGCAGCAGTTGAATGATGTTAATGGCTCTAGTGCAACTGCTAGCAACCAGGTTTTTCAAGTGGACAGGGATTCAAACCACAACAACCAGAACAATCAATCGAACCTGAGAAGGCAAGGCAATTGGAAGAACAATTGGAGGAACAAGAGGAGGAGATAACACCAATTGCACCTAATGAACCAGAAATTTTATTGAGCACACACAGTGACTTTAAAAGTTTCAGCTATACTGCTTTAACTGTAGATCAAAATATGGTTGATTTCTTTGCTAAAGGTCTTTCCTTTGTCCCCCATCAGAAAACTAATTTTGTAAAAATGATAGTTGATCTTAAAATGTATGTGCGCAAATTGAATTTAGCGGTTCTGATGGGGACCAATTCTACACTTGTGAACTCTCTACGAGTTTCTAGTTTGTTTAACCCCCCACTTGTACCCACATTAATGTCCTTTGAAAAAATGTGTGAGATAGATTTAAGGAGACTATCAGATAATGATATGCATGTTAGATTAACGCACACTAACATTATTTCTGAGGACAAACAATACATTGACTTAATACACAATTGTGGTATTAGAGTTATGAAGCCAGACAAGGGAGGGGCATGGTGTTTATGAATCAGTCTAACTACATTAGTAAGATGCGTGAACACATGGATTCTGAGGTATATACCCCTGCTAGTTTACATCAGGTTAATACTGCATACAGGCACATTAGAACTGCTCTTGACGATTTATTTCTGGAAGGGTCTATTGATATAGACACCTTTCAGTATCTTTCTATGGCAGCACCTAGAATTCCTAGTATTTTTGGGACTCTAAAACTACACAAGGATATTAGGAACCCCCCTTTTAGACCCATTGTTGATGGTAGGGGTTTGATTACTTTTGCTTGTGCTAAATTGGTAGATAGTATTCTTAAACCACTTATTAACCAGGAGTTACAAATATGTCGTGATTCATGGAGTTTCCTGGATAATATTAACAACTTGGAGTATAAGGACAACAACATTTTTGTTACGATCGATGTAAAAGATCTATACACAGTCATCCCCCACCAATTGGGTATAGAATGGGTGAGAGAATTTATGGTGTCCAAGAATGTAGAGCATGATAAAATATGTCTGGTTGAAACACTTTTGGATCTGATTCTTTCTAATAACTATATTATGTTTGACAAGAATATATTTTTACAAAACAAAGGGGTAGCCATGGGGTCCCCATGTGGTGCCAGTTTCGCCAACAGTGTCATGGCATATTGGGAACATAATTTTTTGTTCCCTGATAGTGTTTTTCAGGAAAATGTACTATGGTACACCAGATACCAAGGCGACATGTGTCTGGTATGGCAAGGTGACATCAAACTGATCGAAGGATTCATACAACATATTACCAACAAAACCAATTTTCTTGAATTCACTTATCAAGTAGGGGTAGATAGCATAACATATCTTGATGTACAACTGATTAATGACAGGTATAACAAGCAGTATAAAGCTACCATTTATAGGAAACCTACCTACTCCAATGCCTTCCTGCACTATACTAGTGAACATCCATATCACCAGAAAAGGGCAGTTGTTAAAGGCCAGTTGGTGAGAGCTGCACGGATGGTTACTGAAGATGTTGACTTTGACTTAGAATGTAACAAGATGAAGTCCATGTTCACAAGTAGGGGTATCCTATTAAATTCTTTTTAGAAACACTTACAGAAGTTAAAGATAAGAGATCCACAGGTTGGTTTAAACCTATTTTAACTAGTAGAGCATATAAGGATGGTATTACTACCAATACTAATCTAATTACATGAAAGCATGACAAAAACGATGACAGTGTCACGTTATTACATCTCAGTTTCCTATCTACTTTTTCAGCTGACACGGCAAGAGTCAAAGAGATTTTTATAAAAAGTTGGGCATTAATTTTGGAAGAATTGTCCACTTGTACTAAGCTAGGTATCAGACCCCGCTTCACTTTTAGAAGGGGTTTTAACCTTAAAAATCTGTTGGAAAGGCATAAGAATGAGCATCTAGGTACGAACAAGCGGGTACATAAAGGTATGCGTAAATGTGGGCATTGCACACAGTGTAAACACATTCAAGTGACTACTGACATCAATATTAATAACAAACACTACACAATAAATGGCTCCTTTAATTGTGAGTCCAAAGCTGTAGTATATGCAGCTTGCTGTCAGGTTTGTCCCTCATTTTATATAGGTAAGACCGAGCGGAAACTAAAACAAAGAATATACGAGCATTGTTATGCCGTTAGTAAAGGTGATGTTAACAATGCTCTTGCTCGGCATATTTTACAATTTCCAACACATGAGTTTTTATTTTTGGTTGTACACCAAACACTTTTAGACCCGAGAGGGGGGCCTTGGCAACTTTTATTAGAACAAAATGAGTTATATTGGCAAATCAAAACGGATGCATACATTTTCCCTGGTTTAAATGAATTTGTGTCTATTAAAAGCATGTTAAAATTAAAAGCTTTAAATAGATGACATATTAATTTTGCATAAAAGATTTCGAATTTGATACTGTACCTTTTTGTTGATTAAGTTTGAAACATAGTAAAATTTACACAGTTTTATATATATAAAAATATGGACTTTGTTTTTGGTCATATATTCAGTATTATTATGATCAGATTTTGGTCTTTAACCATTTTTTACATATTACTATATATTTTTTATGTGTCTGTATTTAGCTAAATACTTAGTTCTTACAGTAAATTTATGTCATTATCACATATTATACATTTTCAGTTTTGCCCTAGTAGCTTTTTAAAATGTGATTTTTTAGTATAACATTTACACATGTTATACATATATATTTAATGTTATTTATAAATTGAGTATTATGTACTTAACATTGTAACATTTTAGAGCAGGTTTCATACTGTTTAAATATTGTACTTTTATCTGGTTTTATTTTTATTGGTTGATTGATTGACTAATTGATTAACTACAAGCTATATAAGCATCAGTTTTATGTTGTTCTGGATCTGAAGAAGGTGGAATATTTTTACCACTGAAAGCGCTTACCATATTAAAGTTTTTAGTTGCTTTAGCATTACGTTATTCGTATTTGCTTATTTCAGCTTTCTCCTACCATTCAACTCATTTTTTTTTTGATTTTTAGTAAATCTTCAATATACCACAACCACAGAGTCGGTTATTGCTATTATACAATGATATTATTTAAGAAAAAAATACTTACTTTTCTTAAATAATGTCTTTGTATAACGGCGGATTACTGTTCTTCCTCTGGTTGTGGTATACTGCTTGTTAGTTTTGATGTACTGCACATGCGTATGGGACTTGCTTTCCCACGCATACCCAGTACATCAATGCTCTGAAACAAAAGCAACGGAGAAAAGAAAGTCTCCACTGCTTCGTGTTCTCTCTTTTTTTTTTAATTGTAAAAAAAAAAAAAAAAAAAAAAAAAAGAAGTTTTGGGGCACTTTATACCAACGGAAAAAAGTCTGGGCGGACCTTTTTCCATTGGTATATTATGGGATTTACAATGGGCATGCTGGTTGGGCTGGGCCAATCAACGTGCATGTTTTACAATAGTAATAGAGAGTCATTGTATAATTGTTTTATTGTTGTTATTTGATTGAAAAACTAATACAAATATTGAAGAGTAAAAAAAGCTGTGGTACTATGCAAGTATTGTACAAAGTTAGAGAATGCCTCAGCAGATCTCTGACAAATCATGAACAAATAATTAACAAAGTGAACATAAACTAAAATATGCTGGTGAAATGGATTGCCATGGCAGAGGATGTTCTCAAATTTCTACTTGGCCATCACCATATTGACATAGCTATTGGCACATATGGTACCCATAGCCATGCCTACCTGCTGTAGATATAATTCATCACCAAACATGACATATTATTACAAAGTATAATATCCAATGGCAATAACAAACATATCAAGTGCATCTTCACACTGTCAGAATCAGAGTGCTCTAATAAAAAGAACCTTACATAGTCTAACCCTATGTCATTAGGCATCATTGTAAACAATATCCATCATGACCAGATAAAATTCCTTATGCATGTTCATACTGGACGAGTTGTACAGAGCAGTTAAAAATGCTCAGTGTCTTTCAAAATAGTTCCTATCCCATCGAGTATAGGACATAAAGCTTTCTCAACAAACAAGGACAACGATTCAGTAACCCAACCCCATCCTGACACTAAAGGTTGCAAAGGGGGGTTGTACAAAGACTTATGAATCTTAGGGAGTCCATGCATAACTGGTATAATTGGATGCTCAACCAAAAAGAACTCAAAGCCCGATCCATAGAACCCTACATTAACAGATCATGTAATACATCATAGACTTGTTTAACCAACCGATTCATATCAGGTCTAGTTAGTCTTTTGTAAGTAGAGGTATCTGATAACAATGCATTCATGCCACTTAGGTAAGTACACTTATCCATAGCAACCAGTGCACCACCTTTGTCTGGTGGCCGAAACTGTATATCACTTAAGTTGCTGAGTTCACATATTATTTTGTTCTCCTCAGCTGTTAAATTTTGAAAAAACTTACCATGTTTATTCAATGATGCATCATATATATCTCTCTCACACATCTTGATGAAAGCTTCTACCATTGCACTATTAACATGGACTAATTGACTGGGTTTCTTAAAACCAAAACTAGGCTGCTGTTGTATATCATCATACACCAGTCTCGGAAAAGTATTTCTCGCAAATGGCCTTAAATCAGTCAAGACATCACTTACACTCAAGCCAGGTGTGGGAATGAATGACAAACCATTGTTTAAAATCTGGAATTCCTGTGGGGTAAAAATCACAGATGAAATAGTAACAATCAAGTATTTCATACCTTGCTCCTCACAGCAAGACTTAGATCTAGTTGTGTCCATCCTTGCACTCTCTTCCTGTTCTTCCTCTCTCGACTTTACAAATGCTCTTTTGTTCTCTGTGTCCCCTCTTTTATCAGTTCCAGGAGGGTAAGAGAAAGAAAAGGGGTTTCTAAAGTGCTGCATGCAACAGAAGTCCCTTCCAAGACAGGAAAGACACCAGGAGCAGTTTGTCTAATCACTCTAGACATGCCAAAGATTTCTGAATTACCCACACTGTTGTTAACAGGGCTCCTCAGATCAACAGGAGCCAATGCTGTCTGATCACCAGGTAAAACATTCTCCCTGTTCAAACGAACGTCAGCATTGGACAGTATAGAGTTTGCTTCTTTCTCAGTCACTGTGCATGAAGACACATTAGATGAGTGAGTGGAATCCTTCGGCCACGAAAAAACAGCCCATTGCGAAAATCCATCAAATCACATTGCAACTTCCATCTTTTAACCTCCTGCAATCTCTTCTCATAGGCTAGTATATCCATATAAAGATTATCCAACTTCTGTTTAAAATGACTTGAAGAAAGAAACACATCCAGCTTAGTTTTCAAGCTAGCAATCTTCAATTGTAAAGTATCCTCTGTTGGTTTAAAAAAGTCT
Source organism: Protopterus annectens (assembly GCF_019279795.1). Classification (NCBI taxonomy): domain Eukaryota; kingdom Metazoa; phylum Chordata; order Ceratodontiformes; family Protopteridae; genus Protopterus; species Protopterus annectens. Next base: position 1,142,829,283 of record NC_056741.1, on the reverse strand, counting down.
GTGAGAAGCCTCATATACTCAAAGCTTAATTGTGGGTTTAATGTCTGCCACTGTTTCAATAAATCGGGGAAGGTATTATCATAGGTAGGCATCCTAAGAACTCAGGAACCTTTTGGCACAATTTTGAAGTGTAAGGAAGCCTCCAAGTGAGATCTCTGCCACTGTAAATGCTTATATTTGTATAAGATATTCTCTAGTTCTTTAAAAAAGGATGTAGTCATTCATATCTGCTGTCACATCATTCACAATTGTTTCTTCCTCCAAACATAAAGTTAGTAACAGATTTTTACCAATAAGTAGCATCTGATCAAGGCAGTTGGTATTACCTGAGGCCATAGATGCTCCCAGTGCATAATCCAGTTTTAAATTTCCTCCTTCAACCATGTGGATAGTGTAATTTATGTATGGGAGAGATTAGTGCAGGGTAAGATAAAAAGTGGGAAGGAGAAATGTTATGAACTGAAAAGTAGAAGAGGTACAAAGGAGATGGTAAGAATAGTGTAATAAGTGTGTAGTACTTACAGGGTGGTAGGAGAATATGTAGTGTGTCTATATTCTAGGTTTGGTTAGGGCATGGTAGGAAGATGGAGGAAGTAAGGTAGAGGGAAAGAGGTGTTGATTAGTGAGTATTGACTGGATGAGTTAGACAGGAAGTGGAGGCTGTACTGTTGTGGCTGTGAAGCACTGTATAAAAAAAAACAACCAGTGAGGGGTGGAAATTCTCGAATCAAGATAAGCAAACTAATAGAACTTAAGGGGAAGAGAGAAAGGGACAGAAGCTGATCTTTATAGAATGCAAGGTTAAGATAGGAACTGTTAACAGCTAGATAAGAAGAAACAGAAGAGATATGAAAGTGAGGAAAAAAGTAAAGGATTAAAGGTATACATAGAATAAAGTTTCTAAGTAAGACACGGTTCAGTTATGCAAAAAATGTTACTACTGAAAGAAATATGAAAGCAGTAAATTAAGCAATGGTGAATACAGGGAGTGCTTGCAAGAGGTTTATGGAATTGATAGGTGTAGGGGGACTGAATATTCTGTATCCCTAGGTAGTGTGCATGCTGGGAGCAATATAAACATAAGAATATAAGCATTAAAAATTGCAAGAACACTGCTATGCTATTAAAATTGCTATGCTGTACTGTAGCTAGTAGCTAGGCAGCATAATGTTGGCTGGAGTAGTCTGTAGTGAATAGTGGGATAATTGCTCAGTCAGGTGTGCACATTGCCATGGGTGCTGTGAGACCTAACATGCAGAGGGGAGGGTAACAAGTAAAGATGGCATTCCCTTAGGCCAAAACAACATCAGAAACATCCTTAAACTTTAATAGATGCAAGTGGTACATGCACAAAAAGACATCCATTAAAGTTTATGGACAGCCACCTTATCTGACATCAGGCAGAATGAATTTTTCAAAAAATTCTGGGGTAGCAATGAGGTCAGCATATGCTCCTGTATATGTGAACTTTTATATACTTGGAAGCTTTTGCATGTATTTCCTAGTGAATTCTACAAATTCTGTAGACTATACCTTAGCTACATGGATGATATTTTTATCTTATGGTTAGAACCAGAAGAAATTAACTTTTTCAATATATTTCATTATTTCCCTTATATTTTGGATCTTCAGTTTTGGCTTACTTGATACACCTGCTCCCACCTTAGATATGCTACATGGTTGGTTCAAAGTTATTCATGTCATGGATCAAATAAAACGTTTTTATTAAAAAAGTAAGCCAAATAAAAATAGATACTCTTGTGCAAACTGCATCATGACATTTGACTTACTAGGTGTACAATGCAGTCCTGTATCATGCCAAAACACTTTAAGTCAAACTAAAACAAAGTGACTCTTTACTACAACCACCGTAGTTTTCTTGCACTTTGGTTATAAACAAGGAGCTGGATTAGTTCTGGTATTTCAGTCATCTTACCAACACAAGTACACCATTGCAAACTTTCCACTGTGTAATTTCTAAAGTGCGCACTGATTGTCTAGCCACAATGTAAAGTAATGAAAAACATTTAATAATAAGTAAAATGATTACAAGAATGTAAATCAGTAACTTTCAATAAACACCAGAATCCAGTCACCAAAAATGTAAAATTAAACTGTAGGATGGAAGTCCATCATCTTAGAAAAACTCTAAATAACTAAACTTTCCTAATCTAACTAGAGAATACTGTCCCTGATATAATCTAAAACATAACAACAAGGCAAAGGCAGGATTACAGTTCTGGTGAGTCCTTTTTCTGGTTATCTTCTGCACAGCACTATAACTGACTGTAGCTCTTAATTAACTGCTCAGCACTAACTGATCACAACTGACTTCAGCAGTCTCTTTTATATTCAGGTTAACAGTCTCAACTGTCTAATTTTATAAATAACAGCTGTTTGAAAAAGCTCTTTTTCCTGTCAGTCAGCTGTTCAAATAATCACCTAGCATCCAGGAACATTTTGTTAACATCACCTACTGTTCAGCTGATTCTCCATAGACAGTTTGTACTTTAGAATCTCCATCACAGACGTGCAATTAGAAATGCGTCAACACACTGACAGATTCTTTAAACATTTTGTACAAGCAGGGAGATACTTAACATTTTAAAAACTTATTTACATTTTCATAGTTTGACATGCTGTCATACAATACAAGTTAATCTGAGAATATACACAAATTTCCTGCCAGACATGCCAACACAGATGACAGTATTTTCATTTTCTTCACACTTATACTATTCTGTGTTTATGTGTATGTAGGAGCATGACTGCAGTGTGTGTGTGATTCTGTGTTTATGTGTATGTAGGGGCATGACTGCAGTGTGTGTGTGATTCTGTGTTTATGTGTATGTAGGGGCATGACTGCAGTGTGTATGAGGTTCTGTGTTTATGTATATGTAAGGGGATGGCTTCAGAGTGTGTGTATGGTTTTGTGTTTATGTGTATTTGGGGCTTGACTCTAGTGTGTGTGTGTGTGTGTGTGTGTGTGTGTGTGTGTGTGTGTGTGTGTGTGTGTGTGTGTAGATGCTTCTGCAGTTGCATTGCATGGGCTGGTAGGGGGGTCACTAGCGAAGTTACCTGTAGCTGGACAATGTTTTATTCACAATCATGATAATGAGCCACTAAGGAGATGTTGCTTTGTGTGCCTTTATTATGTCACGGTATCACATTATATCAATGACATGCTATTGGGCACTGTGGTGTTGCTCAAACACCACTGGCAACATTATTTTTCTGAATCCTAGCCCAAATGTGGCACCAGCTCAAATGACAAACAAAAAATTAAAAGTAAAAGCCATCATTTACCTAAACACAAATTTGCAGATTCAGAAATAGGTGATAGAATACCATGTCTGACAAAGTTGTATAATAAAAGAACACTACATAACTGGCTAAAGCACAATAAATTATTCATTATTCTCTTAATCTGTAAAAGTCTGAAAAATATGATTTCAATCCGTATTCACTGTGATCAATGTTTCCCAGTTTTTCAGAAAAGTATATCTGAAATTGGGGGTTGGGGGATAGCATAATGGTTATGGTGTTTACCTTCAGACACAAGATACAGGGTTTGATTTTCACCTTTGGGAAGCATGGCTAGGCTTAAAAAAAAACTGAGGTCATTAGCCTTGTAATCAACTATGAAAAAATCTTGTTTTGTGTGTTAACTGTCATCTTTGAATCTTTTTAGATAATTCTCCTGTATATAAAATGAAACCGAATAAATAAAGCATATACATTCATAGCCTACAGAAAAAAACTTCTAAAATCATAAATCAAACATTTCAATCATGTATTTTGTATTATTACTTCTTTTTCTTTTCAAACAGAAATTTGTATAGTGTAAAATCATTAAAGAATATGATTTTTTTCCCTTGTATGACAGCTAAAGTTAAACAACACTTTCCATGCATTATGGGTTTTTAAAAGTAAACCCTAGAATATGTTTTCTAGAAAAAGTTAATATGCATTACATTCCTTATCTCATGAACAAGTATTTTTCAATATTTCATTTTGTTAGTGTATCTTATATGTAAATGTGTTTAACCGTACTGTATATTTTGCAATATACTTGTAGAAATGTATACTGCATACTGATTGTTACTTTTATGAAGCTTTCCTCCCTAGGCTTCCAATGAAAAGGGGTTTCCAAACCAGTCAAACATTCTTTTTAAAATTAATAAGTAATAGGTATGCAAACTAATGCATTGATACTTCTCCAGTGAGGGAGCAAAGGGGCAAAAAAACTAAAACATTGTAATTAGTTTGTCTTCTCCAGCGCTCTACTGGGTTTGCAGCAATCATATGTAAATTCATGTTCTAGGTTTGCCACCCTCCTACGCACCTTGACTGATCATATCTGCATTCTTGCTTCAGGTTTGCCACCCACCCATGCACCTTGGCTGTGAAGCTGCTGATGAAACTGCCATTCTTTCTGGTAAAATTATTCCTTCTCACTTTTGTCTAATGTCCAACTTTATTAAATGATCCCTTTTCGCACATTAGTTATTTAAGACAGTTAACTTTATAACAAGCTAGGCTATATATTAATTACTTAATTCTCCTGTGCCTGCTTTATCCATTTTAGGGTCACAGGGAGGTCAGATGCCTTTCTCAAAAACAAATAGGCAAAAGGCAGAGAACCATTTCTAGATGGGTTGTCAGTCCATGGCAAAACACACACATAAGCACATGCACATACATACACATACACATAGATATGCACCTTTCTTCATCATCTCTTAAAATGCAGCAAGTTGACACTAATCCTCTGTAGAACCATGCTCTCTGCTACCAATACAAACATCCCTTGGTATTTATTTGGGTGACATCTCACAAATGCCTCCCTTTATTTCTCACACCTGTGCACCTGCTGCTGCACTGCATTACCTGCAGCATAAGCTACAGCCTAGGGAAGAGGTGCACGAGGCTGTACTAAAGTTTCTCCCAGTCCCTCAGTCACTTAGGCAATGAAGGATAGTCAGCGTTTTAGCTAGCATGACTGCAGGCACTGCTTCCCTACTTCAGAAAAGGCATGAGATCCACGTTATTCCAGCATAGATACTCATTGTTCATGTTTTCCCCCACATCTCCAGGCTCTGTAGTTCAGTTTGAATGATGGTCAATGTTAATAAAGAGTTTGCATGTTTTTATCCTTGTCTTTGTGATTTTTCTTCCATCTTCCTTCCATTCTTAAAAAAATGACATTCTGGTTGTCTGGCTACAATAAGTTATGCAAATATGACTGTCTTGTTGCATGGGTCATGGCTGAAAGATGTCAAATGCATAAATAACATTTAACATAGTGGTCAGCACTGCTTTGTGGTGGTGCTTGGATTCCTGGTATGGTTGCTGACTGAGGTGTCATTTTTGTGGAGTCTGCATGTCCTCCTTTTGTTCATCTAAGTACTTATTTTGTAGAGTGTAACTCGTGTCTTCCTTTGCTACATATTTTGCTGGGTATCACTCATGCTAACTAGAATATTGCCAAGCTGTTGTATCTGCCCTCTGAATGTCTTTTATTTTTATATCATGCACGTTTTACTGCTGCTGTGTCAAGAAATGTCTGCCACTGGTGACATTAATTAAAAAAAAAAAAACATATTGCTCAGTGCAACTTATTTGCTGTTTGTGCTCCTGGTAACCTAGTGCTGTTAATATATCTGAGACACAAATGGATTTTGCCTGGAAAAGTTTGAGCTTCTTAAAAGTTTTTGTAGAGATGCTTATTTTTCTTTTTGCCATCATTTTGTGGGGACTAAAGCACATACAGAGTAGTAGGAGATACTGATGGGTATGACACCAAGGTGCTGTGAAAAATATATTCGCTCATTCTTTCATTTATTTATTAACTAAGGTAGAGCATTGATTCACATGGACCTTTTCAGACTCAGCCTGGGAGTACTATATTACCATACAGTTAACTGACTTACATAGACTCAAGCTGCACGGTAAAATTATGGAGGTAGAACGAATCAGCTCCTGGTCACTAATTTGATTTTAGTACTGGAGAACAACAGCTCATCTTTTTTGCTTGAGGGATATTAACATGTAGATCAAAGTTGCAGAAGTTTTATAGATGTGTAGGCAATTTCCTAAAGGTTGCTAGTACCAGCTATGTTGAAAAATAAGTGTTGTGATAGGGAATCAAAGACAAATGGCAACTCACACAAAACTGTCACTGGAATTATGTCTTCTCGTGCATTTATACACACTGATCATTTGTGTTTAATTGATTTGTTTACTGTTAAGCAAGTAGTTAGTCTCCATCAAACTACAGCTTAATCACTTGCTGTTGAACCTTTTTAAAGAGAACTAAAGAAAATGGCAGCACGTGCTGAGCTTCTAATAATATGCTTAAGGGCCTCCTTGGAAACGACCACATTTGTCATTGCCTTATGTATACCATCTAGCTATTGCTTTGTTTTTCAACAGTACCTTTCTTGGACCACGAGGAACTGACTTTTGAACATTCTATAAGATCTATACAGTGCAATACACATTTCTTCTAATATGAACAATGATGTAATTAACTGAAATGCTGAAAGTACTGCTAGGAGAAAACAGTGTAGATTCTGTAATATTTTTCTGTTGATATTGGTGGACAATGAACAAAAATATGTCAGTAAAAAGGAAGTCCGTGGATCATTCTTCATTTATATATCAATTCTGCCTCCTCCAATAACCAGTAAACAGCTGTGATTGAGCATTACTTATAAAAGCTTCTACCTGCACTAAGAGACATCTTCGTTAAGTTATTCATGGTAGTGTGTTTCATAATGTGCAAGCTGGAACATAGTTATTGGCTGTAATGGCTTGGTATAATAAAGTCACTGCTTACCACCTGTTGCTAGAGCACTGACAGCCATGATACTGCAATTTGGTCAGGTACAAGAGCTAAGAACGGCCCTCATATTCACCTCACACTTTTATTGTCTTGTTTTTAGAAATCATGGCTCTCAGCCTTTTATTACTGTACATGTGACACAGTGTGGGATAAGCAGGCAAACTGTGTGACACAAGATCGTGACTTGAAGTGCCAAATACAGTGAAACTGAGTGCAGTGCCACTTTTAATGTTTGTGAACCACACATCATCATCATTAAACCAACTGCAGTACCACTTTTAATGTTTGTGGACTACACATCCTCATTAAATGTAGTGCAACATCACTTTTAATGTTTGTGGACCAAACAGCATAATCATTAAACCAAGTGCAATGCCACTTTTAATGTTTGAACATTATACGACATCATTAACCCAACTTTTAATGCTTCTGGACTATATATCATCATTAAACCAAGTGCAATGCCACTTTTAAAGTTTGAAGATTATACAGCATCATTAACCCAGCTTTTAATGTTTGTGGACTATATATCATTATTAAATGTAGTGCAATGCCACTTTTAATGTATGTGGATTACACATCGTCATTATCATTAATCCAAGTACAGTACCACTTTTATTGTTTGTGGACTAAACATCATAATCATCATTAATCCAAGTACAGTACCACGTTTAATGTTTGTGGACTACAGGTCATCATTAAATCAAGGGCAGTACCACTTTTAATGTTTATGGACTAGACATCATCATTAAACAAAACGCAGTGCCACTTTTAATGTCTGTGGACTAGACATCACAATTAAGCCAAATGCAGTGCCACTTGTAATGTTTGATGAGTACATGTCATCATTAAACCAACTACAACACCAGTTTTAATGTTTCTGAACTACAGATCATTAACTGTTATGAATTTATGCTTCTAAATGTTAATGGGATGAGTGAAATATTGCTCTATCCCTTTAGTGCAAGTGAGTTTTGGGATCAAAATGAGTGCTGTGCCTTGGAATGTGTGATACATGAGGGGAGTTCTAACTGTACATGCCAAGGTGCTATTTTTTGTAGTTGAAGAGGGATTCCGCTGTTAGCTGAGGCATACATAACTGAGCAGATGGAGGGTAGGGGACCTGAACAGATTTCCTGCTGCTATGGAAGATGGAGAACCTGAAGAGATGAATGGTAGACTGCACAGAGGTGGACCACTGTGAGTTTGGGTGTTCTACTCCTATACACTGCCTGATCTTATAGCCCTGAACTCTCAGCCTAGCTATACTTAAGGTATGCATTTGTTTATATCTCTTGGTATCTTTGCTTACTGGAACTGCTGCGGACATCTGCTGATAGTATACGCTTATGTCTGTGGTTCGTTTTTGTGTAATATTTCTGTAACATTCATGCTTGCAGAGGACATTTAGATTTGTTTTGTTGTTCTGTCACTGGAGAACAAAAGAGTTTACATGTACAAGGGAATTTTCAATTGAAATGAAGCCATACTTTTGTTAAGTTATTCTTTGGAAAGAAATGCAGATGGCAAGAACCTATATGAAACAGAAGTCTATTACTCTTGTGCATTTTCCTTAGATGAGCAGACATAGTTTTGCTGTAAGTGTTGTCTTCTAAGCCTTTTATCCCTTGCAGAACATAGTGGTGGGTTCCTTTTATTAAGACAGACATGCCTGTACATGACAGAAATTCCTCAAATGTACTCTGCAACTAGACCGCATCTATTAGTTCATTTAGCTGTATAGGAGAGTGGTATTGCTTGAATAAGTCCCAGAATCAGATTGCCCTCACACTTACTAACTTTCAGAGCTACAATTCTGAAATCAAAGACTAACAGAGAACATATTTGCTGTCCACAAGCTTCAGAATATTGCATTAAATCAGCCTGTTGGTGTCTACAGGTCCTAAACCTTCAGATTAATTGTACAAAATGATGGGCAAGTACAAACAGTGGGACTGATGTGTGAGTAACTAGCTGCAGTGATGGCATGTGGTACATTGAGATTCTGAAGAATTTAGAATACAGTAAACTTTCAGTTAACTGGAACTCAAGCAACCAGAACTCTCAAGCAACCAGAACAAATAAATCAAAGAAATACAGTACAATTTTCATGTGTTGCACTTTCTGTCCCCCACACCACAGAAACATACCTTACTTGTTTAGAGTTTTAGAGTTTACAAAAGAAGATAGGAATAAATTCCCTCTCTCCCCAACCTAAGAACATGTCAAACCAAACAAATAGTATTGGGTGAAGTATTAGTCAGGCCTGTTTTTAATAGTAACTCTCAAGCAACCAGAAACTACAGTTATCTAGCATCTACCAATCCCCATGAGTGCCAGTTAACCGAGAGTTTACTGTAAAATTCAGACAAAATTGCTATGTCCATAGTGTAGAAGAATAAATCCTGACTGTAGCCCTGATGACACACATTTGATTAGTGAGCCCACAGTGCAGAGGGGCAGGAATCAGAAGATTTGGGCTTACCATGCATGGATGGAGTAGAAGTTGCTAGGTCCACTCCTACAGTATTAGCTGGTGGAAGGCAGGTGGTAGTTTGGAAGTGGTGACTGGCTGAGACGTGATCTTGTAAGCCTGTCAAGCAAGGCACAAGCACTGTAGTTAAAGAATACTTTGTGAGAACACACACAGGAATTTAACACTGCAGGCCCTGTTATTGAGAAGAACTCAGTGTTCTCCACATTGATCGAGCAGGATATAAAATATACCACTAGATGCCAAAGATGATGCTTCCCAAATATTACCCTTGTTTCCCTCCATGGCCACTATAAAACAGAGATGTCTGAGTTCCCTACCTTCCTGAGGGTAGTCTTAATTTGAGTGGGACAATCAAGATACTCAGGGTAGGTGGAGGATAGATTTAGAGGGGTGACAGCATCATCATTTACCAAAGTAAAATTCAGATTTGGTTTTAGTGCATATACAAAATTAGTTTAAATACATAGGCAGTGCCTACTTAGTGCAAAAACAAAGAATCAACAGAATGTACCCAATACACGGTTTGTGCCATAACAGTTAAAGAGCTTTGTTGAATGCATGCATTGTATGCTGATTACCATTTCTGGGAGAAGGACATCTATTGTGCAATATTATTTCTTGCCTCATCAACAGGTACAACTATGGTTCTCTCTTAGGTGGTCAAGTATTTGTTCCTAGAATTATGGGTAGTTCCAAAGTCAGCTGATATTCTGGCAGAGGAAGTTCCAAGCTGCTGGTGCCACCTTTGTGAGAGATTTTTTTTTTTTTGCTTTGAGCCTTGATAAATGATTAAACCAAAGATGGAGCATCTCCACTGTATGAATGAAAGGTGTATACTCTGGGTCTACTTTGGACTCATTATGGTTAGGGGAGATCAATGGCTACAGTAAAAGAGATGAACAGTTAGTGAGCTCAAGAAAACTAGGCCCTAGCTATAACTAGTAGTTGTAAAACCACCAAAGTCTCACGTAGTGCTGAACCTCCACCATGGACCACAAGTACAAAGTTCTTTAAAGGTGTTTAAGGTTATAGAAAGACAAATAATCCAACAGAGGTCACATAATTGAAATCAAGTCAATTAAATAAAGGCATAGTGCCTAAAACAATGTAGCCAACTAAAACTGAAAAGAAATACCAATGTCAAAACTGTCTAATACAAATAAATGTGTTTTGTAAAAAGCATCATAAATATCTGAATATAAAAACCTTGTTGTTTAAAAAACAATAAGAAATGTATTAAATTGTGTTAAAATAATACACCACAATTAAAGTTGAGCAGCTCTGTACTTTAAAACTGGGTCGATAGATACAGTGTGTGTTCATTCACCCCTTTATGATGAGAGGCATTCAATTTTGACTGCCATAGCAACTCCCTCATTTCTAATTTTGTTCCTAGGAACCTCCTCTATTGTCCACTGTCATGATTTCTATAATGCCAAAAAGAAACATTTGAAAGTTGTCACAAATCTGAGTGTGCCTACACAGTGAATTATTCATGGTTACCTTTACTAATAGCATACAAGTGCTTGTAAATTCTTTTTTGCAATTGCCATTCTATTTTCCCTACATAATAACAAAACCATTTTTGCATATAGCTATATAAATCGCCCCCTTTGTGGCATAGTTACCATCACCCAATGTTATCCTAGTGGGAGGGTTTCCCCACCACCACTTTCATTTTCTCAAGAACATAACTACACTGCTGACATGAGCCACACTTCCTTGTGTCCCTCCTATGTGTTCCTTTTGTCGAAATAATGTTTTGGTGTTGAAATAACTGGTTTAAGTTTTTACCCATTTTAAACACAAAGAAATGCAAGGGCTTTATAAATAGAGTCATCAGTCTTAAAAATACTCAGATTTTTTATAAAAATATCTTTTATATTTTTTACTAGTCTGCTATATGTCACTAATAAAGAATGTGAAAAATTAGGTTTAGATGTATTTTTACATATGAGAGACACTATATTCATCTCAAGTTGTGTGGAACAACCTTGTTCTAACAATGGGAAATATCTAGTACCCCACTGTTGTGTGACTCGACAGCTAATGAGGTTCAAAAAGTCTAATGAATAACCTTTTTCTAATAACATCTTAGTTACAAAATCAACTTCCTTCTTAAAATGGTAAAAATCAGAACATATTTGAGCTGCTCTAACAAACTGACCTTTGAAAATATTCTGTTTAACATGTTTTGGATGATGACTATGGTAGTCAAGGTAAATGTTAGAAAAAGTGGGTTTTCTATAAATATTTGAACTAAAGCAGCCTTTAATACTGTCCTTAAAAATTGTCTCATCCAAGTAGTCTATAGAATCTGTAGTGTGGTATTCCATAAAAGCTAAACAAGGGGAAGTTTAATTTAATTTAATTTAATTTAATATATTGTATCTTCCTGTTTAATAAGGAGATGAAGCAACATATTTTATTTGTTGTGTAGTTGTATTTTAGGATATGTATTTAATGTTATAACTGGAAAGCCATTTTCTAGATTGGGTATTAACATTTGAGTCCGTATAACTTTCATAGCTTCAGTTTTCAAGATGTTGGGTTGGTGTATTTGTAGATGAATTTTAACTGGTGTAGAGTATGACCCATTATGTGTTGTGTAATGGGGGCAAATTTAAATTGCAGGTCAAATAGGAATTAAACATATCATTTTGGCTAGCTTAAGTGATGACATTATACCCTGGGCTATTTATCTGAACAGGAGGGCTAGCTGAAAGCCTCTGACGGGTCCTTGAGACTAGTGCCATGGGTTTCTTACAGCTGGTTTTTAAATTCCAATTTCTTAGCCAAATCTACAAGAAACGAATGTGATTACGTGGGTTAATTTTGCAATTTGCTATAAACTGATTTTTGAGCTGAAGACATTGATAACTTTAGCATAAAAAGTGCAGTTTATTGAAGGAAAATCATTGGGCAGGTTTTTTGTAGAGAGTAAAACAATAATTGACTAAAACCTGTGGTATTCTTGCCTGGAAGGTGCCATTTTCAGGCTTTGTGCTGCAGTGGATGATAATCACCACCACAGCTGTTACCATACCTCTCAACCTCTTACTGCAAGAAATCTGGACAAAGCCTGGCAAAATGGGGGGCGAAGGCCCAAAAATAGGTACAGATTTTAAATATTGCTCTTATAAACTTAGAGAGTTGCTAGAATAACAGGGGTAGTGTTAACATACAGCTTCAGAAGGATTTGAAGTCTGAAACTCAAATGTATGTCATTATTTAGGGACTTCAGTCCTCAGATCATCACAGTGATTTGCTAGAAAACCACAAATTTTATGTCAAATAGACCAAAAATATGAGACAAAAAATTTGGACATTCTGCAAAAATCTGTACAGTTGAGAGGTATAGCATAGGATGAGAATACCTGCAATAAAGAGTTGCTGAATTTATATGGGGGTTAGAGTATCTAAAGAAGTGAATTGTTAATTCTGAAGGTGCAAAAGATATCAATGAATAACACTGCAATAAGCTGACTCACAAATGTGGTTTATCGCTGTATAGATTCCTGTGAGTACGGTGTTGTTTTATAGCAAGGAGGTGATATTTAGATATATGTGTTATGCCTATGAAGCAATTTCTCAAGTAATTTTGCATGGGGCATGGAATGGCTATAGGTCTAATACAAGTGATCTCTTAAGCCTGTCAAGCAAGGTACAAGCACTGTAGTTAATGGTTACTTTGTGGGAAGTGGTATTATGGATTCAAAATTACAGCTGTATGGTTCTGGTAAAACTCCTATTGTGCTAGGTTTCAGATTTGGGTAAGGGTTTAGCAATTCATGGACTACTGGTAAGCAGATCAGGTATATAATGCTGCATATTCATAAAAAATCCTGGTAACCATATGTACACATAACATGACAAAATGACTGAGTATAGTTTAGGAGTGGAATGGAGTATCCATAGGTAACAACCATTGATTTTGTAAATTTTATCTTTTATATGTTTTTTAATTTATTTGACAACATAGTAAGTTCATTAGGCCCAAGTGTCTCTTTCCAGGGGCAACCCCAGAGTACTGCATGATCAGGTGACTTTATCAGAGTCACCAGATAAAAACTGGAAACTGTGGGATTCATGCTAAGGAGTCCATTATGAAGGTGTTGCCAGGTCATAGGCCTAATTTTCTGCACTAAACTGAGGAGGATCCTAGACGATGGCCACAACTTTAAGCATTACGTAGGTTGGAGATGGTGACCCAAGATAATCACTAGAATACTAAACATTATGGAAGGTGGGAGGGGGAGTCCTAAATAATACATTCTATTACATGTGCTCAAAAAGATGGGGTCCTTAGCCACTGCTGTAATGTACAGTATGAACTGCTGGATTTATTGACTTGCTACCTGTCTTCAGTCACTACCTCTGCTGCTGTTGGGTGGATAGCTTCCTCTGCTGAGAATAATTTTATTATTTAGATTTTTTGCTTTCCTAGGTATATAATTATATGACAGTCTTATCTCCTTCCACTGCACTTTTTTTTCCTGGTTATTAGACTACTGATCTGAGGTATCTTTTGACATCCTTAGGGATCAACACCAATGCATGACACATCCTTTTCTTCAGAGGCATTCATTCTTAGTAGCTGACTTGGACTTTTCAGGTGGTTCTCAGCAACCTTCACATAACCATTACATGTGGACTTAAATGGTTTCCTCTCATTTTTCCATAATACCACCAGTGATGTGGGATAGTCCAAGAATTCCAAACTTGAAGCTTCTTAAGTTCATCTCTGCCTCAGAGAAGTATTCTGTGGTCTTAATATTTAAAAAAAATCTAGAAAGGTTTTTGCATTCAAGCATCTTAAGTGCTTCTTTTCTTAGAAATTAGTGCATGTGTATCAAGTCACTATGCTACCTCAAGTACTTCTTTGCTTATGAATTAGTGCATATTTATTATGGCATTAGGTTACTGGCATTTTTGACCCTATGAATACACTCTATGCCCACTGTATTACCGCTGTATTTGCTTTTTTATTTCTTTAATGAGATCTTTGGAAAAGGATATTAGTTCTTCATCTTAGCTTCTGAGATACCTATAATTGTCAATCTTTTTGCTATGTAACTTGTTGTTAATATTATCAGTTTTGTATACCTGCAACTGTAATAACTCTTCAGCTCTGGATTTTATTATATGTGACTGTCAAATCCTGCTGAAACTTCATTTTGCCCTCTCTCATAGAAGGTAAGGTGTCTTACAGCATTGACTGTCCATCCTTAAAAGAGGTAATTGCTTAACTTTGCAGTATTTTTAGAAAATCACACTGTATCTTCATATAATCTGCATATATTCTGACTGCTATACCTGCAGTATGAGGAGCCCTAAGCTTCACACCTCCATTTCTCAACCACCCTTATATCATTGCATTTTTTAAATAACCATGGAAATACTCCCTTTCAATTCAAACTACAGCAGGTCTTAAAATATGATCTTTGGAAAAATAACTGAATCTCCACGGTGGTACAGCGGTAGCATTGTTACCTCACAGCAAGAGGTTCTCCTGTTCAATTCTCAGCTTGGCTTGGGAGTGCTTTCTGTGTGGAGTCTGCATGTCCTCCTCGTGGTTGGGTAGCATTCGAAAGACATGCGTGCGTAAAAGGGCGTGCCTTTGTTGAAGGTTGGGCGTCGAGCTGGCACTTTGGAATTTCGTAAAAATCTACTGCCAATCATTACCGGATCGGAGTTCCGCTGTGCGACCCCTTACCGGGAAAAAGCCAAAAGACAAACAAACAGCTGGTATCTCCTAAAATAGTAGCCTTTAGCCACTTATAACTTATATCAACTGTGCTTACAAAGAAGCTGTTAAGACCCAGCCACCATCAGTATGCTAGACTAAATATAAAATTTCCACAAACAATTCAGCATCTACATATGCAACTTGTATCTGTTAAAACTATTAGGAAGCCAATTGTATTCTTCATAGTCACATTAACTTTTATCTTACCTTCCTCTGAATACCTCTCTAAACCTAAAATGGCTGACCATGCAAATTCCCACAATTTAGTCTCAAACAAACTTCCAGAACTCATGCAGACTTGGATATCAGTTTTTCAGACTCCACTCACCAAAAATCCAGCTAACCTAATAGATATATAACCTAACCCTTTCAAGCTATACACCAAATCAGTGCATCCTGTGCCTATAGACATCAAATGCTACCTTACCACAAAACCAAAAGCATCCCACAAACTATTTAGCAACTCAGTGATTTTTCTACTCTTATTATGTTGTGATACATAAATCCTGGATTGCTCATTAGTTCTCCATGTACATTTATCACTATCTCTAATAAATATATTTTAAGTAGTTGTCTATTTAATGTTGGAAACTGAACAAACAAGTTAGAATAACTAGACTCCTGGATGTATAAACAATACATCACCGTGGGTCAAGCTGTTAAGACCTGATCTGAATTACTTTTTCCCAGGCTACAAATGCCTGTTGAGTGTTAGACCAAAAAGATATCTTCCACATAGAAAAGCTTGGTGAAGTGCATTTAATTTTTAGACTTATTGTGGTTTGAACTGAAAGGGAATCTTTTCCGTGGTTATTTTAATGCACTGACATAGGGCTGGTTGGAAAATGGGGGTGGATTCAGCTTATGGCTGTTCAGAATACATGCAGAACAGTTAAGCGACCAAGCTAATTCCACAAATGTTCATGATCCAAACTGAATAGTTATTACTGTTGCTCTTCAAAAATACATTGACCTAAGTAAGGCATTTGACCTTTTGGATCATAACACCCTTCTTAAAGCACCCACCTGTACTGAAATTAGCACAAAATATGCAAAATAGATCACACACTATCTAGTCAACACAGACAAATAGGAAATTTTTTCCCCACTACTGGCCCCATAAAGTAAGGCATTTCACAGCGCTCAGTACTTATCCTGCTTATTTCTTTATAAAAAATTACCAGTTTACATGCCAAAACTAGAAGTCATTCCTTATTCAGATAACATGGTTATATACAGATTCAGTCCTTCTCCATCAGCCATCAAATGTCAGATTGAAAATGACCCCATACAAGTCTCAATCTTCCTATTAAACAAAACACTTCTTCTCAGCCCCAGTATAATAAAACCCACAACATTTGATGTAAAATAACAGCTTACCACAACATAACTGGAATGTTGTAGTTCATTCTTTTAAACCAAAAACATCATGTGTCCAAATGCTTGACCAAACCATTTTACTCCACCACTGCATTGAACAAACATAATCCAAAATTAGTAAATGTCTTTCCTTCTCTTTAAAGATCTCCCACTTCCTATCTCATTTTGACAAATGTGCAATTTTAGAAGGGATACTTTTAATTCAGTAACATATGGTTTCCCACTAACTTCTGCTTCCTCCAAAAATTTGCTCTCTGTCTCCAATCCACTGCCAATCAAGCTTTTTTAAAGCATTAGTATCGCAGATTAATTATATTACCATCATACATTATTTAACATAATTAAAATACTTCTCTTTCTTACCAAATCTCTTACTCATTTCCAAACATCCTTTTCCATCACTTCCATTGATAATACCCTATGATTCTAGATTGTTCCTTGCTAACACTTACCTACTTCCAAATCTTTTTATGCTTCACCTATTCTAACCAACTTGCAATCCACTCTTAAAACCAAACTAGAACTCTGTTATAACAAAATTGCCAGATTAGTTACAAACCAGCCTTACAACTCACACAATTGCCTCTCCCTAAAATTGTTAAATTGGCTTAAGCTCCCTCACCGTCTCCTTTTCTCTGATCTGCTCTTTATCTACTTCATAATCTGTAAGCCTAATTCCTCTCCTGCCATCTCACTCACCATCAGTCACTATACTCCCAGTGGCTGTCTCCAGAGCTCTGACCAACTTTTGCTGGACATCTATAAGCCTAAAAAGTCAATAGGCCATAGTTTATACAGCTACACAGTATCAGTGACCTGGAACAAAATTCCTCTTTCCATCAGATCTATCACATATTGCGTCAGTTTTAAAAAAATAAAACTTCACGAGAAAGGCTACTAAATTCCTGTCTCTGCTCTTGCCACAATCCTGACTAACAATTCCTCTGTTGACTTCTATAATAAGTTCAATTGTTATTGTGTAGCACAGTTCTCAATTTTGCACCTATTTTGTATGTTTACAATATGTATGTGTTAAGTCAATTGATGTTCTTTTATGTCTGGAGCTTTTCTCACCTGGCCTCCTCTGAAAATGGATTCATGCCCAGTTGGACTTATTCCCATTATCAAATGCCATATAAATAAATAAATAAATTCCAGCTGTACTACAGTGAAAACAATTTTTCACTTCTGGCTCCAAAACTTTGGGAATCACTCTATCCAGTGCTGAAAAGGCCAAATTTAAGCAAACTGTAATGTTGGTAATCCTGTGTCAATACGGACATAGGTTGTCTAAGCCTCACAAACACCTTCTCTTAGATTTCTGATGGTGTCCCAACTAACTAGACTAGTTTTCCCATATTTATTTTGGGACCAGATTCTCCTTAGCAGTCTTGTTAAATTTTATGCAATATAATTAAATATTATCACTGCAAACATTCAGGCAACATTGTTGATGACTATCTTTTTGCAATGCACTGCCGTTAATGTCTTGCAGTCTTTTTATTTCCTTACAGTCTTTTTATTTCCTTACAGTCTTTTTCAATTGTAAGCTGTGCTTTAACTCTTTATCTAATTGCAGCCATTGTTTCTCTCTTTTGTTTGGCATATATTGTATGGCAATGGCTTATCAAACTGTACTTCTGCTTGTTTCCATGCAGGCAGTGACTGCAATAAGTGTGTGAGGATCAGTGCACCACCCCAGTCCACGAAATGAAGTAAAAATAAATAAGATGCAAGTGCATTTGAACTGCAGTGTTCACAGTGATTATGCCATCAGCCAAGAATGTGAATTCCAAACAATAAGAATGTTTTCTCCTGAAAGGAAGCTGCTTTAAAGGCCGATAGTTGATCCTCCAAAAATTATCTTATTTTGCTTACACTCTGGGAATAATAACTTAATTCTCCAGAATATAAACAGGACATATGGAACCAGGCTGGCATTCCCTGGACTTGCCAAAAATAGAACCACTATTATGATAAACAGTGAAAGGTTAAGCTGCTATGGAGCACTGTGATCAGAGGTACTACTGTTTGTTATGCACTGCTTACAGTTCTGACAGTGTTTTGATCTGTTGCAAACATTAGTGCTACAACTGCCATGCACTGTGAGTAATGGAGCCAGTGTTGTAGTTTCCTGTGACTAATGACACTGCTGTTATTATGCACTGTGTATAGCTCTGACAGTTCTTTGACTCATTGTGAACATTAGTGCCGCACCTGTGATGCACTGTGAACAGTAGTATCACTTCTGTGTTGCACTATGAGCAATAGCAGTACTACTGCTGTGCTGCACTGTGAATGGCAGTACCTGTGCTGTGGTACACTAGGAGTTGTGATAGTAGTACTCTGATTACTTTTAGCCATGAACCAGTGCACTGTGGTGTACTGTGAGCAGTGGTACTAGTGCCGTGGTACACTGTGAGCAGTGTATCCAGTGTTGTGATGCACTGTGAGTAGTGGTACTAGTGCTGTGATAATAGTGCTTTCATCACTTTTAGCAGTCGTACAAATGCTACAATGCACTGTGTCCAGTGGTACTAGTGTTGTGGTTCACAGTCAGGAGTGGTGCCAGTGCTGTGTTGCATTGTGAAATGCCATGCTGCTATGAAGCACTGTGAAAAATCATGCTTCTGAAAGCACTGTGAAAAATTATTCAGCTGTGAGGCATTGTGAATATTGCTGCCACTATTGTCATGCATCATGATTAATAGTGTTACTGCTGTAACAGCAGGTCGTCTATATAGTTTGCCTCAGTAAGTCCTGTAGTGGACCCACAAAGAAGAAACAGATGCTTTCTGAAACTCGGCTTATATTCTAATATTCACAAAATGTGGAAAATTGTATAGTTTATTTATTTATATTTATATAAATTATATCCTAAATTCTAAATTCAATAACTGTTGGACATTATACCGTCGTTTTTTGGATGACATCGTCATCTTTTGGACGGCAGGTTATGATAAATTTATGAATTTTTTGAATATATCAGTACGACCACAAATTTCCTCAAATTTACATATCAGACTTCTTCTGATGTATTACAATATTTGGATGTTGAAATCTATAAATTGAACAATAATTTAGAAACTAGAATATATAGAAAATCTACCTTCTGTAACTCCTTTCTACACTTCAATAGTGCACACCCCTCACACTGTAAAAAGAATATTGTGAAAGGACAGTTCGTGAGGGGTAGTCGCATGACCAGTTTAGAGTTGGATTTTACCAATGAATGTACCCTATTAAAAAAGATGTTTTTGGAAAGAGGGTACCCTGATATGTTCATTGAAAGTATTAGGAAGGAAGTGGAGGAGGGTAGGAGTTCAAAATTCAGACCTATTAAAGGAATTGCAGAGGAACAATCATCTGTAGTACAGGATGGTAATAATTTTACTCCATCTAATGACTACCAGCAGGCTTTATTACTGGAATATAATATGTCCAATTTTAGGGTTAGAGAGATATTCCAGACAGAATGGGATAGGTTTGTGACACTATCAGACATTGATGAAATATCTAAATTAAGCCCAAAGGTAGTATATAAAAATTCGAACAATATGAAAAAAATTCTAGAGATGGGTAATAATATAGGAAATACTAACTGCAATGAAAATGTATACCACTTGGGAGGAATGAAGAAAAAGGGCACTTTTAAATGTGGAAGATGCCACCAATGTGAGTATATTATGAATAAAGGTGAAATTTATATAGAAAGTAGAAACAGAAGGATAAGTAGTAAGGGAAAGTATGGTTGTGAAACAAAAGGATTAATTTATCTGGCGGTTTGCCAAAAATGTAAATCATTTTATGTGGGTAAAACGGAGAGAGTCTTGAGGAGACGTATATATGAACATCTATACGAAATTTCGAAAGGCAAAGAAACTAATGCTTTATACAAGCACTCTAGGGTATGTGAAGGGTAAAAATTCCTCTTTTTTGTTTTAGAGCAGGTTTTGAAGGATACAAGAGGTGGTCCATGGGAAGAATTTTTAGAATATAAGGAATTATGCTGGCAGATCACCTTGGAAGCAGCAAGAACACCTGGTTTAAATGAACATATTTCACTTTTACCTTTGTTGAAATTAAGAGCTGCTAGAATGTGAAAAGGTGTAATTTAACATTCAGCCAGTAGATGGCATCATCACACTAGTAACCCATTGATTTTAATGAAAAGAATGTATTGATGTTTTAGCTGTAATACATATCAAACATTCATGTTTTTAAGTGTTAGATATAGGTTAGATTTTAAACAGTTAGAGTGATACACTATGTGATTTTCAAGGTTTTGATAACAAGATTTTAAACAAATGTAAAAAGTGAATATCTTGAATTTTTATTCATTTGCAAACTGTGTAGTATAGGAACCTTTTATACTATCCTAATTAATATTAATGAGCCTAATGTAGTAGCCTGATTTGTAAGTTTGAATTTTGTTTTGTGATTCTTATTGGGTAGGTTGGTTTTTATTAAGTATTTAAGAGGCAATTAAGTCAATGAATGATTATCTGATGAAGTCCAGTTTGTGTGTGGACGAAAACGCGTAACTTTGTATTAATAGCGTTTATGCTGTGTTTTTGGAGGAGCTGTGTTCGTGGATTTTATAATAAATTGAGTGACTACAGAGCTGGAGTTTTCCTTCGTTTGCCTGCTGCACTCTTTTCGTTTGATAGTTTATTTATTCTTAACTCATGACTACCATGCAAAATTTCCTATTTTTGTATTAATTTTTAACAGAGACTTATCTTCCTGTGTTTTAGCTTGTTGCCATATTGTTGAAGGTTTTGTAAGAATGAGTGATAAAATGCAAAAAATCAAATGGGGTCAATTTCTGGGTAAGAGATGAGGGGAAATTGCACTGTATACAAGTAATAATTATAATTAATAAATAATACCATGTGTGCACAAATATATATGTATCTATCTATATCTATATCTCTATATATATGTATAGATATATGTGTGTGTCTGTTCAAGTTTGTATGTGTGTTTATGTACTTGTGGATGGGGGAGCTAACACAATACTTGTTGGGTCAAACATTTGTGTCTTTTGTAAGGCCCTGCAATCGGGTCGCTTTTTTGGTCACCGCTGCTAAAGATATTTTTTTTCAGAACATGTATCATGGTATAGGTGCCATTTAGCAATTTGTACAAATACAGAATGGCATTCAGATGAGTAGAAATGGTAAAACTTCCCTTTACAAATGGTGCTCCCACATTAAAAGTGTGCAACACCATTTTTGAACCACATACTATGTCTCTACACTCTTCTTCTCCTTCTACATATTTTCTGACATAAATGGTGTTTTTTGATTTGGTGTTGAACATTTCATTATTAAGAGGTACCTTTCCTTCTCTTAGTGGTGTGTTTTATTTCCATGCAGGTATTTAGAAGAGGAGATCCGACAGAAAGTGAGCACTTTTCGCCAAATGCTGCTGGAAAAGGAGGGTGTTTTAACTCGAGATGATGGACGAGGCCCTCAGATGTGAGTGAAATCCAACTGTGTTTGAAATGTTTAGAATGTCTTCTCTGTTTGTCCTCTTTGTATTACACTCAGCCCCACATACTATAAGTTGGTGAAAAGTCATCCTGGCAGACTGCTTCTCATCTCACAATAAGACCTTTCTATCCTGTTTTCAGAGGTATTGGCTTTTGCTCTTATGACATGGTTATAACAAGAGTAAAATATATCATTTCACATTTCTTCCTTAAAAATAAATGTGAAATAGAAAACTACAGTAAATGTATAACATTTGTTTTGTACTATTTACAGCATAATTGCTTACTGAGAATGCTTCGGAAGAGGTATCGAATGACAAGGGCATGACTCACAAGTATAATTGCTGAGATATTATTTTAGAGGTACATATTTAGAATTATCCAGAGATGGTGGGATTATGGTTACAAAACTGTCCATCTGAGCTAATACAAAACTTCAGTATTCTAGTGCATCTGAAAAATCTCTTAAAGTTTGAAACCATCTATATGAGGTGAGACATGGTTTGCTGCAAGCAGCATGTATCACATTAAAAAAACACCTTGAAACATTTCACATTAAACTTACTTTTTCCCATTTGACAGTCTTGACTGCAGACCTTATATAAAATGCTGGACACCTACTTTAACTAGTGCATGGGTAATCAAACCAAAATTTTTATTGATTACTCTCATGTAGTCATGGCAACTGCCTATTGCACATACCGGTGCAGTGTTGAATACTCTGTGCAAACTTGATGTGGGCTTCTGCAAACTGTTTTTAAGCAGCACCGATACATAAATGTTTACTGTGTCCAGCAATCAGCTGCTGGGGACATTGAAGTGCAGATACAGCATATATGGTTCATCTGATTGAACCACTCACTGATGAGAACAGCAAATGGGCAGTCCATAAAATCTGTTTTACATTTCAGGGACAAAGTTTTGCAGACCATCCTTAATTTCTTAAGTCTGAGGTTGCAAGATATAAGGATAGCTTATAACAAGTTTTGTAAATTATTTTTTCAGTGAAATGATTTTGAGTGAACGGCCTTTAGTGAAAAGCAACTTGACAGAAAACCAATGATCAAAGCAATCCATGTGACTGCAACGATTGTTGATGGAGAGAAGAATTTATGGACTGCAACTTGGGCTAAAATGAAAGTTCATTGGAATAGCTCAGTCATTAGCAGCCGCTGTTATGGAGTGCTTGACTCCAGTTGCTGCTAACTTGTGTATATCTATGGATATTTTCTCATGAACCACACTTGTGTAGGGTTTGTGCTTGCACTATACTGTGCTACTGATGGCCTAAATAAGTACCCCAAAGGACACTCTGTATAAACACATTTGTAATAAAAGTAACTTCTCCCCCAAAATCTTTAAAACACTCTTATTACAATGCAACTGGTCCCCCTTAAAATAGCTATGCCTTGACCAAGTTCAGTGTTTTAATGACAAATTTATCTCTATCCTAAATAGTGTAGCCCCTCCCTCCTTAGGAAAATATGTTTAAAATCCAAACATATACCATGGCTTATAGCTGAGACAAAATTGCTCCTTAAACAGAGAGATAAAGCATGGCATCATCACTAGGTCACCAAAAACCAAGCATCCCTACAGAGGTATTGTCATCTCCGGAACCTAGCAGTAAAACAGATCAAGCATGATAAAAAAACAACACTATACATCAATCCAACAAAAACATCCCTAAATATTTCTGAGGAACCATAAACCAGTTGTTAAAACCAGGACAATCCACTACTCCAAACCTGACCACACCAAACTTCCCTGACAGGTGTTGCAACTCAATTCAACAAATACTTTATCAACTTCATACTATCCCTAGTTAATAATGTTACCTACACTCATCTTTCAGTCCTTACAGTACAAGTACCCAACCCCTTGTCCTTCCATTGTAAGCCCATTCCAACTGCTGACATAAAAAAACTTCTATTTCAACTCAAACCATCATCACTTGCTGCTGACCAACTCCCTAACGAATATCTCAGACTAGCTGCAGATGTCATTGCCTACCCCATATCCATCCTGATCAACCGAACCATCATTGAACAGTATGTATCAAAACTTTGGAAGATATTCTACGTAATCCCATTACACAAAGGTGGCAGATCCACTGATCTTTATAATTAAAGGCCAATTGCCATCCTCCCACCGATAGCCAAAATACTCAAAAAATGCATTCACACTCAACTCCTTGAGCAACTCCTTAAAAACAACCTCCTGTCCACAACCCAACATGGCTTTTGGCCTAAACACAGCACAACAGCAGCCTTACTTAGCTTCATAAACACTGTGAATGAACACAAACAATGGTCTACTTACCTCATCTATCTTTCTGGACTTATCAAAGTTCTTTGATAACATTTTACATCAAAAACTTATCAAAGAACTAGCCTCCAGTTACGTTCTCTCTAGGATTGGAAGATTATTGATAAGTATAGGGGAAAAGTGTACGTTTCTGCAACTTTGATTTTCAGAATTTTGTATTGTCTGGCTTCTGTGTTAAGGTTTGTCCTGATTACTTATGACAGTAAGCGGAATGGTTTATTTGCAGGTCTTTTTTCTAAGGAAAAATCTACTTTAAAATAATTTATTCTATTGTTCAAGTCACTACTCATTGTATACAGTGTGTGTGTATGACTCTGTTGATACTAGTACAAGAACTATGGCCACTGGTACAGTTTTGAGGAGGTTTTCATGGCTGTGTTCTCAGAACCTCCCAGATGTTAAAAATTAGATTTTAAATACTCCTTTGGATAGAGATTTACTTTTTGTCCCATGTGCTACAGAGGTGATGAAAACATGTGATGAAAGGTGTAAGTAGATGCAGGGAGTCTCTCAAGATTTTTTAGCCCTCATTTTCCAACTTTTCCAAGGGATTCTCTAATGCCTTATCAAATTTTGGAAACAAAAAAAATAAACAATCTCAACAAAATGTAAGTAAACAGATATTTAAGAAGATATGGCAAGGGGGGGATTCTGACTCTCCTTGTGGGGGAGCGGGGTTCTCTTTCTCTGAGACTCTTTCTAGAATATGCTATTGTTTTCAGTGTTAAACCACTGAGGTTCCTCTGCCTGCTTTAAAATACTATGAGCTTTTACAGAAGGAATTTCTACAACCTGCACTCCACCATTCTGTCAGCTTTGGAGGATGTGTGTGTTACTGACTGCAGTATTCCTGACAGTCAGTCAGCTTTGCTCCTAAAAAGGCAGATAGGATGTATAAAGTTCCTCAGTTTTTATACAGTCTTCCCAAACCTAATCCAGCAGCTATAAACTTTACTTAATCCTGCTGCTAAATACTGAAGTTAATTCCAATCGTACTAATTCTGACAATTAATATTTTTATTAAACACATGGCAGTAGGGTGACTAGCACTTCAGTGCCATACAGTGATTCTGTTTTGTATCCAAACAGCATGAAGATGTCCAGTCCCCAGTGTTATGCAGCATTTCTCATTCGACATTAATGACATGGAGGGCACCTCTGTCTCAATTGCCATTAGTTCTCTTAGCAACATAGATTTTGACAGCAATAATCACATTGGCTACCTCATCTACCCTTATTTTACTGGGAAACATAGCAAACAGCACATGCTATTTAATCATATTTCATGTCAACAAAATGACATAGACCACTACCCAAACTGTGAACTTCAGCAGTAGTTACAAACATATGTGCTTTTGTGGGGTTACACTTTGCACCCCCAGCTTTGCAACTGTATATATGCTAAAAGTAAGTTAGTTACCCTGCAACTCTCTATATACTAACTACAAGATCACTCAACCTGAGGGGTAAGGGGAAAACATTCTTCCCCACAAAATTCAATAATTGCATAGTAAGTGTAGAAACTATGTGCAGAGGAGCAACATTCAATATTCTGAGTCTAATAGAAGAAGAAATGAATATATGTCTTCTAAGTTTTAAATTTATTGAGTAAGCTATGCGTCCAGTTTATTTAGAGTCTTGTCTCCTGCCCACATACCTAACCACTCAGTGGTACTCTGTCCATATAAGGATATTTTTATGCCTGCATGCTGTATTCTTGAAGTCACTATTTGCTACTTGTCATACTTACACTTCAAGAAGGCTGTTCCAATCATTTACTACCATTTCTGTGAAATATGTCTTTCACATATCACTCCTGACTTTCATATGGTACATTCTTGCTTTGGTAAGAGTAAGTCCATCCTTGGCAGCTTATAAGATTATGGCTGTAGGCACTAAGGTTGTACAGCAACCAAAACTTTCCCAGGCTGCTAACTGCCTTGACCGATCCCATCCCATCCCATAATGTACTACAGAGGTCTCCTTCTACACATCTTAGGCTTGCTGTGCTAAGGTATGCAATATAAGATACAGAAAGTGTCATTTGCCAAAGTGGGAAGTAGGAGAGTGGGGTCATTACTAAGGAGTCTTTCAGATCTAGTTTTAAGGTAACTACAATCCTTTCTTTTATAGTAAGAGTAGGGTCATCCTGGATAGTTCACAGGACAGTGTCTCAAGCGTTTCTGAACTGGAGATCCCCTCATGGTAACATAATCTTGATAATAGTAGCTATAAAGGAAGATCTTGATCTGGAAATTGCATGCAGCTGTATTATCACATGACCAACCTGAAGCATAATATGTAATGGAGCTGGGTGGGTAGTAGTTTGGGCATTCACAACATGATGATACCTAGTTCCACTGGACAAGGAAATAAATACTAGATAAAGAGGCTTTAAAACACCTGTGGAAGCAATTCCTGACCTTTTAAAGTATGAAATAGTATGCCAAGGAAAATAAAATACAGGAAAATAACCACTATAAAGACAGTAGTGGTCTTTTTTCAATCCATGGTGGAGGGAGCTCCCTCTCCATTTCAGGTTGATTTGTGCATCAGCTGATCAACATTTGTATGAGATTGTTATATTACTGGGGTGTGGGAATATGCCCTTTCCCTGCTATTGTGTCATGTTGGAGTTGGAGTATATAATTACTGCCCCCTATTAAAAAAATTTTCTTTTGTTGCATGCTCTGATGTTATCACTTGAAGCACACTGAATATAGTGTGGACTTTTTTTTTTATTTTTGTTTTTTTGTGTTAATGCTAGTCAACATTTGGGTATTTAGATATTTTTAAATCACAATTAGTTTGCTTTCAAATCAGTGATACAAAATAATATAAAAATACCATTACCACAGTGCACATGGAGCATGCAAACATGAAAAACATTTTTTACATGGGGCAAGCCTACCCTCTGCACCTTGCATGCCCTCAGGAGGCAGATATGATGACCTGTTATCCTCCTTTCCTTAAAGAGCTTGCAGTAGTTTGCTATGCCCCATACAGCCAATGGCTTTAGTGTAGTCATTTAAGCTGAAGTAAACAGCCCTGTTTACTCTTATTACCCTATAGATGGTAACAATTTGATCTGTGGTGACTTTACCCCTCATAAAACTAACTTCTAGGTCTATAAGTTCTCGAGCCATGGACTGCTAGACTCTAGCTTGCAGGATCTTGAGCATTACCTTGACAGTATGTCAAACAAATGCAACTGTTTGATAATTTGGTCAGTCTTAAGCACTGCTTTTTTCTGGTATTGGATTAAGAAAATTACCTTTTTCTAGTCTAAAGGCCACTGTTGTGTTTTTCTAATTTGCTGGCAAATTCAGAGAACATTGTAACAAAATTATTTTGCAAGGTTTTAAACAGTTCACCTTGATGATTACCTATTGAAAACTGACCAAGAAAATGTATCAAAATGCATGTTCAAAATCAATTTCACTGAGTAATTTATCAGGTCACATTAGGAAAACTTAAAACTATTAAAGTAAAGAAAATTAGACATATCTTAACTGTAAATAAAGGCATTGCAGGAGTGCATCTCATAAGAACCCTATGCTAAGTTTAATTACTCTGAGGTTGCACAACCTCACACTAAAGGAACTAGTTACTTTTGCTACTTATTTACCAACATGTATTATGTAGTATTCTCCATGGCACTGCAGCATTGGAGTTTGTATGTTTAGAACTGTGGGTGTTTGTCTGAACACCAAACAGGAGATAAGCATATTGGATTTTAATTATGGCATTGCTCCATTGTTATCATTTCTTTTTAAACACAGACTTTACTTCTCTTATTTTACTTCTCTTTATTTTAGTTTTAATTCTGTTGTATACATATGTACTTAAAAGGCACAAGTAAATGAACTGTTATATTCTGCAAGACACACGTTTAAATCTCTGCTAATTTAATGTGTCTGTCTAGAATGAAAGTAGCCTACTGAAGAAGTCATTTCTATGACTTATTCTTTCACTATTCATGAGGAGAGGATCTGACAATGAGCAACATTCTCAGCACTCAGCACTCCACAATAATCACAGCACTCAGCTCGCCACATTAAATACCGTGCTCGACTTTGCAAACCTGCAATCACAGCAATGTGTCAAAAGTATTTTGGCAGTGCATTGCTGAAGTACATACATGTTTGACAGCAAGGCAATTTCTTGTGTTTTCAGCACTGCAGAACAGCAGTCTTTAAATATGGTACTATGTCAAAGTTAAAAAAGGTATGCTATATACTGCATGTTTACTGTAAAATAATCTAAAATATTCTATTTTATATAGCAAACAAAACCTTTGTGGCTACATTCTCACATATTAATAATCTTTACTATAAAACAGATTATCTATTTTACAGATTATATTGAAAGCTATAATGATGAAATCATTTTATATTTATTGTGGGCGTGCCTTCGCTGAAGGTTGGGCGTTGGGCTGGCAACTCGGCACCATAAAAATCTACTGCCAATCATTAGCTGACCGGAGTTCCGCTGTGGCGACCCCTAACCGGGAAAAGCTGAAAAGACAAACAAGTATATAAAATGTGGACCTTAATAAAAAATAGACCTTATACATATGTATACTTTAGCCTAAAATTTTAAGTATGATTTTCCATTATAAAGACTGTAGTGCTACTTTATGATAGCAACACTGTAGAAGAGAGACAAAGCTCATCATTGTAAAAGAAACTCCATAGCTAACCACATAAAAGATCCTTAGCTGTTAGTTTTGTGATTCACTGTTTTGTACACTCACATTCCTGCACTCAACTACTGGCTATATGATTTAGTGTGTGTGTGTGTGTGTGTGTGTGTGTGTGTGTGTGTGTGTGTGTGTGTGTGTGTGTGTGTGTGTGTGTGTGTGTGTGTGTGAGTGTGTATATATATATATATATATATATATATATACATATATATATATATATTTATATATATATATATATATATATACATCAATCAGTGTATTATGAAAACTTGAACTGCAACACTGTAGATACTAGTGCTGCCAGAAAAATATACACCAAATGCACATTCAGTTTAATGTGTCATAAATTAAAGCTTTCTTTTTAGTTTGTTTTGCTTTTTGTAGGGAGCAACACCCTCCCTGCATCCTCACCCCTTGCTACTTATATATATAATTCCAGTGGGGACTAGGGAAAAGTCCTCAAACCTCACTGTTGTACATTCTTGCACTACTTATCTTCACATTCATCAAACTGTAATCTGGTGAAAAAATTCACCCGATTCACAGGTCAGTAAGAAAGAAGAGATGTACGAGCAGGGAGACTGTACCCACGTATACATACATAGTGTAGATGTTAAAATATTGTTGAAATAAGCTGTAGTGGATGCTAAAATGGTAGCCAAATATTGATTTTGTAGAAAAATGTTGTTATATTATGAAAATGCTGCTTTGCTCAAAAAATGCTGTTTAACATTGAGCTGCTATAGATACCCCAAACAATACAGTAGAGTACGCGGCCACATAAATCATCAAACTACAGAGATTTAGGACAGAAATACAGTTCATAAGTTCATAGGAGAATACTGTGCTATCATTCCTGATGGGGCATTTTAAGCCTAACCACGTTACACAATTTTTACCTAGCTGTTATCACATACGTGTTTAACTATCCTTGCCATAAATTAATTTAAATAATTTTCATTTGTGAAGGATTAATTGTTAGGGCCACATCTTCATGGTATTAGGAGACCCTACTGCAAGGTAGGGTGTTTAAGCACTGCCTCTTCCTAGTAGGAAAACAAGGGTCAGTCCTTGGAAAAATTTCCTATTTCCCATCTATTGGTCTAAATTATGTTTGAATAAGAACATGGATGAGCTTTGTTTTATTTGGATAGGATGTCTGTTCCATAGTAGTGGTATCCTCTGAGATATGTATTTGTTCCTCCAAATCATTGTGTTTATGTTGCAGAAGAGTTTAGGTCCATGGACCAGGTGTTCCTAGCAATGTTAGACTTACAGATGTGGAGTAGGTCCATAGCCACTGTCATCCCTTTGCACAAGGGTGGAGTGTCTACCAATCCAAGAAATTATAGACCCATCAGCCTAACTAGGCTGATCTGCAAGGCTATGGAACGGCTTATCATGGACCTCAATAACAAGGGCACTGGCGACCTCCAAACACTCAATCCCACACAATTTGGTTTCATCAAGGGGTCATGCCTGTTAAATTTAGTTCACTTCTTTGAAACAGTCACCAAAGCCATGGATGAGGGGAAGACCACCTGCCTTGACCTGGCCAAAGCCTCCCTCATCAGTCATGAGGGACTTGGGCATGCAGGTTGATAGCAAACTGACTTTTGACCACCATATTGCCTCCATTGTATGGAAAGCTTTCTACATGGTCCACCTTATTAGTAAGGGTATCTCATCCAGGGACAAGGTGGTCATAACATCTGTGTGTTCTTCCCTTATAAGACCAATTATTGAATACAATGCCCCATATGGCATGTACCTCACAAAGCACATGCAGCAGCTGGAAAGACCACAGAGATTCCTCACCCAGAGAATCCAGGGCCTCAAACATCTACCCTACACAGATAGGCTAAAGACCTTGTTCCTCTACTCAGTCTCCTACAGACTCCTCACAGGTGACCTCTGTTTGGCATACAAAGCAATCTCAGACCCCGCCTTGATGGGACTGCTGCATATCTGTAAATCAAGCTCCACTTGATTAACCCACATGTGCGACTTCAACCTGGTCTGTGACATCAACAGGACTTGTTGGTGGGACAGATTTGTGCCCCAGAGACTCCCCCTTTTGTGGAATAAACTCCCTCTCCACTTCAAGCAGAACACCTCATTAACCCTTTTTAAGAACAACCTGGATAACTGGATGGGGAACAAAAAAATACACTTCTAGGATTCCACCTGTGTCCCTGATGGACAGTGGCATCACGTGCTGACTTGTTGGAACATGGACTAAATTCTTGGCTAGGCTTGTAAGGGCCTCAGGACCAATAGCCTAGTAACTTCCTATGATAATATTGGGTCTGAGGGTACCTTATAAGTCTGGCATAGGTCGCCTCTTTGTATTCTGTATGAAACCAAGTAAAGTGACAAAGTTTTGCTGTGGTCTATGTGCTTTAGGCCCAGTTAATAGACAAAACTTAGAATAACGTGGCATGGATGTTCATCTGACCCTGGCAAGTGAGTACTATGACCGATAATAGGTACTCTTGGTAGTTACCAGTCATATAATCCACTAGAAGGGACAATTGCCTCTCAATGCAGAGGGAGTATTATGACCAAGAGCAGTAATTTCCAGATGTTGCCACCCGGAAAATTTACTGGGAGAGAGCATTAACCATGTTATTTTGGCACAACCGCATTGCAAAAACAGTACTTAACAGAGTTAAAAATTATGTTTAAAATATGTTTTCTTGTGTGACATGAGATGGCTTTACCCTGCCATACAGGCCATACAGGGGGGATCACCTTCACCCTGTCGTAATTATTTTAATGTCTATCCTATGAGTCATTGCTCTTTTCTGGATAACATTATTGTTTTGAATATTTTATGTTGCAGTGCTTCACAGCAGTATGTTGTACTGTGCAAACCAGTGGTGCATTTCATTGTTTTTTCTCTACTGTGATGTGGTTGTGGAGTTGATATATATTTTTAGAGGGTTGGAGGTCTGAAGGGCTTGTCCCCTTACAAAAAAAGTCTTCATTGTTTTATGTTTTTTGGCTCACCATTTTTGGTATTTAATTTTCAGTAAACAATGAGCCAAAAAATAATCCTTCAGTGACTCATAAGTAAACCTATTTTAACTCCAGATTGCAACATCCTGGGGAAAAGAGGTTCCCCAATACAGCAAACTCAACAACTTTTGCTTGTATAGAATCGTGTCTGGGAGGTCAACATACCAAGGTACATAATCTGCAGGAAAGAAAAATAAGGAACAAATGGAAGAGTTGCATTTTCTACCTAAGAAAATGAGTTAAATCAACAGTATGTCCAGACACTTGATAAGGTGAAAAAGCACTTTTAAGTTCCAACAAAGGCAAGGAATAGCACTGATTTCTGCATGATTTACAGAGCGCCATAGTAAAGTGGAAAACAGGAAAGATAACAGAAAATAACAGAAGGAATCCTAACAGTAGCAGACCAAGAACAGCTAATGCTGGTGATACACCAGGATAAACTGCAAGTTAGCTGGAACACCTTTATTTCCACAACATCAAGCAGTAAGGGGCATGTGAGAAGCAGCTAGGGATAAGTCACTCAGAAGGAGTTGGTACCATAACTCTGAAATGTTCAGATTTTGCAGAATGTCCAGCTTTCTGCCTTATAGTTTAGGTTGGTTCTTTATAACAACTGTGGTTTTCTGACAAATCATTTAGGATAGAAATCAGTAAATAATGACAGACATTTACATTTCAGACTTCATATCCTTCAGAAAATGCATGATAAAACAAAGACTTTTATTCTAGCAAATGTCTAAGTTTATAACAGCAATATTTAAAATTTGTCCCAATTTTTTGGGCCTTTGTCCCCATTATTTTTGGCTTTGTCCAGATTTCTCTAGCTATGATGTTGAAGAGGTATAGTTGGTACAAAAAAAAAAATACACACGCAAGGAATATTTCAAACTTAGAAGTGGGTGCTCATCAGGAGGAAAGATTAATATACCATATACTTTGTAATAAAAATTATTCTGGAGTTTTGGCTCTGAGGATCTGAGGTATGGAAACTTAGTA
Organism: Protopterus annectens; assembly: GCF_019279795.1. Classification (NCBI taxonomy): domain Eukaryota; kingdom Metazoa; phylum Chordata; order Ceratodontiformes; family Protopteridae; genus Protopterus; species Protopterus annectens. Next base: position 1,142,796,260 of record NC_056741.1, on the reverse strand, counting down.
TGACAGTATCTTGGCAAAGTCCTATCACAAAAACTGCAAGGAAGAGTAGAAGAACAATGGAGGAAATTCACATGACAACACACCTCTGAGTAATGTAGCAGTAACAAAGAAAATCGCAGTGGGAACAGAACTCTGAGTAATGAAGCAGTAAGAAAGAAAAATAACTCCTTGAATCTCAGGAGAGGTTCCAGAGAAAGCCAAGCATAAGAAGGTGGCATTTAGGAAATATTAAGAAGTCCATAGAAGCAAGACTGGGAAGTATTTATGCTAAATCCAAAGAAAGCAGGAGAAGCAATTGAAGTTGTAAAGGGCCCGAATCAGGAAGTAGCAGCAAACAATGTTAGGAAGGAAGAATAAGATATTTTATAAGCATATTGAAGAGAAAAGAAATGAAAACCATGAAAGCATATAGAGGTTGGGCAAAGGGGTACATGAAAAAGGTAGGAAGGATTTTTTTCCTTAAGAACTTTTGTTGAGTAATTGCATGTAAATTATAAATATGTATATTTAAGTGCACCTTCACTATAAATATTTTACCCACCTTTTGGAATAGAATAACTCAGCTCAATAAATGTCATGAGAGTTTACACCCCAATAAATGTCATGAGAGTTTACACCCCCACCCCTTTTCCCTTAGGTTAGTTCTTCCTCTTGACTTCATACATCGTCATCTACGTCAAAATACATAACCATCCCATGTCCCTCTTAGCCATAGTATCCTCTATAAGTTCCACCAACCTTGTACAGCTTTACTATACTCCTTTTCTTCCATGCCATAAATATTTGGCAGCCCAACCTTATATATATATATATATATATATATATATATATATATATATATATATATATATGTGTGTGTGTGTATGTATCATACCTCTCAACCTTGTAGTCTAAGAAATCTGGACAAAGCCTAACAAAATGGGGAGATAAAGGCCCAGAAATAGGGACAGATTTTAAATATTTCTCTTAGAAACTTATAAAGTTGATAGAGTAACAGGGTTTGTGTTAGCATGCATTTTTTCTGAAGGATTTGAAGTCTGAAACTCAAAATGTTTGTCATTATTTAGTGACTTTAGTCTTCAGATCATCCCAGTGGTTTGTCAGAAAACCACAAATTATATGAGGAATAGATCAAAAATATGAGGCAAAAATCTGGACAGTGTATATATATATATATATATATATATATATATATATATATGTGTGTATATATATATATATATATATATATATATATATATATAGTTACCTATGAAAAGATCGAGCAGCTGAAATATCGAACATCATATGGTTGAGACCATATGGTCGATATTTCAGATGATCAATCACTGTAAAGTCTTAAAAAAACAAAACAACAACAAACAAGAAGACGTTACTGCAGGGGGGCAAGCCCTCCTGCACCCCCACCCCCACTACTTAAATATACCAACTCCGAGATTGCGCTACAGCAGGGAATAGGAATACTTCCCATTCTGTGCTGTATTGTCGGTGTAGAGCGATCTCGGAGTTGGTATATTAGTAGGGGGTGTGGGGGTGCAGGGGGGCTTGCCCCCCTGCAGTAACGTCTTCTTTGTTGCTGTTTTGTTTTTTTAAGACTTTACAGTGATCGATCATCTGAAATATCGACCATAGGATCTCGACCATATGGTGTTCGATATTTCAGCTGCTTTATCTTTTCATAGGTAACTATATATATATATATATATATATATATATATATATATATATATATATATATTTATATACTAACCCTGACAGCTACAATAACTCCTCTGATGTAAATCTTTTTCCAGTAATAAACTGTAGTCTGTAATCTAAGTTAATATGGCCCAGTTCATCCTTCCCCAATCAAGATGTTCAAACATTCCCCTGACTCTTCTCACCAGAGCCTCAATTCCCAGGTTGAGAATGGCTGAAGAGAATGAGGACCTTGTCAAGTACTCCCAGAGACTTTCACTTCCATTGTTAATTTTCCATTTACAATTCCTTAGTGTTGGATAACATATATTTTTGTAACCCATACTCTGAAATTGAACACTATTTCACCTTTCTTCATAATCTTAAATTAAACCCCTTAATGTGGAAAGTGAAAGACTTTTAATGTAAAATAATACAGCCTCAGTCTGTTGGGCTTGATGTGTTTCATTGATTTCATAAAGTCTGCCAGCATTTTTCAACAATCCTCCAAAGATTTACCTTTTGTAAGCCTTTTCTGTTCACTCTGAATGATTGCTAGTAGAATCTTGTCCAATCTAAGTAGCAGCATTGTAGCTAATACGTTGGCATCAGCATCATGGAGTGAGATGTGACTGTGCATTCAATAGTTCTGTTCTGATTGTCTTGGATAAAACCATTAATACTCTGACAGGATTCTCTGATTGCAGATGTCATCTGCCCAGGATAATGCCCCTTTGAACACTTTGTCCAAGTTTTGTATCCCGTCCTCTCTGATTGTCTTATAATTCTTATAATTTTTTTTAGAATGCTGTCCTTTCCTGTCACCCTTTTGGTCTGTGTCCTTTTTTCTGCTTTTGATATCTCATGCTTTTTTGCAAGACTTACTTTCTCATTCCCTGTGGCATTGACACTTCCAAATCATTTATCCTCTTTTTCTTCTGTCCCTCACTATGGTCTTTCTTCCATCAAAGTACATCAGGATCCACCATTCTTTATGTCTTACAACCTTCCCCTCACTATTCTTTAAAGCTACAGTTTGCATCCCTGTCTTGCTTCTATTTTGACTTTCATGCAAGGACATATACTTAAGTCCACACTGCCTTAAACTCATTCATTCCAATGGAGCTCAGGAAGTTTGCACTTTAACTTCCAATGGGTGGAGCCTAAGCCTTGTGACAGAATCAAATTATGCCCTCACATTTCAAACAAATGTTTGTATCTCTGGAACCATAGTGTTTATGAAAAAAGTACAAATGACAAACTCTTCAGCACAAAATATTTTTTATAGTGGTTGTATTCTTTAGGCTCTAGGTCTTAAACTGAATTTTATAAGTCACAGTAAACACAGCAACTATTACTTTGTAATATTTTGTAAACAACTTACAATATCTCAGCAACCACTCAGATTACACACATATTGCCAGCATCATTTTATTCATCTAGCTGAGAGCTTTCATATGAGGCTAAGGAGTTCTGTTTACTTGGTTGCTGAGATATTTAGAAAAATGTGAAAATTATATTTGTATAAATTTATATCAGAAAAACAGCATTTAATATCTCTTTACCTGCACTAAACAGAGGTCAAATATTAATGCACTTGAGTTTGCCATTGTGTAAGATTTAAGTTGAAATGTTTTAAAACCTTGTACATAGCATGGGTTTAGAATTATTGATGTAAATGTGAACAAACAAAATTTGATGCCTAGAGGCGTCAGTAGGAGTTAACTGCAGATGCACCTGGAGGCATCACTTGGATGTAATGTACATGTGGTGTGTGTTTCATGGTGTTTACATCTATGTATCTTGCACAGTGTGGTGTGTGTTTCATGGTGTTTACATCTATGTATCTTGTACAGTGTGGTGTGTGTTTCATGGTGTTTACATCTATGTATCTTGTACAGTGTGGTGTGTGTTTCATGGTGTTTACATCTATGTATCTTGTACAGTGTGGTGTGTGTTTCATGGTGTTTACATCTATGTATCTTGTACAGTGTGGTGTGTGTTTCATGGTGTTTACATCTATGTATCTTGTACAGTGTGGTGTGTGTTTCATGGTGTTTACATCTATGTATCTTGTACAGTGTGGTGTGTGTTTCATGGTGTTTACATCTATGTATCTTGTACAGTGTGGTGTGTGTTTCATGGTGTTTACATCTATGTATCTTGTACAGTGTGGTGTGTGTTTCATGGTGTTTACATCTATGTATCTTGTACAGCGTGGTGTGTGTTTCATGGTGTTTACATCTATGTATCTTGTACAGCGTGGTGTGTGTTTCATGGTGTTTACATCTATGTATCTTGTACAGCGTGGTGTGTGTTTCATGGTGTTTACATCTATGTATCTTGTACAGCGTGGTGTGTGTTTCATGGTGTTTACATCTATGTATCTTGTACAGCGTGGTGTGTGTTTCATGGTGTTTACATCTATGTATCTTGTACAGCGTGGTGTGTGTTTCATGGTGTTTACATCTATGTATCTTGTACAGCGTGGTGTGTGTTTCATGGTGTTTACATCTATGTATCTTGTACAGTGTGGTGTGTGTTTCATGGTGTTTACATCTATGTATCTTGTACAGCGTGGTGTGTGTTTCATGGTGTTTACATCTATGTATCTTGTACAGTGTGGTGTGTGTTTCATGTTGTTTACATCTATGTATCTTGTACAGTGTGGTGTGTGTTTCATGGTGTTTACATCTATGTATCTTGTACAGCGTGGTGTGTGTTTCATGGTGTTTACATCTATGTATCTTGTACAGTGTGGTGTGTGTTTCATGGTGTTTACATCTATGTATCTTGTACAGCGTGGTGTGTGTTTCATGGTGTTTACATCTATGTATCTTGTACAGTGTGGTGTGTGTTTCATGTTGTTTACATCTATGTATCTTGTACAGTGTGGTGTGTGTTTCATGGTGTTTACATCTATGTATCTTGTACAGCGTGGTGTGGGTTTCATGGTGTTTACATCTATGTATCTTGTACAGTGTGGTGTGTGTTTCATGGTGTTTACATCTATGTATCTTGTACAGCGTGGTGTGTGTTTCATGGTGTTTACATCTATGTATCTTGTACAGTGTGGTGTGTGTTTCATGGTGTTTACATCTATGTATCTTGTACAGCGTGGTGTGTGTTTCATGGTGTTTACATCTATGTATCTTGTACAGCGTGGTGTGTGTTTCATGGTGTTTACATCTATGTATCTTGTACAGTGTGGTGTGTGTTTCATGGTGTTTACATCTATGTATCTTGTACAGTGTGGTGTGTGTTTCATGGTGTTTACATCTATGTATCTTGTACAGTGTGGTGTGTGTTTCATGGTGTTTACATCTATGTATCTTGTACAGTGTGGTGTGTGTTTCATGGTGTTTACATCTATGTATCTTGTACAGTGTGGTGTGTGTTTCATGATGTTTACATCTATGTATCTTGTACAGAGCATACAGTGGCAATATGAAAATATTTAATAGTCCAGAAACAATACAAAGACACGCTCATGTGCATGCACAGCCAAACATAAACACACAGATCTGTGTTTTTTTCTGCCTTATGATTGAAGACCATCAAACAGGCCCACCATCTCCATATTTGGATCATGCTGTTTTGTTCCCCTACTTACTTGTGTAATAGCAAATTGCAGGTACAGGAAGGTGTCATCCAGGCAGAAGTCAAGGGATTTTTTTCTTTATGGACCTAAACCTTTTCCTTGTGGCTAAAATACATGCTCAAAGAAGTAAGTGCGGCACTCAAGGTATTTTTAGTTTATGGATGCAAACCCTTCCTAGATGGCTGAAATGCACATTTAAAGAAGTGAGGTCCTGCAGTGCCTTTTACAAACTCTTACTTACACAGCACAGTGAAAGCTTCCTTGTGAACTGGGCTTGGCAGAGTATATCCTTGGTCCATACTTTGCATGCCACATATCTGTATCTCTCTAGGTATTAGGTATATGGCTTACTTTGCATGGTATTAGCAATGCAGGAAGTCAGGCTGCCAGCTTCCTCTTGGTGAGCAAACTGGCATCAGCTGCTTAGTCCCAGCCTCCTTTTCCTGCTGATCCAGCACCTGACTAGTTAGACGATCATGGACATCTGGATCACAGAAAATGTTTTATTCCCCTGCATCATAGAGCTGGCTGATTTGTATTAATATTTACTTTCAGATGGTAATTCTGTTTTTTGATTTGGAACACATACTGACTATTTTTGGGGTACAGTTCAAAGTGCATATCTAGGTATGTGTATTACTGCGGTCCGGAATTACTAAGCTATGGTGCGTGTAGATGCACAAACATACATATAGACAAATGTATACCTACATGTGCTTGCATGCACACACACACACACACACACACACACACACACACACACACACACACACACACACACACACACACACACACACACTGCTGTCCATCTCTTACTATAAAAAATATGCTGTTTATATAATTTCCAACAGTTTAGAAAGTATAAAAACAGCATTATACAGGTGTAGAAGTGTGATCTACTAAATTTAGAATATCAACACATGATAAGAAATTATGGTCCATCCTGATGGATGCATAACATATTTTTGGAGCATAAAAACTTATAGGAAATGTGGGGCAGAGGGAGCAGTAGCTCTGGGTGCCAACTTCTAAGGGACTCTGAATTGTCTGATAATTTATAAGATGTCATTATTGTGATCAGTTATAGATCAGAGGGTGGCAAATGGATGTGTTGCTCACATGACCAAACCCCTTGTCCCAGCTCTGAGGCAAAATACTGAATTCTTTCCATATACCCCACTGGTGCAGCAACATTAGGACAGGAATGTCTGTCACTGAAAAATGCATGAGTTTTTAGAAGCAGAAAAGATGGGGCATATTTATTAAGGGCAACTTCTTATGTTGGAAGAGGAATGGGAATTAAGGTCTTTGCTAAAGATCCAGTTGGAAGGCCTACTCATTCTCTTTCAAAGGAGCAAACGTGACAGGGTACTCATTTACCAGAGAGGTTGTGAAAAGTCTGCCTAGCCAGATGGTTCAAGAACAGGGTATCTGATAGTACCACTGGGACCGGATAACTTTGGCAGTGCGAACACAGAGCTAAAGCACTAGCTGGAGACTGCATCAGAAGATTTTGCTCCTTACAGAGGGGGGTAGTATTTTTTGGGCCTCATCAAATAGGAACCATCCAGAAGAGGAGGCTGGAAGTCTCATTTGCATCCTTTGTTCTGTCAAAGTGGGGAGGGGGGTGATGGCAGGTGTATTAGGAGGCTGCATGTGGGAGTGGGCACATCGCCATTGTGTCACTGCAGTCCACTGGATAAAGTTATTCTTGCTTGTTTAAGAAATGAAAGAAAATATCAGTTTATGCCGTGTTTTGCTAATTAGCAAAACAAGTTGAATATTTCAGGAGTTTTACTCAAAGTACATTATTGTGTTTCATTCCGAAGGGATTCAAATTATTTGTTTAAAAATGATACAAAAAGATTTTTCTGTATTTCTTTGTCAGAATACTTACAACTGGAATTGTGACATAAAATGATCATTTTACATAGTTTTGTGCTAAGTAACACAGTTGTACGTAATTTGACTTTCAACACGATTACTGCTACTGTAACTGCAGATATTTAAAATTCAGGCTGCTAAAATAAGGATAAATTATGTAGATACATTTGTGATGATAATAGTGCAGTGTTGGCAAAATATCTTGCACTTGACATTTTATAGTCTTTTTCATCTCACCTTAGACTCAGTGTTTCATTATGGAGCCATTTTATTTTACCTTTAGTTTTCATCTATATAAGTCTCTTATTTTGGACAATCAGAGCCTTAGCAGTATATGCTTCTGCTAATGGCTTTATCCTTCATTGGAAAAATCTTCAGCTCTGGTTTCTGAGTTCAGTATGGAATTTGAAACTGCTTATAGTTATTTTTCTAACATTTTCAGTTTAACATCAGCAAAACAAAATCAGGGAATAGGGAAAGAGTCAGGGTTAGGGTTGGGGATAACATGTATTAGTAAGGTGAGCACAGCTATGTAGCATCTAACCAATATGTGCTACCCACAACTGTTTTTCTGCCCCTAAACCATCACCTCATATCTAAAGGAAACCCTTTCTGTAACATTGTTACAACAAAAGATGTCTTCGACACACAATGCATACAATAACACACGTATAATATTTTGTGTTTTTCAACATTTTTTCTTTCAATCAAAGGGCATGGAACTATATATATATATATATATATATATATATATATATATATACATATATATATATATGTGTGTGTGTGTCTGTGAGTGTGTGTGCTGCACATGTGTAAACACACACAAGCAGACACACACATACATACACACACACACACACACACACACACACACACACACACACACACACACACACACACACACACACACATACACACACACACACACACACACACGAGAAAGAAAATAGCTAAGCTGGCAAATTCTAACAATAGTGGAATTAGGTGGGAAGAGAATACAAAAATTAAATAAGGAGGCTAAAACATGGGACTAGCTTTTCGTTTTCTAATATTCACTAAACAGAAAGGAGGCAAGATTCAAGTTAGGAAAGGCCTTTTAGGTTAGGTCAGAAACGGAGTTGGGAAATCTAAGAACTAATAAGATGTAAGGACAAACGAGCTTACAAATGGAATTTTGAAGGTGTCTAGGATATGGAGTGCTCTGATTACTCTGTTTTATTATCTTACATTTTTTTTGTGCTGGCAGAAAGAAAGAAAGAACATGTATTTCAATTCTGGACAGGTTTTGCAGTCTATCAATCCCCTCCTACTAAAATAAACCAAAAGAAAAAAAAAACTAGGAAAATAAAATTCTGAGGCTAAGTTTATTGAAAAATAAAAGCTGTCCGGCATTTCCCCTTCTCATTATAAGGAGATTAAAAGTGATACCAAAAAAATCACAATGTAAAAGAAAACAATAATAATAAAACCAGTAATGAAGACAATAAATATATTTAAAAACTTCACTGAATCAAGCAGCGCCAGTTATGATTGTTTGTTTACTAGAATGTTTTATAGTCGGTGTTTAACCCTTTTGGCTTCAAAGTGGTATATTTAAGTATGAAATAAACTGTTTATGTAGCAGGGAATATTTAACTGATCTGTTGAAGGTTCTTCCTTATGAAGGGTGATGACACAAAGCCTGTTTTAATACTATAGTTAAGCAATGACTCCAGGGGTCCTGATAAGTCATATTTTAGACTACTCAGGAGGCATCCTGGTATGTTATCGGGGCCCACTGAGGCCATGTTCTTGGCTTTAGTGAGTGTAGCCAGCACATCCGCTCTAGTTATAGCTGAAGGGGTTATGTCTGAGGATATTTTTAGGAGATGGTTGGGGGTGACAGGGGGGTAAGGTTGAACTGAATTTGTTTGCTAACAGGTTTGCTATATCACCAGACTCAGTGAATGTGGCACCATTAACCACCAGTTCAGCACATTGCTGTGTGCTTCCCTTGAAGTTTCTGACATAGCTGTCAAAGGTCTTATGGTTATCTCTCACCTGGAAGGATATCATAACCTCAAATTCGGCTTTGCTTGATGTCATTGGCCTCTTATTTGCCTATTTACTTTGATGAGAGAGGTTTTATCTTTATGGGAATTACCCTTCATGATTTTTGCCATGATTTTTTCCTTTTGTTGCATATCCTTTTTAATTTGGAATGTTGGCAGTGTGGTTTGTTTCTGGGGCTAGTTTTGGGCTTACTTCTGGTAGGTACATAAATCTCTATGTAACCATTGAGGTGGTTGTATGGAGTTTTTGAGAGCAATTCAGCAAATTCAACATGGGCTGATGCATTCTCAGAGTTTGGAGAGGTATTGAATTTTGACGAACCATCACTTAATATCAGGTAATTTGCCTTGAAATACTTCTTAACTGTTTCTGGTTTTAATGGAGTTATGGAGTTGATTTTGATTTTGAAGGACACAGCTTTATGGTTGGACCTTACCAAGGAGGACGAGGCACTGGTGGAGGTGCAGTGTTCTCTCATATTTCTGAGCATGATGTTCAGTATGTTGGAGCCTGTAGTGGGCATATTCATTATTTGGTCAAGGGCATTTGTATTTATGAAGTTCAGGGATCTCTGTGCCTGTATATTTGAGGCTGTGTAGGATTTCCAGTCTACAGAGGGATAATTAAAGTCTCCCATGAGTAGGGTGTTAGGTTGGATGGTCAGTATCCCAAGAAGGTCCAAATATGCATTGTGAGCTTTGGTGGCCTATAGCTGGCTAAGATATGATACAGGATTTTTGTCTATGGTGATATGCATGTGGAGGAACTCCAGCATATCCTTATGTTTGACCACCCTACAAGCATGCTTGTTATCGATATATATTGAGACACGTCCACCTTTAGCCCTTGTCTGTGCAGCTACTAGTTTAAAAGTGTAGAAAGCACTGAAACCTTGCACTGCTGGAGTAATCTCTGCTGCTTTAAACCATGTCTCGGTAACTACACAGATGTCTAAGTTCTCGCATGTGACACTTGGAAGGAGTGTAGATTTTTATTTAGGCTCATGACATTGAGTAGTAACACCTTGAGATTCTGTTAGTTGATTTCGCTATGTCAGTAGGTTTGTCAGTTTGGCATTGCGTAAAAAGGCCACTATGGGATGGACAAAGCCTTATCAATATTTGAAAGCCTAGAGGGAAAAGATGCAAATCATCCTTGGCAAAGCAACATGGTCTGTTGAACATGTCCTCTCAAGCTGACAAATATTGGATCCCCTTAGAATGACACCAGAAAGACAGCCAGTTGTTGAAATGAATCTTTTGATCGTATTGTGGCATAATCTTTGGTGATGGTACTGTGCTGCTCAGGGCTAGGCACATACCAACCTGAGACACATAGTATGAAAATTCCATAATATCCCTCTTTGAATAGTTCATGAAAGTATATCTCATGTCATTTACACCTACACGGACTATGATGAAATCATACTGGTACCTGCAGCATAATGTTTTGAGTGCATGCATGATTTGGCAGCTCCTGTTTCTAGATAAGCAATTAATGGTTATCTTCTCCTTCTTCAGCCTGATTAGTGGGGCATCAGTATATCTTAAAATGGAGACCCCTATGATGAGAGTGCTGGGAAGTGTGTTTGCTTGTTAGGGCCTTAGTGTTTGGGGCTCCACTGAAAGTGACAGTACATGTGGTGTTGGGTGTTGGTTTTCTGAGTGCCTTTGGGCTTGCTGACAGTGAGTGGGTGGTCTAGGTGATCTTTTTTGTATGGAAAGATTGCTTTTAAGTGCCTAAGCATATGTTCATGTATGCGTGTGTTGTGTGTCATGTGAGGTAGGTGTTGTCTGTCTGGTTTTGACAACCTAATGGGGACTTGTATGAGAGAGTTTAGCCTCCAGTGTCATTGTGTAGTCATACCTCTCACTTACTGTGTCTGATTTTTTATGGATTGAGTGATTGTCAGTAAACATGAGACAATTGCTACATTGTCCCAAGGTGCCCATATCAACCATGGTGGCTTCTTTGAAGTAAGAAAACTGCATATCCATAATGCCCAGTCTTTTGATTTGTGCGCTACAAGGGGGCGGTGTATTGGCATTAGATGACTATTAAGGGTGCTTTGTTTGTAGAGACTAATTTTACTAAGTTTAATGTTTATACAATACTGAATTCTAATAAATATGTAGGCATCGCCACTCAAGGCCCAAGTAGCTGCTTTAAGCTTGTTCGTGCACAAGGTATTTGCACCATATTGCTGCTTTACAGGTTCTAGTTTTATGGATCATTCTACAGAGACTTTACTTTTGAGGTATTTGCTACTGTACAGGGCACTGCTTACCCATGCAGATATTCAAAATGTATAGCTGCACAGAAAAAACAGACAAGTAAATAATGACCCCTCTGGCCAATAAAATTACTACACTAGCAGTCCTTTTGTGTATTTTCCAACTCAGATAGACCAGGCAAACACCTCCTGCCACAGGATGAATAAACCCAGTCCTCTTGATGTAAAACACAGTAGAAGAGACCCATAAGTGCAGTGCTAACATAAAACATTTAAACAACTGTTTGGAAATTCCTTCCTGCAGGCAATTTCAAGACAGTAACAGTGAGAGGAAGGCATTTTTTCTTAATCCGCTACATATTCTTAGGATATGTGATTGAATGTTATTTGTTTAGTCTCCACTTCTAGTTAAGCAACAACACACACACACACACACACACACACACACACACACACACACACACACACACACACACACACACACACACACACACACACATTTTGCAATGAATAACACAGGATCAGTAGCACATAGCAGTAGTATTTTATATAACTTAGAATTACCTTCAGTGTGATCTAGGCTTTGATTTGATAAAGAAGCTGTTACAAAAGAATAGGAGATGGTGACTTTTCAAGACCAACTGTAATTGGAAAGAAGAACAAATTAAAATGTGAGGAAAGCATCTAGCAGGTAAAACACTTGTTGCTTTAAGTGCCCTTTGCTTTGTTTAAGATAAGTAGCTTATGGGTAAGGGTAAGAAAAATTATAAAGATGGTGTGGAGTAGTTTGTGATACACAGGGTAAATCTGCCATGGGGCCACCATACAATGCAACCTACAGCTGCCATAATTAAGTAGAACTGAGGCCTTATTGCCATTTAAAAAAAACTCTTCTATGCAGTGACAAGTGAAAGGCATAGCATGGCATCCTTCAAGGGATGCCACATTAATAGTTCATGTATACTCCTCAGCTCCAGTTGTAAAATAAAAAAGTTCCTGGTTCTACCTTAGGTCACCCCTTCATGGAAAACAGAAATATGTGCTTTTGTCTGAGGTTGCAGTTTTCACTTCTCATCTTGATAATTCTGTAAATGGCTATGTTTAAGGTCATCCCCTTCTCAGCTACTGTACTTCCTAAAACTACAGTAAACACTATCCTTCTGAAATTCTTTTCTCAACAGTTCTGGAAAAAGTCAAAAATATTGGGAGGAGGGAGACAGAAAGGTCTAAAATCATGGACAAATTTTAAATACTATTTATTATTTATTTATTTGCCATTTGTTAACCGGGTTAGTCCAGCTGAGCCACGTGGCCCATTTTCAGTGGAGACCGAGGAGAAAAGCTCCAGACAATACAGATAAATTTTACAATAATGATTACAGTGTTTTCTTAATACAGAAAATTAACAGAATTAAACAATATTCACACAGTAGAGAAAAGTACAAAAATAGATACATACAAATACAGAATTCATACATAAAAATAACAGAGTTATCAAGTGTCTACTATATACAATTTTTTTTTTTTTTTACCATTGGTGTGATAGACATTCTAAAATCTCAAACCACTAGTAGTTATTGAGTGGGGAAGTGAGTGTTTAAAATGAATATTATAGAAACGGGGGCGTTGTTACTTCTGTAACGGATTGACAGGTTAAAAAGGGGGGGTCATGTAATGAGACAGGTACTTGCTTTCATTGAGCATTATGGCATGAGCATATTCTAGAGTTCAGGAGGAAGTTTTTTACTTCAGCTTTGAAGCAGGGAGAGCTAGGGATGTTATGTATGTTTATGGGAAGTCGGTTCCAGGCTAAGGAGACAGAGCGTTTATAAAGGAGTTTGCCTATGTTTTTGTGAGGCTTATAAATTCTGAGTAGGTTCTGGTCAGTACTGCGAAGTGAGCGGGCTAGAGTATAGTGAGATACAAGTGACGAGAGTGAGGGGCAGGTTGAGAGTTTATTCAGTAGGGAGTGATGTAGCTGGGAGAGGAGAAGGAGCTGGGGGAATTCTAGCCGTTGGAGTTGGTTTAGGAAAAGACAATGATAAGATTTGCATGGTAGATTAGTGGTGAATCGGGCTATGTTGTTATAGGCTTGTTCCAGTTTGGACAGGAGGGATGTCTGGACATGAGTAAGGATAGGGGAGGCGTACAGAAGGGGAGGAAGGAAAAAGGCTTGAGCAAGGGCCGATCTGGTTTTAGGTGCTAGAAATTGTTTATTTCGGTACAGAAGGCTGAGTTTTTGGTTGGCTTTTTTGATACTCTGTTGTATATGAATGCCAAATTTTAGTTAGTCATCAATTATTGTTCCAAGTAGTTTAGTGTTGGGATCAGGAGTGATTGGGGTTTGATTGAGAGACAGAATGGTAAAAGTGGATTTGTGGTGAGTGAGGGGTTTAGGGAGGAAAAGTAGGAGCTTAGTCTTTTTGGGGTTAAGTATAAGCTGGTGTTCTGTCAGCCATTTTGTGACAGATGAAAAAGATTGTTGTGTTAAGGAGTGAAGGTTAGGAATGCTGTCAGAGATAGAGATGATTGTAGAGTCATCTGCGTACTGAATAATAATAGAGGTGCAGGAGGAGTGTAGATTATTGGTGAAGATGTTGAAAACGAGTGGGCCTAGGATTGAGCCTTGGGGGACACCTGTTTGGGTAGGAAGAAAAGGGGAACAGGCAGATTTCCACCTCACAGACTGGAGTCTGTTAGTGAGATAACTAGAGAACCAGCGAATAGTAGGGGGGGAAGGTTAATGTCTGTTAGTTTGGAGATGCGTTTGGAGTGGGACACATTACTGAAAGCTTTGGAGAGGTCAAGAAAGAGGCAGGATACAAGATGGTTATTGTCCATGGCCTTTGCAACAGTATGCATGAAGGAGAGCAGAGCAGTGGAGGTGCTATGATTGGGTCTAAAGCCATGCTGTGTCGGGGTTAGGAGATTGTCATCAGTTAAGTATTTAAGAAGCTGTTTGTGTATGCATTTTTCTAATATCTTGGAGAGTGGACAGAGGATAGAAATGGGTCTGTAATTCATAGGATCAGTGGAGTTACATCCTTTGTGTAGTGGTATGGTGGATTTCCAAGTGTCAGGGACTGCGGATTCAAGTATGGCACGGTTAATTAATATGGAGACAGGATAGGCGATAAGAGTGTGCTGCGATTTTAAGGAAGAGAGGAGCGAGGTTGTCAGTTGAAGGAAAGCAGGGTTTTAATTTAAGAAGAAGGGATTTTATGTAGGTGGTGGGAACAGGTTGTAGAGAGAAAGGGGTTTGCAAGTTAGGTTTTTGCAAGGTTTGAGGGGAGTTGACTAATGGAAGAGTTTGCGTAAGTTTTTGGATAGATTCAGTGAAATGACTGTTGAGCAGGGTTGCGGTTTCCTGGGGGGGGTACTAGTTGGATAGGGGTTGGGGGTGGTAGGATTACATGGGTGTAGTATTTTGCTGATTGAGTGCCAGAATCTTTTAGGGTTTGAGTTAAGAGTGAATTGGGTGTTGTAGTAGTATTTCTTTATATTCTTATTTTTTAGATTTTCTGACTGGTTACACAGTCCTTTATACTTTTGGAGAAGTGGTGTAGATTATTTTGAAACCAATGTTTCCAGTAGTTGTCCCTCCATTTCATGAGGGAGAGGGTATCTTTAGAGAGTGTAGTTTGATTTAACCCTAATTTTCCTTAGAGGAGCTGAGGAGTTGCAGATGTCCAAGAAGGTGGAATTGAAACGAAAAATTGCATCATTAAGGGGAAGGTATTTAAGGAGAGACCAGTCAATAGAAGTTAGGGTATCATTGAATGTATTGGCATTGAAGAAGGAGAGGTTTCTACATTATTTGTAAGTGTGGGACTTGAGTATTTGGGGGGAGTGTCTAATAACATTGGTGGGGAGGTGGTCACTTAGAGAGTTGGGTAGGGTGCAGGGGTTGTGGTATAGTGTAGGACTAGAGGTAAGAATCCAGTCTATGGTGGAGCTATTAGTATTGTTGCTGTTGTAGTGAGTGGGGGTATTAATTAGTTGATTGAAACCATGGAGGTTGATGTGTGTGGAGGAAGAGGGGAAGGACATCTTCTGCCAATCGATATTTACATCATCGAGAAGGATGGTCTCACTGGTGATATTTTGGGAAATCCAGGATAGGACAGATTCCAGGATGGGGATGTTTTTACCTGGTGGTATATGTATATAGTAGCAATTGAAATTCTTTTTGAGGGATTGAGATGGCAGTTAAGTATGAGAAGCTCAGCAAGATGAAAATCTGGTTGAGGTATAGGTAGGGGGAAGAAAGTCAGGTTTTTAGTGTACATAATTGCAACACTGCCACATTTTTTGTTAGTTCTAGGAGATGTGTAGTTTTAGCCAGGTTTCTGAGGAGTAGTGGGTAATCCAAGATTTAGCTCAGTGATTTTATTGGGTAAGCTCTGGATATCAATGGCATAGACAGACAGGTGTTTGGTTGGATAAGAGTTGGTTGAGGATGGGGAGGATGGGCCGGAATTAGGATGTATATCTCCATGCAAGAGTAGAGATATAGGGGGAGGGGATGGCTTAGCAGTAAAAACATATGTAAGCACAATAAGTCCAAAGGCTTGGAGAAGAACGGACCAGTTCAAACGTAGCTCACTAAAGACTTTATTCAGAAAATAAAAAATAAAAATAAGGATACCATCAAGCGCTTTCGCCTGGATGAATACCAGGCTTTTTCAAGATAACCAGATAGAGAAATTCCAAGTTTAAATACTTCACTGAGTATAGTCATGTGCCAAATACACTAATGAATTGATTAATTAAATATGTTAATAAATTATTAAAGCACCAGTCACCACATAAATAAAAATTGAATGAACAATGAAACAAATTATGAATGATGTTCCAAATAAAATGCATTTAAAATATGTTTTAAAAGACATAAAAGCAACCCATGTTAAAAATATCTCTTATTAAAAAGTTCTATATTAACAAATGTCATTAACGAAATTCAAAGGTTAATACAAAACTTTAAAAAGCTTTCCGCAACTACCAAACGTATTTTGTGAACATTTTGTAAAGGAACAACCGCCTCTATGCAGTTTGAACTTTAAAAACATAAAATCATAGCTTAGCCCTTCTTAATTTCAGAACACTGGTAATACTAATACCATCATTCAAACCAGGGGACTTGGTTGCATTCAGTTTGAGCTGCCACAACAATTCTTTGTACTCGAGCCGAGCCTCCCAGTCACCTCCTCTTTTATCCTGCAAAACCTGCTCCAAAACCATAAACTTAAGTTGCATATTATGACATGAACCAAGATGTTTTACAAAAGCATTAGTGTCTTTCTTTTTAGAGATATCATAGAATCTCACTATTCATCCCATCTAGAAGGTTTAAATTTAGGGCTGAGCATTATTACAATTGTGGGACGAAGGGTGTTGTTTACTTAGGTTTGTGCACCCTATGTTCCAGTTTTTACGTAGGCAAAACTGAAAGAACCCTTAGAAGAAGGATATATGAGCATCAGAGATATTTTTAACATGGGTTACTTTTATGTCTTTTAAAACATATTTTAAATGCATTTCATTTGGAACATCATTCATAATTTGTTTCATTGTTCATTCAATTTTTATTTATGTGGTGACTGGTGCTTTAATAATTTATTAACATATTTAATTAATCAATTCATTAGTGTATTTGGCACATGACTATACTCAGTGAAGTATTTAAACTTGGAATTTCTCTATCTGGTTATCTTGAAAAAGCCTGGTATTCATCCAGGCGAAAGAGCTTGATGGTATCCTTACTTTTATTTTTTATTTTCTGAATAAAGTCTTTAGTGAGCTACGTTTAAACTGGTCCGTTCTTCTCCAAGCCTTTGGACTTATTGTGCTTACTGGTCTGGATTTTGTTTTTCCCTGGTTAGTAAAAACATATGTATTATGAGGATATTGTTTTGGCCTATGAGAGTGTAGTGAGAGTGGGAATAATGTAAGTTTGTATAGATGAAAAGGGGATGACATGATTAGGGAGGGAGAAATAAGAAATGGCAGGGGAGGTTCCTTATGATGGAAAGGGATTGTCCGAGTGGGTGATACATAGAATGGATTAACGCTAGTATGGTAGGATGTGAGAGCTGAGATGTATATCAGCAAAACTGCTGTAAGATAGAGTGGTGGTATAAACTGTGAGAGGGGCATGGGTGCAGGATGTTAGAGTGATAGGTATGTTGGAAGCTGGGATAAAGGTATGGGTGTTGTTAGAGATATAGAGTGTGGGGGGTTGTCAGAGATTTGCAGTCGGAGATAGGAGAAAAAAAAAACAGGAAAAGAGAACAAAGAATAGAATGGGGACAGGCAGTAATTGAGTTGTTAGAGATTTGAGGTGGAGGGGAAGTGATGTAATGGTATAGGAGTAATTGATAGTAGGGTGGAAGTGAATATCATTGGGTAAGTAGTGCAAATGGGAGGGGCCAGAAACAAGGAGAGAGGGTATATAAGTAATGATATGGGGGGTGGGAAAGGGGGTAGGGGAGCGAAGTGAGCCCGAGCATAAGCGAGGGTGAATGGAGCGGGGCTAGCTTGAGCTGGAAACAGCTGTTGAGAAAGACAATCAGTGAATACCAGGGAGGCAAAGAGTGGTGAGTTAAGGGTAGAGTATGAGGGAGGGATAGCTGCATGAAATTAAGTGGATAAAGGGATCCAAGAAGGAGAAGAGAGCAGGGACGAAAGCAAAAATAACAGGAGAGGAAAAAGATAAGGCTGATAAGAAGAGTCTAGGTATTAAGCTGTGAGAAAGTGAGGGGTGTGTTCTGGCAGTACGTATAAGGCTAGGAGCCAATATAGTCTCTATACAGAGTGAAATAAAACATACTTTAGTTAACTGAGAGAGTGGGGAGCTTAGAAGGCGTCAGGGAGGTCAGGACTTCTTAGATGCACTTGAGTCTGCTGCCGTCAGTCACACTGTAGCAAGGGCAACTTTTGTTGCACTGAAAAGCAGTTTTATACTCTAGAAAAGACAACAATAAATAGAGTGGTGAGGTTAGGTGGGGGGTAGGTGGGTAGCCAAAATTAAAACAGTACTAAGGCCAGTCATAGGAGCAGAGGTAAAACCCCAAAAAATTACAAGAACTATATTTGTGTATAAAAGTCAGGATTATAAAACAAAGTTATACGGCTATCATTAGTTGTAAAAGCATAGAATATTGGGAGCGCTTCAACTCTAGTAAGAGCATCTGAAAGCTAGGGAGCTAGTAAGTACAGAAAGAACAGTAAAGTGAAATAACAGCTTTGCAGTTGTAAAGTCTTGTGTTTCAAAGCTAGTAGGAGCTTAGAAGTGTCCAGGAGCTTAAATAGCATCCAATGGAACAGCTAGGGAGTCAAGTGGTACTAACAGAGCCCTAATTTAAAGAGCATTTCAGTGCTAGAAGTAGCGTTTTGAAGTCCGGGAGCTAACAGCTTCCAGCAGAACAGGAATTTAGACTTCCTGTGGTTCTGGCAACAGGTAAACGGGGGGGGGGGCTTAGCTTAGCTTAGCTTAAAATCAATTTTACAAGTACTTCAGTGTTAGTAGTAGAGTTTTGAATTTTGGGAGCTAATAGCTTCCAGCAGAACAGTAATTTAGACTTCCCAGACTAGAAATACATACTTATGTTTTAGGTTTTAACTGGATTTGTTTTATCTAATGCTTTATGAAAACTTTTAATTTTGAACCCACGGTTTAATGGTTTTGTATTTGTACTATTTGATCACGTATTATCTAATTATCTATTTATCTAATTATTCAATTAAAATCATGGGGTTTTTGGAAATATAGGAAGTTGCATCTGTTTATTTTTGTAAAATCTGATGAATTCCATGTTGGATGAAAACGCTTTACAGTTTGGTGCGTTTATGTGATTAAAGAGCTGTTCTTTCCGCATTTCGCTGAGTACTTTGAGTACTACTTGACTTCCTGTGGTCCAGTGCCTGTTTGTGTCTTGTGGTTGGTTAATGCTAGTAGGAGCTTAGAAGTGCCTGGGAGCTTAAATAGCATCCAGTGGAACAGCTAGGGAGTCAAGTGGTACCATCAGAGCACTAATTGAAAGAGCATTTCAGTACTAGTAGTAGCGTTTTGAAGTCCGGGAGCTAACAGCTTCCAGCAGAACAGGAATTTAGACTTCCTGTGGTTTGGGCAACAGGTAAACGGGGGGGGGGGGTTAGCTTAAAATCAATTTTACAAGTACTTCAGTGCTAGTAGTAGCGTTTTGAACTCCGGGAGCTAATAGCTTCCAGCAGAACAGTAATTTAGACTTCCCAGACTAGAAATACTACTCTAATTTACTGAAAAACATAAACATGAACAGATAGTTGTACAAAAATACTATACCCCATTCACCCATTACAAACCTTGCTGTATAATACAACTAAGCCTGAGATCACCATTACAGGAGTAAAAAGTACATACTCTGTTAAAAAAAGCATTTATCTTTGTTTCTTTGGTAATTTCACAATGTATAATGATATTCATGCTGCATTATGTTTCAAACTCCTCTCTAAGCATTTGATTTTCAAAAAGATGTGCATATCTTTTATTCCCACTGCTTGTTGCATTATGCATTAAGGGGGAAGGGGCTTATGCCTTATTGCTTGAAACAGATACCGTTCATGATCCCCACCCACACTATAACTTTTTAAAATAGGTAGAGTGAAAAGCTATTAGTCTTGTAAGTAGATTTTACTGTGAAATAAAATCTAGTCTGCCTGTCAGTCAGTCAGTCAGTCTGTCTGTCTGCCTGCCTGCCTGCATGTGTAGTTCCATAACTTTGGTGTGGTCTATGGAATAGTCCATTTACTGGCCAGTTTCTTATATTCTTGTTAGTAGAAACTGCTGTACAGTCTGCATCTGTGATCAGAGTGCAGGATCACTTGTTAAAGGGGTATATGGTATAAAAAGTACTGTAGGCAGTATAGTTATTATCTGGTTTACTTTCATAGTCCTGATCTGGGCATTACTATTCAATGGAAAATGACAAATGTCCTTAAATTTTAGGGAAATTTCTGTTACATATTCAAGTTTTTGCATTAAACTTATGCTGTATCACCAACATTTTAATGTGATGTAAAACAGTATGCGAACATTACAACTCTATTACAAAAACGATTAGTTTTAGTGATAAAATAACAGCTAAGTCTTATATTGGTTGAGGATATGGTTTGTCGTGTAAAATATCATTTTTCCATTAGAATGTCCTATTTTGATCATTTCAAAAGATACAAACAAGACAGTCCCAGTCACCATTCGGATGTGCCAAACTGGAAGACTAATTGAACACCCCAACCCAACAGTTAGAGGCATACATCTCAACCTCTTACCCAAAAAATCTGGACAAAGTCAAAAACCATGGTGGGACAAAAGCCCAAAAAGTATTGACAGATTTTAAATCTTGCTCTTACAAACCTAGAAAATTGCTTGAATGACAGGTTTTGCATTAGTATGCGTTTTCTGAAGGATATGAGGTTTGAAACTCAAATGGCTATCATTATGTAGTGATGTCAAACCTCACTGATTTGTCATAAAACCAGAAATTTTAAAAGGCCAAAATCTGGACATTCTGTGAAAATCTGGGCAGTTGAGTGGTATGGTTAGAGAAGACTAAAAGAATACTTAAATGTTGTAAGAAAAGACAATGACAAATGTTTTCATTTCTTTCGTTTACATAATTAAACATCTGTAATGCAAATAACTCACACTGCGTTGAAACAACACTGTTTTCCACATATACTTCCCCAGATTCCATTTTATTGTTTGCTGATGTCCTAGCAAAGTAATGCAAAGACTGCTGCAACTATTGACAAATGAAAGCATAAATCTCTGATATCTGGGCTTTCCTATTGTTCCTCATATAATATATATCAGTCCCGCATCAGTGCTACTAGACAGGTGTTTGCAATTAAATGGACAAATCTGCAGCACAGACCATTAACTAGATGCAGGTCTCTCTTTTTCTGAGTGCATATGATGACTGACTTCAGCAAGTGCAGTTTATAGATATAAAGCTGTGAACAGTCCTAGTATGACTCCTGCTAGATACAAAAGCTGAGATCATCCTTCTGGAAATTTCTGTTTTATTTATTTATTTATTTTTGCTGAAGAAGTATAGCTTCAGGGACTGCATTGCTTAGTTGCAGTGGAACTGGTTCAATTAAAGTAGACTGAGTGCCTGTCAGAAGTGTTTCTTCAGTTCAAGCACCACACCCTGCCTTTACAGACCAGTTAACGGTCTATGCATTTATCTGTCTTCAGATCTGCAGCGACAGTGGATTTTTCCAAACTGGGCTCAAACTGTTACTTTCTTTACTGACTCATACAAACTACTTTCATAGAGATTGTTATAACAGTGTTAAGTGTTACAATTTGGCATATGTGTTTGGATCACTTTAGTTATGTAGTATGCGTGAAGTGAAAGAGTACTAATGCATAATTCTGCCTGTAGACACTTTAAAAGCTGCAGTACAGCATAATAAATGCTACTTTATTTTATCAAATGAAGCTGAAAATTATACTTTGGGTGTTTCTGTTTCACTCTGTGCAATGTTATGTTGTTAATATCAGTTTAAACAATGCTTGTTAATTAAATCAGCGTTTCTATCACTTGTGCAATGCTTGATATTATTTTCAAATGAAGATATGACCTAATTGATGCATGTTTATATTCTTACATGTTAGTTAGATGTTCCAAACATATATAAAATTAGCAACTGAAAAATTGTCAATACTTTTATACAAATATAGAACAACTTCCTGTTCAGTGTGTTTTAAATGCTGATAGTCTCGAGTAAGTGGTTGTGTCTGAAGGAAAGGTATTCTTGAATATTTTAACTCTTCTACAAACTGTAACTTGCTTGAAACATACATTTTCATTTGTTTTTTGTTATTTGGGGGTATCCATAGGTGTTTGTGAAGTTTGCAAGATGAGACAAAGCTGTCTTACATGTTTCACATGGCCATTCTGATTTGTAGCCCTCCCCCCATTGCCTCGCTGTGTGCCCTAGTAATATGGATTCTAAGTGCCACTCACAAATGTGATACTCTGTATGAGAGGCCTGTATGGATGAACTCTTCGTGTGTTGCCCAGTTACAGTAGTTTGGGAGTCATAATTACCTGAATTATGCAAAGGAGTGCTAAAGCTGGGAAACAAAGGTATTATCACATTTGTGTTGCTGCAATGATGTGGTGCACACCAGCACCTTCCAATGGTTTGTATCTGTATAGGGTGAATCAGAACAGCTTCACCCTGCACAGACGGCTGATGGGTGATGGTCATAACTAGTACTATGTGTAAATGGGGATGCATGTGCATATGTGCATGGTGGTGTGTCACTGAGTGCATGCTAGTACTGAGCCAGAATGTGAATGGATCTGAGGTTTTCTGTTCTTGAATGGGTATTGTGAGTTTCGGTGTGTGTGTGTGTGTGTGTGTGTGTGTGTGTGTGTGTGTGTGTGTCCAGGGAAGAGGGAATGTGAGTGATTGTGTTTTCTTCATGGTACCTGCACTACAGGGTAGGTGTTTGGTGGGCCTCTTATAGTTTTTTTTTTTTCAAATTGCAGAGTGTCATAACTTAACACTTATGAAAATTTCTGGGGAAAGTCATGTTGCCCTTAAGATGAAATTGGCCGTCTGTGAATCAGTCCTGTTGTGCAAATCAGCTCTCTGGTGCAGGGTGATTTGCACTGCAGTGCTATTTTCTGTGAATCCTGGTCACTGTTTTATTTGATATGATATGTTCTTACTAAAGATAAGAAAACCTAATATTACTAAGTACTGTGTACTTTAAACTATGACAACTTTATAGTGCTCAAAGGTATCACAAAGGTCTAACAGACTTCCTCAGTGAAATCCCTTAGAAAGGTCATGTTTAAAGTTGTTCTATTAAAATGACAAAAAAAGTGATCCGGGAGTGCAGGCTTTCCTGAATTCATCAAAGGACACTTGCTATTGCCAGTGGAAATTATTCCTCCTGTACACTAATCCAAGATCTGTCTGACTGATAGACAGCAGTGGTTATAAGTTGTGTCTTCAGATCAGAAATTATACAGCACAAATAATTCAAGAACCTTATTATATGGCTGATGGCCATTTGTTATGTGACTACTAGAATCCTATGTTTTTTTTCTAAGAAAAAAAATATTTTTTTGTTGGTAGTTGGCTGTTTCTTGTCATGAACTTAGTCACATGGCTTAATGTTTTATTTAACATAAGCAAAATCAGTATTTTTAAACCTTTAATAGTTTCTTGTATTACTTTTAATATACACACAGTGCCCTACTTTGTACATGAACACTATTAGATACTAAGTCTTTGAGCATTTGGTTTAGCCAGTCTCATGGAGTAAATAATTATTATTGGTTTTCCCCATACATAACAGTAAAACATGTTATTGTGGATTTTATAGTTACCAAAACTAACAGAAAATAAATGTTCATTTTATTATTGCAAAGTGAAATGTATTGTTATATAAAAATACTAGTAGAATAGAACTGCAAAAAGTACTTTTTCTAATATTCTTCTTATAAGAAAAACAGACTGCTAAAAAGGAAGTGGTACTCTAGAAACTAAAACACAGTAATGGAATATGATAATCAATTAGATAAATTCAAAGGCAATAAAAAGGGAAAGATGACAGAGACAAGGATGTCTATACTATAGCTTCACAGTGGCAAGACTTAATAACTGTCTTACTTCTGATTGCACAACAGATGATAATGTTTTGTTGCTTCACAATGTGGATGAGTAAGTTTGTATTTATGAGGACCTAAAGACAGATTTCAGGATGTGGCAGGAAAATGAAGTATTAACTTTGAGCCCAGCAATAAATCTGTTTTGGAAAAAAGAAAAAAATATTCAGCTGCTTTTATTGTATTTGTGTTTCCTCCTCATACTCTGTTACTTCATCTTGCTTTTTCTGCTACTTGCTGCTTGTTCTCTAAAGTGATCAATTGGATCTTTTCTGTTGCATTTATTACTGCTCGTTTGTAGCCTGTTTAAATTGTTTTATTCTGAGCCTCTTAGTTCTGGTTTAAGCACTTGGGCTTTAGGCCTACCCCTTAGCTCTCCGTGGCCTTTCTCCCTCAGATTCTGACAAATATTGATAGACAATTCCCTACAGTTTCTCCTGCCAGCCTGGTTGATATGGGCATCCTGAGACAGCGTAGCAACTGCCTCATGTACATGGACAATCATCTACTACTACCACCTAGGAACATAATTTGTGAGAGGTAAAAACATAAGTGATCTCCACAGCCCTCCACACCACATACCATGCATAGTCCACACACTTGTGGTTCACAGCCACTAAGGTTTAACCATAAATCCAGCATATTAGTCATAGGGGACTCCATTGTGAGACACACAGATGTGCCTCTCACCAGGCTGGATAAGGAGAAAGTCACAGTTAGTTATCTGTCAGGGGCCAGAATCCGCCATATCACATACACACTCAAGTCTCTCAACAACTGGTACTATTATGACTCTGTCATAGTCCATGTTGGCATGAATGACTTGAGATGTACCTCCTTGGACTATATGAAGAGAGACACAATTGAGCTCACTGAATATGTGTAGCAGGCAGGTATGTCCCTAGCCTTAAGCAGCATTCTATCATCACCCAGCATGATGCCTGAATACAAACAGAAAATGATTGACCATAACAATTGTCTTAGTTTCTGGTGTCACTCAAGGGAGATCCAGTACCTGACAGCCTGGGAAGATATCGACAGTCCATAATGCTTTGCCAGAGATGACCTGCACTTGGGCTTCAGGCTTCTGGCAAAAGCTCTTGCCTCCCCCATAGTGCCTTTTTTTAGGAAAAGGGATGAGGTTAAAACTACCAACATAAAAATTTCACCAAAATGCAAATTAAAGGTCATGCCGCTAAATGCTAGGAGTCTAAACATGAAATTGCACCCATTGCAAGCATTCCTAACCCTGGAAAATGCTGGCATCTGTGCAGTCACAGAAACCTGGTTCAAAGTTGTGAAGAGCACTCCAACCTTACCTGGTTACTCATCCTATCAAACATTCAGACCTCAAACTGTGGGCAGTAAAGCCAAACGACGTGCGGTTTCAATATATATTAAAGACATACATACCTCCAGGCTAGTCAAACAGTATGACACACAGGACACACTCCAGGTACAGTTAACCATTGACAAGTCCCCTATTCAAATCATAGCTAGTTACTGCCCCCCCTAATCTGACTCAGGATTCCCAGTTCACCTATCTGGACCTCTTTGAATCTATCAAGATTCAACCCTTTATCCTGATCCTTGGTGACTTTAACTGCCCAGTCATAGATTGGAAGAACTACTCATGCCAGAACACAAATGCTCAGAGATTCCTAGATTTTGTCAATGCAAACACCTTGGAACAGCTAGTCAATACCCCCACAAGAGGTGATAATATCTTGGACTTGGTGTTAGCCAACATGAGTAACCACTGCAGCATCCCTACAGTAACATGCTCCTTGGTAAGGTCTGAACATAAAGCGGTCACTTTCAAAGTCACCATCTCCCCTGAACCCCTCTAACTAGGGTACAAATAGCAAAAAAGGCTCCAAAACACGTAAACGCCTATGCTGGACACACTGTATAACAGATAAAAACCAAAGAACAGCAAGGTTACCACGACCATATAAAAAGTAAAATTTAAATAAAACAATCATCAAAGGGCTAAAAAACCTCCCCAATGATATCACACATCTACTTCCTCCTCCTTCTCTTTAAAGCTGGTTTGAGACAGACAGCAGCATTTAACCCTGGGTAATTATTAGCCTGCAACTTAAGTATCTAGTATAACTCTAAACTTTCCACATAATCATTCAAGCCCCCCCCCCCTCCGGTTGGCCTTTGCACATTGCAGGATTCTAAATAAAAAGCAATACCCTGGATTTTCTTTAACATGTTAAGCTAAAGCATTTTGAATATTTAGAATGTTTATGTCATGCAGATGTCCTCGAATTCTGTCTTAATTTTTGCACTGTCTTACCTACATAAAAACTGGTGCAGGCTCTACAAGTAGTAAGATAGACCACACTATGGGTCTGGCAATCTGCATATCTTTTTGGTTCAAACATAAATTCAAAATTAGGATGCTCAAATCTCCCTCGAGCTAGGGTCAAACAAAAAAACTTCTCCAAAGCTGATTATATATCTGCATGGACTCAGGAATACACAACAGGACTAAATCATCCTCTGCAAGGAAGAGTAAACCTGTCTGGTGGACATCTGCAATAAATAAACTCTATAACAAAAGAAAAAAATTACTGTCCAGGATCAAGAAGGACCAAGTGCCCAACTGGAAGCAGTCTCTCCTTAGCCTGAACAAGAAAATAAGAGCACTAGTGAAATCCTCCAAAACAAACTTCACATCCAAATTGGCCACATCTACTAGAGACAATCATAAGGTCTTCTTCACATATGTCCACAATCTCAAAGGAAGCACCCAGATCTGCTCAGAACTGGTGGTCAGGGTCACTACATATACAAATGCTGTAGACAGAGCAAACTTGCTGGCTGAGAGATTCAGCGAAAACTTAACCCCTCTGTCCCTCCATCAGTAAAGTACCTGCCCCCTTCCCCTTATATCTAGGGAACAGGTCATCACTGCTTTCTCAAAGGTAAAAAATACAGTCTCCATGGGACTTGAATACATCTCAGGTTGCATCCTACATGAACTCAGCAGGAACTTGCAGAACCATTCGACACCCTATTCAACCAAAGCCTGAGTACTGGCTTCATTCCAGCTGAGTGGACGACAGCCACTAACATCCCTTTGTATAAAGATGGAGCATCCACCTATCTGTGGAATTATAGATCCATCAGCCTAACTAGCCTGATCTGCAAGGCCATGGAATGGATTATCATGTACCTCATTAACAAGGACATTGGCAACCTCCAAACACTCAATCCCACACAGTTTGGCTTCCTCAAGGGGAGGTCATGTCTGTTAAATTTGGTCGACTTCTCTGAGACAGTCACCAAAGCCATGGATGAGGGAAGATTGTGTACACCGCCTACCTTGACCTGGCCAAAGCCTTCGACACTATTCCCCACTCAGGCATAATAAGTAAACTCTGTCAACTATGCATCCATCCATATGTTACCAGATGGGTAGCAAAGTAGCTCACTGATAGAACCCACCTAGTCAAAATAGGGGAAGCCACCTCAAGCAGTAGACCCGTAACAAGCTGTGTACCCCAGGGTACAGTCTTTTGGATTTTATTTGGGATATACTTTTTCTGAGGTGCAGGCCAAAACCAGTAGGCTATGGCTGACCAAGTTTGCAGATGACTGTAAACTGGGCGCTGTCATCAGTTTCCCTATTGATGTGGACATCCTCCAAGAGGGTCTCACCCAAACAAATTACTGATGCCAGAAACATGGCCTCAAGCTGAATACCAAAAAATGCATCATCATCCCCTCTGGGGAGAGTGACGTCCCCACAAATTATCACATTAATAATATCCTAAGCATGCAGTCAGTCATGAGAGATTTGGGCACCCAGGTTGGTAGCAACCTGACTTTTGACCACCATGTTGCTTCTGTTGTATGGAAAGCTTTCTACATGGCCCACATCATAAGTAAGGGTATCTCATCCAGGGACAAGGAGGTCATAACATCCATGTATTCTTCCCCTATAAAGTACCTTGCAAATCATATGCAGCAGCTGGAGGGAGTACAGAGGTTCCTCACCAGGAGAATTCAGGGCCTCAAATATCTGCCATACACGGAAAGGCTAAAAGCCCTATCCCTCTACTCAGTTTCATACAGACTTCTCAGAAGTGACCTCTGTCTAGCATACAAGATGATCTCGGACCCCACCTTGAAGGGACTGCTGCATATCTGCAAGTCAAGCTCCACTTGAGTACCCCACACGCATGACCTCAACCTGGTCTATGACATCAATAGGACTTGTTGGCAGGAGAGATTTGTGTCCCAGAGACTCCCCCATCTGTGGAATAGACCCCCTCTCCATGTCAAGCAGAGTATCTCATTGTCCCCTTTTTAAGCGCAACCTGGACAACTAGATGGGAAACAGAAAATACACCTCTGGGATTCCGCCTGTGTCTCTGCTGGACAGGGGCATTGGGTGCTGACTTGTCTAAACATGAGCTAAACTCTTGGCTATGCTTGTAAGGGCCTCAGGGCCAGTAGCGTAGTAACTTCCTATGATCCTTCCTATGATCCTGTGATATGTGCAAGTTTATGGGTGCAGTACACAGTGACAATAGTTTTATACAAATGCATTGTGCAGGACTGTGGGTATCACTAATAAATGTTGATTTTAATGATGATGATAAAGCAATAAGTAGTCAGATAATAAAGTTTTATACATCTGGAAGAGTATGAGGAAAGTCCTAGAGGAGATAAACGTGAACCTGTATCAGTAATTGTTAGACTTCACCACAAGCGAGTGAGATAGCAAGTGATGCAACAAAGACAAATAATAAAGTAAATGATAAAAGTGAGTGGTGACAAAAGAATGAAATAGAAAAAAAATGATTGAATATTACGCATATTGTAAAAGATTACAAAACATGATGAGGGAATCATGGAAGCCAATATTCATATAAATGGGTGACACAGTATTATGGAGGTTGAAATTGCTGGCTTACAGTGCTTCATTCTCCAGTCTGGTTCTTGGCTGGAGTGCCATTTGTGTAAAGTCTGTATGTCCTTCTTGGGTCTTTGTCGGGTTCTGACAAATGGACAACAGGTGTATTATTGGTGAGTAAATGAGAGAGAGAGTGAGGGAGAGTTTGTGTGTGTGTGCAGTGCAACCAATATTAGTTTCTCTGTTACTCAGTGAGTACCAGGGGACTTTCTGGTTTCCCTGCAACACAGGATTGCAGAAAGTGAATTTCTGGTGAATGAATGAATGACTGAAAGAAAGAATGAATGAATGAACACAAGCCAACGTCCTGCTTTAGGTAGAATATTTGCAGAATTTAGAAAATAAATTCATTTTTCAAATGCATGCAATCAAGCAATATTCATAAAAAACACAATTTAACAAAGACTACGAGGAAAGATAATAGACACTAAAAAAGAAAATCAGAACGGTGTCACAGATTATTATATATGTGCCCACACAACACATACTGAGGACAGTGTGACAAAATCTGAAAAAGAAGCAAAATATAGACTTAGGAAATAAAACTGCTGAAAGGCTTAAACGAGGATGATTAGAACAAATGGAGGCCACACTTAGTAACAGAAAATCAAATATCTGAATTTTGTGCATGTTTCAACAGATCCACTACCAGTAAGATGTTGTTTCACAACGTAAGTAAGTTAGGTAAAAATGTGACTATGTGACTACTGCTCTTTTTAGTATTTTGCAAGGGATGGGAATAAAGTGAGTTTAGTTTGCAGCAACATCTCATGGTTTGACACAAATATTAAATAAATATGCAGCAAGAATATAAAAAAGGAACACTTACTAAACAACTTGTTAAATAAGTATGTTTTTTGGAGTTAAGAGAACTAAGGAATTATCACATTAAGCTACATACAAACTCCAAAGTATCTCCTTTAAAACATTGCCACATGAAGATGTCTTTGCATTTAGCAACACTCCACATGAGGGCACCTTTGCAGCTTATCGAATACATTGAAGAAGATCCAAAAATATTTGAAAAAGTATCATGTCCCACACTGTGGTTTCCTGTAGTAGCACCACCAAAAGCAATAAGGCCATGGAAGGTCAAAATCTGTGCAGATATTAGAGTTGTTCTTAGAGCCATACAATTCATTAAGGATATCCACACCTCCAAGCTAGTTGCACAGCATAATGCATCCGAGATTATCCAAGTGCAACTAACTCTGGGCAAGAACGCAATCCAAATTGTAGCTTGCTACAGACCCCCCACCATGCCCCAGGATTCACACTCCTCATTTCTTGATACACCGGAAAGTATTAGGGTACAACCCAACACCCTAATAATGGGCGATTTCAACTACCCCACCATTAACTGGGAAAACTACTCATGTACCAACTCTTTTGCTCAGCGTTTTCTAGAATTCATAAATTCCAACGCCTTGGATCAACTTATTCACACCCCGACCAGAGGCAGCAATATCCTCGACCTGGTCATTACCAACATGGTGAACCGGTGTTCCACACCAGAGGTCAATTCCTCGTTGGTCAGATCCGACCACAAGCTAATCAGCCTAGACATCCACATCCCACCCCCAGCCCCAATTAGGGAAACCATCATAAAAAACTTCTCAAAAGCCAACTTCATACTTCTTAAGACAGAAGTGGCAAACTTCATGACACCCATGCAGATGGACAATAGAGGTATGACTGCCGAATCCTACACAAATGCACTTTATAAGCACTTACACGAGTGCATGGATCATGCTATCCCTAATAGAACCAAGATGTTATCCTCCAAAAAAAGGAAGCCAATCTGGTGGTCCTCTGCCATAAACAAACTCTACAACAGAAGAAAGAAACTGTTGCAAAAAAGAGTAAAATCCCATGACTGGAGGAACTCCCTGGTCAACCTTAGTAAGAAGCTGAGATCCCTCATAAAATCCTCCAAAGCTAGTTACGAAAACAAAATTGCCACTGACTCTAAAGACAACCACAAAGCATTCTATAGCTATGTCAAGAATCTAAATGGGAACACTCAGATCTGCTCTGAGTTGCAGCATAATGGCACTAAATATACAGAACCAACTGATATTGCCAACATCCTAGCAGATAGGTTCAGTGCTAACTTTACTCCCCTGTCACCCCCTAGAGGACCCATCTCTATACCGGAAGAATGCAAATTTCCTATAATCATGGCTGCACAGGTAAAAAACACACTCTCCAAAGCCAAGAACACAGCATCCATGGAACCTGACAATATCCCAGGCTGCATTCTACATGAACTACAGAATGAACTGGCACCCTACCTAAGTACCTTGTTCAATCATAGCCTGACCTCAGGCTTTGTACCCACTGAATGGTGCACCACGACAGTTATCCCACTCCACAAAGCGGGAGCCACGACGGACCCCGGGAACTACTGCCCCATTAGCCTGACGAGCCTGGTCTGCAAGGCCATGGAATGTATCATCATGGAACTCATAAACAAAGACATTGGTAATCTCCAAACTCTGGACCCTAATCAGTTTGGATTTGTAAAAGGCAGATCATGTCTCCTAAACCTGATTGACTTCTTTGAAGCAGTCACCAAAGCCATAGATGAGGGTAGAATGGTTCACACAGCTTATCTAGAGCTCGCCAAGGCTTTCGACACCATCTCCCACTCTGGAATTATAGATAAGCTCACTAAACTAGGTATAAATCCCTATGTCACAAGATGGGTTGCCAACTGGCTCATGGACAGAACCCACACTGTGAAAGTAGCGGATTCCAAATCCGACATCAGACCAGTGACAAGTGGAGTACCTGGGTCCTCTCCTGTTTGGTATCTACTTCTCTGAAGTGCAGGCCAACACAGAAGGTCTTTGGCTAACAAAGTTTGCAGATGACTGCAAACTAGGAGCCATAATCGAAACTCCTAACGTTGTGGACAAACTACAAAAGGGCCTCACTGAGACAGATACCTGGTGTCCTCACTGACACAGATACCTGGTGTCAAAGCCATGGCTTGAAGCTCAATGCCAAAAAGTGTATTGTCATCCCCTTTGGTAAAAACTCTGTATCCATGAACTACCACATAGCTGGTAGTCTACTTAATGCCGAAAATGTGATAAGAGACCTTCGGACACAGGTGGACAGTAGTCTCTCCTTTGATAATCACATCGCCACAGTGGTCAGGAAATCCTTCTACATGGCTCATCTCATCACAAAAGGATTCTCATCCAGAAAAAAGGAGGTCATTGTTCCCCTCTACTCATCACTCATTAGACTCATTATACAGTACAACGCCCCTTTTGGTATGTACCTCACAAGACATCTACAACAACTGGAAAGACCACAGAAATACCTCACAAAGAGGATTACTGGCCTCAAACAGATGCCCTATGCAGACCGTCTCAAAAAACTACAGCTTTACTCCATTGCATATCACCTACTCAGGGGCGATCTCTACCTAACATACAAAGCTATTGCAAACCCAGAGCTGTTGGACATGCTCCACTTAAAGAAATCACAATCCCTCCGAGCTACACGCTCTAGGGACCTTAACCTTGTCACCACAATAAACAGAACATGCTGGAGGGATAGATTCCTGTCCCAGAGACTTCCCATACTCTGGAACAGACTAACTATCTATGTCAAACAGAGCTCCTCATTAGCACTCTTCAAGAAAAATATTGATGATTGGATGGGAAATGGGAAATTCACCCCGGGGATCACTTCTGAGGCTCTGCTCGACAGGGGCACAGGAAAATAATTTTCTTGGGTGGCGAAAGCCAGGGTATATTTTTTGGCTAGGCTTGTATGGGCCCTAGGGCCAATAGCCTAGTACCTACCTATGAACCTATGAACATATAAGAGAGACAGGGAGAGGGGAGGGGGTCGAATATCCCCTATTGTTGCTATTTAGGATGTTAGCAAACAACATGCAGTAGGTCACTGCACCTTTTCAGAATGAAACAGGTTTTAAGAATGATATACCTGCAGCTTTTCACTTTGTTTTATAGCCTGCGATGTTAAACATGGATGACAGGTGAGCTGCAAATGGTCTGTTTCCAAAACATCTACAGTCACAAGCAGCTGTATATGCACAGCTACAACAACCATGTAATTTACAGTTGTCATGCTAGTACAGTGACAATCATAGCTTTTGAAATACATATACAACCAAGGACATTTCAAAAGCATTTGGTCATACATGTATTCAAATTCCACTAGTATTCCTGTAGTACTCCTCAGTCATGGTAGCATTATCTGAGGCCCAGACAAACCAGATAGAAAGAAGTTGTTTGTGTAGCAGAAGAGAAGAGGTTACCCCAATGACTCGTACAAGGTATCACTTAAGATTAGGTGAATCTTTACTCTCATGTGGTTACTTGCATAGATGTCATATAAGTTAATACGACAGGCACAGGTTCTTCTAGACCAACTAACAAATGTGATCTATGGGCAGATGATTAACCTTCATGCTCTACAGTATAAAACCTTGAAATACTCACAACAGCAAGCATTGCAGCATTGATACTAGATGAAGCTGTCTAGGGAAATAAAGTTAAGGCACTGAGACACAACAATATAGCAAATTAAATACTCCACACCACATTTATCATTTTTCATATCCAAGCCATTAAATTAAAGATAGCACAAACTTATCCAAACTTATCATGGAAAAAAGCATCAATATACATTGTAATGGAAGTACTAAATATTGTAAAGGAAGTAAAATAACTGGAGGTGAGAGTTTTTAAATGCAGAGTCATTCTCACAATGATATGCTTTTGTGTAAAAATAATTGTATTTATTGGTTTGATTGTATTATTAAAGATATTTATTTATCCTTAGATGACATCTTGAGAACATTTAATTTAAAGGCTTCTATAATATTTAAATTTCAAAATTTTAAAATGAAAGATACACATAACCTAAATGTTATGAATATTTGATATCCATTATTCTTGGTGAAATTTCTTACAAGATAGTTTATCTACATTATATACTATATTGGTCAACAATGCAAATTATTTAAATAAAGGTTATTGAAACTTTATAGACTTTCTTGAAATTAATGAACTTTTAAAATAAAAGAATAAATGTTTAATATTAAAATCTGTTATTTTATTATCTACAGGTATGCACTGGAAAATGTTTATTTGGTAATATTTTAACAGAATATTTATTACACCTTTTAAATGATCAAAATCTAAAAGAGAGACAATATCATTTTGTTGAGGTGTAATGAAGTATTAAAAGCTGATTGAGTTGATATTTTTTTCAAATTGTAAGATTATAAGGAGCTTATTGTTTTTTAGCTTGAGGTAAAATCATTATTCAAAGCTTTATGGATTGACACATATATACTTACAAGAATCATCAACATCACTATCAGCCTCCTTTACCCCATTTTCTACATGGGGTCTGGATATCTTGTTAACTTTCGCCATCTCTCTCAATTCAATGCCACACTCCTACCTTCTTTAACACTCATGCCTGACCTTCCAGATCTTCTTTCACACAATCCATCCACCTCATTGGTGAACATCCTCATTTCCTCTTACCTTCTTCTTGTTTATCTCAAATCTTTTCACCAGATTGTCTTTGGCTTTTCTGCACATGTCCAAACCACCGTAATCTGTTCTCTTTGATCTTTTTTGCAATTGGAGCTACTTTGGCTTCTGCCCTTATGTCCTCATTTCTTCATCTGTCCCACAGTGTGCATCCTACCACCCTTCTCAGGCACTTCATTTCTATTGCCTCTATCTCCTTCATCTGTACTACTTTACTGCCCAGGTTTCTGTACCATACAGTAGTACTGGTTGGGTTGCACCACTGTCTTGTACACCTTACTTTTCAGCTTCCTTGGCATTCTTCTGTCACAGACTACACCTGGGACTATGCCAGTTGGCTGCAGCCCCTCTGATTCTAGCTTCGCCCTCTTCATTCCAACTTCCCTTCTCCTCAACCACACCTCCCAGATACTTTCAGCTATTTACCTGTTCCACTATCTTCTCTTCTATCTCAGTTCTCAGCTTCTTCTGATTTCCTAAATTTGCTGCCATTACCACTGTCTTATCTGTGCTTTGTTTCATGCCATGTGCCTTCAGTGTTGCATTCCATTCTGCTTTCCTTTGCTGAAGTAATTGCTCAGAGTCTGCCTGTAAATGCTACATCATCTGCATAGAGCAACTTTGTTGATCTATCCCCACTAATGTACTCCATCATCAGTATGAACAGCAGTGGGCTCAGAGCTGAACCCTGGTGCACACCCACTCCCACTAGGAGCCCCTCTATGAGGCCAAACACTGTTTATACTTGACTCATTGGGTCCTTGTATATAGCTTACACTAGTTATACAAATATTTAAGGGCTCTAAACCACAGTACTGCCCAAATCAGCTTTCTTGGGACCTTGACATATGCTTTTTCCAAGTCTAGGAATGTCCAGTTGGACTCTTTCCTCATCTCCAGCTTCTTCTCAACTATCTGTCTTACTGCAAACATGGGGTCAGTTGTGTTGCATCCTGATCTGAATCTGAAATACTAATCTCCCATCTTACTTTCTACTACATTGTGTATCCATTTATCAGCTACCCTCTACAGAACTTGCATGCAGTGTGATAGGAGTTTGATGCCTCTCTATAGCCCACAGTTGTGATGTCCCCTTTGTTTTTCTACACCGGCATGAGTGTGCTTATTCTCTAGTCATCTGGGATACGCCTTTCTCTCCACACTGCTATCAGTACCCTCAGGAGCCATTTCTCTCCTCTCTCACCCAGCATTTTTATCATCTCTGCTGTGACCTCATCTGAGCCTGCTGCTTTGCTGACTTCATTTTCCTTAGCACTATTCTTACTTCTTCTAAGGTGGGCTCCTCTTCTTCGCTGATTGTAGACTGTTTCTGTGGAAGTACAGCTTTGTGAGGTTTTCTTCATTCAGAAGCTGCTGGAAATACTCATTTTATCTGCCTTTGATGTCCAGTGGATTGGTTAACAGGTTGTTGCTGGCATCCCTTATAAAAGGTGTCTGACTGTTTTCTTTATCTTTCCATCTTTGCCTTGCAACCTGATATAGTTTCTTTGTGCCACCTATTGAGTCACTTTCCAGAAGCTGGTAGAGTGCCTGCTATGCCCTGTTCTTTGCTGTTGCAACTCCTTTCTTAGACTCTTTGTTAGTCAACTAGTTTTCCTTTCTAGCCTGGTCATTCTTTTCTATCTTTTTCCTGCATTCTTTTCTTTTCATGACTTCCTGGAATTCTGCATTCCACCTCCAGCTTTCCTTATGTACCTTATTTCCATACCTGGCTCAGCCACATATTTGTTCTGTAGTTCTCACACATGCTGTTTTGAGGTGCTGCCATTCTTCTTCAACTTTACCAATTTCTTCCTTTTCTTGGGTTGCTATAGCTCTGAGTAATTCCTTGAACTGTCTTGCTTTATCTCCAGTCAACTTTCAGGTCTCTGTTGACTTTAGATCCTTCTCTGACCACTGCTTGCAGCTGATTGTGGCAACCAGTGGTTTATGCTGTGGGCTGACTCCTTCAATGGGGATGACTTTGCAATCATTGATTCTACCTCAGTGCCCTTTCCTTACTAGGAGCAAATCTACCTGAGCTGCATGTTGGCCACTCTTGTATGTGATCTTGTGACTGTCCCTCTTTATGAACCAAGTGCTGGCTACTATCAAGTCATTTTCCAGTACAGAAGTCTAGAATGACCTCTGCTTCTTTATTCCTGTTACCCCACCCATGTGGACCCAGTCCTCATATCCTGTTTGGTCTGTCCCAATATGTGTATTCAAGTCACCCATTGAATGTTGTCCTGCTTTTTCTAGTAGGTACTGCAACTGCTGTCTGAATGCAGTCTTTTACTCACTTTTGCAACCCTGCTGTGGGGCACATCCTGAGATTATGAATACTGCCCTATCATTGCACTGGAGTCTGATTGCCATGAGTCTGTCACTAATTCTGATTATATCCCTTACTGCCTTCTGCAGCCTCTCTCTCACCACAATTCCCAGAGCATTTCTAGCCTGACCCTGTCCTGAGTAGTAGACTCTGGATTCCAAGCCAAGTGGCTTCGCTGCACTACCCTTTCATCTTATCTTTTGGATACACAGGATGTCCACCTCCTCCATATCTTCACATCATCCACTTTCAAGCTGTGCCCTGTCAGTGAACCTACATTCAGTTCATGTTTGGCAGGTTGATTGGTTTTACATCCAGCTTTTACTCAACAGAGCTATCCAAGATAACCAAGGCTGGACAACTAGACACCGGATGGCCAGTAGATTATTGAACCAGGGCTGCTGGGCTCTGTGGTGGGCACCCACTGGCCAATACACCCCTCCCACAGTTAGCATGGGTCCCTGGCATAGGTCAGAGCAGGCCAGGTCCTCAACCCACTTATCACCAGTAACTACCCATACCCATTTTGGCAACATTAGTCAACATAACCGAATAACCCAGCTCCATATTTTACATCATCAATTGGCTTTCTTGAGGATACTGCACACCACAGTAGATGTCCAAAGTGGTTGGTCTGTACAACTCTTCCCCCTATAGGACACCATGTAGAATCTGTGCTGCTACCCACAGCTCCATTCACTGGTGTGTTTGAGATTGAAACACTCAACATGTTTTTCAGAGGTGGGAAAACCCCCATAAAGACACAGGGAGAACATGCAAACTCCAAACAGGCATTGGTTGGAAGTCAAGACTGAACCTTGTACCTTGTGCATGGAAGGCAAAGAGCTTAACCATTATGCGAACTGGTCTCTTACTTGGTATTTACAACAATTTCAATTATAAAAATGCACCTTTTCCTTCAGTTGTACATTGTAATTAGTATATCATGTTTTGCGGTTTTCTTGCAAGGAAAGTTATAACTTAAAATGGAACTCAGATTTTAATGATATTGTTCGTAAGAATGAAAAAGATACACTAATTCTGAAAAATGTGAAAAATCATGTGAATAAGTTAGATCAATTAATATCAAATTATAATACAGATATTTGTTGAACATATAATGAAAATTCAACATGATTATACTACTGTTGTTTTTTTTTATTTAACATTGAAAAAATTGAAATGCTATTTTGTCCTTCCATTATACATAATCTACATGTGTTAAAAATATTTGGAAAAAGGAAAAAAGAAAGAAAAGGGAAGGAGCACATTTCATAGAAATTAATAAAATTTGGGAAACAATACATGCAAAATAAAGCTCCAGATGAGGAGGAGGTTTTCTTCTTAATTAATGAATATGAATGAATGCTACAGCTTAAATGTAATGATTTAATAAAGATGTTCAAAAAAGAAAATAAAACATACACCCCATTTCTTTATAATACATATCTCTCAACTGTCCAGATTTTTGCAGAATCTCTGGATTTTTGCCTCATATTTTTGGTATATTTCTCATAAAATTGTGGTTTTCTGGCAAATCATTGACAAATCATTGAGGACTGAAGTCAGAAAATAATGATAGATGTTTCAGTTTCAAACTTCATACCCTTAAGAAAACCCATGTTAATATAAAACCTGTTATTCTATCAACTTTCTAAGATTGTAAGAGTAATATTTAAAAATTGTGCCTATTTTGGTGTCTTCATCCCCCCCTCCCCATTACTTATGGCTTTGTCCAGATTTCTTGTCCTAAGAGGTTGAGAGGTATACTCATAAATGGACTTTAAGGAATATCCTTTGTCTATCACTGCTCAATCTTAACAATTGGAAAGAACCAATCAGTATTCAACAGCAGAACACATATAATCTACATATAACATATATATTACATGCAAAATGAACAGAACAAGGAAGACAGAAACTCTGCATAAACTGTTTTGAAGAAAGGACCACTCTATCATAAATATTCCTACTCTGAATTTATACTTACCTTAACGGTAACGATTCCTGTGGGGATTGCATTAGGTTTTCAGCAACCACAAAAACAGCCTGTGAAAATTATCTTTTACATTGACATACAGCAAATTTAAATGTGGTAACTTTGTAGAAGATGATTATTCACAAATATTTTATTTTTTTTTTATTTATTTTATTTTACATTTGTTGACCGGGCTAGTCTGGCTGGATACATGTCCATTTTCAGCAGAGGCCCGAGGAGAAAAGCTCCACTAAATACTAGCAAATAATAATGATAAAAATAAACAAAAATAGCCCAATAAGATAGAAATTATAAGCATGTAAAGAACTATTCCCAAGTAGCATAGTAACAGTACAAAAGTAATATATAAAAACTAAACATAGAGTGAGGATTTCTATTACAAAATCTTTGGAAGAGTAATTAAAGAAGAAATAAAGCAGTAACTCACACAAGACTCTATTCAACTATTTACAGTATTAACAATTTTGATAAACATTTTGTGTCAGGGCACTAGTTTTAAGAAACAGATTTCATCAGCTGGGTGAATTAGACACAAGGTGAGATGATAGGTTGCAGTAATATAAATAGAAGTAAATTGATGGGAAAAGTAATATCCAAGTGGATGGTGGGTGAAGTACAGAGGAGGGGTAAAGGTAGTGATAGGGACATGAGGAAGAGTAGTGGAAAGAGCTGAAAAGAGAGATGGAAGCTGAGGTCAGTCAGGATTTGAGCAAGGGCATAGCCAGTGAGTTTTAAAATAGTTTCTTAGCTGTTTTTTGAAAAGTTGTGATGAGCCTAGAGTGGTCAGTTCTATGGGAAGTTTATTCCAGTATGAGCCAATGGTATTTGTAAACAAGGAGACCCCAGCTTTATTGTGTGTTTTGAGGGTGGCCACTAGTAATTTGTTAGCTGAGCGAAGGGAGGTAAGATTCCTGTAAGGGACAACAAGGTTATTTAGTATGGGTGTATTAGAAGGGTAATGGAGAATTTTATAGGTAATAACTAATTGATGTAGGAGAATGAGATTTTGAAGTTCAAGCTTTTTGAGATTAACACAATGATGTGTGAGAAATGGGGAACCTGTGGCAAACCTGGCAATGCTGTGGTAGGCTGTGGCAAGTTTCTGAAGGTTAGATTTTGAAAGGTTTATAAAAGATGGGGAGGCATATAATAATGTAGAGATAAGATGAGTTTGGGCTAAAGACACCCTGGTGGTTGCTGTTAGAAAGGGCTTAAGTCTATAGAGGGCACCTATCTTTTTATTAACAGTTTTGATAGTTAGGTCAATGTGATAATCAAAGTTTAGTTGATTATCTATTTTAACACCTAGTAGTTTAGCGGAACTATCAGGTGTAATGATAGTGCCATTGTCAGACACAATAGAAAAGGAAAGAGGGGCAGATTTAAGGGTTGGAGAGAAAAGTAATAATTTAGTTTTTTTGGGATTAAGGAGGAGACAGATATCTTGGAACCATTTTTCTGCTGCTGTAAAGACTTTTTGGGTGGAAGAATGAAGTTCAGCTGGAGATACAGCAGAACAGATGAGAGTTGAATCGTCTGCATATTGAATACATGAGGGTGTTGGGAGTGAAATAGACAGGTTGTTTATAAATATGGAGAAGAGAAGGGGTCCTAAGATGGATCCTTGTGGGACACCAATAGTGATTGGCAGCTGAGAGGAGAGATGGCTGTCCCAAAGGACTGCTTGTTGTCTATCTTTCAGATATGAGTCAAACCAGTGCAATGCCGAAGGTTCAAGTGAGAGAGAGATTTCAAAGTGTCTAGTAAAAGTTGATTTGCAATAATTTGAGGTTTAGTAATATACTTTATTTCCAGATAAAATGACTTGTTAGGAACACCATAAAAATCCTTTGACATGGCTAATCAATGAAACATAATCATTCTAGACACTGAGTCTGAATTAAAAGAGCAACACTAGGATATTACTGAGTGATCAGGGCAAAAAAAAAAAAACTTCCATCAAGCATTAGTTCATCAGTGATTTAATCAGAAATGTTCTAATTGTTTGAAAAGTGATTGCTCTGAATAATAGTGTCTGAAGCTCATTGCTGAATGTCAGGCTATATAGCTTATTGAAAAAATACTGGTGTCATCAATATTTAGCAATGCATTTGGTATGTATATTTTTTAATTGGTGAAATATAGCCCACCATCTTTCCACAAAACATATCTATCTGATTGGAGTAATTGGTGAAAAAGGTAAGAAACACTAGTGAAACTGATTGGAAATTAAAGTATTAAAATAAAGCCCAAACCCCAGTAAATAGAAAATTGTATGACAAGAAAACAACTAGCCAGCACCAAGTTTTAATTATGGTTGAGACAAGCAGAGCAGATGAAATGGTAACTCCTGTTCCATAAATCATGAACTCCAGAATGCAGGTTAGCTATACACACACATGCACACACATGTGTGCACACACACACACACACACACACACACACACACACACACACACACACACACACACACACACACACACACACACACACACACACTCTAATATTTGAAACAATTGGCACTCATACAAATGATTGCTAAATTGCCCTGTCTACTCTGTAGCATTTCTGGTCTCTGCAAGTAATCATCCAGTTACACTTTTTATTTGTTTAAATACATTTTATTGACTTTTAAACATAAACAAATATTGTAACATTTTATTTAAAAATGAAATATTTGACATAGTAAAGAGAAAAAAGATATGAAAAAACAAGTTGTAAACTATTATATAAAAATACATAAAATAGCTATTTACAAAAGTGTCTACTAAATAAAAAATATTCCAAGATATGCCACAGTTATTAATTGTACTAAAATATCAGTCATTGTTTTTTTAATAGTTCTTTTAAACTTTTCCAAGTATTGTATGAAGAAGTAATTCTTGTTGATCTTGACTTAATGGTTCATAAGTTCCATTTGACAAACTTCAGTTGCAATGTTTGAAAATGAATTGAAGGAGGGTGTAGATTTATTCTTCCAGTTTCTTGTTATTATTTTCCTTGCAATTGTTAGCATTCTCCACAGAACTGGATTTTTCAGTCTTGTAACACACTCAGGGATTGGAGTATTAAAAAAATAGTGGTTTAGTTAAAGTAAAATTTATCAGAAGATAAAGCCTGTAGGAAGGCGTTCATCTTTTTCCAATATGGCTTAATTATAACACAAGGAATATATGTTCCAAGTCAGCTTTAATGTCTAACTTACATCTCCAACAATCCAACTTGATATTAATTCTATTCTATGTGGAGTAAAAAAGATCTGTGTAAAAATTTCCATGAGAATAGTTTCCATTTAAGTGAGCATGTGGTTTATTTAGAGGATCATAAAATTAGTTTTTTTTATGCTCATCATTAGGGAGTTTGTTGTTTATAAGTTTAAAGTAGTTCCAATAGCTTCCTTTATTATACGCAAATTATTTTTTGATCGCTTTATAAATTTTAGATAAAAGTCCTTTTCCAGAAATTTTCTGTTGTATCATAATAGATAAAAGTTCCATTAAATTAGGAATAGAATGTCTCACTGATGATTGCATAACTTCAATTTTGTGTTCAACAAATTGTCTATAATTTTGTAAATGCAACCATAAGTCATCTTCAATATCAAATTTATTGATTATGTACGTTTCCTTTATTTATTAACTGAGACCAATATATCAGATTATTTTCCTTGAAAGTAGTCATTACAGATAGATTTAGAGTAGAAATATTATTTTGAGTATAAGCTATGGGAAATAAGTAAAAAACAAGCTTTGTGCATTGGATTTCTATAGATAAAATTTCTCAAAGTATTAAATATAATAGTAATGTAATTAAAATTACTTGTTTGATTGGAATTATTTATGAAGTATTATTTTGCTAGCCATGTTTTTAGAAGAATTAGATTGTATTCAAACGTTTCCTTGGAAGTCCTTCCATTTAGCAGTATAATAAATATTCGACCAAAGAACTACTGTTTTGATAACAGATGATAGGGAATATACTTCTAGATCTGGTAACCCAATACCACCAAAAGACCATTTCCTAATATGATGATTCAAAGCAAGTCTTGTTAGGATGCTGCAGAAACTTTAATATTAACAAATTAAAAGTTTTTATAAAGCATCACATAAACATATCTCAGATGTGTCCTTTGTATAATTGGTAACCATAATTTTTTTAAATTCTTTTAGAAAATATTCCTTAATGTCTTCCAACTTAGTTATATAGACAGGTATGCGTTTAAAGGGAGTACTGTTGTTTTGCTTTTGAATGATTTCAAAAGTTATTGCATTATGGTCTGAATGTGGACATGATATAACCTTAACCTTATATAATCTATTTATCAGATCATTTGGTATGTAAATTCTATCAATTCTAGCTTGAGTTCTATGCATATATGAGTAATGAGTAAAGAAAAGTGAGTGTGGTTCTGAGAAATCATGTATATCCTTAAAATGCATTAAATCTCTAAATTGCATTAATTACTTAGCAGGTACCAGTATTCTTCCCTTTCTAGTGGTGTTAGAATCCTCATCTTTTAAAATACAGTTAAAGTCTCCTGCTATTACAATACTGCCTCTTTTGATATGAACAGTTTGGTCCAGGAGCTGTTTAACAGTCTTAATTCCTATCCCAGGAAATCAATATAAATTAATAAAAGTATAGAATTTTCTATTAATTTCCCATGTTGCTGAACACAGTAAACCTTTATCATCTTTAAAAAAATAACTGTCTTTGTTATATGTATATTATTTCTCCATAAAATTACTAGCCCTCTTTTTCTGATTATGGTGAGAGCTGAATAATACTGAATATTATTTAGTATTAAGTCTATCAGTATCAGTTTGTAATAAATGAGTCTCTTGCAAAAATATAATTTGAGAATTAAAAAAAATCAAAAATCTATTCAGGTTCCCTCTCTTGCAACTATTATTTAAGCCACTGATG
Source organism: Protopterus annectens (assembly GCF_019279795.1). Classification (NCBI taxonomy): domain Eukaryota; kingdom Metazoa; phylum Chordata; order Ceratodontiformes; family Protopteridae; genus Protopterus; species Protopterus annectens. Next base: position 1,142,752,391 of record NC_056741.1, on the reverse strand, counting down.
TTTAAAGTGATGCATTTAAAATGAGACATACATTTGAAGTTGTGGTTTTATATAATAAATATTCATGAATACCAAATATCGAAAGTACTTTTGAACCACTTCCCATCTCAAAAATAACTCATAAGAAAGGATATATTAATTGATAAATAGACTGCTAGCAGTAAATACAAGAAGAAAAAGAATAGTAGACACCCAAAAATAACAAATTACTTTCACTGGAAGTAAATACAAATTTATAAAATGGAGTCTAAAGCTCCCTGTTTGAATAGTAACATTATCCAAACATTCCCACCCATCCAAAAAAAGGCAATATCATCTCTGCAATGATTAAAATAATATTTTTCATTATAAAAAATAAATAAGATAGTAGTTAAAGGGCCCCATACTAATTGTTAAATTTTAAAATATTGACAAAAATTTGAAAAGAAAATAGATATATAATATCTTACTAATAGTAATATTTTGTTATGAAAGGAAGTAAAAGTAAAAATAAGGACTGTATCAACAAACCCTATAGGTTTTTTCCTAGAATAGTGAGCATTTAATACTATAGTAAAAAATATACAGTTATTAATACATCAAAGCATACAGCTAAGATGTATGCATTACAAACTTAATGAAAAAATAAGTTAAATATATTATATATTCCATATAAAGTGTATTAAACTTGCATAAATACTTTCCAATGTAAGATCATTTTCAGATTTTACTACTGTCGAAAAAACAGAATGTTTCTCTAAAAGTCAGACATACATTCACTTTAGAACATCACATTCAGGAGAAAGTATCCATTTCAGCATACTTATAGATGCTTAAATATGTATTTACCAATGTATTATATGATTTAAGTATGAATAAAAATAATAAGAAAATCTGTACAGCTTTTTAAGAAAAGTGACAGTGACTATAGAGTCACAAAATCCAGAATACCAGAGATTTCAATTTAGTAAACAGAACTCAATGCATTATAACAGCTAATCAACTAAGTGAAATAAAGTAATAAAACATATAAAAAAGTTGTCATTTATGATAAGACAGGTAGCTGCTGTTTCAAATAAGTTAATACATCAATAACTAAGAAAAAGGATTATGCAGTATTGTCTTGTTAATAATTTGTAACATCATTTTAACTTCCATTTAACCCTACAAGGTTAAAGACCTTGCAAAAAAAACAAAAAACAAAAAAAAAAAAAACCCAAAAAACTGTTATAAGGCTCAAGCAGCAGACCAAAAAATCTTTAGCATAATAAACTTTTAATTGCCATTTTCATAAAATAACTTCTTCAGAAATACATACACTTAAAATTACATCACAATATATACAAAAGTCAACCAATAAAATCCTGAGAACAATTACTGAAGACAATAAGCTCAAACCAAACTTAATAATATAGAAAAATGCCTCTTAAAGTGCCCTTAACCTGCGATCCTATGCAAAGCATTTGATGTTAATCATTTAATTCAAACCAAGGGGGACATCAGCCCTTAATTTTTCTTGCCAGTCAACCTTTTTTTTCTCTATCTCATTTTTGTGCTCGCCACCTCTTCTACTTCCTAAAACTTGTTCAAGAATGGCAAATGTAAATGTTTAATCTTCACTTCTGTGTCTCTGCTCAGCAGTGGCACAGGAAAATAACTATCTTAGTTGGCGTAAGCCAGGAAACCTTGTTGGCTAGGCTTACATAGGCCCTTGGGTTGATAACCTAGTACCTAACTATAAACCTATAAAAATGTGTACGTAAAATAGAATGTCTATAAAGAGCATTGTTCATATCATTAGGTTTAATGCATTAAGATGTTCCCTAATTCTCTGTCCAAAGCTCCTGGTGGTGAATTAGGGAATATCTTTATACATGAAAATGTAAGAATGTGAACAATGCTCAGTGATACTGTAGTTGAGGGCCTCATCAGATGTGCAGTAGCAAGCCATGCCCAAATCCCACCCCTGTGATATGTCATTCATGAATATGCATTCCCTCCCAATGTACAACCGAAGAAAAAAAAAAGTGCACTTGACATTGTAATAGGATAGTAAATATAACAGTAAACTGAAAGTAAATTACCTGTATGGTGTGAACTGACATTTAAACAAAAAAAAAAAACACTTTCTCGACCTTGGGGTATTGCAGTTTCTTAAGAGGACTGCCAACTGCTAAATTATGGATTTGATACAACGTAATAGCTTTTTATTTAAACTGAAGTGCTTCTGTTGTCACAGTGCTTTTAATGGTCAAACAGTCACCAAAATCTCATATTGACACTTTGAACCATTATGTGCAGTCAGTACAGCACGCAATCATAACGGAAGTGTAACCGCTTCTTCTTTCTTTCACTCAGTTGTGGGGTTAAGTCTTTAAGTATTATAGGGTGTTGCAGCATGACTGAACTTTGATATGCACATATTGTGTATAACAATCGACCCAAAATGTAAAAAAAATATATATATATATATATATATATATATAAAATTTATTGCCAGTTTGTCAAAAACTCCAAGTAATATGCAGACCGGGTTGTCACTCAATTTGCAACACGCCGACTTCTACGCGAAAGGAACTGGTGAGGCCCTCAACTACAACATCGTCCAATGCTCTTTATAGATGCTCTATTTTATGTAAAAATTAATAAAAAATTACATTTGCCATTTTTGAACAAGTTTTAGAAAGTAGAAGAGGGGGTGACCATAAAAATCAGATAGAGAAAAAAGAGGTTGAATGGCAAGTGAAATTTAGGGCTGATATCCCCCTGGTTTGAATGAAATGATTAACATCAAATGCTTTTTAAAGGAACACAGGTTAAGGGCACTTTAAGAGACATTTTTCTATATTATTGCAGTCTGGTTTGAGCTTATTGTTTTCAGTAATTATTCTCAGGATTTTATTGGTTGATTCTTGCATATATTGTGATGTAATTTTAAATATTTTATATTTCTGAAGAAGTTATTTTATAAAAGCAGCAATTAAAAGTTCATTACTCTAATGTTTGTTGGTCTGCTCCTTGTACCTTAAAACATTTTTTTTGTGAATGTTTTTATTATATTTTACTATTAAGACCACAGGTTTAGCTGGTTTTTGGTTTGAGGTTAAAGACCTGTCTGATTGATTACAAAACCCAATGACATCACTAATACTTTTGATTTTTAAAACATCTCACATGAACATGGCGGGAAACTCAAATCAAATAAAAGAAAAGAATGAGCCCATTAAAAGCCACTAGTTTCACTCAACAAGTCAAAAATAAGGAGTCAAGGCTTCTTCACCTATTTAGTGACCTAAACAAGATAAAAAAAAACAGTCTTAGCAAAAGCACTCTTTCCCCAAAACAAAGATTCAGTTTAAGACACAATTTAATCATCAGTAAACTCAGAAACTATTTTATACCTCATATACCACCAATGAGATCTACTCTAAACAAGAGTGGAAGGTACACTACAATTTAAGAAAGAAAAGAAATATCACAGCTAATCCCTACAGACATGTCATGTAAAAAACAGCTTTCCAAGTAGTGATCTCAGTATGGAGGCAGTCACCCTGCAAAACAGTTTCACCAAAAGCAATATAGGCACCTGAATGTCAAGTGACAAGAAAAGCCTCTTTAAAGAGACACATAACTGGAAAATCATTCATGGACAACGTCCATCATAAGAATGTAGTGTGTCTTCTGTCAAAAAAACTTTGGAAACATAATCAGTAAACTATTCTAGGTATATTTAATGACTTTATATTCACAAAATAATAATACGTATATGAAATGTATATCATTTAGTCAGCAGACAATACAGAGACCTGGAATGCATTCAAGCTAGTTGTATAAAGGTGCTATTAGAAAAACTAGCATTAGCTGTACTGCATATTTTCTTTAAGTTATTACGTAACACTATTTTGTATGTGTTGGTATATGGTATGATAAGAAGAGAAATATAACAAATATAGATGTAATGAAATTAACTAAATTAATTTACCTTAATACAGATGGATCTGAGCCTTTTTTTCATTACCACTTGGATGACAGATAAGGCAGCTTCAGTTATAATAAGAAGGGGAAATAGACAAAAAAAATTTAAATTATTTTACATATTGAATAGACAAAACATTAAAATTATTTTATATATTGAAACTAGATAATGTTTAATTCATTTGTCTTTTAGTTTCTTATTCTTTTCAGTCATTTCCATCCGGATCTCTCTGCTTTTCTCTTTAAGGAAGAACTGTTCCAATCCATATCCTCTGCTTGTTCTAAGATGTTGTTAATCTCCAAGTATGTTAAGGCAGAATCTAGTTCTTCAAATATTTAGTTTCATCTGGAAAAAAGATTTTTAATCTAGCCAGAAACAAAAGATGAACTTTTATTTGTTTTTTCCTCAGTTTTCTTAATAATGGAAGAAAGCACTTTCTTTTAGATATAACTGAAGAGGAATAGTAATTGTCAAAGTGAATAACTCTTTCTTCAAGTTTAATGGGAACTTTGACCAAGCTAACTTTAGAACTAATTCTTTGCCTTGTGAAGAAAATGTTTTACAATAGTAGATCTCAAAGGATCATTGCTTTTTGAGGGAGAAGTTGATGCCAAAGATCTGTGCACTCATTCAATACCAAATGGCGATGCTGCAGGTAAGTCTAGTGTTTTATGTAGCCAAAATGACAAAAAATTTACCATATTGTTTCTTCTATTTTTTTCTGGTAAACCAAAAATCCCAATGTTGTTTCTGTGGGATCTATTTTCAAGATCATCAAGTTCAGGAGAGAAGTATTCTGCTTCACTAAAAATTCAGTGCTGTATTCATCTTCATTTAGTCTCCCTTCCATATCATTTAGTGAGTCTTAGATACCAGATATTTGGACTCTCTGCTATTGCATACTGCATATTCATGAATTTGGTCCGTTTGTCTGGCACATTTCTCTTTGAAATTACCAGGTTTAGTGTCAATTTTGTCCATTTTAAATATAAATCCTGAGCATTAGAGAGCACCAACTGAAGTTCTTTCTTGATAGATACATCCTTTGAGTTTATTTTTATACGGCTAATTTTCAGGCTGTATGTGGAGGTATTTTTTAGGTAGAGAATTTGACATGAAAAATTGAAATAAGTATTTTTTTTTATTCTTACAGGGCACTTTAGTTTATATATTTCTATTTGAATAAGGCTGATAAGATAGAAAAAAATAATAGTTTCTGTCAGAAATATATAAAATAGTAGAGCAGTTGAATTCTGTTTATATCCTGTCAACATCCTAGCCACTCCCCATCCAGTTACACTTTTTAAAGTGCGACCAAACAAAGGTCATGGTGACTCACATACAATATTTCTATGTTTTGATAAGTATATATATATATATTTAGAATTATAATTTGACCTTATATAATGTACTGTTTTTGAGAAAGAGCCCCACAGTCATATCTAAAAATTTAATTCATGCAGAACTGCATCCCTATGGGATTTAACTCTTTACACTGATATATCTATTATTGCCAGAATAGTTGCCCAGATTGCAAATGCTGTGTGTAAGAAAGAATGAAAATCATTTTTGGTATACACATTCATGTATTAATATTGCCGACAGATGAACAATTAGGGATGCTCAACCCACACTGTAATAGCTGCAAGAATAAAGCTGTGCTTATACACTTTCCTTGCTCAGTTGATTATGAACCATCATTATTTTCCTAGCTCCTTCCCCTCCTAGAGCTTGGACTATAAATCCAAGTCAACACACTTCTCTTTTTATTTAGTGTTTCTTAAATTCATTTACCTGACACATCATTTGTTAGAAACAAAATTACCAAAAGTTCTTCTTTATGAAGCTTAAGAAGGCTGATGTTTTTAAATTTAGAACTAAATGGAATGGATGGTTACTTACCAGTTTGTCTCTGTGTGCCGTGTGTGTGTACATGTGTGTGTGTGTGTGTGTGTGTGTGTGTGTGTGTGTGTGTGTGTGTGTGTGTGTGTGTGTGTGTGTGTGTGCATATGTGTGTGTGTGCATGCATGCCCACGTGGATATATATATATATATATATATATATATATATATATATGTGTGTGTGTGTGTGTGTGTGTGTGTGTGTGTGTGTGTGCATTGATAATGGTACATCATTGTTTGCAATGGACATTAGAAGAGTATGTAGCAGATTAGGCAGGGTGATGGATGATTGTCTGGGTTCTTACTGCCCATGTTAAACTTACGACAGGACATTACTATGAATGTAGTAATGATAAGAAACAGTTTATCACTATGTTTTTTGCTGCATTCAAGTCACAGGGTGTCATGATGTTTCTCTTAATAGTGGGCGGTCACTTTAACATTGGTATTGATTGTTTACTGTAAAGATTTCCCCTAGGTAGGATTAGGCTTCCATGGTGTACTTCTGATGTTGATGTATTTCTATCACATTTCCATCTTTATCATGTGTGGAGGGTTAGACTTCCTTTTCTGAAAGACTTATTGTATCATACTTCTGTAGCCAGGGTGGCAGATCAACTGGATTTTCTTTATTAAGTCTAGATTAGTGCAAGCTATTGAATCAGTAGACAGATTTTTTTTCATGTCCCTTGACAATCAAACTTGTGTTGTTCTTGCATTATCAAAGATCTGGTACCCTCTTGTGATCTCACATTAGCAGTTGTAACCCTTGTCTGTGCACCAGGCTGGCATTATCCTTCTAGGTGATGCTTTAACATCCAGGCATTATCCTTCTAGGTGATGCATTAACATCTTGGCATTATTCTTCTAGGTGATGCATTAACAAGTTGGCATTATCCTTCTAGGAGATGCATTAACAAGCTCGCATTATCCTTCTAGGTGATGCATTAACAAGCTGGTATTATCCTTCTAGGTGATGCATTAACATCTGCGCATTATCCTTTTAGGTGATGCATTAACAAGCTGGCATTTTCCTTCTGAGTGATGCATTGACAAGCTGGCATTATCCTTCTAGGTGATGCATTAACAAGCTGGCATTATCCTTCTAGGTGATGCATGAACAACCTGGCAGTATCATTCTAGTTTATGCATTAACAAGCTGGCAGTATCCTTCTGTGTGATGCATTAACAAGCTGGCAGTATCCATCTAGGTGATGCATTAACAAGCTGGCAGTATCCTTGTAGGTGATGCATTAACATGCTGGCATTATCCTTCTAGGTGATGCATTAACAAGCTGGCATTATCCTTGTCGATGATGCATTAACATCCGGGCATTATCCTTCTAGGTGATGCATTAACATTTGGGCATTATCCTTCTAGGTGATGGCATTTTCCTTCTAAGTGATGCATTGACAAGCTGGCATTATCCTTCTAGGTGATGCATTAACAAGCTGGCATTATCCTTCTAGGTGATGCATGAACAACCTGGCAGTATCCTTCTAGTTTATGCATTAACAAGCTGGCAGTATCCTTCTGTGTGATGCATTAACAAGCTGGCAGTATCCATCTAAGTGATGCATTAACAAGCTGGCATTATCCTTCTAGGAGATGCATTAACAAGCTGGCATTATCCTTCTAGGTGATGCATGAACAACCTGGCAGTATCCTTCTAGTTTATGCATTAACAAGCTGGCAGTATCCTTCTGTGTGATGCATTAACAAGCTGGCAGTATCCTTCTAGGTGATGCATTAACAAGCTGGCATTATCCTTGTAGGTGATGCATTAACATGCTGGCATTATCCTTCTAGGTGATGCATTGACAAGCTGGCAGTATCCATCTAGATGATGCATTAACAAGTTGGCAGTATCCTTCTGTGTGGTGCATTGACAAGCGGGCAGTATCCATCTAGGTGATGCATTAACAAGCTGGCAGTATCCATCTAGGTTGTGCATTAACAAGCTGGCATTATTCTTGTAGGTGATGCATTCACATGCTGGCATTATCCTTCTAGGTGATGCATTAACAAGCTGGCAGTATCCATCTAGGTGATGCATTGCACCAGTTTTGGGTGTGTAGTATAAGGGGATGGATGTCAGCCTTAAAGATCGATGTAATTATAAGATATTAGTGAGTTGTATGGCTTGTACTGCTAATAAAAACTATAGGACCACTCTCATTGCCAAGTTTAGTGAGTTGGTTGAAAAAATAAACATCGTTCATTAAAAATACATTCAAGATAAGAGACGTATGTGTATGTCCCTACAAATTAAGGTATATTCTGTCATATTCCCCCTTTCTCCTTATCAATGTAACCAAAAATAATCCAGCTCCATGCAGATAATTGATTTATGGAATATTAAGGGGATTCAGATAGAAAAAAAAACAAAATTATTTTTTCACTTGGTCTTTAAATCTAAAGCCAACTTAACTCTTGTGCAGGAAACACATTTATTACCAGAACAATGGAATTCTGCGCTCAAGAAAAAAATGGATTAAGTCTATCATAGCCTCTGGCAAGAATATGAATAGTTCAGGGGTAGCAATCATTGTGAAAGAGAACTTCCCTCAGGAAATCAAAAGCTATGACACAGATACTGGAGGCAGATGGTGTTACATAACATTCTGCTGTCCACACTTAGACAAACCTATTCTCTTATTAAACTTATACACCCCTTGCACCAAACAACATGAATTTATCATGACTATTTACAACATCCTCTCCTCCTTCCCTAACCACTACTATATTCTAGGTGGTGACTGGAATGCTATTCAAGATCCACTAACTGACAGACCAAACACTAAAACAAAGCATAGCAACCATGGTTCATTAGCCATAATGGAACTCAAGATCTGATCCTTGTACCTCACAGTCCAATAACAGCCCCAATAATAAATAAAATTTTTACTCACACTGCCATAAGATGTGGTCCAAGCTGGATTTTTTCCTTGTCTCCATTATCCTCCTCAATTATAAGATTCTATTTCATACTGAACCCAAGGTCTTCTTGGACCACTCTAAGATTACTCTAAATATTGACTGGTCCAAAGACCCATCTATTAAAAATAGAGGTCACAGTTGGGCACTTAACCTTAACTTATTAAACAACAAAGAGATTCTACAGGAAGTTGAAGGTACCCTCGACTAAGCCCTGATCTCTATCGAATACAACCAACTACCCTTGGATATTTATTGGGCCTCCATTAAATCCATGATCAGAGGTACTCTCATCAATAAAGCATCTTACTATACAAAAAGGTACTTCTCCCAAGAATCATCTATCAAAAATAAAATTAATAAGCATGAGACACAACTTCAATCAACTTTCAATCCTATATCTGAAAAACAATTAATCCATTTGCAGAAAAAGCTTTTGGACCTCAACATTAAAAACGTATCTTTCCACGAAATAAGGACTCTAACAAACTACTCAGAGTGGTCCCACCTGCCCTCAAAATTCCTTGCTAGATTAATCAACCAAAACAAACTCTGTCCAAGTATGATGGAAATTATCTATCAAGGTAAGAGCTACCATACAAACCAAGATATAATTGACATTTTTGAACAACTCTATAGAGGTTCATATAGTTTCCCTGACCTTCATGCAAATAAACCAGATATAGAAACTTTCTTGAACCAAGTAGCTTTCCCTAAACTTAGCCCTCAACAACAAACCACTCTATCATATCCCATTACCCAACAAGAAATTGTCATGGCTATCAACAAGCTTAAGGCCATTATAGCCCCAGGCCTGGATGGCTTTACTGCAGAATTCTCCAAAGCTTTTAGTCAAAAAATATCTATTTTCTTTCTCCATCTATTTGCCTACATTACTCATAATGGAATAAAAGATTTACACATAAATGCTTCCAAAACAATTGTCATCCCTAAATCCAACTCAGATTTTAAAAACCCTTGGAATTATAGGCCCATTGCTCTTATTAACCTCAACATGCAGCTCTATGCTTCTATCCTAGCTAACAGAATTAAACCAATTCTCTGTACGCTTATCTCCACTGAACAATCAGGGTTCACTCAGAATAGACAAACCTTTACCACACTCTTCTCCTTGATACCCTCTTAACCCTTTCTACCACTAATCACAACCCTATATATACTCTGGCTATCGATGCCTCTAAAGCCTTTGACAGATTGAATGTGGAATCCCTCCTATCTACTCTCCCTAGATTCAACTTTCCTCCAGCTTTCATACAATTCATTAAAACTCTATACCCAATGCCCACACTACCTTACAAATCAACAACAACCTTTCTTCTTGAGGTGACATTAAAATGGAGCTAGACATGAGTGTCCAATGTCACCCTACCTATTTAATCTCTGTATTGAACCTCTTTTTCTGTTAATCACCCCCAAGAAAAACTTTCATTGGATTTCCACCCTCTTCAGTACTAAAATTCCATTCTCAGCCTTTGCTGATGACCTTAACCTCTATTACTCCCTCCACAATTCTGACCTTCCAAAAATACTAGACTGCATAGATAAATGCTCAAAATTTTCCAACTATAAACTAAACTTAGAGAAACAAACCATTTCCCCTGAATCCTTTTTGCTGACTACCTAGCTGCTCATCCCCCTCTCAAATCAAAATTAAAGATTCTCTATGATATCTCGGTATTTCCTGTCATCAAGACCCCATCCAAAGCTATTAAAATAATATCTTCAAACTACGTTCTAACATCCAACAAGATTTGAACAGATGGGCAAAATTACACCTTCCACTTCTCAAAAAAGCTGCTGTAATCAAAATTAACATTCTACCTTATCTACTTTATGTATTCAATGCATTTAACATAATAATTCACAACAATTTTTTTAAAACACTCCACACATCTTTCTCCAAATTCCTACGGTCCCCCAAATCAATTAGAATTAGCTATAATAGACTAACTCTCCCTAAAGACAAAGGTGGTTTAAGTCTACCTGATTTCAAACTTTATTGTGATATTATCAATGGTAACACGATAGTAACAATATCTGATTATGCTACCATTTCATCTACCTGGTCTCCTACATGGGTAAAATTATACTATAATTATACCAAAACATTCAGCTTTAACCCCAAAGGTCTCCCCTTTCTGAATACAGAAAACCTTAAAAACTTCAAATTACTATCAACCATTAAACATAAAATAACTATTCTTCAGAAGATTTTCAGATCTCTATAACTGTCCATTGCTTTTAATACCCTGCAACCATTTCACCTCAACCTAACCTTAGATTGAACAACAAAATTATCAACCTGGATAAATACCCCATTAACAGAGAGTTAACTATAGCAGATCTCTTTCCTCTTTGAAATAATTCACTGTCCGAAATAAGACTACACATGTCTCTACCCAAAAGTTATAGAATCATCTTGAGGCAAATCCTTGAACTCTGTCATAATACCTTGGAAGATACCTCTCTAAATATAAATGATTTCACACAAGAAATTGAATAAAACAAACCAACTAAAACATCAAAAAAGAGGAAACACCACACTAAGACTCAAAAGGTAGTAATTGTAAGCACTTTCGTTTACTAAAATTAGCAAACTTCATCAGGGTCTGATGAAGTTTGCTAATTTTTAGTAAACGAAAGCACTTACAATTACTACCTTTTGAGTCTTAGTGTGGTGTTAAATCTAAATGATATTAAAGCCTGCAAATCCATATGGAACCTCCTCTTACTTAAGAAGAAAATGATTTCTAATTCATACAAACTTATTCTTTCTATCCGAACTCAAAATGATCAAATGTTTTCAAACTACTGGAAAGACCAAGACAACTCCATTACATCTAACCAAATCTCAAAAGCTATTCAACTCTCCTTGAAACTTAATCCCCTTAAAAAAACCTAACTATACCCAACTTATGATCTTAAACAATGCATGCCTCCCGCCTCCTCTCCCTTCTGTCCCCGCTGTACCAATCACAATGCTGACCTGCTCCATACTTTTTGGAGCTGCAAATGCTCTTATAGACTCTGGTGCTCCATTAGGGTATAATTGGAACAAAGGGATATGAAAAAATGACTTTTTCTTGGAAATTTGCAATATTACATATCCCCTCTACAGGATTATCCAAACTTCAGGCTCATATTTTAATAACACTCTTTTCCCTTGTCAAGCTTTATATCACCCTTAAATGGAAAGATATATTTCTACTCACTTGGGATGGATTTAAACAACTTGCTACCAAACACTTACTTGTCCACAAATATCTGAAATACATCCAAAGACTTAGTGCACACTTCATTGAATATTGGGATACTTTATTTGATATCCTTCTAGCTTAAACTTATCTATTTTGTTGGACGTAAGGTGTATCTGTAAATAGTTTGTTGTATATAAGTCTATATTGGTTTCATTGTTTTGGTTGTGCATTGTCTCTCACAATTTTGTATCACATTATTTTTATTTTATTTTATTTATTTATTTTACATTTGTTAACCGGGCTAGTCCAACTGGATACAAGTCCATTTTCAGTGGAGGCCCGAGGAGAAAAGCTCCACTATCTACTACATGATAACAAAAACAGTAAATACAAAATACATGATGGTTTTAAGTAAAAAAAATAGATATAAATAACAAAGTCAAAGACAGTAGCAACAATTTAAAGAATTTACAAAAAAAGGGGGATAGAGAGACAAGGAAGTAATTTAAGTACAGATATGCAAGAAAGGGAGGGAAGAATTAAGTTCCGAAAATGTTATCAGGAGTGTTACAAGAGAAGTAAAGTTATTTAGTTAAGGTAGTCATATTACAGGTTGAAAGGGGAAAAAAAGAATAAATTGAAGAATTAGATTAGGGAGTAAGTATGAGGGATATGGGAGAAGGATAGGAGGTGAAATAGGAGGTAGTTCAACTGGGATTGATGCAAGAGCAAAGCCAGTGGTTAGTAAGAAAGAGTTTCAGTTTGGTCTTAAATTGTGTAGTGGAAGTCTGATCTGTAAGGTCTGAAGGAAGTTGGTTCCAGATTTTACCGACTGAGTTGGAAAATATGGAGTCACCTGCTGTATTCTTTGATAGAGATGTTTGAATCATAATTTTATTAGAAGAGAGTAGGGCTTTTAAGTTGTTGTATGGTTTTATAAGGGTGGAGAGCATGGGTATGTTTTCAGGGTAGTAAAGGGCTTTGTGGGCAATTGTAAGCTGATAGTACTGAATTAGGTGGGGTAATTCTAGCCATCCTAGGTTGGAGAGGTTCAGACAGTGATGAGTTTTATATGGAGAGGCAGTGGCAAATCTAGCAATGTTGTTGTAGGTTGTTGTGAGCTTATTAATGTTATGCTTAGACAGATTAGTATAAATGGGGGAAGCATACAGTAAAGTAGAGATAAGATGTGTTCTTGCTATGGTAGATCTAGCTTCAGGGGTTAGGAAAGATCTGATTCTATAGAGTGAGCCTAGCTTTCTATTAGTTGCTTTAATGCTGGAGTTGATGTGAAAATCAAATTTTAGTAGGTTGTCAATAGTAATACCCAATAGTTTGGTTGTTTGGTCAGGAGATATAAGGGTGCCATTGTTAGATGAAATTGTGAGATTAATAGAGGGAGACAGGTGTGTAGGTAAGAAAAGGAGAAGTTTAGTTTTCTTAGGGTTTAAGAGAAGACAGTGATTGGAGAACCATTGTTCAATAGTAGTGAATGTCTTTTGGGTAAGGTAGTGAAGGTCAGCTTGGTTTGTGGCAGAGAAAATGATGGTGGTGTCGTCAGCATACTGAATACAAGTAGTTAAGGGCGTGGCAAGATGTAAGTCATTGATAAAGACTGAAAATAAAAGAGGACCTAAGATGGAGCCTTGAGGGACCCCTAAGGTGGTGGCGAGGAGTTCAGAGAGATTGTTGTTCCATAGAACAGCTTGTTTCCGGTTTTGAAGATAGGAAGTGAACCAAGTTAGGGCAGGATTATCAAGAGAGAGTGATTTTAATCGATGTAGAAGGAGTATTCACCATATCAAAGGCTTTAGATAGGTCTACAAAGAATGCTGATGAAAGAAGATTGCTATTACGGTTAATATTAATGGAGTCAATAAATGATAATAAGGCTGTAGTGGTACTATGGTAAGGACGAAAGCCGTGTTAGCAGTTAGCAAGGAGATTGTTAGAAAGGAGGTGATTTAGTAATTGTTTGTGGATGCATTTCTCCATTATTTTTGCAATTGGAGATAGCAGTGCTATAGGGCGGTAGTTGGAGTATTCAAATGAATCGCCTCCTTTGAAGAGAGGGATGATGTGAGAGATTTTTATAGTACTTTCTGTTATGGTTCTGTTTATTAGTATTGAAATTGGGTAGGCAATCGCTTTGGCACCTAGCTGGAGATATTCAGCTGGGAGTTTGTCAGCTGAGGGGGTGGAAGCTTTAAGTTTTAGAAGTAAATTTAGAATATAGGAGGTTGGTATGTGTTTAAGCTGCATAAGTGGTGGAGTGAAGCTTGGGCTACCTAATAAAGAGGGGTCAGGGGTTTGTTGGTTGGCTAGGTTAAGTATAGTAGATGTAAAGAAGTTATTAAAAGCATTAGCTGTTTGTAAGGGAGAGTCAGGGCAGGAACCAAGAGGATTGGGAGTTTCAACTTTTCCAGGGGAAAGAAGTGTGTTAATAGATCTCCAAAATTTGTGGGGATGTTGGTAGGAGGATTGCTGTAGGTGGGTGTAATAGTTCTTTTTGTCTTTTATGATAGCTAACTTTGTCATGTTTCTTTTTTGTTTGAAGCTAAGGTGATCAACGGGGTCTTTGGAGGTTCTCCACTGAGACCAGGCTTTATTCCTATTCAGGATGAGCTGTTTTGTGTTGGTTGTAAGCCATCGGGCAGTATTATATTTCATGCGAATAGATCGCATGGGTGCATGTTCATTTAGTATAGTAAGAAAGGTTTTATTAAAGTGGTTAACAGCGTCGTCAATTGGGAGAGTTTTTAGAGGAGACCAGTTAACCAGGCTAAGGTAATTTTGAAACTGATGAGGGTCAAAGTGTTTTTTGCTACGAGATAAACGAATTAGGGGTGGTGGTTTTAGGTGAGTTTTATGCCTTATGATGTATGTGAGAGAGTGGTCACTTAGGTCATCTGGTAGGGTACCTGTTGAATACTTTTGATGGGGACTGTTTGTCAGGATCCAGTCAAGTATGGAATCTTTGTTATTGCTCTTATTTGTTTTAGTTGTGGAGTTGATGGTTTGATGGAATCCATGCAGGTTGACAAGGGTGGATGGATTTGTTTGGTTACAAACATTCCAATCAATATTGAAGTCTCCTAGCAATATGGTTTCTTGAGGAAGATTAGTAGAAAACCAGTTAAGTAGGTTTTCTAGTATGGGGGGGTTGTTGCCTGAGGGAAGATAGGTGCAGATAATATTAATAGTTTTTTGTGGGTTAAGGGAGAGTTTAGAAATAATAAGTTCAGCGTTAGTGCCATATGGAGTGGTGTGGGCTGATTTGTTTACATCCAGTCCGGATTTGAAGAGAATGGCTACACCACCGCCTTTTTTATTAAGACGGTCATGTCTTAGGATATTGTAGCCAGGGGGGATAATTTCATTATCTTTTATTGAAGGTTTGAGCCAGGTTTCGGTAAGACAGAGTATGTCAAATTGTTGGACTTCAAGTAGGGCGTGAAGAGCTGGAAGTTTGTTGCAAATGCTATGAATGTTAAGATGAGCTATTGAAAGAGATTTAGGAGGTTTGGAATCTGATGTAGGAGTAGTTTTAATTTTAGGGGATGTTGTTGAGGTTTTTGGGCCTGGGTTGGGGTGGATGTCCCCATCAAGTAAATGTAAACAATGGATAAGGTGAGTTAATTGTGATGGCTTAAAGAAGTACAAGTATTTTGTGTGTCTAAGAATAAGGTATTTGATATGTGTGAGACGATGATATTTTGAGTCAAGATATGTGTTGTAATATGTTAGACTAAGGTGTGTTGTGAGTGTAGGTGGGGGGGTAGTTAGGGTGTGTCGATGTGGAATATTAACATTAGGATGAAATGGTTGCTCATAGTAGGTTATTAGGTAGGTAGAGGTAAGAATAGTTGGAAGAGTTAGAAGTAGGAGAGGAAGGTGAGTATAGTACATGCTAAGAATGCTTAAAGACAGTGTCAGATAGGTAAGTTTACAAGTAGAGAGGGTGTGAGTGGGAGGGGATGACTATGGAGGGGGTGGAGGGGAGTATGTTCTGATTGGATGCAGAACGTTGTGGGTGTGGTTATGTGGGAATAAATGTAGAGGTGCTAGGGGCGGGTGAGATTTGGGGGCAGGGAGGGGAGCGGAGTGAGCCCGCTGGGCGAACGGAGCGGGTAGACACAGGAGAGTGGAGTTCAGCAGGAAACAATCAGAGAAAGGGAAGGACAAACAGGTAAGTCAGTAGTATAAGGTAGGTAAGGTACCTACTTGTAGGTAAGATAGGTAAGGTAGATAAAGATAGAAGTGAAGTGGAGGTATATAATGTGGAAGGGGGAATATGTAGGCTGATGGAAGTGCAGGAGGGGTGCTTAACCCGAGATACTCAAATACAGTAAGTCTGGTCAAGCAAGGAATTGTAACATACTTAAAATCACAAAGTGAGTCGTTGCCTCTTGAAATTACAATATTTGGGCTCAGGTTTGAGGTTCTTCTGTTCCCAGAAGAGTGGTAGGCAGGAAGGAAGTTTTGCTTAAGTTACACAGTTGACCACTCTGTTAAAGATAATGAGGGAGAGAGATAGTGAGTGAATAGAGCATAGGAGCTGGAAACAAACGTAGTAACAGTTGATAAGCTTTTCAAAAACAACAGTATCACTGCAATACTAGGTGCAAAATATTAAACATTGGAGACAGAAAACAATAAAACTAATTTAGATCAAACAGTACTGTGCAATAGGAGGTATATAGTTTCACAGGAATAAACACATGCTACAGGATAAACATTGAAGTATAATGTTCCTTATAGGGGTGAGCTACTCAAAAATGTAAGCCGTTAGTGGAAAATGGCATCCCCAGTTGTCAGGTAATCCATTATGGGAAGCTACCTTTCAGTAAAATGAGGCTATGTATCTGTAGGGGCTGAGAGATTACAGAGCTCAATTCATTTAAATGATGTTGGGGTAGGAATTCCTTACCCCCACGCTGACTCTACACAGGCGATGAAATCTGGCGTCCCCAGTAAATGAGTTCCTATTGTTAGGTGAAGAGACAGGATTAGCATTAGGGGTTCAGCGATTGAGCAGGTCAATGCACTGTTTGAAAGATGTTGAGGAAATAGTGAGTCCTCACGGTCTCGCTAGTAGGACAAGAAACTACTGAACCTTCAACGATGCTGAATAGGTGCAGTGGTGTATCAGGCTGGGGTGAGCATTTGAGTGGCGCTACACTCTTGGTGAAAGACGCCGAGGGTTAGTACGCCCACGTGCACACCAAATGGCTGCAACAGAGCGACGGATTTAGTGCAGGACAGAAACAATGTTGCAGATTTAGATATAATTGAACATTTGACCAGTGGTAGCAGGTTTTATGTGATGCAGCAAAAATATTACTTAGTATAACAATTAACAAAAACCTATAGTTTCTACTTGTAAGACACAACAGTACAGGTAGTGAAGTAAGTACACCAAAGCCCAGGTGAATACGCTAGTCTGAATTATTAAAATTTGTTAATAAAAAGATTACAAAATGCATTCAAGGTAATTAATCAGATAAGAGAGCTGTGGCAGACACAAAGACTGAAACAGGATCATGGGTCACTACAGCATTTGTACAAGAAGGGAACAATGTAGCAGGTCAGAATGCTATACAAGATATGTTAATAACTCTGCGAAAGTACTTATTCAGACATTAAAGCAGAGGAGAAGAGAAGTGACTGATACATCACTTTACAACCATTTAAACTAGAGAAATTCAGGGTTTCCTTGGTGCAATGTAACTATCTCATTTTTGAAGGTGATGCAGTGAAAGTTAGGCAATCGTGGTATAGTAGGTTTTTCATGTTATAAGGTATCATCTGGCAAGGCTCCTGGTCATGAGTGGCTGACAATTGGCTTCTATAAGCACTTTCAGCATGAGCTTGCTCCCCTCTGTTATCTCCCACATAGAATTATTTTTCAGTTTGGAGGCTTTCCATGGGCATTTATTTAAGTCCCAAACGTGGTCTTTTAATCCACATGATCTGGTTTATTCCTATCAAACTGATGCAAACTGAGGTGAAGATTTCTGCTCAGGTTTTAGTTTTCAGACTTGAGACTAGTCTTCATGTGCTGATTCAATCACCACAGCAAAGGTTTGTTAAAGGGTGGGTAGGTTAGAGGTAGGGCAGACTTGGTCTGTTTATAATTACATGTGCTTGTGGAGAATTCTGACAGAAGCATCCCTAGGTCTCCAGAAAGCTTTTCATACTCTATCATGGGATTTTCTATGAGCTGTTATTAAAGCATATTGAATTAAGGACTTTTTTCTTGGTTTGTGTTGGTTATTATATGCCAGCCCTTGGTGTGCATGTATTTATGAATGGTATTCATTCTGTAATGTTTACATTAGATTGCCTGCTATACCAACTTCATTTTGCTGTTGATTGAGACTGAGGCTGTTTATATTTGAGATAAGCTTCCTAGGTGTGTATTTGTGTTTTTGTTGGCCATGAGGTTAGGTCTTCTTCGTTTGTTGATGTTAGCATTTTTATGACTGTTTAATCCCCAGGATAATATTGTTAAGATTGTTTCTACACAGCAGTATTTTTGCAGATATATCTGGGATGTGGTTCAGTTACACTAAAAGCCTGCTTAAGTTTTTTTCTGTATTTGCCCTTAGAAGGCATATGCTTGTGAATGTGTGGCAGTATGCTGTTGTGGACATTAAGGCCTGGGATTTATGGTAAGGCTAAATATTGTGTTGTGTTCAAGCAGATGTGAATTATTAGCAAATTATCTGGTTATCTATCTGGGTAAAAGTTGTTAGCTCCACTGAGTGGGCTTTGAGTGCTGTGGTATCCTCTTTGGTCTGTCCACAGTTCTGGTTACTTAATATTGCTCCAGTTAACATTCTGTTGTCTCTGAAAGTCTATATGTGGCTGCATATTGGGAGCTGTGTTACCTGCTGTATCATTTTCACAAGCTGGAAGTATGGCCCAGAGGACCTGTGTAAATGTTGTGTTTTGTTGTGGTATATTTTGAAACACCATGAATTCCATAAAGAGTTTAAGGATTTTTTGGACAATATATTTTCAGTTCTTGTTAGGGTTGGTACATGCTAGCTGGTATTGTTTTGGTGGTCTACATTCATCTGCATTCTGTGAACTGTTGTTGAACTAATGACGTTGTTGCAATTTATAAAAAAAAAACTCCCATATTTCCTATATATCTGTATGTGTGTATATATATATATATATAGACAGGGGTCCAGGAAAGTAAATAATGTGGGAAGAAATAGCCAGGGAATTGTTATGACTAGGCTTGTATAGGCCCTAGGGCTGATAGCCTAGTACCAACCTATGAACCTATATACATATATATATATATATATATATATATATATATATATATATATATATATATATATATAGGGGCTTTTCATCTTTATCAAAATTAGTTGCTGGTCAAATAGTATCAAAAAGGTATTCATTTGATATATAGAGTCCCCCTCAAGTGTAGAAATACTTTTACTATTTGGAGCCTCTACATAAATTTGATGAAAAACATTGTATATCATGTTTCAGTGAGATATCTCTTTTTATGCATTTTAATAGTATTTCAGCTCAGAGTTGTAGCATGGTAATTTGTAAATAATATTGTTCCAAATGACTTACAGGTTCTGTTGCACCTAAGTTGTGAACGATGTATAATACTGTCTTATCGGGTGATTCTCCAGTCAGCTAGTAAAATCACTTGGCAAGCAGGATTTGAAAGACTTTCAGTCTTTACAATCATGGGGCAATATAGCAGGATGAACATGTAGAATAATATGGGGCAATAATATTGAAAACTACTAAAGATATGACCTTTTATGCAATCTGATGAAAAGGTTTAATGTAAAAAGACAGTAATTAACAATCAAAAGATACAGTAGAATATTTATTTAGAATATCTTATGACCATGTTAGCAGTCATTTCTCAGAATCAGACTGGCGTGCTTTTTATAATGTGTAAAGTGAAATTCAATCATCTGCGGTGTAAACTTTGATGAAATACAAAAAAAAAAAAAAATTGGAGAAATTGGAGAAATGGACTACATGGCACTCAGTATAAATCTGCTTAATTTTATCTAGTGAAATTTGCTGTTTAGCTGAAATAGAATATTTTTTGAAAGAAAACATTTACAAGTTTTGAAGTGAGTTTTATACATTTTCGTTCTTTATGTAAGGGCTCACTGTTTTTCATAAGTGTTTCGTATATCAACAATTGATCTACTAAATATGATACTGCAGCTAATGGGTATAGTGTAAAATATTCTCTTCTGTGATATTTGTACTATTGCATTGGTATGAATCAGAAATGATCACAGTTGTAGCTAGTCACTGAGTAACACAGAAACAGACGATGTCTATCTGTAGTTCACACAATTAGAAAACGAGCACAGAGCATGTCTGAACTCTTTTCCTTATCCCACATTTTGTAACTGATGGGGTAATTAACTATGCATTTACTGACAGGTTCACTGGCATGTCTAGTAACATTTAGGGTCAGACCTTGATTGAATATCCACTAAGCAAACATTTTGCCCAAATCATCAAACAACAGATAATGGGAATCAATTTTCCAATATTGCACAGATAATGGGAATCAGTTTTCTGATACTGAACAGATAATGGGAATCAAGTTTCCAGTATTGCACAGATAATGGGAATCAAGTTTCCAGTATTGCACAGATAATGGGAATCAGTTTTCTGATACTGCACAGATAATGGGAATCAAGTTTCCAGTATTGCACAGATAATGGGAATCAGTTTTCTGATACTGCACAGATAATGGGAATCAAGTTTCCAGTATTGCACAGATAATGGGAATCAGTTTTCTGATACTGCACAGATAATGGGAATCAAGTTTCCAGTATTGCACAGATAATGGGAATCAGTTTTCTGATACTGCACAGATAATGGGAATCAAGTTTCCAGTATTGCACAGATAATGGGAATCAGTTTTCTGATACTGCACAGATAATGGGAATCAAGTTTCCAGTATTGCACAGATAATGGGAATCAGTTTTCTGATACTGCACAGATAATGGGAATCAAGTTTCCAGTATTGCACAGATAATGGGAATCAGTTTTCTGATACTGCACAGATAATGGGAATCAAGTTTCCAGTATTGCACAGATAATGGGAATCAGTTTCTGATACTGCACAGATAATGGGAATCAAGTTTCCAGTATTGCACAGATAATGGGAATCAAGTTTCCAGTATTGCACAGATAATGGGAATCAGTTTTCTGATACTGCACAGATAATGGGAATCAAGTTTCCAGTATTGCACAGATAATGGGAATCAAGTTTCCAGTATTGCACAGATAATGGGAATCAGTTTTCCGATTCTGCACTGTGCAGTAACATTTATTGATGCTGTCTTGCTTCTGACAACAATTCTTTGACCACATTTTCTCCCAACATGGTAATGTGCCTTAAAATGTTGGTAAATGTTTTGGTGCCTGAAGCAAAAATAATATATTATACATTTGGGAAAGCTGATGTTATGAGCATAAGGTGCTTTAATGAAAGTTTTATGTGGGATCTAAAACTCTGAAAGATGTTTTCATCTGACTAGAATCACTTTTAAAGATTTTCATGAATACATATTGCCTTATGAAAAATATAGTTTAGCCTAGTAAAAAAAATTTTACTAGGCAGATATTTGTAATTAATGAACTTGTTAACTTTAAATAAAGAAAACTGAATATTTGGAAACTCCATGAGAAGTCAGAAATTAGTTGATTAAGAGCTAGTGATGAGCTAAGCTTGGCTTGGGCTAAAACACCTATACATTTTTAGTTATTTAAATATAATTAAGTAATCAAAAATATTTCTTCTTATAACCTTATAGGGAGTAGTGTTACAATTAACCGAGGGGTGTGTGTAATCTTCAGTGAACCATCAATCTGTACCTTGTTGATAGGTCTATGTTTAATCAATGAATGGCACATTCATTGAACTTTAATTATTGAAACCTTCTATAATCAAAAGGCCATTTCATCGTAAAGATTGACATCGAACGATGATAGTTGGCCAACAGAAAGGAAGCAGGACGTAGTACTTATTTATCGGTAACTTAGGTATAAGGAAACCTGCCCTTTACCCACTGTAGTGCAATCTCAGAATTTGTATATATATAATTAGCGGGAGTTGTGAGAGGCACAGCTCTTAAAAAGAGGAGTATTTGGTGAACACTGGACAATCCTTATGTGGGGGGCCGTGCCCCCATACCCCCACTAATTATATGTACCAACTCTGTAATCACACTACAATGGGGAAAGGGCACATTCCCTTATACCTAAGTTACCGATAAGTAAGTACTATTTCCTGCTTCCTTTATGTTGGCCGACTATCATCGTTTGATGTAAATCTTCATGATGATATGGCCTTTTGATTGAAGGAATTTTTGATGTTTAGTGCTTGATGAACAGCCATTCAATGAACATGCCATTTGACAAGTAAACATAGACCCCTTGTTGATAACTTATTAAATGTTACAAAATGCAAATTATTTCCTAAAACTCTGTTGTTGATGAGGAAATCATATTTGCAGTCAGCAAAGTCAATGGTATGTAATGTCTATGGACCCAGACAATCTTGTCTGAGATGTTCATAAAAATATTTATTATCATTTATTTGCAATTGTTACCAGGATAGTCTAACCATTTTCAGCAGAGGTCTGAGGAGGAAAACTCAACGTTCAAGCAACAGCAGTTATATAAAATCTCCAGCCTGACAGTCAGTTTTAAAACATTTATCCCAAACAGTATACAAGACAATCTTGGAAAGAATCATAAATGTGATTAAACATGTTGAATTAATATTGTGCAAGATGCAGATAATCTAATTTTAACTGACAAAAACTTAATTATATGGAAGTACCTGATTTGTTTTAAGTATTATTACAATGATCATAATATCAATGCTGAAGAAATTGATAATATCTAAACCTAACCATAATGCAATCATGAATATTTGTTTAATGCAATGTGCAAATATAAGACAGTTTAGTAAGTTTAACAATGAAATGGATGAGATGGCAAAAGACGTTCGAGTTAGAGGTATGATAGGGCCATGGTCGATCAGACCAAGGAGTTAGTCACTAGGTTAAGAGAGGATGTTGCGAAACCCTATTTATTAAGTAATGGGAGGAATGCTTCTGCTCAAGTGAGAAAAGAGAAGAGATATGGTAAGATAAATTATTTGATGGAATTTAACAGACATACTAGGTCCTTACAACAGGTTATTAGGAGAAATTGGACTATTTTAATGTCCAATCATGAAGTTAGTGAAGTAGTGGGGGATACACCACATTTTGTGTTTAAGAGAGGAACAAATTTGAAGCAACATCTATGTTATAAAGATATAGATAGTGATGAGACAGTGGGGAGACCTTTAATGAAACCAGGTACAAAGCCCTGCTATAATTGTATACATTGTAGGGACATTAATACAGAGGTAGATTTTATGGATCACCTTCATATGCCCGAAATCGCGTTTCGCTGACACACTAATCACCGACACCAAAAGACCGACAACAAAAAATACCGACAATGCAAAACACTGAAAACCATTACACCAACACACTACACGTAAACAACACAGTACACTACACAACATATCCACTATCCCTAACCCAAACCCTAACCCTAAGGTCCGACACTACCGCACACTTACCCTACCTGCACCCTAACCCTAACTCACTTACCCACCCCTAACCCCAAGGTCCGACACTACCGCACACTCACCCTACCTGCACCCTAACCCTAACTCACTTACCCACCCCTAACCCCAAGGTCCGACACTACCGCACACTCACCCTACCTGCACCCTAACCCTAACTCACTTAACCCACCCCTAAACCCACAGTCCCTCACTATCGCACACACACCCTACCTGCACCCTAACCCTAACTCACTTAACCCACCCCTAAACCCACAGTCCCTCACTATCGCACACTTACCTGTCCGCTCCCTAACACTAAATCCCTCACTCTATCGCACACTTACCGAGTCCGTCGGGTTCTCACCTTGTCGGTCATCTGCGTTGTCAGTGTTTTCGTCCCGTCGGATTCCGTGTCGGCGAAACGCGTTGTCGGGCATCTGAAGGTGACCCAGATTTTATACATCCTGTTATTCAAGAAAGATTTGAGTTCAGGGCTAAGGGTACCTGTGTTACAGAGAATGCGGTGTATTTTGCAAACTGTTTAGTTTGCCAAAGTTTCTATATTGGCAAAACAAATAAAACGTTAAAAGAAAGGATAAGTTCCCATCTCTCAGATATTCATAGGAATGTTCTTACCAATGCTTTAGCTAAGCATGTGGCCAGTTCAAGCCCTGAGCATAAATTTCAATTTAGGATTCTGCAAGTGTTGGCTCTGAATAGGAATTGGGGGGGGGGGGGTCTGGTTAATAAAACTGAATTAGCCGAATACAGATGGATAACTTTTGTTAGGGCTGATCGCTTACCAGGCCTCAATGGTACTGTTAGTATTAAATCTGTTTTAAAAGATAGATATGATTTGGTCTTGTATAAGGTTGTGTATTGTGATAAACTGAGTAAAATGTGTATGTTAGGGTGGGGCACTTTAAATCATTAAGTGTTGTTAATCAATTTTAATTGTGGGCTGTACTGGATATATATATATATATAAAGTGCATTGATATAGAGAGTTTTATAACACTGAGGAAGAGTATTCACTCCAAACTCTGTTTTACTGATTTTATTGTTTTATTAAAAGTGCGCTTGTCTAGAACGATGGATTTCTGGTTATTTTTCTTCTACGGTTTGTTTGCTTGTTTTGCCTGGAGTCCTTTAACAAGTGGCATCTCCTTGTTCTGGGATTTTTTTTTATTCTGTGTAAATGAGTACCTGTAAATTTCCCCTAAAACATTTATTTGATGATTTGTGCAGAAAAAGATTATATAATTCTAGTACATAAAAATTGTTTTTTATTAAATAGACTGGTAAAGTCAAACACACTATACACTTGGATCTGAATTTGCATGGGTTTCTGAACTAGCAGGTGTAAAATTATATCATGGGACCTTACCTTATGAAAGCTTTTGATTAAATCTCACAGAATTTTAAGACATTAAACTTGGGTTGATTTAGACAGGCTTGTCTATTATGAAGAAAATGAGTAATTAGTTAATAGAAGCTAGCAGAAGGTAATGAACAGAAGTGCGTTTTCAGGTTGGGAAATGCTGATATACAATATACCCCGGAGCTCTGTTTGGATCCTGCTTTAATTATTATTTTCAAGCATGTAGCACAATCAGCAAATCTGAATGTCAGAAAGCATTGACGTTTGTAAGCTAAGAGGGTTCATAACTTTTGTTCATTAATTCCTAAAATGATCAGCCAGTGTTTTATAAAAATATGAGTACAAACCTAGCATTAGTAAATCCACAGCAGTGCATCTTGGTATCTAGTCCTACCACCTGAAATAGGAGCAGAGGAATTTGATGTTTTCCAGACTGAATGATCTTTGAAAACAGTGTTGCTGAAATATACAAGAAAATATTCTGGTATACCATTTTTTTAATATAAGATCTTTGTCAAAATAGAAACAGATGTATACCTCTCATTGTTTAAACCTACCTTAAACCTTTTAAAGAACATCTTGACCATTTCCAGTTCTACTTTTGCAACATATCTGAAATTCTTAGACTAGAATGTTTTCAAAATGAGTTTGGGAAACATATAGGTGGGGTATGTAATTTACAGAAAGAATGATAACCTACAGCTTTATACAATCATTCATAAGGTATTATGGACTGAACTCTGCTTTAAGTCTAATACATTGAATGCTTTCATGCTAGTTGCTCTTAAGAACTTGAACAAATATGCATCTATAATATATACTTGGAATACTTGAAAGAAAATAATTTTTAATAAGCATAGTTTATATAACAATGTACATTTTGTTACCAGTAACTTGCCTGGAACTCAGAATAAGCTGTGAATGCAAGATGAAGAATATACAACTTTAATGAACTTTTAAGTGCATACTACTATATGGTTTCTTAAAGACATAGAATTATGACCTTGGAGCACATACTGCTTTATTGATGGTTGGCTCTGAATTGTTTAAAAACCCAAGAAAATCTGAAATATTTTGGTTGCACCACAAAAGTTGCTGACCTACCAAAGATTAATGCTTTCTGCCATTCGAATTTACTTTGTCTTTATTCAACAAAATTCTAGAGAAAGATCAGTTTATTGCATATAAAGTAGTTTCTGATAATCCTCCAAAAGGTACTGAGATGAAATAAGGGTACAGTGAAATAAGGGTACAGTGAAATAAGGGTACAGAGCATTTTGTTTTCCTTAGAACAGCCATGGACATAATGAGGAACATTGGATTCTCATAGTCATTCAATTGATATGGCAGATTAATGAGGTCACTTTGCAGGGATATATAATCATATATATAAAAGCAAAACAATATGCATAATTTACTTGCATTAATAAAATGGTGAAACTACTCAGGAAAAATACAAAATTATAAGACCAAAGTATATTCACTTTTAACATATGCTGTTATGCATGTGATATAAACCACCTTATTTTTGGAAGTTCTTTCTAAGGGATATCAACATGAATTCAACTATTTATTTATGAATAAGATACATTTTAAGGGAGAAAGTATTCTAAAACTATTTAGATCTAGTGGCATAGTAGGGAAGGTAGATGTGATGAATTAAGGTAAAGACCACTTGGTGAAGTAAGGGGGTCAGTACTATTGCACTGTAAAGTCTTAAGAAATTACATTTTGAAAAATAAATTGTATATGATAAGTAATGATTCATAATTAGATCTAATGTAGTACATTAACAAGACCTACAACTGCATTTTGAATTGTCCCACCATGGCTTTTAATCATCAAAGATGCTTCAGAATTTCTGGACATTAATGTTGTTCCAGTTACTCTGCTTGCGCTGTTTAGCTGACACTACTTGATTTTATTTTATCGTATTTTTGTTGGCGATTTAATGCTGGCCTTCCTTACTGCTGTCCTCCTAAGATCAGTGTTCACATTGCTACCTTGTTGTTGTGTTATCACTCTCTCATCAATGAAAGACACTGACTTCATTCATTTTACTCATTTTTGAAAACAAATGCAACAGATTGTGTGTTTATTTTTCTTTAGTTAAAAGGCTAAACAAAATAGTCTAAAAGACTCTTTTAAGTTATGACCTGGGCACAAGGCAGTAGGCATTCAGAACAAGTGCACTGTATCTCATACAAGCATTAACTTACAGCAAAATATTAACTTCCAGCAGTAAGTATTGCAAGCTTCAGTTGTACTCATATGCGTGAACCAAGAAGCTGCAGTAACAAGCAGTACCATCTACGTTTACTGTTTGTGGTAACCATCCACAAGCTTCTCTGGAGTAACTAATACTGCCATCCATGTTTAACAAGCAGTACCATCTACGTTTACTGCTTGTGGTAACCATCCACAAACTTCTCTGTTGTAACTAATACTGCCATCCATGTTTAACAAGCAGTACTATCTATGTTTACTGTTTGTGGTAACCATCCACAAGCTTCTCTGGAGTAACTAATACTGCCATCCATGTTTAACAAGCAGTACCATCTACATTTACTGTTTGTGGTAACCATCCACAAGCTTGTCTGGAGTAACTAATGCTACCATCCATCTTTAACCAGCAGTACCATCTACATTTACTGTTTGTGGTAACCATCCACAAGCTTGCCTGGAGTAACTAATACTGCCATCCATGTTTACTCTGTGTTTTAACCAACTCCTTGTTCCCATCCATAGTACAGTAATTGCTTTGGAATCATTGGAGCCATCTTTTCCAGGGTCAGTTCGTTCCTAGTACTACCAAGTTGTTATGTCCTTCACTAGTTCTCAGGTCAATAATGAGGGTTATTAGTATTGTGCATCAGCATTTTTAAGACATTGCTTAATTTTCTTTTGAACACAGTTAGATTGACAGTGATAACATAAGTAGTCCCTTCTGTTAGGTACTAAAGATTCACCTCAAAGTGTTAATTAAAAGTTCAAAATTATTCTTTTATCTTAGACAATGTGGCCTCATTTCATCTTTATCACCAGAATGTTGCAAATGTCCTCAGATTGTATTACATGCCCTGTCATAATGGTCTTCAGAAAGCCTAAATTCTGATTAGATGAACAAACTGAAATGTCAATTGGTAGTTTTTCTAGGTACATAGGTGCTACTGTAAGGGGGGGAATGACTCAGTGGGGTCTATATCATACCATTGAATGCTTAATTTATTGAATACCTAATCATCAAACCCTAATTGCCAATGTACCTATTCACTTAATGACCTATTCATTGAACTGGAAATCATTGAAATGTTTAAGTTGGCCGACATCATGAAAGGTAAACTTTTTTTTACATTTTTACAGGGGGGGGGGGGGCAACTCCCAGTGCAAATTAAATATACCAACTTTGAGATTTCACTACAATGAGGTAATGGGTAAATCATGGCCAGTGGTCATGTCAATCACAAAACGTTTTTTCAGGATGGCCAAGTAAAATCTTTTTTTTTTTTTTTTTTTTTAAAACAAGTTTATTGTTTTTAACATACAAAAGACAAGTAAAATCTTTTGATGGTTTCCAGTTTGAAGATTAGGTTGTTCTGTGAATAGGTAGGTCAGGAATTAGGATTTGACAATTAGGTGTTCAATAAATTAAGCGTTCGACAATATATGTTCCCATTGAAAGACCTGCCTAACAATAGGCTGATAATGATCCCTTCAGCCCTATTTGGTGTGCTTCTGGAGATATAGATTAATTCAAAGAACATAGACACCTCATTCTGTATTGAGTCATCTCTGCCATTCAGCATGACTTCAGACTTGGAAAAGAACAAGTGTAATCTTTATTACTTTACTTCTTTCTTGTTTAGACTATGCTGTCAGCATCATCACACTGAATCCCTCTCAACATACAGGTAAAATATAAAAACTTTGTCAGTAATATATCTTGACTCATGCGGCTAGCTCCTAAACATGAACATCATTACAACATCCTCAAAACGTTCAACTGGTTGCCACATACAG
Source organism: Protopterus annectens (assembly GCF_019279795.1). Classification (NCBI taxonomy): domain Eukaryota; kingdom Metazoa; phylum Chordata; order Ceratodontiformes; family Protopteridae; genus Protopterus; species Protopterus annectens. The sequence goes on along the minus strand of NC_056741.1, from coordinate 1,142,723,330 downwards.
TACATAAAACTTTGCTGCTTTCTGCTTTTACATTTAAATGTTTCTACGAAAAGTATTATCCCTCTGTGAGAAGCAAATTAAGTTAAAAATACATCAGTACTACTTCTAAACAATGAAAAATAACACACTAACATCCAGGATTGTTCATCTGATTGGAATCATCTCCCCTACCACATCAGAAAATTAAGATTTCACTGAATTTAGTCATGGGCACTAATCTGGCATAGAGTTCCTTAATGAAAATTCAACACTCGCAATGCTGAGTCCTGATATGTTGAACAAAATGACCAAAAATGCAGGAGAAGAATGACTATCACACATTGCTCTAAGCCTTTAAATTTATTTTTGGCAGGGAGACAAGCCCCTCTGCACCCTGGGATTTGGGGAGGAAGTCCTCCACACCTCCAGAATTAAATATGCCAACTCTGAGATTGCCATACCATGAAGAAAGGGAATATACAAAGAAGTGGCAATCTCAAGATGTAATATTATAGGCCTCAGCATTCTAAGTCCTTACCTTTGAAACTGTTAACCTGGCACTTCCTTCATTGAAAAAGTTTAAATGTGCCCAGTCTCTCCACAGTTTAACCTTATATTATATACTTGTTAACCTTTACTTATTACTCAGCAAATGGCTGTAATTAACTTGTAACACACAAATATGTAAGTACATTTTCTATTTTGTTTTCTTTTACTAAGCACTGAAGATAACTGAAAACTTGTCAGTTTATGTAATACTAGACATGCTACATGAATTTCTATAATTTGATATCAGATTATGTAAACTACACTTGAATGCTATTTTGATGCTGTTTTCAACTGTTCATACCTTTTAAATGGTATCATGTATAATATAGGCAATATTCTGTTGATATTTAACTGTGCATAAAACCATTTTCTGCCTAAGTCATGGTTGAAAAGGATACTACGATCAGGCCACTTACTCACTTAACAACTATGCCTATGTATCTGTATAGGTAAATAAATAAAACCATACATAAATTGATCAATTAGTTAATTAAATTATTGACTGGCCATGTGCTTAGCTATATAGATTGCAGTCATATGATGAGTTGTATTTATTTTAACTTATCTGAAACATTTGCTTTGGTAAAATACAGCCTTGTTAATGAATTGTAAAAGCCCATAGCTGGGGACCATGACCTGACTTAGTTCCAAAGTAAGATTTTGTAGTGCTCCTATGTTTTCACGTAGTTTGGCAGTTTTTCCTTAGTAACCTAAATTAATAACAGTGTTCTTATGGGGGGGGGGGGTCTGTTTTAGTTCTCCTCTTAGTCTTTGCTTTAATATTGTCAAGAAGACTATTTTGGTATTTTAATCAAGTAGCTCTCTTTTACTAATCACATGACTTAGATTAGCCATTAGCATAGTTACATTTGGATCTTTGTCACTAAGTGAGGACCTTCCTCTGATTTTTTAAACTTCTAGTATATCACCACAGATCTATTTGGATTACACATTGCAGTGAGCACTTGGTTTGAATCAAAATATTTTAAAGCACTTTGCCAGACCATTTGGTTGAATATCACTTTTACAAATCTTAGTTTTGATAGCAGACATATAATTGATATCTCGTGTGAAATGTTATTTTACTGAATGTCAGTGCCGTACTACTTATAAGAGTTTGTAGGGATAGAGATAATATCTTGGTTGGGAGTTGCTGTTGAGGCTTTGGGGTTTGCTTGCCATCATGGTTAGGGTTAGGATTTTTGTGAAGTTTACAGTTATGGTCACTTTCAGTAGTAGTTTTAGGTTTACCTTTGACTTAGATTTAGGGTTTGAGTTAAGGTTAGGTTTAGGATTAGGGTTATGTCTAATGCTCATTTTGAATAGTTTTCAAACATATTGATTTTGATCTGACGGATATTCAGTTATGTCATATTGGACTTGTATCTTCCAAAACTGCATTATTCAGACCCATGGTAGGAAACCTTTGGACAGCCTTAAAGAGACATAGTATTTTTGCTGGGGTTGCCATTTTAAATCCTTTTGGAAACTCTCTTACCTAGATTTATAAGTAGATAATTGTAGAGGATACATCAGAAAACAACTCCATAGCAAAACAAACATTCCATGATAATTCCTGAATCAGATGCAGCTAAAGTGAATGGATAACTTCTGTCTATCTTTTCATATTCACTGTCTGCTGTCATTATACTTAGTGAGAATAATCCCATCAGAATGGGAAGTACATATCATAACACAGATGCTTTACAATTTGTAACCATGAATTCATCATAGCAAAAAGGAAGTATTAGATTTTCAGTTATTACTTTAGTGGCATCACTATATACACAGTCCATCCTTCCTGCAGTCTCATGCATGTCAGTTCAAGACACTCTGTATCTATGTACGACTCTCTGTTGTAATATTCTGTATCCATGTACAACTTTATTATAAATGTGGTGCTTTTCTCCCTGGGCCTCCTCTGAAAATAGAATTCTGTCCAGTTAGACTTTGCCGGTAAAGGAATGTAAACTAAAATAAATATCACTTTCATTCTTAGTTTGACAAAATAGCTATTCCAGCTCATTTGCCTTTCCAAACATTCTCTGCTTAAACTATGACATATCTCCAAACATCCTGGTTCTGTAGTTGTATTACTCTGTATGTACTCTCTGGAATGATTTTCAGGCTGAACATATCTATTTCATAGTCATCAGTGGACCCACTGTATCTCTGATGCATTTTTTGAGAAATCTGAGATGGTAATCAGCAAGTGCCTTGACATTTTTAATGTCTACTGACTTACCACCATTCCAAGTAAATGGGTCCTGAGTTTAACATTTCATCAATATATCAGCACAAAAGAAGTCCATTTTTACTGATACTGTAATATCAGTATCAACCTTTTTGAACACATGTAAACTTGGGTCGTTTCTACAAAAGAACCTGACTAATTTGGCCATCTGGGCACATAATATTAATATTCTAATAAATACATAAAAGTCTAAGCATTGAGATTTGGAAGGTATATATTGAAGGGTCTATATTTAATATAACAGGGATTGAAAATGTGAATTAATTTAAAGAATTTGGTATATTAATAAATCCAGCTGTTAGTTTTTCCTGATCATATCAATGAATTGGTTAATGATAGAGTATGGAATCATATTATGGAACCTTATAAAAACACCAATATGAATAAATTTTATAGAGTACATAGGAAGTACTCCAATGACATCCATCCATGCGAAAGTTTAATTGTGAAAGATTACAATATCTGAACTTGTGCAGTATCATATAAATATTTAGGAGGAGACCTTATTCAGGTTTATAGGGTATTTAGAGGCAGGGTTTCCAATCAGTAGTAGAAGGACTATCTACCTTGGAGATTATATAGGAATGAAAGATATACTAATTAGTTTTCTGGCAGAGTAGATGACACCTGTAATAAACTACCAAATTATCTTAAAGCAAACACTAGTTCAGATGTGTTTAAGAACAACGTACACATTGTTTTTACATGGGTGACTGTTCTGGTATATTGGCAGGGTGGAATGACATTATCTCTGGTATCTGAAATAGTTGTATACATATATGTAAGACAAGTCAGAAGAACTCCAAAGCCTCTTGAAATCTGCTGCTGTTGGAAGTGGACTTACATGAATAGTGATTTTTTCATCTCTGAATCAGTTCTACAACATTCACATTCTTCTTCTTCTTTTTGGCTTTTCCCAGTTAGGGGTCACCACAGCGGATCACCTGTCCACTCATGATTGGCAGTGGAGTTTTACACTGTCGGGTTGCCAGCCCGGCACCCAACATTTCACAGAAGGCACACACATGCACACACTCACACCTAGGGCCAATTTAGAGTGTCCAATCCACCTACAGCATGTCTTTGAGGTGTGGGAGGAAACTGGCACCCGTAGAAAACTCATGTGACCACAGGGAGGACATGCAGACTCCGCACAGAAGGCACCCTAGCTGAGAATCGAACCAGATAACCTCTTGCTGTGAGGTGACAACGCTAACTGCTGCACCACTGTGGCCACCCATAGATCATTCACATTAATGGATCAAATATTCAGTATTTCTCATTTTCCATTAATCCAGTATGGTTTGCTTGGTCTAAACTGTTTATGCAGGTTGTCCTGTCACTGTACTCTTTGTTGTTATGTGACTGCTGCTGATGGAGTTGCACTTACATAGCCCTCATTTTTAATATCCCTATTAGTTTTTTTTTCTGCATTTGTATATTTGAAACTCCAGATTTTCAAAGTACTGATTTTATTTGTACTTTAATATCTACTGCCATTTTTTATCCAGTGCTATGCCTTATTATTTGCATTAATGTCTGTCTCCAGTTCAAAGATGGCTTAACATCTTTAGTCTGAGAAACATCTAGTAATTTCATATCTTATGACATATATAGCATGTTTAGATCTCTGGGAGCTCTTTAAAGAAGGCAGTGCTTCAGGTTTGCTCAATGGGATTAGCCAGCCAGCTGTTCAATCAATCAATCAGCACATCCACTCTTCAGTCTTTGATGAAAATAAACTAGGAACATATGGGTTGACTAATCTAGTGTATCTCTGCACCTTCAGGGATCAGCTGACCCTGTCAGAATTGTAGAATTCTGTAACACAGATATAGATTTGACAAGGGTCAAGTCAGAATCAGAAAAACATGAAAACACCAACAGATAGTAATATGACAAGTCAGAACATGTTTAGCTTACTGGAAATGCAGTAATTCTAATATGTTTGGAATTATTATTTTATTCAGATTGATAAAGTCCACATCAGGCTGGCCTAGTTTTGCAGCTTTTAGTCTAATACAAAAACACAATTATGCACAAATGTATTAACATTTACATTAAGCACCTATGAATACAAAAATCTTTACATGTGTTTTCTAAATCAGGACTATTCAAGCTAGAGTTAAAATCAAAATGACTGCCATAGCTGCTCCAAAAATTATACACAGGTTACCATTTTCAAAATCCTTACAACAGTATAAAGAGCTGGAAAACAGAAGAATTGTACAGAAAATTGGAGATGCAGGAAATATTTAAAAAGTTAAACCTTCAAAACTTGGTGGTTTTCCAGTGTACTACTACCATATTTTCTGCACCTTTACACCTAGAAATTAATTAACGTCATATATTCTTTCATGGAACTACAGACAGCGCCTAACAGCTTTAGTAGTTCAGAATATTATGCTTCTAGAAAGGAAAGACAAAGGTTAACTAAAATGTTACTCTTTGCATGTTTACTTATTAAAGGAAAGACAAAGGTTAATTAAAATGTTACTCTTTGCATGTTTACTTATTAAAGGAAAGACAAAGGTTAATTAAAATGTTATTCTTTGCATGTTTACTTATTAAAGGAAAGACAAAGGTTAACTAAAATGTTACTCTTTGCATGTTTACTTATTAAAGGAAAGACAAAGGTTAATTAAAATGTTACTCTTTGCATGTTTACTTATTAAAGGAAAGACAAAGGTTAATTAAAATGTTATTCTTTGCATGTTTACTTATTAAAGGAAAGACAAAGGTTAACTAAAATGTTACTCTTTGCATGTTTACTTATTAAAGGAAAGACAAAGGTTAATTAAAATGTTACTCTTTGCATGTTTACTTATTAAAGGAAAGACAAAGGTTAATTAAAATGTTATTCTTTGCATGTTTACTTATTAAAGGAAAGACAAAGGTTAACTAAAATGTTACTCTTTGCATGTTTACTTATCAAAGGAAAGACAAAGGTTAATTAAAATGTTACTCTTTGCATGTTTACTTATTAAAGGAAAGACAAAGGTTAATTAAAATGTTATTCTTTGCATGGTTACTTATTAAAGGAAAGACAAAGGTTAACTAAAATGTTACTCTTTGCATGTTTACTTATTAAAGGAAAGACAAAGGTTAACTAAAATGTTACTCTTTGCATGTTTACTTATTAAAGGAAAGACAAAGGTTAACTAAAATGTTACTCTTTGCATGTTTACTTATTAAAGGAAAGACAAAGGTTAATTAAAATGTTACTCTTTGCATGTTTACTTATTAAAGGAAAGACAAAGGTTAATTAAAATGTTATTCTTTGCATGTTTACTTATTGAGCTCATTTTAAACTGGTTGCAAAAATATCAGTAAGGAGGTTATAAATTATAGAACTGGAAATTATTAATAAAACAAGGCAATGTTTATAAAGTATAAATGGTAAAATTAACTGTAATCATCAGTCAAGTATAAAGGAAATATTATGTTTGATTTGGTCTAAACACTGAAAAAAATATCTGGAGGAATAGATTAGAGATGTGTGTGTTTACATTTCTAGAGAAGGCAGGCAGCATAGGCAGGTGCATTTTTTGGATGAAAGAAACATACAGAAACCCTATGGAAATCCTGATTATTATCCACAAAACGCTACTGCTGCTTGGGTTTAAATCCCTCTGACATTTGAGAGGAATCCTAATCCACAGGTATATAGTTATAACATTTATAATTGTATCATTGGTATAATTTGACTGGAATACAGCTGACCAACTCCACTTAGTCAGACTTAAACCAGATCTGAAAACATATACTTTGGCATACCACTGTGTTGTCAATGAATTTCAGGAATGCCCTTAATTTTGTCACTGAACGTTGTTATCTATTCCATATGAAATTTGTTATTTGATAAAAAAGTTAGAACTGCAATCATTAAATAATGTAATGCAGTGAAGCTGCACACATCCATTTTCCAGAAAAGGCATGGTGATACAAATGTTACTCTGTTAATGGTTGATGTGAATAATGTCAGTTGTTAACAAGTGCTCCTAATCTTGAAACTGTGAATGACTATTTTTACTTTTCTTCCCGATTACTGAGAGCTGTGGACCTAGGTTTGTTACATTTACAGTGTGTCTGTGTATATATGTGTGTGTGTGTGTGTGTGTGTGTGTGTGTGCGAGTGTGTGTGTGTGTGTGTGTGTGTGTGTGTGTGGGGGGGGTAGATGCCATGAAGCAATTATCACAGGAGATTCCTATGTTGAAACATGCTGGCAGATATGATCGGCCAATCAAATGCTGGCTGATGTACCTGTAATTCATTCTCTACTCATATATTTCTGTTTCCTATATCAAAGATTTCTGTCATGATAAAATACATTTATACTTAGTCAAAGCTATCAAAAAAAAAAAACTTGCAACAAATCATGGAATATGTTAATTATTAACTTAAATAAGGTTATAAAACTAAGGTCACCGAAAATACTTGAGAAAATAGTTATCACAAACAAAATAAAAATATGTGAGTTCATTTAATTTATATCATCAGCATTTATAACTATTTACAAAGCTCCCTATTGTAATTCTGAGACCCAAAAATTCTGAAAAAACACCATGAGAACAGTGAATGCCCACAATCACTGCTTTTCTATAACACCATTTTTCTTTTTGCAGTGCAGTGAGCCCCACCAAACCCCCATTGTGGCAGCTGCATCCTCACATCCCTGCTACACAGACTATGAGATTATCATAGCTTGTTGAATACTGCATGATGCAGTGATTTTAGACTTAGCATAAGAAAGTTTCCATTTACTCTCATTCAGTCTCGTTATTCTGTGACTTGCACTTACAACTCCCAGAATTTAAAACTATTGCCTACTTAGAAACGTGCATGTCAGGATTTGATACTTAGAATACAAGTTCTAAGAATTACATTTTGTCTAGAAAAAAAATATTTTCTAGTCAAAACCATTAAAAGTAATTATAGTTAAGCTAAAGAATGTGAAAAAGTTATATGCACACATTAAAATACAAGATTCTTATCACAAGTTATAAACAGTCTTGGTTTAGGAAAGATTAAAACTTATTGATAGTTTAATGCGCCTTACCTTCCCTAACTCAAATACACACAAACATACCTATGCACAAACACTCACAGGGACTACTGAAAGTTGTGGTGTGGTTAAAATTATAAATAGACAAGTCACAACAGCATTATAAAAATGCAAATGAAAAGCAAAACATGAGTCCTGCAATGCATGATGGTAACAGTACATTAAAGCCGAAATATGAAAGTCCAAAGCAATACATCCATTGCATTTGTGTAATTCTGTTTTAGAATGTTTCACCTGGTCATTCTAGCACATTTTTAGTAATAATTACAATAAAACAGCCACATGGGTCCAGCATTTCACATTATACTGACACATTTTCGTTAGTGTGTTGTCATGTGTCTTTTCAGTTACATACCCAAGACAAAAATCAGCATTTAGGATTTGGAATTATTTTAGTAAATTACAAACAAAATCTAATAGGTCAATATTTGAATACTGCTCTGATTAATGGAAGATCATAACTAAAGAAAGACATTTCTGACTTTGATTCTAAAGTCCCTTTCCTATGGGGTCAACACTGATACTGAGCAGATAAAAGGTTATTAGTTCTGGGATATAGCAATTATTTATTTTCATCAATAAATGAAGCAATTGACAGAAATACATTTATTTTATTATAAAACATACGATACTCCAATTATACTGCTGGGAGTTAACTTGGTAAACATGAAGAAAAGAAAGATTTTTGTGGATGAGCATAAAAAAAACCTGACATGTAAAAAAACAATATACCAAAATGATCAGGGAGTAATAAAACCACACGTAAATAAGACAGACATTAGGAGTGCGGTACTGAGTAGACAAGGATACCTAGCAGAAATATTGAAAATGCTAGAAAATATTTTAATCTAAATTCAGTGATTATACTTTGGTAAGCAGCCTTGCTTCCAGATACAGGATAGATTCATCAAGACAGTTTCCAGTGCTTGTACAATAGTGAGAATAAGGAAAAAGAAATAAAAAAAGGTTTAATATAGCATATATCTTTGTTATCAACTAAAACATAAATTGTAAAAACATATTATATTTCAGTCAAAGGTTTCAGAAATACAGCAGAAGTATTAATAATCCTTGGTGCCGCAGTTCTTCTCTTGTAGTTAATAGGCTAGTTTTATTATAATGAGACACGTTCAAAAACAAAATACACTTACTCCAAACAATAAAAGTGCTATGGTGTTATGCTTTTTTGAAAGTTTAACTTGATATTACCCAAATTCATCAAGAGATGAAACTGTTTTGAGATTACGTAGAAGTTGTTCCACAGAAAGATAAGTTGTGCCTGGCTCATCTTTCACCTGACTTTGTTTTTGCTTGCCTTTGGAACTTTAAATATGTGTTGTGATGCTGATCTTAAACATCTTATTCCAGGAAGCTGACTTGGTCAAAATGTTAGGTCAAGACATGGTTGCTGGTGTTAACTGGTTGTACTTTGTATAACTCCTGAGGCTCAAGTTGCTTAGTTTCACCAGTACTTCAAAGTGATGCATATTTATTGGTACAATGGTGATACCTCTGTCTATTCCATGGAACTCATTTTTAGTCTAGTGAAATTAAGGGTGAAAGCAAGTTTAGAAAGGCCAGTAAGAACTGGAAAAATTGTAGATCTATAAAGTAAATATAGTTCTAAAACTTTTTATTCCACTTATATAGGATACCTTTTAAAAAGTTGTTATTCTTGTTTGGTATGTTCTGGTATTCCATTCCATGAGGCGGGTCCAGTTTTGAAAAAGGTGCTTTTACTTATTGCTAAGTCAAGCTGATGTCTATTCAGTATTATGACATTGTTACGGTTGTTTTTGAGGGACATACCTGTTATTGTAACTAACTATTATGATTTCATTGGTGGGTAATTGTTCAGTTTTGGTCTGTATTTAGTAAAAGGTTCACCCTGGGAGCCACTTAATTTTTTCTAAAAGATCAGAGCATTGACTTGTGACATTTACTAAAAGGGCAAAACAAAACATTTTATTTACTGCAATTTGAAGTAATTTGAAGTAATGGAAAGATTCTAGCAGGAAGTAACACGATAAGGGGTTTCCGTTGGCAGTCTGCTCTCAGGTTCCAGCGGATGAGTAAGCTTGTAACACAGCTTTGTTATGATTATGATCATAATCATAGAAATGACAAGGCAATTCGGTCTCATGACCATTTATACAGCAAGCAGACTGCTAAAGCTTTGTCGGTTGTGGAACTGGCTGAGCGAGAGGTTTGTTGAATTGTAGAATATCCAAATTTTATTTAACTGAGTTTAAGGAAAGTGGGGCTAAGGAGTAATGCAGAAACTCTTGTTTGTAATGAAGATCTGGCATTGAGGTTAAGTGCATTTGTGTGAGTATGTTTTGTGTGTGTGCCTTATATAGTGGCACTGTAAGGGAAAAGGTGTTTAGTACTCTCTACTGTGTAGAGTTTGGTTTAGGTACAGACATAGATATAGGTTTAGGGTTAGGGTTAGCATACAGAAGTAAGGAGATGCAGTTGTTAAATGGAAACTGTAGAATTAGTTTTAGAATATTTTTGAACATTAACATAGTTTTGTTGGTGTGTTCCCAACTTCATTACATAAAAAATGCAGTTCCTAGATTCACTGGTTTATACTAAGCTTATGGCTAAAGGACCATCAAGAATGATACACCTTGGTGTTGATGGTATGTTAGTTATTCCTGGTAAAATTATCATGTACACATACCCCAGGCATGAATTTATGTCTCCTATCCAAATATCCAGTTTAGCTTTTAATATAGATGTGTTGTTAACTTGTTTTGCATGTAGAGGGACTTTACTCCAAAGGCTGGGAATACACTGGGTTATAAGTTGTCATGCCAGCAGGTGTTGAGAGTGAAGTTTTTGGTGCAAGGATTAGACAGAATGAAGCTTCAGCAAAGTACAGGAGTTCAAAAAGAACAGGGAATTACTAAACACGGATTAACCTTCAGGAGTCACCTACATTTCTAGAAACCTCTACTTAGAGGCTGCACATTACTTTATCTTACTTGACCTTTTTTCAACTCCATGAATTCCTGTTCTATGGATCAAAATCTACAATACAAATTTTATAGAACCTTTTGGTGAGAAAAAATACCTCTCCCAAAAGATCCACTACCAATGGAATAAGTGACCTCTCCATATCAAACATAATTGTACAACTCATAGGAATCAGAAGAAATAAAGACTGTACCTCCTTCAAGTCAAGGATGAATTTGGGAATAATTATCCTCTCATCCAGTTCCTGTCTGAAGGTAGATAATGCATTATGCTGCTTGATTTGCCAAAGGAGTCTATTCCAGAGGTGGGGATGGCACTGTGTAATGAACCTGTTTTGCCATTGTGCTTTATTTATCTAGTGATGAAACTTTAGATCCCTAAGTCTGGAATTTGTGGGACTATTTGATTTGTAGAGATATAACAGATCCAGGACCACAGTTTCACTAATGCAAGGAAGGCAAGACATAGAACTGCCCCTCAGAAGTCTGGAAGATACTGAATAAACAGTGTATCCAGCCTTTTCTGGTAGTTTAGGGTTTTTAACCAATGATCTTATTAGTTGGGTACCTACGGGGTCTTTATAGTTGTTTGATATGTTCAGTAACATACATCCCAAGGGGGACATTACCTTTAATAATTGTCCTAATCTATGCTGAATATAAGAGGGTAATGACCTCTTTAGACCTGGATGATACTCCTTTGGCAATTAGCTGTGCCAAATAGAAGAGCTTCCTGACTACTGTTGTTACATGATGATCAAAGAAGAGGGAGTTATCAACCCAAGTTCCCATGTCTTTAACAGCATTCTCATTTTGGAGTGGGGTATTGCTTACACTGTATGCTGGGGTGAATGGTTGTTTACCAGTTGTGACAATATTGCACTCTTTAGCATTTAAAATACTTCTCCAACTGTCTTTAAATTCAGTCTGGATGAGTGGATGCGGATCTGTAAATTCAAACCAATCTAGCATCTCAAATCCTCATGGATAGAAGAAGCAGGTAGTGGGAATTGCAGTGGATATGCTCCTTATGGTCTACTCAACTGACCACCTAGTATACACCTATGAACCTATGAGTCTATATGAGACAGAACCAGACTTGGGTTTAAGTCTTTCAGGTTTGCCTAAATTATGTAGTCCAGAAATCTCCTTGGTCTGAAACTTTTGGGGTCTTTCACAAGGCGCTTTGTGAGGTAGATTCTAAATAGTCATTGTTTTCAATTATGGGTCATAATATAAAAAGAGTCTGGAGGGACCAAGACTGCATGACACCTATAAGAGATAGCCCTACAGATCACCTGAGAAATGTAGAAGGGCTTCCTAACCACAAATGTGATATGGTACTCAAAAGAAAGATTATTATCAACATATGTATTCCTGTCTTAGATACTGGGCCCCTTTTGAGAAGGATATCAGCAATGTGATAAGTAGAGGGGAGGGTTACCTTTCCCAAAGGTAATTGGACTGCATTTTTTGGCATCTAAGGTGAGCCTATTAATGACACACTAAGAATTCCTCATTTGATCTGCTCTAGACCCTGCTGGAGTATCTCATTGTCTGTTGGGAGAGGAAGGGATAGTTGCACTCAATTTACAGTCATCAGGAAATTTAGTCTGACATACTCCCTTGATATTTGATTTGACTTCTAAGAAGTAGGTGCTGATCAGCAGGGGACCCAGGACAGAGCCCTGTGCAACTCTGCGTGTGACAGTCTTTTGGCTAGAGGAGGTATCTCCTTTCTTAACAGCATATCCTCTGTCAGGGAGCCAGTTGGTTAACCTGCAGACTACACATTGGTTATGTTATGTTGGGGGACTTTTTCTTTAACACCAGCATGTAAGATGGTGTTAGAGTCCTTGGTTAGGGTAAGAAGTATGGACTGTCATGCCCTCATCCAGGCCTTTATTGGCTATTTTGAAGACATTTATTAGGTTTAATAGGCACAATCTATGTTGTGTGGGTCAGTGGCTCAACATGTAGCAAATTTACCTTTGGTAGTGGAAGACCAGAAGGTTGTGGGTTCTATTAACACTCCAGGTGATTTATTTGCTGATTTTCAGTGCAGTATTATGGGGTTGTTGCACACCCAAGTATGCTGACCTTCAGATGAGACATTAAACTGAGGCCTTATCTGCTTGCATTGGTGGTAGCTCAGATTGATGTAAAAGATCCTATGACACCTACTGAAAGGAGAAGGAGAAGTTCCCTGATGCCTTGGCCAAATTTCCACTAGTAGTATAAATTCCACCTTGGGTCTCCCCATGAAAAGAGGCCACTAGCCTAGTGGGACTAACCCAGTCAGCTTGTCAATTATGCACTCCATAATACCTATGAGACCTGGAAGGTCTCTCATTTCCGGGATTTGTCATGGGGTGCCTTAGTGTAATAGTGCTACTATTGCCATTCTTCATAGGTCAGGGACATAACCCATGCAGAAACATAAAGTGAAGATGATTAAGAGGGATTTAGTTAAGTGGTGCTTGGCATTAACTTGGAAACAGCCAGAACTATTATCTGGCACTATGGAGCTAGAATCTTTTGGTTTTGGATAATGTGGATATAACATGGTCCAAGTTGATTTTGAAAAATAATGAATGGATGGTAGGGAGGTAACATATGGCTTGAATTGAAGTGTGAAATTATCACTGAATTTGTCTATGAGGATTAAGGAATAACTTCAGGATAAGAGTGGAAAGCATTGCTGGACATACATTTGGTACAGTAATGATCATCATTCCAAAGTTTCTTAATGCAAACAAAGAACTTTTTGTGGTTATCTTTAGAGCTGATAATAAACTTGCATTCATACCTGACCTTACAGTTTTTGATAGCTAAGCTATCTTGAGGGTTTTACTTGCTAGTCTTAAGTTCCTTTTATACTGGGGAAGGGTGATCTGTTACTGACAGCATGATGTTTCTTCTCTTTGTTGTAAAGTGTTTTATAGGGAATATTTATTTTTATTTAGAGGAGGATTGGAAATTGACCCTTTTATGCATCTGGCAGTAAGGGAACATAATTCACAGTATACAGTATTATTAGTAGCTTATTTGAAGAATTGCACCATTTATAATTGTCAAGAATTGTAAATAGGAAGTGGTTTGTTCTTGAGTAATCACAAATTACTTTGGATTTTTTGATGTTTCAAAATATGTTTTAAGCAAGAAGGTTGTAGCTAGGTAGGTGGTTGGATTTTACTAAGGGATTAGTGATATTAGGACATTTGTGCAGAAAAGATCAAAATTAGTAAGGACAAGGTCAATAAGACATCATCCCCAGTGGAAAGGGGAACAATTTGATCAAAGTCTTTAGCATTAATAAAACTGAGGACTCATTTTCTCTTGGTCCTTTTTGGCCCCTTGCCTGACAAACTGCTGACCATCAAACCTCCTTCAGGTGGACTGAGCCCATTAATTCCCTGTGGATTGGGTCTTCAGATTCAAAGTGATACTAGCTATCCAGAGGATTCACCATTTAGGCAGTCCTGCAAATTGTGTGATGGTGTTTATGTCCTGAACCCAACCCTGGAAGGGAGAACATGTGACCTTTTTCACCACGTGTACCACTTTGCCTTCCCCCTTATGCAAACATATGCTCCCTTGCACTTGATCAGTGAAGTCTACAACTACACTGCGGTTTCATACACCACATGCATACTCTCAGACTTGCATGTATTGCTGCTTTCTTCTGAAGGCTTCCATTTGCATGTGGCTGGCTCTGTCTTTCCCCTCCAGGATGGGCACCCTCATTCTCCAAAAAGCTTCTGAGCTACTTATCAAACTCAAGTCACCATGCCATTGTCAAGGCTTTATCCCTGTGTACTACTGAAGCTGGCCAAAAAAGGAGGAATGTTTCAGTGTAGTTTTTGTTAGTCATCCATGTATTCCAGTTTATAATTTCATTGGGTTTGACATACAACTTTTTGATCTGACTTAGGTAGTCAGTGTGCTAGTTGGACAGAAAAGGGGATCTATAGCTAGCAATGATATGACAGGCATCTTTACTGAGAGTTACCTGATTCTCTACAATTTCCAGTATGTTATCAGTTAAGAGAGACTAATATATTAGTCATTCACAAGCCCCTTTCTCCACTTTGGCACATGGGGTTGGGGTGTCAGTTCAGTAGTGACAATCATCTGGAGCCAAGGTTTACACCACCAGGTGGCTAGCCCTGCTGTGAAGAGACTAATATACTATGTCAGTAGGAAAATCCAGTTATCCTCTGAAGCCACTATCCACAAAAAGCTATGATGTGAAAGAGTCCTCCAGTGGTTATAATACACATATACAGTAATACTGTTAAGATCATCTGGTTTATGCATTTTACTGCCACTGAGGACTCTGAAAAAGAGTGCTGCTTTCCACCAAACCAGATTCACAATATTTGTCGGGATGCCAGTAGAATGTTCTGCATTTTCATCTGTTGTCGGGATGGTGCCGTGGCAGGTTGCCCTATTCCCATCTCCACATAAATCCACTCTGTCTGCTTATATTAAGGAATGCCCTTTCCTTATGTGGGGTTGGAGACACAGTCCAAAGCAGCAAGTTTGACAGATGTCAGGGTGGGTAGAGCAGATGATCAAGCAGAGCTATGGGACATAGCTGAAGCAAGACAGCTGTGATTGGAAAAAAATAGAAACTTTATGTTTTTTTCAGATTGCATTTTAGTGCACAGACTTCATTTCTTAAGCCAAAAGAAAAAAAAACAAAGAAACAACATGTTGTAATATGTATTTCTGTATAGTCCAGCTGCTTTTCTCTTTATGGTCAACCAATGCCCCCCAGTAATGTTACCAAGTAGCTCTGGAATTTCTGGCATGTTCATGCTAATTCATTCTAGTGTTCATGCTGCTTCATTCTAGTGTTCATGCTGCTTCATTCTAATGTTCATGCTAATTCATTCTAGTGTTCATGCTGCTTCATTCTAGTGTTCATGCTAATTCATTCTAGTGTTCATGCTGCTTCATTCTAATGTTCATGCTGCTTCATTCTAGTGTTCATGCTGCTTCATTCTAGTGTTCATGCTAATTCATTCTAATGTTCATGCTAATTCATTCTAGTGTTCATGCTGCTTCATTCTAGTGTTCATGCTGCTTCATTCTAGTGTTCATGCTGCTTCATTCTAATGTTCATGCTGCTTCATTCTAGTGTTCATGCTGCTTCATTCTAGTGTTCATGCTGCTTCATTCTAGTCTTCATACTGCTTCATTCTAGGCAGATTCATTGGTGTGATCTCAGGTGGGAAGAACATTATTGAGAGAAAGCCTCAGCAAAATTAATGGAGAGGTTAAGGTTTGCGTCAACAGGAAATTTTTATTTTATCTTCTAAAGGTAGCTACAACAAAAGCATATCAGTGACTTCTTTCACCAGAGCAAATAGTAAACAGCAGCTGGTCAGCAGTTTCTGACAAGATTTTTCAAATATTTTTATAATCACCTTCAGTATCACTTATGCTTCATTATTAAAAAACTCATTCATGCTCATTATCAGCTTGGGATGGTTACTGCTGAAGCTATAAGGTAGATTCTTTAGAAGACTGCTTCCAGATCTATAAATGGCTCATCTAACACCCGGTAGCAGTCCCTGACCACATCCTCATCCCTCTATAGTTCTTCACTTGAGCAGTGAAAAAACAGTCACTATTCTATTCCAAACTGCAATCATTCCTCACATCTTCCTCCTCAGCTCATCAGCCGAAGAAAAAAATGCACAGAAGTGAATTTCTGTACCCACACTGAGAAATGCGGGATACAGAAATAAATGCAGAATCTGTGTTTCCTGGCAGAATGGCATCTTCAGATTGCAACCCCTAACTGTACCCAGGGCAGCTGCCCCTTCCTTCTGACTGCTTGTATGAAGTAACTGTACTAACATGTTTAGGGCATCTCCATTTCTGTTCTCGTTATGCAGAGGTTGTGTAAGGTGCTCTCTGTAACTAGTAGTTCATTTTGTATTGAATTGGGTTTAAGGTATTGTAATAAATTGAACTGAGGGGTTACTAAGATAACTTGCACTGAGAAAGAGTTTAACAATGACAAAGAGAATGAGGATAAATTGACATGTTGGTCTTGATACAGTAGGAAGAACAGGATCCTTTCTTTTTTTGTACAATATGTACTACACTACAGCCATTAAAGGATCGAAGGCTGTGGAACACATTCATCTGGTAGTGAAACTGGAGAGGTGTTGTCATGGCAGGCCTTAAGGTTCCACTAGGAAGCTCAGTCTTACTTAGCAGCTTCTTTATCCCAAACGTTTAGGAATTATCTTTTCTCTGCCACAGGCATTCTAGAATTTTCTCATACTTTGCTCTTGGCACACTTTCGGAAAGCACTTCTAGTCTGCTATTACTGTTTATATAAAATAACTCTCTCCTTCAACTCTTCTAAGTTCCCAGCAAGTGTAGTTATTGCTATTACAACAGTTTCCCAAATTAAGACGCCTATTTCAGCTGTGGATTCACTCAGTACCCTTAAGAGATTCTGTCAGCCCTATTCTCTATGATTATCATTTTTCAGAAAGTAGATAAAATACCCTCCCCCCACACCTACTGGGTTACATGGTATGCCTGAGGGGTAGACATGCAATAGGGATGTTTACATTTTGCCACTACTTCCACAGCACTTCAGCCATGCCCCCACCCTTTCACCTGTTTGACTATACCTCCTCCATGTCACATGTCATCATCCACAGCTGCCACCAGAGATAACCAATGGGACAGCCCATTTAACTGTTCTCCCCCCAGGAATGGGCACGCACATTCCTCGTGGCCACTCTGTCAGTCACCTTAGCCACTAACTGACCCTGGGTTGCTTGGGCCATATTCAGGGCTTTATCCCTGTGTACCACTGGAGTGGCTATGTCTTATTTATTTGTTGGTGTAAATTTATGTCCTTAGTATAAGTACGTATAGAGCCAGCTGGTTTTATGAAGAAATAGGAAGTCAGACAGGACTGGATCTTTCATGGTTCAAAAACCGAGACACAGGTGTACTACTGACTATAAGAAAAGTTGTGCTAATCTATTGGAATAGTTCAAGATTTAAAGTTTTTAATTCTTTTGGCTAAAAAATCATTATAGTCTTTCCAGTTTAGCGATAAACTTGGATTTGTACATAAAAGGGGGAGCACTGCATTCAGTGATGGGGCTGATGAAGAAAGAGTACAGTGTTAAGATGACTTCTTTGCATCTTGAAGACATTCCCTTGGAAATGAACTGTGCCAGATAGAATAATTTCCTGAATATGATGGAAACATGATGACTGAATGAGAGAGAGTGTTGTCCTCATAACTACCCAGGTCTCTTATGACTGCCTCGCTTCGAAGTGGAGGACCACTTATAATATATGAGGATGGAACAGCTCTTTTGCTGAACACCACTGTGCTGCACTTTCATTTGCATTTACCTTATTTAACTTGAGACTGTTTCAGTGCATCATGGAGTAGTTTAGTATCAGTGAATGAGCATATAACAGTGCTTGCAGTCATTGGCAAACTTGGTCACCCACACAGGGATACTGGCTTGTTTGTGAACTGAATGCAAGACATGAGATGACTAGGACTAATCCCTCGAATACCCCACTAGTTATAATTTTACTTTTAAAGAGAGTGCCAGCAACTATCACTACTTAGAATGTCTCAGATAACCAGTTTGTAATACAGTGGACAATGCAGAGGTTTATATTCAAACTTTTCAATAATGCTATCATGGGGGGATAATGTCAAAAGCCTTGGCCAGGTCAAGATAATCAGCATTTTTCATAGAGTGGTGACTGTCCACAGTCTCTGTAACATTTTCAAATGAGTTTATTAGATACAAAAAATATTACCTGCCCTTCACAAACCAAACTGAGTGGGGTCTAGAGCAGTTAATTTGACTATGTCTGCATAGGTGCATTGTGGTATATGTTCTATGGCTTTGAATATAAGGCTGATGAGCTTGCATCTACCTGGGTCTCTAGAGGTGCCACCATTGTATAGAGGAATCACAATGGCTGTTTTCCAGGAATCAGGGACAAAATCTTTGGATAGGTTGAGGCTGAGCAGTTTAAGTAGAGGCTCAGACAGTGTATGCTTAGCACTGATGAGCAGGATGCCTGGTATATTATCTGGTCTCATAAAAACATTATTTTCTAAGACTTGTTCCAGGGTAATTACAGGGAAAACTAAATTTTCAGAGACAGTGGGCACAACAACATGGGTAGGTGTGGTAAAGTTAGCAATAAATATGTTTGCTAATATGTTGCCTATATCCTTGGGATTGTAATGCGTGATTTTATTAATATGGATGAGCTCCCAGATTGTGCTATATGCCTTCCTTTGGGACACAAGAAATTGGAGACTAAGTATCCAGGATGACAGCCATTAGGAAAGGAATTAGGCCCACAAGTACTTGGCGTGAACAAAATAGGTAGATCCAACAACACTACTGAAAAGAGTACAACAAGGTGTTTATCTCTTTTTTCTCACCTGTGTGTGTGTGTGTGTGTGTGTGTGTGTGTGTGTGTGTGTGTATGAGTAAGGGACATAGAGAGAGAGAGAGAGAGAGAGAGAGTTTGTGTGTTCTTGTGTATGACAAGGAGAGAGTTTGTATGTATGGGTTACTGCATAGTATTGTTATAAGTCAATGTCACCTGAATAAGGTGCACTTTCCTGATTGTATGAATATATGATACACACACACACACACACACACACACACACACACACACACACACACACACACACACACACACACAAAATACATACACATGCATACCCACATTTATTTAGCTGGCAGCATCACATGATGGATATTATACAACTTAAAAATCTCTAAAACTAGGATAATACAATTATGCAATGGGTGGCACCCTTGTAAACATTAATACAGTCATTTATAACTGCAGAGACAAATAGTTCAGCAGGTTTTGCATCCTTTTACCGAGGAACAATGATATGGTTAACATAAAAAAGAAAAAAATACACAGGACATAGCATTTAATAAGGGTTAAATCATTTTAAACACATTGAATCAGCTAACTACTGGATTAGAATAGCAAATTCTGATTTATGTTACTAGTGATCTGATACAAACAGAATCCTGAGACAAACATTCACTATGAAGTATAAAACTTCTCAAATTGCTTTCCTTATGGCAACAGCAGCAGTTACATACATTACTTTCCTTATGGCAACAGCAGCAGTTGCATACATTACTGAAACAGTATATATGTCGCTTTCCTTATAGCAACAGCAGCAGTTACATACATTACTGAAACAGTATATATGTCGCTTTCCTTATGGCAACAGCAGCAGTTACATACATTACTGAAACAGTATATATGTCGCTTTCCTTATGGCAACAGCAGAAGTTACATGCATTACTGAAACAGTATATATGTCGCTTTCCTTATGGCAACAGCAGCAGTTACATACATTACTGAAACAGTATATATGTCACTTTCCTTATGGCAACAGCAGCAGTTACATACATTACTGAAACAGTATATATGTCGCTTTCCTTATGACAACAGCAGCAGTTACATGCATTACTGAACCAGTATATATGCCGCTTTCCTTATGGCAACAGCAGCAGTTACATGCATTACTGAACCAGTATATATCGCTTTCCTTATGGCAACAGCAGCAGTTACATGCATTACTGAACCAGTATATATGTCGCTCTCCTTATGGCAATAGCAGCAGTTACATACATTACTGAACCAGTATATATGTCCTCACTCACACACAAATTCTCTGGCCTCTAAAGATGACTACAGTTACAATCCTCAGGCTTAATTTGTTTACTATGAAGTATAAAACTTCTCAAATTGCTTTCCTTATGGCAACAGCAGCAGTTACATACATTACTGAAACAGTATATATGTTGCTTTCCTTATGGCAACAGCAGCAGTTACATACATTACTGAAACAGTATATATGTCACTTTCCTTATGGCAACAGCAGCAGTTGCATACATTACTGAAACAGTATATATGTCGCTTTCCTTATAGCAACAGCAGCAGTTACATACATTACTGAAACAGTATATATGTCGCTTTCCTTATGGCAACAGCAGCAGTTACATACATTACTGAAACAGTATATATGTCGCTTTCCTTATGGCAACAGCAGAAGTTACATGCATTACTGAAACAGTATATATGTCGCTTTCCTTATGGCAACAGCAGCAGTTACATACATTACTGAAACAGTATATATGTCGCTTTCCTTATGACAACAGCAGCAGTTACATGCATTACTGAACCAGTATATATGCCGCTTTCCTTATAGTAACAGCAGCAGTTACATGCATTACTGAACCAGTATATATGTCACTTTCCTTATGGCAACAGCAGCAGTTACATGCATTACTGAACCAGTATATATGTCACTTTCCTTATGGCAACAGCAGCAGTTACATACATTACTGAACCAGTATATATGTCCTCACTCACACACAAATTCTCTGGCCTCTAAAGATGACTACAGTTACAATCCTCAGGCTTAATTTGTTTACTCATTCCCTAAGAATGGATTTATATATCTGGGAAGTCCTTGGTCATATGTAAACTGTATGAGGCATTGGTCTATAGTGAAATATCTGAAACCAATCTATAAATTATGGGTAAGCTTAAGCATTTAAGTATTTTCCCATAATTGTCAGACCCTGAGGCAGGCACTGCTATTTACTGAAAGTCCTATAAGGAACAAAGAACCAAAAACAATGTATAAGTATTACTACAGTGTCTGGGAGTCTGAAGTGTATGGGAAAGCATTTCAAGTGCTTAACATGTAAATAATACATAATCAGGCTGCAGATACTTTGCAACAAAGAATATTGGATGTAGGTATCCATCAGAGGTTATCTGCTGTACACTCTATCATGTCACACATACGTAAGTTTTATTTTAATAACAGTTTCACTGGATGGTTCACTGATTAATATAGTGAAATGTATAGTGCTTGTGCTGTGTTCTCAGGCTATTGATAGGAAGTATACTGTTACTCTTAGTGACTTGTTTTAATTATTTCAGAGATATTTTCCAACTGGGGCTAAAGCTGTTGTCCTGTTTTTATGCTCAGTCATATAGTAGCCAGAGACTAAACAGCAGTGACCTGCTAGATTGAGACCTAAGTGAATAAGAAGGAATCCATATCAAGCTAACCTTGCCACATGAAGGTCCACCATGGAATCATATGCTTTGGTGGGTAACCTGTATATATACATATCTCTGTATGTATGTTGGGATCATAATACTTTTCAGTATTTAAACATCAATTTAGGAACCTTATTTTGACCTATACTTAACCCAGAGCTATTTGTCTCAAAAGATGACTATAAATAAGTAGGTTGAATATGCAGATGTTATAAATAAATTAAATTTGGTTTATGTAAATCAACAGTAATAGTCCAAAGCCAATTCTCTGTGGGGTAGAAAGCTCCCATACGTCAATCTGTTATATAAGTTAAATTATACAATGATCCCCCATTAATATTCCGAAACATGCATGCTGATTGGCCAGAGTGCCCATTGTAAATCCCAAAATATACCAACGGAAAAAGCTCTGGTCGTCCAAACTTTTTTCCGTTAGTATAAGGTGTCCAAAACTTTTTTTTTTTAAATAAAAAAAAAACGGAGCAACGGCTACTTTCTGTTCTCTGTTGTTTCTGTTTCAAAGCATTGATGTACTGGGTATGCATGGGAACGCAAATCCCATACACATGCGCAGCACATCAACACAAGGAAGCAGTATACTACCACCGGTGGAAGAACAGTAATGCGCCGTTATACAAAGACATTATTTAAGAAAAGGAAGGTTTTTTTCTTAAATAATGTCATTCTATAATAGCAATAACTGACTCTGTGGTTGTGGTATATTGAAGATTTATCCACGGTTGGCTTTATTTAATTACTCGAGCTTCGCCCTCGTGATTAAACCACACATGGGTAAATCTTCAATATACCACACCACATTGTCAGTTATTGCTTAAATATCATAGTAACATGCGTGATTTATGCTGCCCAGTCTAACATAATATTCTAAAATTCCTTTTTCTAAAGGTATCTATGCATATAATTTTCATTTTGTAGCTTCAGAATAATTTGTTGCATAGGAATATTTCAAGAATACATTTTTTATATAATATTTTGAGAGAAAGACACTTAACATCACAGCTATTTGTCATCTGCCATCAAAATGTTCCTAATTTTTTGCAAAAGACTGTTTTAAACAGACCTCCACCTACAATGATTTTAAAATAACTCATCTGAACTGCATTCTCACACTCACCATATGCAGATTAATCACTGAAATGAAAATAGTGTTTGTTCTTGTCATATTTTAAGTGTATCTCATATGTCTTCAGAGATTTTGCTAAAAGCAGTTAGACCCTCTTCATCTGTTATGTTTTCATTAGATTCATAACAAAGATATTTAAATATGTTGCCTTAAATTATGCTAATTTTCTTTTGAATTATGCCTGACTGTGGTGGTATTATGCCAGATGGTGGACACCTGTGTCACAGATGTACTGAGTTAATAGCTAATATTATCTAAATATTCAAGGTATTTGATGTCTTCTTGTAAACAGTAAAAGGACAGCAGCTGGTCTTATAGACCACTGCCGGGATAAAAGGGACTTCAACAAATTTGTTAACTCAGCTAGAAAATATAGCACTGCATATAATCTTTCTAAGGATTAACTACTCAAGCAAGCCTGTTCAAAATAGCCTAGTACCAGACTCACATTAGAAAAAAGTACCATAAATACATAAACGTTAATAATCAGCAAAGACTAAAGGCCATTAACAAACAACTAAACTGTATATTTAACAGACGTGAAACCGTATATTAGCCTGATATAAAATTTAATATTTGGCTAACAGGTACCAAAAATGTGTGTTAACATTGCATCATATGGACTTATGTCATAGTTACCCTGTCATTCTGTGTTTAGAGCATATCATTCAGTTTTTAAAGAATATAGTCCAGTAAAATAACAATTATGACTGCATTATTATGTATGAATAGAAATTTCCTATGTTTCAAAATATAAAGTTGGTGAACCTGCACATATCTAAAGTATGGTCAAACAGTCCACTTACACTGGACTGATAAGCTGAGAAAAAATGGTTAAGCATGGCAGTTTTACAGCTAGTTGATATTGGCTTTATTGGCCTGAATACACCAGTGAAGACTTCATTGTGTTTATTTTTATTTATTTTTTCACTTGTGTTTACTGAGTTTATTCAAAAATCCTTTTTCAGCAGAGGCCCAGGGAGAAAAGTTTCAACATATCATAAAGGTTTTTAAACATACATACATACATGTTTTACGAAACACCTGTGGAAGGAAATTCCTACATTAGTGGAAGACAGCCTTTATTGTCCTGGAACTACACCTTTTTTGAGGTGAAAACTTCTCTTTTTTGGTTATTGGTCTTTTGTGGCGTTTGTTCTGGTTATGAGGAGTCTCCGGAAAATGAATAACAGCACCCTGTTGAATTAATTAATCAGGGTAATACAGAATTATTCACAAAATGACAACCTACTTCCTGATTCAGGAGCAGAATTACCATGTGCACAAAGCAGTCCAAGAGTAACGGTTGAGGCCAAGATGACGTCAGACGACAGAAATAAACCCAACCGAGCAACGAGGAAAGGGGAGCAAGTACAGGAAAATGCAACGATTAGAGGAGGTGAGGCCAGTGGTCGGCAGACCAGGAGAACTGGGAGTGAACAAAATGAGGCTAGTAGAAAGAACCACTATGCGAATTTGGACTTTAAATTATGGTTGGACAATTCCTTCAGTAAAGCTGATAAACGGGAAGGGAGAGACCAGCTTGAGAACACGACATATAAGGACAAATGTAAGACTTTTAAAACACTTTTGACCAGATAAAAAACTTTGGCAGTTGATAACTGGTATTTTAACAAATGTTTAAACGATAAAATTGTACCTAAGGGACTTAGGATCAATAAGTTCCGACCAATACTTTTGTTGACAGAATTTTTCAAAGTTATTAGTGATATTTTAAACAAATGTGGTTTGGCCATATTAAAAGCTATGATTAAAAACAATGAAAGTATGATGGAACAATGTTAAAATGAGATAGAAAGGTTGAATAGAGAGATTAATGCTGATTTGCTTTTTACTGCTGCTGAATATGAGTGTTTACTTTAGAACACTGCAGGATGTAGACAACGTTACTACTAAAAGCTACAATAGGAAAGCTATGAAACTGGAAAGAGATTTGAATGAATATCGACGTGGAATAGCCTATCACTGTGGTAATAGGAACACCAAAGGGCAATGGAGGTTTGAGGATGGTTATAACAACAATAGAGTTGGTGAAAATGGTAGATTTAGGAAACAAAATGAGTATGACCCCCACACGTATAACAAAAATGGGTATAAACAGAATTATGGGAGAGAGGAGAATCAAAGTGGGGAGAACCCTTTAGGGGGGAAGGACCGAGAAGGTCCGAGAGGATACGGAACCGAGCCCAACAACCGACCTATGCCCAAATGACGGGCAATTAGAACACTCACCAGTATGGGAGGAATGGTTACAGATGACAGAGATAGGGACAAATTATGAGAAAATAATTGATGGTGACCCAAATGAACAAGAAGGTAATTTTGAAAAACAAAAGGTTACAGTTTATTCACTTAGTAATTTCCATATTTTTAACTATACAGACACAAGAATTAATGAGAATTATTTTAAATTATTTACAAAGGGGTTTACATTTGTTCCAACAAGAAAACCAAGTATTGAGAGTATTATACTTGATGTTAAGATGTTCACTAGAAAATTAAACCTTGTACACATATTTAAAGATGAGGCTACAAATGAAAGGGTGAATATGTTAAAAAAAGAGGAGTACTTATAACCCTCCCTTACATCATGATATATTAAACTTTGAAAGTTGTGTTGTTAGTAGGTTAAGAAAAGAATATAAAAAAGAAAAGAATTTACAGGTGAATTTGTCAGTAGAAGAAGGCGAATTACTCAAAGGACTGAGTGACAATGATAAAATTCGGATAATGAAACCTGATAAAGGGGGAGGGGTTGTACTTATGGATCAATGGGACTATACTAATAGAATGTTGGAAATATTAGGTAAAGATAACCGTTACGTTTGGTTACAAAAAAATAGATCTTATACTAGAAGATAATTTATTACAGGGACTGATAGATATTAGTTTATATAATTTTTTAAAAGTCTCTAAACCAGTTATACCAGCTATTTTCAGCATTCCCAAGATACACAAAGTACTAGACAATCCACCCATGAGACCCATTGTTTCCTCACAAGGATCAAAAACACAACCGCTTGCTATATATGTGGACACAAAATTAAAGGAATTTCATGTTAACTACCCACACATTATATGGATTCTTGGGATTTTTTGAATAAAATTGGAAAGGGTCCATATATAGATGAAATAAGGTTTATTACTATAGATGTAAAAGACCTGTTTTCAGTTATACCTCATACTGAAGGGTTACTGTGGTTTGAAAAAATGTTAGCTGAAATGGGTTTTCTAACAGCAGATGAGTTCAAACTGGTTTTGGAAAACATGGAGTTGGTGTTGAAATACAATTACATCTTTTTTCAGGGCAACCTATACCACCAAAAGGATGGGGTGGCTATGGGGTCAGCCTGTGCCCCAACTTATGCCAATATTATTATGCTATATTGGGAACAACAGTATGTATTTAAATCCATATATTACCAATACATAAGAGGTTATTATCATTTTTTGGACGATATTTTCATCCTGTGGGATGGTCCGGATGAAATTATAAGGGAATTTATGGATTTTATCAACCACAGTACTGTTTTTTTACAATTCACATATGAGATTGGTAAAGAAGAAATACACTATTTAGATGTTAGACTATGCAAAGATCACAGTAATAACACCTATAAGTCTAGTATATATAGAAAGGAATGTTATTCAAATGCATACCTCCACTATGATAGTGACCACCCTTACCATTTTAAAACGAATATAGTAAAGGGTCAGATGATTAGGATAGCAAGGATGACATCAGATAGAAAAGAGTTTTTGGAAGAAATTAGAAATGTGCAAAAAATGTTCCAGGAAAGGGGATATCCGGATGAGTTAATTGAAGCCATCAAAGAATATGTTACACAGAGATGGGGAACTGTATATGTACCATTATTAACCAACAAAGAAACATCAAAGGATGAAAAAAGAAAGGTTAACAGTGAGAACAGGATGACAGAGTTACTGTATTTAACACTGACATATTATAATGGAATGGGATGGTTAAAGAAATGTATAAATGAAATTTGGGGGATGTTTAGTACCTTACCAACAAGGGTGAGTGTTTTTCAGAACACTTTAAGATATAGTTTTAGAAGGAATAAAAATGTGAAAAATATAGAGAAGAAAAAGAAAACAAGTGTAGGGGGAACATGCTTGAAATATGGTACTTTTAAGTGTGGGAGATGTACACAATGCCCCTTTATAGCAGGGTTAAAAGAAGTTAGGATCCCAAGTATAGATATGACCTTAAGAGCAAAAAGATACAACAGCTGCTACTTTAAGGGGGTTGTCTACATGGCATATTGTAAAACCTGCTGGGGGTATTATGTAGGAAAAACAGAACATCACCTTAGAGTAAGAATATATGAACACTTGAGAGACATTAATAAGAAAAATGAAAACAATGCTTTATATCGACACACATTGTCATGTAAAGAGTCTGATTTCAGGTTTTGGGTTCTCAAAGAGGTGGAGCGTTTTGAAAGAGGAGGTGACTTGAAAACTAAGTTAGAATTTAGAGAAATGATATGGCAACTCAGGCTGGATGCATATAGTGGGAAAGGCTTGAATGACCATATCTCTCTAATCTCAGCCTTGAAACTACTTTCAGAAGATCCTAAAAGGCATAATATAAAAAGTAAATAAGAATTTACCAACCAGCAACATGTAAGGTGAAGGACCCTAGTAAGTACATGGTGTCCTGTGAATGTATGTATGTGTACATATATATATATATATATATATATATATATATATATATATATATATGGGTGCATATATATATATATATATATATATATATATATACATTCAGTATGTGTTTCCTGTGAGACATACATACACATATATATACACAAAGACACACAAAATATATATAATATTGCTGGAAAGTATTTCCATTTCAATTTTACATTTTATATTTTTATATTTATACAAATATTTTTTTTGTATCTTTTGTATTTTACCTAGATTTACCACTAACTTGATAGACTGGACTACAAGTTTTTTTAAAAAGAATTTTTTAAATGTTTTAAATATTTTTATTATGTAGTGGTATATACATCTTGTAAGACTTTGTATATTCTTGCAACTTGTAAATGTATGTATATGTTTTCACTAACAGTTTTTTAAAAAAAAGACCAGAGGGTCTGAAGTGAAAAATCAACATGACTACATAAATAAATAATTGGATAATTGAAGTATTAAATGGCCAACCAATGATAGTGAATGTAAAGATATAAATTGTTTTCAGAATGGTTACTAGATGATTCTGACGAAGTCTCCGTGGAGAGATGAAAGCGCTTAATCTGTGTAAACTTTTGTTGTTTTAGTTTATTTTATATAAAAGTGGTTTACTACAACACCGTGGATTTAATTTCTTGTAACAGGAGTGGAACAGGTTTAATATTACGAAACACCTGTGGAAGGAAATTCCTACATTAGTGGAAGACAGCCTTTATTGTCCTGGAACTACGCCTTGCGTTTTATTTTTTGAGGTGAAAACTTCTCTCTTTTTTGGTTATTAATCTTTAAAGTCTGCCAACTCATTACACTTCCAGAAAATACGTTCCCAGTTGACTCTTTCTTCCCCATCACACCTCCAACATTTGCTGTCTACCTGAGGAAAAATCCTTTGAAGTCTGCTTGGGGTATAAAAATAGCTATGTAAACACTTGCAGGCAAAGATCCTAAATCATCTAGATTTTGCTGCATATTTGGGAGACATACATATATCTTCTCATTGTTTCTTTGTGAATTGCTTATCTAATCTCTCTTCTCAATCCTTCCTAACCTCCTCTGATTAATTCTTATAGTTGGTGATTTGGAGCTC
Organism: Protopterus annectens; assembly: GCF_019279795.1. Taxonomy (NCBI): domain Eukaryota; kingdom Metazoa; phylum Chordata; order Ceratodontiformes; family Protopteridae; genus Protopterus; species Protopterus annectens. Next base: position 1,142,694,382 of record NC_056741.1, on the reverse strand, counting down.
TTGTATTTGGAGTTATGGTATGGACATTGTGTTTGTTTAAGAAATGTGTCATTGTAGCTCAGTATTGTCAGCTCTGAAGATTTTGTCCTCACTATATCTACCCCACCAGAACATTATTATGTATGCAAATGATATTCTTCAATGTGAAGCTAAGAAAAACACAGATCCCTAAAAAAGCTACACAATGTAAAGTCACTGTGTAACTGACTGCATACAAATAAAATTCAAATTTATAATAACAAAACAAACATAATGCTGTTCTCCAAAACAGACAAGCTATCATATTTGCTCCATTAACTTTAACAGGCTCTAAGTTGGGGGGCAGATTGCTGAAAAATTAAACAACAAAAATATGTTGGTAAATCTCTAGACTTATTCCTCTTTAATATACATGCAGAAAATATTACCTCCAAAGTTGTATCTCAACTAAAATTATGTAACTGAAACTCTCACCTACTCTCAGTAGCTGCATGTATGACAATAGCTAAAACATTTTCTTATTCCCAAAAATAGAATATGCCCTGCCAATATTTACCCTCCATTCAACTCATAATACTCCAAAAGTCCTGAAAATAAACCACCTAGCTTTTCCCTACTGGCAGAGCGTAATTGCCACCATTGCAACTTACATGAACACACACATTGGCCACCCATTACTAACAGCACCATATTACTGTTAAGTACTCTCATCTTTAAAATCCTAATGCAAGACTGTTGTCTTCCATTCAAAAGAATGTTTCAAATAATGGACCCATTCTACTCCCTTAGAAAAAGCCAAGAAGCCACAATCACACTTCTCTTACCTAGCTTCAAACTTACCATTGGAGAAAAAGCCTTCTCTGGAACTTGACCTGACACAAGGAATTCTTTACCCTCAGATATAAAAAAATCTACAGTGCTAGGATCTGAAAAACAGCATAAGTATTTTTTTCAAAATGTGTGTAAGTGAATCTGCTTTCATGACATTGGTTAAGGGTCTCAGTATAAAGGGTTTCATAGGTGTTTACTAGGCTAACAACCAGAAAGGCCATTTTTAAGCCTAGCCATGCATCCCAAATCTCTGACGAGTTCTGATACCCTTGATAAGTGCAAGCAGGGGTTTGGAAGATGAGCTATTTACAGGTTACCTGTGTCCATTAGAGACATAGGTGCCAAACCAGTGATGAATTTCCGATTTCCCATCCAATTGTCCAAGCTGCACTTCAGTTGGTTTAGGGAGTAACTCTGCTTCACATGGATGGGGAGCCTGTTCCATAGATGTGGTAGTCTCTGGGATATATATACCTATCTCTCCTTCAGGACCTATTTATATCACAGGCAAGGTTTAAGTCTTTAGAACAAGTAATTCTTGTGCTGTTTGTTTTGTGAATATGCAGGAGGTCCAGCAGAATGGGGTCTGACAATGCCCTGTTTGCCAGGCATAGATCTCCCTTCAAAAGCCTGTAGGAGACAGAATACAGGGATAGGGCCTTGAGGCAGTCTGCATAGGACATATTACTTATGCCCTGTATTCTTTTAGTGAGGAACCTCTGTGGACATTCCAATTGTGGGATATGCCTGGTTAGGTACATACCAAAGGGGGCACTGTACTCAATGATAGGTCTGATGAATGTCAAATACAGTGGAACAGTGACTTCCTTGGATTTTGATGCCATACCTTTGTTTATAAGTTGTGCAATATAGAATGATTTCCTCACCACTGTTGACACATGATGGTCAAAGGCTAGATTACTATCTATGTGTGTCCCTAAGTCTGTGAATACTGGGTCAACTCTGGGGGGTGTGTTGTCAGTATGATAGTTACCAGGGATGAATGACTTCCCAAAGGATGCTATTATGCATTTCTTGGCATTAAGTTTTACTCCATGGCACTGATACCAGTTGTTTGTGTCAGCCCCTCCTGGAGAACATTTGTGTCAGTGTGAGATTCAATGACAGCTCCAAATTTGCAATCATCTGCAAATTTAGTCAGCCAAAGACCACTGACATTGGCCTTGACTTCTGAGAAGTAAATGCCAAAAAGGAGCGGTCCAAGGACTGATCCCTGAGGGGCTCCACTTGTGACTGGCCTTTTTGTAGAGGTGGACTGCCCAATTCTAACTTCCTGGGTCCTGTCTGTGAGCCAGTTGGCTATCCACCGGGTGACATATGGGTTGGTACCTAATCTCTTAAGTTTGTCAACAATGCCCGAGTGGGGTATTGTGTCAAATGCCTTGGCCAAGTAGGCAGTGTGAACAGTTTTGCCCTCATCCATTGCTTTGGTGACCTTCTCAAAGAAGGCCACCAGTTTGAGTAGGCATGATCTGCCCTTGACGAAGCCAACCTGTAGTCAATGAAATTACCTAGGGAACTTATAACATTTAAAGGAAATGAATAGACTCAGAATGGAACGGGACAAGGCCGATTAACTTATTCTTCTCATTTTTTTGTGATCTGAATTCTGTCATATGTATACTACATCCTCCACCCCTTCTCTGTCTCTCATTCCCAGTCTGAATCCCTCTTTCACAAATATTAGTGGGTATTGTACATACATTAAATATAATTCAAACTGTGTTATGTACACTGCTATTACACAGGTTGCACAGACGCTCTACCTCTGTGTAAACACACTGCTAAGATACAGTAAACATATGAGTGTGCATTTCATTGTCCCTTTTGGGTTGTATTAATGTTTCTATGTTATATTAATTTTTTAACAATATGCTGCGGTAGCGTTGTCACCTCACAGTAAGACGCTGTCCGGTTCGATTCTCAGCTAGACCGTCTTCTGCGTGGAGACATGTGTGAATGGGTGTACCTTCATTGAAGGTTGTGCGTCAGGGCTAGTAACTCAACACGTAAAAATCAAATACCAATCATTAGTGGACCGGAGTTCCGCTGTGGCGACCCCTAACCGGGAAAAGCCGAAAGACGCAACAACTGTACTTGCTATTTTTTTGTATATTTGTATCCAGGTCATGACTAAAAAGGATCAACATACCAGCTCACTTCAAAATGTAAAATAAAATAAATCAATAAAATAAAAATAACATAGGTCTAAAATTATTAAAAATATATTTCTGTAGTACCGATAATGAAGTTACAAGGGAAAGCAAAGGAAGGAGATACATTATAGTATTCAGAAATCCACATGGTTAAATAAAAACAAATTCTATTCAACTGAAGTGGTCAAAGAAGATGCTTTGGTTTTGTTCTCCAACTCCTTTACATGACACCTATGAATACTCAAGCACACAATTTCCTTATCACAGTTCCTGCAGTGTTAATTCATGCTGCATATTACTGGTTGATCCCAGATGTGTCCCTTCACTGTTTAGGCTCCGTGACTCCCCTTGCAGTGTTTCTGTGCTTAAAAGCTGGGACGTGGGGTTGCAGTGAGAAATTTTTTATTCTGAATGAGACAATATAATATCCACCATAAGTGTACTAATACACAGTGTCATTAGCATCTATCATACCTCTCCAACCTTACTTCTTATATCACTTCATACTGCACTGCCTTTACACACAGACAAAGTCACTCCAACAGGAGAAATCCCATGGTCTTTGCATTGGATAGCAGAAAAGGTTTATTACTGCTTTACTGGAACCGTCTCAAGTAGTTCTGGCAATCCAGGCTCATTATCCATCTTGTACTGCTAAAGGCACAAATGAGTATTTTGCTTGTATCCCCCCTTTAGAGTCAGTGAGATCACATCTGGATGGAATCCTTTCAGTGGACCGCTGGGGTCATATTCCCTTTTGCTTAGTTATGTATGTGTATCTAAGAGAGCAGAACTGAGGCAGAGCCTTGAGATCAATGAATTTTATAAAGTAAAATCTAAACAGTCGTTTGCTCCATTTAGAAACAAGAGTTTTAAACCCAACCATGGTGCAGTTAGTTAGCAGAAAATAGTAAATGCTATGATATACAATTCCATAAGGGTAACTGACAAACTTGAGATGTAATAATGATATATTAATCCATAAGGATAATTCACACACTTAAGATGCAATAATTATGCTGTATTTTTCTATAAGTGTAACTCACAGACATGAGCTCTAATACTCTGTTGCCTTAAAATATGTGGGTTATAACATACTGAGACTGTGTGGGAAAAGAAAATATAAAAATTCACATTGCAGAAGCATCATTTCTAGTAGTGCAACACATCAGCAATGCCATGAGCTACTAATACCCTCTAATGTTTATGAGAAAGGGATTTAGATCGAGGGGGGCTCATAGTACACAAATGATAGAATTCAGCTTGAAAACAGGCGGACCCAGAGGAGGCTATCTGGCCTTATCCTGTTCAGTTCTGAGTGTTTTCACTTTCTGTAAATGTTATAAGTTCCCTAGGTCATTTCAAATCCATACCGACCTCCCTTCAACTGCCGACGCTACTCTCACTGCAGGCACAAGTAGCAAGGAGAGAGGACCTGCTGGGATGGCAGCATCTCTGTTTTTTCACGCTGGTATTTGACCTTTGGGAGAGGCAGTAGGAATAATAGTGAGACGAGTTGCCAGCGTGTTGCTTTCAATGGAACAAAAGATTAGTATGCCAAACAAAACAAACAAACAAACATAAGAAATGACCTGATTCAAAAGGGCTTTTAGCACATGATTTACTTACTAATTAGTAGCCTTTAACTACCATTGCTAATGCACAAATAATGATTTTCCAGAAACTGTAGAATATATGATGTGTAGAATTCAGAGGTTTCGTTTTAAAATTGATTATATTTCAGCATTCATATCCTGCATCTGGGACACACACCTCCTAAACTCCCTTTACTAAAATAAGAAATACAGTGTGGGACATGGAGAAATCACGTGTGTACTAAAGTCTAATAACTCAGACTACGAGCAGTTGTTAGGTATATGTATAGGTTAAATGTTATTATTAATGTAGAGTGGCTTCTTCCTGGGATTTACGGAACCATAAATAAATGATGTACTTTGTAGTATTAGACTGCTGAATGAAAAGTTTCATACACAGTCTGTAGTGCTGTTTGGGGTAAAGTATCAGGGATTTCTGAACAGACTACTGCCATGGGACATTAGTCAGTAACTGGCCATGTGGATTTAAACCAGCTTGACATCTATAAAACATAACAGAGTTTGAATATAATGTTATTGTAGACTGCAAATACTGCTGTATGTTCTACTCCATTGACTGTGCCTTAGTGCTTTCAAAGGGTCTATGACACAGCATTGAAAAGGCCTTTCATTGAATGGCTTTATAATAGAAAATTGCGTTAATAGAAGTCACTTTTATGAGATCGCAGTACAGTGAAAATCAGAAAATCTGCCCTTTCCTCACTGTAGTATGATCCCAGTGATGGTATATATATTTAGCAGGGGGTGTGGCGGGCACAGCCCCCCAGAAAATTGACTTCTATTGACGCAATTTTTGATTATTAAACCATTCGATGAAAGGCCTTTTCTATGCCGTGTCACAGGCCCCTTTCAACTACTACCAGACAATCATTCTGAATAATGGATAATCTGAAAAATACTGGATATTTGGCAACCCTAAGTACTATGTCTCTGAACTTGATAGTGTCTGATTCAGAAACTGAATGGATTGTTTCTGTAATATCATATCAAGTGCATTCATAAAGTTAAACAAGCCACAACCACCAGTTTTGGATATAGTTCTGCAGTTATTTTGTAAAAAAAAAAAAATCCATTGGATTTAGCTGGCATGTCCTTCCTGTTTGCACATCAGTGCTGCCTTGGATCCCACTCCCACTGAATTTCAGGTATTCCAGAAATATTTTCAAGTTAAAGGGGATATGGGATAACTGATACTTTTGAATCATTATTTTAAGATAGTTGGGCTGGTAGTGAGAAGAAAAAGGCAGTCAAATTTTGTTGCATGTCTTAATAAAAAACATCAAATGGTAGAGTAGTCTAGGTGATATATTTCCATCCGACATTTCCTGTTACTCATGCAAGGTGGATTAAGTGGCACCAACTAACTGTCACAATCCACGTGTCATTGCCCCATAACCATTTCAAATTCATTAGGTTGTGGTGGGGTGGTTTAGTGACGGTTAGCTGAGGAGGTCAGACGTCTGTGGTACTGGACCAAGTTGTTGATCCTGAATAAATCTAAAGCTAAGACAAACCTATTTTACTAGAAACAACAACTGAGGTGCCCACCTGAAGGCATTCTTTGTACCAGAGAGTTTGCTGTTTGGGGGCACACCCTCCCATAGGCTTAAATCTGTTAAAATGAAGCTGTGAAATACTGTGTGTCATATGGCATTATGCTTCAGCCTTTGCTATGTGATATTTTTAGCCATTGTTTTGGAGTTGTTACTGCAAGGCTGACCTGCATCATATCCTGTAGAACCACAAGCTAAGACCATTCTGTGAATCCATCAAAGTGGAGGTTGAAGTATGTGTTGGGCATCAGCATATCTTGGAATACTAACGCCTGTGGTTTAATCATTTTAGCGGCCATCTTGACCAGTAAGAATAAGCATTTTCCTTTGGTTACTTCTATTTCAGAATGTAAAGTGATACTAAAACACTGAAGACCGATGTTTCTGCCTGCAGTGGCTGCTGCATGGAAAGCGGAAGTGCTATTTGCTTTTTGTGCCACTTATGCCCACTGGTTAATGATACAGAAAAGTTCGATTGGCAACATGTGTGAAATGAAATTATGTTACTGGCTTTAGCGAAACTGCATGATCTTCATGAGGTCTCTTTGGAGGGGTGTATCACATTTGAGGTATTTAGTCCTTTGTATTTTTTTTATCCACTGACAACCTTTTTAATGCATTGCCTAAATCCTATGCCAATGGGGTGGTATACATGGAAGCCTCCTATTGATATGGGGGTTCTTTTGTTTCAGTCATGCGACCATTTATACGCAAGTTCATAGGTTCATGGTAATTACTAAGCTAACTGCTCTTGTGAGCCATTTTAAGCCTAGCCAGTTTCTCTCAAAGGTGAGAATCAAACCCTATACATTGTATCAGTGAGATACACACCTTAACCATTATGCCTACCTAATTAGGCATCCTATTTCTTTCTTTCTTAACCTGTTGCTGTTGTTGTTAGCAATATGTCTTGTTAGGGCAGCTATAAGCAGCCCACACCTAGAATCATCTGCATGGTGGTTGTATTGTTTGATGGGTTATTGCTTATTTGTTTTTTTTATACTTCTGAAGGGTATGCAAACTACAGTGTCACCTTTACTTTTCCCTTCTTTGCTATGTTATCTGTATGAGTTTTTCCTGCTGAGTTGGTGTTTGGTGCTCTCAGTTTGTCATGGATCTTATAGTGAATGACTGATCGTTCTGTAACCATAATAAACACATTGTCAAAATAAACTAATATCATAAAGAGTCCGTTTTCTCTATGACTGCATATTACAGCATTTTTGCAGAGGCAACCTTCCTTACACCCCCGCCCACCTAGATATGCAAGCCCAGTGTTGCTCATTCTTGGAATTAAGGAAAAACTTGTTTACTCCCAAACTAATGCAATCTCAAAACTGAAAGTGGCAATATATGACTAGCATGGATTCAAGTAAGTATTTTCTCTTAATCTGATATGGATGAAACTGTCATCAAGAAAACCCATGCATTACTCTGAGAGTGATAATGATGCCATATTAGTACTGTTTTTTTCTTTTAATTATTCATTGTGGGGGGTTTATTCTGAAATGTTTGGTACAATATAACATGTATTAAAAATTTACAGGAGAATGAGAGCTTTTGAGGCTGGCAGGAGTTGTTCTGCACTATACTAATATCAAGCCTTCTCTCTGTATAAAGCATAAACATTGCACACACCTTCCTTTTAGAATAACTAGGACTGTTTTGGTGGGAGGGAGCCATCCCCCATTACTGCCTTCCAACTAAGTAGAGTGCGTCTTAACCATGATTTACAGGTGGGTTAAAAGGGATTCATTAATTATGAAATTATATTATCTGGACCCACTGGTCACAGAATCGAATAGGCATTAGGTTATGAAAGCTTTTTGTGCACTGTGGCGTGCATTCCACAAAAGTTCACTAAATTATTCCAGTCATGTTGGCTGTTCTTAATTCTCTTCTGTTTTTCTGCATATGTGTGTGTGTGTGTGTGTGTGTGTGTGTGTGTGTGTGTGTGTGTGCGTGTGAGCACATATGTGTGTGTCTACACAGCATGCAGAGAGACAGACACCCACACACACATACTCAAACACACAACTATATGTATAGATCAGGAAAATAAACTACCCATTATGAAAACTAAAACAGATGATAGCCAAGTTAAAAAAATATTCCCACCTCAAAAGTGATATCATACCACAGATTTTTTTTTTTTTGCTTTACTCTTGGTTTATTATATTTGATCAAAGATGCAGCTTTCCTTTTATTGTGTATAGTGAATCATTTTTAACCACTAGACTGGGTAGATTTAATTTGCTTGTTAACCTGTAGCTCTTTCAGCATGCAGCTTGTTATATCCATCTGCTTGCACAGCTATTGCAAATTAACACTTAGTAACAGAATGCATGTGTGAAACGCTGAATACCCATGCTAGCTGTCAAGACCTTTCACAGTTATCAGACTAGATATACTGAGAAATTGAAATGTGGCCATGCTACAACATTTTTAACTAAAATAAACTGTTCCATTTTTCTGTTTAGTGATGGAATAGTTTATTTATTAATATATTCATTTTCCAATTCCTGACATAATCCAATTCTGGATTGCAGGAGAGATTGAGTTCATCTTGTCACTCAGTAGGTGTAGAACAGAGAAACTAGTCTTGGATGAGATTCCAGTCCATTGCAAGACAGATACACACACACACACACACACACACACACACACACACACACACACACACACACACACACACACACACACATTATTCATAGGTATATACTAGGCCCATGACCATTAGGGCCCTTAAAAACATAGCCATGCAACCCAAATATGCCCCACAAATTTGATTTATAGGGGTGATTTACTGCCTGCCTCTGTCCATCAGAGACATAGGAGCCAGACCAGGGGTGAATTTCTGATTGCCCATCTATAGGACCAAGTTGCAATTAAATAGGGATAAGGAAGGAACTCTGCTTCACATGGATGGGGAGCCTGTTCCAGAGAATGGGAGATGGGGGAGCCTGCTCCAGAGAATGGGAGATTGGGGAGCCTGCTCCTGAGAATGGGAGATGGGGGAGCCTGCTCCAGAGAATGGGAATCCTCTGAGAAACATATCTGTCTCTCTAACATGTCCTATTTATGCTGCAAGCAAAATTTAGATATTTTAATCTAGTAGATTTGATGCTGTCTGTTTTGCTGATGTGCAGAAATTCATAAAAACAAGGTCAAGGGATGCCTTACATGTCAGGCAAAGATCACCTGTCCGACGTCTGTATGATACCGAGTAAAGAGACAGGGCTTTGAGACAATGAATGTAGGACATTGTGTTTACTCCCTGTAATCTTTTTGCAGGGGACCTTTGTGGATGTTCCAGTTGCTACATGTGTCTGATACAAAAGGGGGCATGATACTCTATGATGAGCTTAATGATGGGTGACTGCCGTGGTATGATGACCTCTCTCGACCTAGATGTGAGGGGTGACTACCATGGTATGATGACCTCTCTGGACCTAGATGCAATGTCCTTACTTATAAGTTGAGCAACATAGAAGGATTTTCTTACTTGCCTTGGACACATGTTGGTCGAAGACTAGGTTACTATCTACAGGGGTTCCCAGATCCTTGACCAGTGAATCAACTTTTAAGGGTGTTTTACTGATGACAGACTTCCTAAAAGGTATTATAATGCTTTTCTTTGTATTGAGTTTTAAGCCATGTCTTTGACACCAAACATTTGTCTGTATTAGACCTTACTAAAGAGAGTTTTTGTCTTTGGGGATTCATTGACTGGTTCCAGTTTGTAATCAGCTGCGGACTTGGTTAGCCAGAGGCCTTTGACATTGGCTTTTTCATCCAATAAGTAGATGCCAAAGAGGAGTGGACCTACCACAGACCACTGGGAGACTCCACTAGTGACTGGCCACTTTCTGGAGGTGGACTCACTGATTTTAACCTTAAGGGTCCTATCAATGAGGCAATAGCTATCCAGCATGTCAAAAAGGGGTTTATACCTAGTTCTGTAGTTTGTTGACAATGCCCGAATGGGATATTGTATCAAATGCCTTAGCCAGATCAAGGTAGGCATTATGCATGATTTTCCCTTCATTCATTGCCTTAATGACCTTTTCAAAGAAGTGGAACATATTCAGTAAGCATGACCTTCCTTTGACAAAACCAAGCTGGGATGGATCCAGTGTCTGAAGGTCTCCTATGTCCTTGTTGATGATTTCCATGATAATTCTTATACCCCCCCCCATGGATGACATGCTCAACCATTCACTCATGGACACACACACACAGACATTATTGATCACACCACCCCACCCAATTGCACTCACAGAAACACTCACTCATTCATCCACACAGACATGCATGCATACACTTATTTTTGAAGGATTACCACTTCTTCCTCAGCATGTCCTTGTGATGTGGGCTGTGGTGGTGGTGGTTTTGGAGAGGGATGGACTCCCTATGAAAACCCATACAGACAGATGGAGGACAAGAAGGCTCTGCACAGAAGGCGACCCAGCCGAGAGTCAGACTGGAGCACAAACTTCTGCAAGGCAACAACACTAACTGCTGCATTACTCTGCCATCTTAAAATATTTTACTGTACATTAAAAAAATAAAACATATTTCCTTGCAACTCTGCCATTACCGCTGAAGAGACTGCTGAAAAAATAACTCTTCTCTGAGCTGTAAGGTTTAGCTGTACTCTCTTAAGCCTTTTTATTCATATTATGACATACTCTAATCTATGAACTACTCTTACCAGCTACTTGAAGACTAACAGATGGTTATGCATAAAGGCTTAAAAGACTGTGCTTTATCGGCATGCAAGATGTGGAGAGTTGACAGTTATTCTATAAAGGGCATCATGTTCAATTTTACACTATAAAATTAAAATTTTTCCATTTCTAACTACAAAAAAAGATTACAGGAATTTGACATAATGTATCTATTCAAAGAAAATTCCAAACAGCTTCTGTTTTTATTTGCTACCTGGGCATTCTATGTCTGTCCAAATTTAGAAATTTTATAAATGTTTTTCATGCTTTTCACAGGCTGGATCGACAAAATGATAACAGTTATGTAGTTCTGGGAAAATAGCTTGCAGCTATGCAGAAAATCAGTTATACTTTATTCTTAATGGCGAGAAAGGCTGCATATATGGAAAAGGTTACAAAGCTTTCATTTCTGCAGGCCATTCATAACTACTGGTGCTCTATTGTTGAAAAGACTAACAGACACAAAAAGGAATGACCAATGTTATGTTGCATAGTGGACACTGACAAGTATGCCACTTCACCAGCGTGGAATAAAGACAGTACATTTGTGATGATACAACAGAATCCTGTTTCTACTAGTGGGATCCCACTCTGTAATATTTGTCCTTTGCTCTATGTTAATGTTTCTTTAGTGGAGCTTCATCTTCATTCCTTCATTCCTCATTTTCACTTTTTTTATCCTGATTTGCAGTACCTCATTGCTTCCTGTTTGTGTTTCTTCACTGGGCTCTTCTTTGCAGATGCATGCTTGTAGGCTATACTCTGCTGTAGCAATCCTTTAACTGTATAACTGTATTTCTCTGTGACACTATCCTTTACAAGCGCCACCTATTGTTGTATGATTATGTTTCCCTGGGTATCTTGGTTTGCAGTTGCTATCATTACATCTGCCTTGTGTTTTTAGCATTGAGTGAGTGAGTGCTTTGCAATCTTTACCGTTGTTCTTTGCTTGTATTTCTCCTTGGAATGTGCTTACTGCCTAATTCAGTAGCTCACAGTTTGGCACGTCATTGAGCTTCCTGTTGCTGCCTGGGGCTGCATTATGTATTACAATATGTGGTGTGGTATTTTATTTTTTATTACTGTATCCTATTTTCTTGTCTCAGATTTATTTATTTATCTATTTATTTATTGGCATGTGTTTACCGGGAAAGTCCGCTGGGTCAAAAAGAGCCCATTTTCAGTGGAGGCCTGGGGAGAAAAGCTCCAAGGTAACAATAAGAATTGCACAAAATTTCAAACTAATTGGAAAAAAAATTAACAAAGAAGAAATTTACATAAAATTATAGAGGGTGGATAAAGGTGACATAAACAATATAATAACAGCAAAGTTAAGTATGGTTATAGTACAGTAAAATGTAAGGATTACATAATACAAGGCAAAAGAAGTAGTTCATTATTATACAGATATGAGCACCAAGGAATGCATGTAATTTAAGGCATCACTTAGAATGAAAAATAGAATGTCAGTATATAACAAAGAGAGATAGGCATGAGAGGATTACATTGTAATGCAAGGGAAAGGAGGAAAGACGAGAGGAAAAGAAGGAGAGCGAGGTAGGGAAGGGAATAATAGATGGGATGGAGGAGAAGGAAAATGGGAGGCAAGATGGAAGAGGGGAAAGGGGCTAGGGAGTTAAAGAGAAAGTGAGAGGAGGAAATTAAGTGATAAGGAGCTTGACTCACCCTGAACTATTTAAGCTAGCAACCAAAGACCACTTTAAAAAACACTGGTCCTGGTATTGTACTCACCCCCCCTGATTATTACCTACTTGTATAGTACAGTCAAACTAACTTACTAAAACTTACCATTAACTACCTCATCGAGTTCCTGTTATTTAATCGACTGTCCTAAATGTCGAGTCTTGGAAGATTGAATGGGGAAGTTCGAAAAATAAAAATGTTGAAGGCATGGAAATTTGAATTCTTTCCCAGGGAAAGAATTTGGTTGGCTGTTTCTGCGGCTTCAACATTTTCTGTACTGTGGTGCGAAATTTACGGATCGGGTTAAGGTAAGTGTGTAAGTGTGACGGATGTTAGGGTTAGGGTGCAGGTAAGGTAAGTGTGCAAAAGTGATGGACATTAGGGTTAGGGCACGGTTAAGGTAAATGTACGATAGTGATGGATTTTAGGGTTAGGGCACGGGTAAGGTAAGTGTGCGATAGTGACGGACTTCAGGGTTAGGGCATGGGTAAGGTAAGTGTGCGATAGTGACTGACATTAGGGTTAGGGCACGGGTAAGGTAAGTGTGTGATAGTGACGGACCTTAGGGTTAGTGCTTGGGTTAAGGTTAGTGCATAGATAGTTGTGCATGTAAGATGTAGTGTAGGTTTATTAGGTGTTTTGTGTGCTTGTGTTGTGTGCGTGTTTTTCGGAACAGCAAATTTTTTCCCTGGGAAAAAAATTGCTGTTCTGGGGTTTCGTTGTTGTCATATTTTGAACTTCCAAATTCAAATATATGGTGTTTGAAATTTTGGAAGTTCGATTATATGACATAGACCCACTTCATCCTATGCTTCCTATGCAACCTCCAAAGCTTCTTCTATACTCTGCTTCCTGAAATTCTTATGTAACCTTTTAAGTTTCTGCTACTCTGCATACAAAACCTTATATTTACTCAACTCTCTTTTTAAACCAAAACTTACAATTTATTCTACTTTTTTAACATTCTCCTTTTTGTTTATAGTACTGTTTTATCTGTCAACAATATACATGTATGTAGCTTACGTATTTTAACTACCAAAATTCTCTATTGCTATTTTTATTGAAATGTATCTATATTGCTATTTTCATTGCATTGTATATCTTTGAAGCTTTTCTCCCCGGGGCTCCGCTGAAAAAGGACAATAGCTCAGCCGGACACTCCCGGTCAACAAATGTAAAATAAATAACTAAAATAAATAATTAATAGTTCATTATAAAACATATTAGATCAAAAGCTGAGTATAAACAGTTTTAGTATCAATTGGCAGATTAGGTAATGGCAGAGGGAGGAACTGAACAGTTACATGTCCAATTGGAGAGGAGATGATTGTGCAGTGCAATTTTGAAGATGGAAGGGCTTTGTTGTAGGTGGATAAATGTAGGTAAATTATTCCATAATCTGGCAATGTTCCAAGAGTATAACTGGCCTGCAGGTACTTTGGCTTTGAAGAAGAAAATGCTGGTGCTCAGATCACAGAGGCCTAACAGGGTTATGAAGGGAGAATAAGGAGCTAAAGCACAAGGCCGTCTTGTGGCTTATAAATAAATTTATGTGCAGTTGTGAGCTGGAGTAGTAGTAGGCAGAGGGGAAGTTCAAGCCATTGCAATTTTTTTAGGACAATACAGTGGTGAGTAGAATGGCTACTTTTAGTAGCAAATTTAGCAGTCTTGTTATAGCATGTTTCTAATTTTGATTTTAAGGAAGACTGCAGGTTGGTTAGTAAAGGAGTGCACCGTAGGTAAGTGAAGGTAATAGGTAAGATAGCGCTAATACTTGTTTTGTAGGGAGGGAGAGGAACTTGTTATGTCTATAAAGTAAACCAAGTTTTTTGTGGTTGTAATGTTCTTTTGAATATGCAGATGGAATTTGAGGTTTTCATCAATTATTACACCTAACAGCTTAGTGTGGGTTATGAGCTCAATTTTGGTAGAGTTAGGAGAGAATATATTGAGGCCAGCTTTGTTGATAGGTGTGTTTCTCTTGGGAGTAAAGATCATACATTTAGTTTTTTGGGATTTAAAGAAAGGTGATTTTTGTGAAGCCAAGTCTCCACAGTGGAAAATGCTATTTGGGTGGTTTGCTGTAGAATATTTGTGTTAGGAGCAGAGTAGACTATAGTGGAGTCATCCGCTGCACTAGGGAGCCCTGCTGGATACCTTGGTGGAGATTGTTGATAAAAATGTTAAACAGAAGGGGACCTAAAATTGAGCCTTGGGGTATGCCTGTAGGGTTGTGAAGGTAAGGGGAAATGGAGTTGTGTCACTTAACAGCATGCTCTCTGTCAGAGATATAGCTTTTGAACCATTTAAGTGACTGGGGAGACAGCCGTATAGTATAGAGATAGGAGAGGAGGCTAGAGTGAGAGATGGTATTGGATGCTTTTGATAAGTCCAAGAAAAGGGCTGATACAATATATCCTGAGTCTTGGGCTTTGTTGACTATGTCCAAGAAGGATATTAGAGCAGTAGATGGGCTATGACCTGGATGGAACCCATGCTATGTGGGGGAGAGGATTTTGTTTTTTAAAAGGTAGACGGAGTTGTTTTTGCACACAGTTTTCTAAAATTTTAGAGATAGGGGAGAGTATAGCGATAGGTCAGAAATTGGAAGTATCAGTTGAGTAGCCACCTTTATGAAGTGGTAAGATGATTGCTTTTTTCCAAAGGCAAGGGACATGAGTTTCTTGTATGGATCTGTTTATCAGAATGCTAATGGGATAGGCCACTGAATCAGCAGTAATTTTTAGAAACTTGGCAGGAATTCTACTAAGTTTGAGCATGGCTTTAATTTCAAAAGGAGTTTTTTGATGTCAGAGGTGGAGATGGGAGAGAGATTGAATTCTGGCTGACAAGATTGTTGTATGCAGTTTGGAGGGGGTGTTGAAGGTTGTAGAGGGGTGATGTAAAGTATCTGCGGTGTCAGGGAAGTTTTGAGGTAATGTATATTGCAGGGGAGAAGGAGGAGAGGGAGGTGTTGGGATAGTATTATTTGGCAGAGGTAAAGAAAAAGTAACAGTAATACTGGCAATGGTGTTAATTAAGTAGGAGTTAAAGATACTAGCTATTTGTTCAGGAGGCATGTCAGGATGTGGGCAGGGGTTAGGTTTGGTGCCAGGGTTTAGGAGAGTATTGATGGAAGAGCAGAACATTTTGGGGTTGTTTTTTCTATGTGTTTGCTGGTTCCAGAAGTACTGCTGTTTGTCTTTAGAGATGAGTTTTTTTAGCTTGGTTACGGAGCTGTTTGTAATGAAGGAGGTCAGAAAGATTGTTAAATTTAAGACAGAGTATCCATACTTAGTGTAACTGTATTAGTCCAACTGGGCTGGTAGCCCATTTTCAGTGGAGACCAGAAGAGAAAAGCTTCACACACAAAAAATACCAATAAACAATAACAAACAATAGCAAAGACACATACAATGCATATGAATACATAACTACATACATTCATGCCATAATGGAAATTAACAAACTATAAAATTCAGCAAAAAGAACAGTTGAAAAATGTGGATTTGCTTTTGGGCATCAGAAAAATAAAAAATAAGCCCAAAAACATCTTAAATAACAGATTATGTTATGGTACATTTTTCAAGTGTGTTATAATTTGGTTTCTGAATTTTGTCTTGTATAAATAAATCCTAATTGTCAGTAGCCTGCATTCTTTCATGCTGCAGCAGCTGAAAGTTTTCCCACAACTGTGAAAAAAAAAAAACATTTGCAGAGAATGTAACCTAAAATAGCAAAATTGTGTGTTATTCCAATACTTTTCTTCCTTTTGGAATATGAAGCCTGTAACATATTGTTGTTTATGTATGATGAACAGATAACAGATGCGATTCTGTATACTTAATTTATTCTCCATAGTTAGAGAGATGTATGTGTTTTTGTGCTTGGTGTTAGGCTGGTGAATCTCTACTAGTTTTGCTTCTTTAGTGTGTTGTTTGTTTTGTAGTTCCATCTTTTTGCCTAGGAACATCACTTTGGATTTAACAACCACTGCAGGGAAGCTATTACCTTACGTAGTTTGTTCATAGGTTCATATGTTCATAGGTTCATACTAGGCTATCTGCCCTAGGGCATTTATAAGCCTAGCCAGAGTGTGTTTGGCTTTCGCCACCCATTTTAAATTAATTTTGCTATGCCCTTTTTCGAGGTTAGTATACTGTGCCTCTGTCTAACAGTGACACAGAAGTGATACCCGGGGTAAACCGACGATCTCTCATCCACTCATCAAGATTCCTCTTGAAGAGAGTCAATGAGGGACTCTGCCTAACCTGGACTGGGATTTTATTCCAGAGTGAAGGGAGCCTCTGGGTTATGAATCTGTCCCTCCAGCATGTCCTATTTATTTCAGTGCTGAGGTTCAAGTCTCTCGAGCGAGTAGCTTGATGGGATTTGGATTTTCTGAGGTGCAGCATGTCCATTAATTCCGGGTTGGACATGGCTTTATACGTCAGGCACAGATCACCTCTGAGCAGGCGGTATGCCACTGAGTAGAGCTGGAGTTTCTTTAACCGGGCAGCATATGGCATCTGTTTGAGCCCTTTGATCCTCTTGGTGAGGTACTTTTGGGGTCTTTCCAGTTGCTGCAGGTGTCTGGTAAGGTACATCCCAAAAGGGGCATTGTACTCAATTATGGGCCTGATGAGGGATGAGTAAAGAGGCACGATGACCTCCCCTGATCTAGATGTGAATCCCTTCATGATTAGATGGGCTATATAAAATGTTTTTCTAACCACTTTGGCCACGTAGTTGTCAAATGGGAGATTGCTATCAACTTGGGTCCCCAGGCCCCTAATTACTTCTTCTGTACTTAATGGATTACCACCTATGTGGTAATTTGTGGGCACTTTGTTTTTGCCAAAGGGGATGACTATACACTTTTTGGCATTTAGCTTGAGGCCATGGCTCTGGCACCAGTTGTCTGTTTCTATGAGGCCCTTTTGGAGGATGCTTGTGTCGGCTGGAGAGTCAATTATGGCGCCCAGTTTACAGTCATCTGCGAACTTGATCAGCCACAGTCCTTCCATGTTGGCCTGTACCTCCGAGAAATATATACCGAACAAGAGAGGTCCCAGGACTGAGCCTTGTGGGATGCCACTTGTAACTGGTTTGGAGTCTGACATGGCTCCAGCAATTCTAACCATGTGGGTTCTGTCCTTGAGCCAGTTTGCAACCCATCTAGTGACATAGGGGTTTATATTTAAGCTGGTGAGCTTATCTATAATGCCCGAGTGGGGTATTGTATCGAAGGCTTTTGCGAGGTCCAGGTAGGCTGTGTGGACCACCTTCCCTCGTCAATGGCCTTGGTGACTGTTTCAAAGAAATCGACCAGGTTTAAGAGGCAGGATCTGCCCTTAACAAAGCCGAACTGGGTAGGATCCAGTGTCTGTAGGTCCCCAATATCTTTATTTATGAGGTCCATGATGATCCTTTCCATAGCTTTGCAGACCAAGCTAGTCAGGCTTATGGGGCAATAGTTTCCAGGATCCGTTGAGGCACCACCTTTGTGGAGAGGGACCACTGTTGCTGTACGCCACTCTTTGGGTACATATCCTGTAGTAAGGCTGAGATTGAACAGTAGTTTTATGTTTGGGTTTAGCTCTTCTTGGAGTTCATGTAGGACGCAGCCCGGGACACCGTCTGGTCCCATTGATGCTGTGTTTTTTGCTTTGGAGAGGGTGGCTCTTACCTGAGCATCTGGGATGTCAGGGGGGCAGCACTCTGCTGGGATAGATATTTGCCCTTTTGGTGGGGAGGGGGGGGAGTTTGCGCTGAACCTGTCAGCTAGGATGTTGGCAATGTCTGTGGGTTTGGTGTATTTTTTGTCATTTTGGACTAATTCTGAGCATATCTGGGAATTCCCACCCAGGTTCCTAACTGTTCTGCTGACTCACAGATCACTAGATTCAGGTGAACCTATGCCCCTATTTCTGGGTTGAGGTAGAGATTGTAATTTATACTGTATATGTGGAATTTGATTAAGGCAACAGGAAAAACTCATTTTCGGTTTATGAACAAGTCCAGTGGGATCTTCATTATCCAACTAAACTACTGACTACTCAGTCAGATGGATTCTCGGTTTAAAATCTTATTCAGAAAGGGGTACCTCAGGGGTACATCAGCTCCCTTACCATATTATCCTGCACAGCAATGTCAGTGCTTGTTTATGAATTGTCTAATGAGGTTCTGCATTCAGAGACAAAACAGCTAAACTTTTATCTTACAGTTCGGTAAATAAATTGTTTTACACTGCGTATACTCGGCTGATCATTTAGCCAAGGTCATAGGTTATTAGGATGACAGAAGTCACATCATCTAAGGAGGGGGTTTCACCTGCTGGCTTTACAACAGTGGCCATCTCAGGAGTACTGATCACCTTATTAAAACAAAGCGGCCATGATTGTGTTACCTTCTTCCACCAGATCACCTCCTACATTGTTAAAAGGAGATGATGGTTCCCTTGTACAGATGTAGAGTTCCTTTCTGGGATGCTGATGGCCTGCATTAGATTAGTATGTCAGGTGTCAGAGGGTTGATGGGTGGTGAAGAATCTTGTCATTCGTGTCAGCTGCCCTTTTCTGGGGAGGTAGGGTCTTTGCCTGGCTAATAGCTGACAATGAATACAAATGGCCTTAGCACATGCAATCAAAGAAAAGCAATAGGGTCTGCAGTGGATGGTGACTGAGTGAGAGCACACTCATTCAGACCACACTGACACTTGATGATATACAGGAGGGGGTGATTAAGGGAAGCTGTAATGAGACACCTGTGCACTCTGGATAGTGTCATAATGGGATTCCTCATCTTCTGTCCATGATAGTTTCATATTCTGGAGATGGACAACATGACCTTGCTGTTGGTTAATGGGGAGGGGGAGGGTCAAACTTTAAAGTGGAGATTATTCTACTTTACAAAGCTGCTCTCCACATTTTAAAACTAAAATATTATTAAAAGCATTAAGGAATTAAAAATGACCAGGTAGCACAAGAACACAGAAGTTTAATAAAATAATCTCATATGTGGTTGAGCTCTTTCATCTGAAAAGACATCATCAGAACCATGGATGAAAAACACAATAATCCAGTTAAAAACAGTCGTGTTAACACACCCCCAGAAAAAGACCAATCCGATAAAATGAACACCAATCCTGGGGTAAATCAGAGGCATGGCTAATCAAAAATCATCCATTAACACAACCCCATAGTTAACCAATCATAGGTAAAAGTATAATACCATTAGGTATAATATAATGTACCAAAAATGCTACATAGAGATACAAATCAAAAACATATGCATGAAAGGTGTATTATAGTCTGGAATCTCTCAATTTAAGTTCACATATAATAGAAACAGCATCATTCAACCCGAGAGGGTTTGTAGCATCCAAACGTAAGTGCCATAACATTTCATGGTGGACTAACTGGTTTTGCCATCTGCCAGAATTCAACCTTTTCTGAAATGAAGAACTTAAACTTAGAAAGGTTGGGACAGTTTAAAGCATGTCTGGCTAAGGCACATTTATTATCTTTTTCAGAAATGCTATACATATGCTGATAAACTCTCTTATTTAGAGCGTTGTTCATTTTTCCAATGTAGAAAGAAGAGCATGTAATACACCTAGCCATATAGGCTACCTTATCAGTCAGACAATCTGCCTGTAGCCATCCACCTAGAAACTTTGTCCATCAGTTCACACTTTGGGATGGTATCAGTGAATGAGCACAGGTGGCAACAACCACATTTGAAAGTTTTAAGGGGAACCATTGTATGAGACATTCACAGGTCTTTCCAGTATATTAACACAACTGTTTGTAAATGGATTATTCTGTTTTTCGTCCATGGTTTTGATGATGTCTTTTAAGATGAGAGCGCTCAACCGTGTATGAGATTATTTTATTAAACTTCTGTGTTCTTGTGTTACCTTGTTATTTTTAATTCCTTGAACATTACTTTTACCCTCCAGCGCCATTTTTTGTTCGAATTCTCTTGACTAAAAGCATTAACAGAGGGTGCCAAGAGAAGCAGGTAAAGCTGTAATAATCTTGCCTGCTTCCTGCATTGCCTCCCTACTTGTTTTCGTCATGTATTTACAGTTTTATCTAAAATAAATTCCATTTGTACATCAAATCATCAGTAAGCCTTGTAGCGCTGCTTCCAATTAATTCAGAAAACTGGTCTGAGTAACAGCCGTCTAGGAGAACCTTTTTCTTCAATTTCTAGTTAATTTAAATTAGGTAGCTTGCCTTGTTCCATTTTTAGACAGACCAGTGCTTGTATATCAGTATAAATAACTGCTATGAGACATGTCAAGGTCTGCAGCATTTACTGAGAATGAACAATGAGTGAATGACTATCAGGAAACAGAGAACATTTATTATAATAAACATAGCTGTGGTCACTGAGTATCAACTAAAAGTAGCCATTATACCTCATGGAAACTTTTCATTTTAGAAGGTGCTGAGCTAGTTTTGAAAAAGACAGTATAGCACTTCCAATAAGTTGTAATGTAAGTAGTCAGTTGAAACTGACAGAATCTGTTATGGTGACTTTTCTTTAACAGTAGCAGAAAATAGCTTTTAGGAAAAGCAATGTTTACGAGACATTTGCTATAAAGCATAAACCAACCTGTGCATTGCATCAGTGGAGCAGGAGAAATAGAGAAACAGAAATAATAATGTAGTCTGACATTGGACCTTGGGTTTCTTTGTTAGAAAGAAAACTAACTTTTAACCCTTTTCCCAACCAATACAGAATTAGTTTCATATCTAGATGAAGCTACTTTGGTATGTTGTTCTTAGCTGAGAACAAAACTACTAAATTGATTTTCAAATATGTAATTATCTATACTTTGAATATACATTAATTTGTATTTAAAATAAAACAAAAAATGCTAAACCTAGGATTGCTTGCATAGCCAACTGTCTCTTTGATAGGACCCATGAAGGTAGGATAGGAATGGCCACCTTCACAAAGAGACTGGTCACTGGTGGAGCCCCTCAAGGCTCTGTGCTGGGTCCACTCCTCTTTGGCATTTACTTCATGGAAGTCAAGCCAAATGTAAAGAACCTCTGGCTGACCAGGTTTGCAGATGATTGCAAACTTGGAGCAGTCATAGAACCCCCCCCCCACCACCACCACCAAGATACTGACACGGATAAATGACTGTTGCCAAAGCCTCGGTTTAAAACTCACTGTTAAGAAATATCTAACAGCACCCTTTGGGAAGTTGGCCACCACAGGAAGCTATCTCATTAATAAAATACCCCTAATAGTAGACACAGTTGTCAGGGATTTGGGGACGCATGTAGATTGTAATTTGGCTTTTGACCAACATGTGCCTAAGGCTGTAACAAAATGTTTCTGTGTTGCTCATCTGATAAGCAAGGGCACGGCATCTAGGTTCTGGGACGTCATCATTCCACTGTTTGTCCCTCATCAGACTCATCACTGAGTACAGTGCCCCCTTCTGTGTGTACTTAACCAGGCAGATGGAACAACTGGAACATCTGCAGACGTTCCTCACAAACAGCATACATGATGTAAACAACATGTCCTATGCAGGTAATCTCAAGGCCCTATCACTATATGTTTCCTATAGACCATTGAGAGCTGTTCTATGCCAGGCATACAAAGCATCCCTGAATCCTGTTCTGATGGGCCTTTTGCATATCTGCAAAATGAACAGTATCAGAACTACTAGGTTTCAGGACTTAAATTTTGATTATGACATAAATAGGACATGGTGGAGGGACAGGTATGTATTTCAGAGAATTCCTTTTCTCTGGAACAGGTTTCCAATTCAAGTGAAGCAGAGGTCTTCCTTAATCTTGTTAAACTGTAACCTAGACCAGTGGATGGGAAAATGGAAATTCACCCTTGGGCTAGCACCTATGTCTCTAGTGGACAGAAACAGCTGGTAAATCATACCCCCTCTTACATACACCCATTAAAATAACCTCTAAGGCACAATAACTTGTGGGACACATTTGGATCATAAAGGCCCCAGATGTTAGACTAGCATATATCGGGTCTACATCAAATGAGCAAACGCTCACAATATCGAATCTGAAATCGTTGAGACCAGTTTGCTGAAACTGCAAAACATTGAAACTAGACATCATCAAACCCCAGAACATCAAAAACAACTCTCCAGTTATCCCTCACCAGTCTAACAATTAAAAATATAACAAAAAATCAAGATAAAGTTTCCGGTAACGAAATATAATATATAACTCCCCATACATTGCATATTCAAAATCCACTACTGACTCCACCCATAATGTCAAACCACCTTAAAGCAACAAACCTCCAACAAATAATTAAAAACACAATAATAACTATATAACACGGTATTTGCAGCTGTATTTGCAGGAGCGCAAACCCCTGCACCCCCATAAATTAAATATACCGGCACTGAGTTTGCACTACTATGAAGGAAGGGGCACATTTACAGATATATTAACACTGCTGCTACTGACTACATGTCAATAACCTCTATTCGATGTTCTGAGTTTCGATGTTATGTAGTTTCGATGTTCTGCAGTTTCGGCAAACTGGTCTTGATGATCTGGGATTCGATATTGTGAGCATTCACTCATTTGAAGTAGACCCGTATATACCTATTAACCTATGAAGCTATATGGACTGTATATAAAGATGAATTAGGAATACAAAAGATCAGTAAGGAGGGGACAGAACTATCAGAGTTGTACAGTATTTGTTCATGAGTATGGCACAATTGTACCACTATAGTGAAATACGAGTGGTTTAATGCAAGTTCAGTTGGGTAAATGTTGCACAACCCATATCCTTAGTATTGATTACTGGTATTTTGTCATGGGGTATGATGTTTGGATTAGTTTTTGTTTTCAGTGTTAGCTAGTGAATTTTGCAAAATAACTGATATTTATAAATAATCTCTATATAACATGAGTTTTCTATGTATTTTTTTTGTCATATTAGGTTTGTTAGATGGTTTGTATGTGTGTAAGGATAACTTTAAAAAAGAAGCAATACTCTCAGTTTCAAAGCTGATTAACACCTTTTAAATTAAATCTTTGTCAGCAGCATTAATGTGGAGGTTTGTTTATTAATTATGTAATTTAGTAGTTTTATTCTGTGAATGTTTTTTATTTTATATGAGTTGTGTGATTTGAGTTTAAACTGAAAATACATTATGCATTTAGTGACTGCTTACGTGCAAAGAATTTATGTTAAAGTATGTTGTATTTTTATTTTCAAGTTCTTGCATTCAAGATGGTAAAAACATGTTGGAATCTTAAGTAAGTACAAGTTTTGTAAATATAAGACATGCCTTAAAAATCAAAATAAATTATATTATTCCTCTGTGTCAAGTCTGTCCACTGTATATTCAATGACTTTTAAACATTTTTGCCAGTAGTTAGTTCTGTTACCCTTCTGGTGGGCAAAGCTTGAACTCTTCAGTTTTGCCTGTCCAAGCTTCAACTTGCCTGACGATCGGAGTTTCTCCATAGGAAATCACTTTTGGCAAGTTGTGACAGAAATGGTTCCCTTTTGGGGGGAATTTCTCCCTTTTTTGAGTAAGTGTGACCTCTGAGTTGGTATATATAAGTACATGGGTTAGGGGGCTTTCCCCCAGTATTGAGGGGTGCAGGGGGGCTAAAAAAGTGTTTTTTGGTGAATGCAGTTCAGGGATTCCAATCCTTAATGCTTTCACTTTTGTCCACTCATAATTTAAGTGGTTAGTTTATTTATTTATTCATGTCCTTCACCTGAATTACTACAGTTTTAAAGTACATTAATTTTTCAGTTATGCAAAAGCAGCTATTGAAAACATTTGTGTCACACTAGCAGTGAAGACGTTGCAGTGCATTTTGGATTTTCTCATAGACAATTAGCTGCTTTACAAAGTTCTTCATAAAGTTGAAATATTGTGACCTATAATGGAAACAAATGCAGGTCATGCACAAAAGTGCAATCATGTTGTATTATATTGTGAATATTTTTAGCAATAATTCAGAACTGTGTGTGAGTGTCTCAGGATTTACCCACAGTTGGTGTGGTTTGATCACTAGAGAAATTGCTTACCTTTCCTAAAAACTGTTATTGCATGATGGCGCTTCAGCATTCCCCCACTTTCTCCATTGCATTCTGATGTATTGCCCATGCATATGGCATGCTTGTACAGTAAATATTACAGTTGGCTCTGCAATGAATCAAGATGCTCTCTAGCCATAGAAACACTTAGTCAAAAATTGAAATATGCTCTACCCTAATAATCTTAGGACACAGAAACAGTAATAAACTAAAAAAAAAATCTGTTGCTTCCATCAGTCTTCCACATAAGAGAACACATCACTACAACCTTCTTCTTGGTAGGTTCATAGGTAGGTTCTAGGCTATCTGCCCGAAGGAATTTATAAGCCTAGCCGGAATATGTTGGCTTTCGCCACCCCCTTAGATTAGTTCCCTGTGCCTCTGTCCAGCAGAGCCATTGAAGTGATCCCTCGGGTAAACTTTCTGTTTCCCATCCACTCGTCAAGGTTTCTCTTGAAGAGGGTTAGTGAAGAGCTCTGCCTAATGTAGATTGGAATCTTGTTCCAGAGCATGGGAAGTCTCTGGGACAGGAATCTATCCCTCCAGCATGTCCTATTTATTGTTGTAGTGAGGTTTAGATCTCTGGAGCATCTGACTCGAGGGGATATGGTTTTCTTTAGGTGGAGCATGTCCATCAATTCTGGGTTGGACATGGCCTTATATGTCAGGCAAAGATCACCTCTGAGTAGGCGGTATGCAACTGAGTACAGCTGGAGTTTCTTCAGTCGAGCTGCATATGGCATCTGCTTGAGGCCAGTGATCCTCTTGGTGAGGAACTTCTGTGGTCTTTCCAGTTGTTGCAGGTGCCTTGTAAGGTACATCCCAAATGGGGCATTGTACTCTATGATGGGTCTGAAGAGTGATGCGTAGAGGGGCCCAATGACCTCTTTCGATCTGGATGCAAACCCTTTTGTGATTAGGTCGGCCACATAGAAGGATTTTCTAACCACGTTGGCAATGTGATTATCAAAGGAGAGGTTACTATCTACTTGGGTCCCCAGATCCCTTATTATGTCTTCCGTATTTAGGAGGCTACCACCTATGTGGTAGTTTGTGGGTACTTTGTTTTTTCCAAAGGGGATGACTATGCACTTTTTGGCATTTAGCTTGAGGTCATAGTTTTGACACTAGGTATCTGTCTCAGTGAGACCCTTTTGGAGGAAGTCTGTGTCAGCAGGAGAGTCATTTATAGCCCCTAGTTTGCAGTCATCTGTGAACCTGGTCAGCCATAGTCCTCTTGTGCTTGCCTGTACCTAGGACTGAGCCCTGGGGAATGTCACTTGTAACCAGTTTAGAGTCAGACCTAGCTCCTGCAACTCTTACCATGTGGGTTCTGTCCATGACAGTTGGCAACCCATCTCGTGATGTAAGGGTTTATGTTCAGGCTGGTGAGCTTGTCTATAATACCTGAGTGGGGAATGGTGTCGAAGGCCTTTGTGAGGTCTAGGTAGGCTGTGTGGACCACCTTTCCCTGGTCTATAGCCTTGGTAACTGTCTCAAAGACGTCCACCAGGTTTAGGAGGCATGATCTGCCCTTAACAAAGCCAAACTGGGTAGGGTCCAGTGTTTGGAGGTTTCCAATGTCTCTGTTAATGAGATCCATGATGATGCACTCCTTAGCTTTGCAGACCAAGCTAGTCAGGCTTATAGGGCGATAGTTCCCGGGGTACGTTGTGGCTCCACCTTTGTGGAGAGGAATAACCATTGCTGTGCACCACTCTGTGGGTACATAGCCTGTGGAGAGGCTGAGTTTAAGCAGTGTGTTTAGATGAAGGGTTAGTTCATCTTTGAGCTCGTGTAGGACGCAGCCTGGGACACCGTCCGGTCCCATTGATGCTGTGTTTTTTGGCTTTGGAGAGGGCTGTTTTAACCTGTCTGTGATTTCAGAGGCACTACATTCTTCTGGTATAGTTATGGACCCTTTTGGGGGTGAGAGGGGGTGAAGTTTGTACTGAACCTTTCTGCCAGGATGTTGGCTATATCGGTCGGTTCAGTATATTTTGTGCCATTCTGCACTAACTCCGAGCAGATCTGAGAATTGCCACTTAGATTCTTGACATAGCTAAAGAATGCTTTGTGGTTATCTTTGGAGTCCATGGCAATTTTTCTTTCGAAGCTAGCCTTGGATGATTCTATGAGGGAACGTAGTTTCTTGCTGATACTGATCAGAGATGTCTTCCCTTCTTGGGATTTTACTTTTTTCTGTACTAGTTTCCTCCTTCTATTGTATAGCAGGGGTCCACCAGACTGGTTTCCTTTTCTTGGAGGAGTGAGTCTTGGTTTTGTCTGGGATAGCATGATCCATGCATTCTTGTAGGTGCCCGTAGAGTGCATTAGTAAAGGATTTTTCAGCTTGGACAGCGTTATCCTTTAGCATGGGGGCTTTGAAACTTCCCACCTCGGTCTTAAGTAATGTGAAGTTTGCTTTTGAAAAGTTTTTCACTGTGGTTTCTTTGACTGGTGGTGGTGGCGGAATGTGGATATCCAGAGTGATTAGTTTATGGTCAGATCTAACCAATGAGGGGTTGACCTCTGGTGTGGAACACTGGTCGCCCATGTTGGTGATGACCAGGTCCAATATGTTGTTACCTCTGGTGGGGGTGTTGACCACTTGATCCAAAGCGTTTGAGTTTATAACTTCTAGGAAATGTTGGGCAAGGGAGTTCGTACTTGAGTAGTTCTCCCAGTTAATGTTTGGGTAATTAAAATCACCCAATATCAGGGTGTTTGGTAGGACCTTTATGTTTCCCAGTGTTTCCAGGAATGCGGAGTGGGGGTCCTGGGACATGGTGGGTGATCTGTAGCAAGCTATAATTTGAATAGCAGTTTTGCCCATTGTTAGTTGCACATGGATGATCTCTGAAGCTTCATGCTGTGCCATTAACCTGGAGGTGTGGGTATCCTTGATGAATATGGATACTCCCCCACCTTTTGTATGTCAAGTCTGGGTTTTTTGGACTTAATGTATGGTATGAATTGTAGCCTGGTAGTGCTGGGGTGCTCTCTGGTGCCTTAAACCAGGTTTCTGTTACTGCACATATATCGATTTTCTCCATACTGAGGAGTGCCTTGAGTGCGTGCATTTTGAGGTTTAGACTTCTGGCATTGAGCAGCATTACCCTCAGTTTTTTGTTACTTGCACTATTTACAGCGGTGGGTTTGTCTTTTGAGCCTTGCCTAAAAAAAGGCACTATGGAGGTGGCAGGAGCCTTGGCCAGTATTTGAAAGCCTAAGGGTGACAGGTGCAAGCCATCTCTAGCAAAGCAGCATGTCTTGTTGAGCATGTTATCCCAGGCTGACAGACACTGGATCTCCTTTGAGTGACACCAGAAGCTTAGCCAATTGTTGAAATTGATAATTGTTTCCCCTATACCATGGTATCATTCTTGGTGAGGGCAGGATGTTACTCAGGGTCAGGGTCATACCGGCCTGCGCTACGTGATCAGAGAGCTCCTCCATGTCTCTTTTCATGTAGTCCAGGGAGGTACAGCTCAGGCCATTCACACCAACATGGACAATGACAGAGTCATATTTGTACTTGTTCTGGAGTGACCTGCGTGCTTGTGTTATGTGACAGATCCTGGCACCCGACAGGCAACTTACAGTAACCTTCTCCTTGTTCAGCCTAGTGAGTGGGACATCAATGTGCCTGACTATAGAGTCATCTATTACTAGTGTGTTGGGTATGTTATTTTGCCTTAAGGGCTGTGATTGTGTGGCACACTGGTTTTGTGAAGTATGTGTTTCACGGTTTGTGTTGGGGGGGTGGAGGTTGCTTGGATGTCTGCTTTGGAGGTCTCTGTTGCTTTTGCAGATTTTTATTTAGAGCCTCCAAGTATGTTTTTGTGTATTTATGTGTGTTTTTTGCCAGTGCTGGTTTCATAGGTCTATGTGAGACTGGTGGTGTGATGCAAGTAATTCCCTTCTCCTCTTGACTCCCAGGTCCAGTCTTGGGTTGAGAGAGCTTAGCCTCCAGTTTGGCTGTATAATTGCATCTCTCGCATGTATTAGTGTTTGGTGGAAGAAAGAGATGGTTGTCTGTGTACATGAGGCAATTGTAACATTGCCTCAAAATGCCCAGATTCACCAGTTGGACTGGAGAGTACACCTGAAACTGCCCTTTGGACATGCCTGGATAGGTACAGTGAACTGTTTTACTGATTGGCTAGTAAGGTCAAATAGAGAGCCTTGTCCTTCTCTACAGTATAGGGGGGGGTCTAGTGCTAAGGTTTATTAGTGCTTGCTATGAGTTTTGAGCAAGTGCCGGGATGAGAAGTGAATGAATTCAGTGCTTAAGTTGAAAGTTTGTCTAGTTCCAAGGGAAAAATTGAAAAGTAGACTTTGTGAAGCCGGGAATAGTTATACCCTAGCTAACCGGCACTGCCCAGTGTGCATGACCGCGCAAATGCGGGTTTTATAGCAGGGAAATGAAAGAGATAGAAATTATCCCAAAATGGCCAATAAACTACTAATTTCTGGGATGAAACTATTCCTCCAGGGACAGATAGGCTGCTCAAAGCTCCCTCTCTTACAGTGAACAGCGAAACTTCCTTCTATCCAAGTAAGGTATGGGCAAACACAGAAACTTGCAACACAGCCCTGAATTCAGCACTAACCTGAAAACTGGACTAAACTAGCTTAGAAATGTGGGAAAACAAGTATTTTGTTTTGTTTTTTTTCAGAAAATAAAGCAGATAAAATCATAAAAGCACTTTAAATGCACATAAATGGCTATCACACTTGAGTATGTAGCCTACAACAGTTAAACAGGTAATTTAAACACAAAAATTACTTTGTTAAAGTGCAGGCAGTAAAATAAGTACAATATGTAGCTGTAACAAGCTTTTTAAATCACAAAAACTCTAGAAAATCGGCGTTTTAGGCGGAATTAGCTAAAGGCAGAAAGAAAATGCAGAAAAATGATAATCACTCCAAAGTCTCACTTTTGTCTCTCTGCTGCTGTAGAACTCTGCAGGGCACCAGGCAGGAGCTTGCTGAGCTGTATACTAGCACAAAACCTTGCAAATGTGGGTTTTATAGCAGGGAAATGAAAGAGATAGAAATTAGCCCAAAATGGCCAATAAACTACTAATTTCTGGGCTTAAACCACTCCTCCAGGGACACCAGAAAACGCGAATTGCATAAACCAAATAGCAAAATGTAAACGGCAGCTGTAACAACATGCTAGCTGCCACCTCTCACAGATAAATCCAGCATACACAAGATAGATGGTTGATAAAATCCAAAATACATTTAATAGGATAACAGATGGTTAAGCGCTTTCACTCGCAAAAGCGAGCTTCTTCAGAACACATAATTCATTGAGAAGGCTGTTTAAATACTAAAAAAAGCGCCAAAACTGGCTCAATCAAATTAATTAAGGAAATATGTTACATATAAAAATGCATGAAAAATAAAATAATCTCAACAAACCAAAGTTATAATACAGTCCAACTTTAACAGTTAAAACAAAACCAGTGAGTGGATGTGAACTCAATAGTTTATGAGTAAAATGTTCATTCTAACATAAGGAGAGGTTTAATGGACATATAGTCATTGATCCCTGGCAGTGTGGTGGCATCTGTGTAGACTTGCCACCATAATTCCCTATAAGCCAGGTAATTTTTAAGATTACCTCCCCTAGGTTTGCTCCTAACTGACTCCAAAATGCCAAACTTGAAAGTATGTTCAGTCCCATATTCCAATATGTGCCTGGACAAGGCATTCTTTGTGTCCTTATTTCTGATAGAATATAAGTGGGAATACATTCTTTGTCTTAATTGCCTTTCAGTTTTGCCAATATAGAAAAACTGACAGGACATACAAATAGCAATGTACACTAGCGTAGTAGATCTACAGTTGCCCTTGGATAGATGCAACTTGGTGCGACAAATATTGTTTAAACATATAATGTTCGAATCAAAAATATATGAACACTGATGGCATGTGCCACATTTAGTAGTATTAAAACCTTGATGGAAACAGGAGGGAAATTCACTTTCCAAAATGTTTTTTCAAGTTTTTGCCCATTTTAAAAACAAAACATGGTTTGGGACCCACCCTGTTTGTAATATCCTGTGTTGAAGTTAAAATATGCCAGTTTTTAGTTACTATGTTTTTAAGCTCCTGACTGTATGGACCATATTCGACTATGAGAGCACTACAGAAAGATTTAGTAGCTTCAATAGATGGAACATTATATCTACCACAGGAGTCAATCACAGGTCCAGTCGATCTAACCGGATCAATAACAACAGCGGGAGTAATTTTGTTCGCTCCCAACAGTGGGGAATATTTAGACCCCCATTGGCTCATAACATATGTAGTAATATCATTTAACATGCCATTATCGTAACCCCTTTCGATAAACAAGTCAGTAATAAACTTCAACTCATTTACCATATCTGCATACCTAGAGGTCATTCTAATAGCCCTAATGCATTGTCCTTTAAAAATGTTTCTTTTTAATTTGTAAGGATGGTAGCTATTGTAGTCTAGGTATGAATTTGTAAAGGTGGCCTTCCTGTAAATTGTGGATTTGAATCCTTCAGAATCTACAGAAATCAGAGTGTCCAAGTATGGAACACCAATAGTACTATGAGTAGATGTAAATTTAAGAAAGTCACTACTAGAATTCATGTAGCTAATAAAACAGTCAAATGTATAACTGTTACCCATCCATAAAATATAGATGTCATCAAGATAGCGGGAGTAGTATACTACGTTGTCAAAGTAGTGACTATTAAATACATGGTTCTCCTCCCAATCCAGCATGACCAAGTTGGCGAAGATGGGTGCGCAAGCGGCCCCCATAGCAATGCCTCTTGTCTGTCTGAAGATTTCACCTTCATAGAAGATAAAGTTGTATTCCAACACAATATTCATAAGTTCAACGAGGACAGAAATTTTGTCCCAGCTGAAATTGGTGTGTTTCCTCAAGCTTCTAGAAAAGGCTTCCAAACCTTCCTCAATAGGTATACTACTAAATAAATCAATAACATCAATCAAACTGAATATTAGATTGTCCTCCAGGGACAGATAGGCTGCTCAAAGCTCCCTCTCTCACAGTGAACAGAGGAACTTCCTTCTATCCAAGTAAGGTATGGGAAAACACAGAAACTTGTAACACAGCCCTGAATTCAGCACTAACCTGAAAACTGGACTAAACTAGCTTAGAAAGGTAGGAAAACAAGTATATTTTTTTCAGAAAATAAAGCAGATACAATCAAAGAAACACTTTAAATGCACAGAAATGGCTATCACATGAATGTGTAGCCTACAACAGTTAAACAGGTAATTTAAACACAAAAAAACTTTGTTAAAGTGCAGGCAGTAAAATAAGTACAATATGTAGCTGAAACAAGCTTTTTAAATCACAGAAACTCTAGAAAATCGGTGTTTTAGGTGGAATTAGATAAAGGCAGTAAGAAAATGCAGACAAATGATACTTAATCACTCCAAAGTCTCTCTGCTGCTGTAGAACTCTGCAGGGCACTAGGCAGGAGCTTGCTGAGCTGTGTATTCACACCCTACTGATCAGACTAAAGGCAGCATTCCCCTGCCTTTCTTTTAACCACTAAAATGACCTCTTGTTCTCTGCAGAATAATGCTATTAGATTACAGTGATCCACTTTCACTGATGGCACCACTGGAAAAGCATTTAACAAGTTAGCCTATGCTGTTTTGATCTCCCTCTTAACTAAAATCTTTTTATCTCACAGTTTCTCTAGCTTTACCAGTCTAACTAATATACAGTATGAGACACTTCTTTCTGCTATGGCCACATCATCTTCCTCCCCTTCCATGCTCTGTCCACTGAGTAATTTGTCCGGTCCACTTGCTAGCTTGCTTTCATTTTTTGGAAATGATATATAATGTCTGTCTTTTTCCTCCACCTGCTACAGGTATTGTACACTAAGAGTAACTAACATTCGAGCTAAAGAAAATGACCAGTATCAATCCAGTGTTTACAATGTAATATTTTACAGCTGCACTAAACTCACAACATAGTACAAACAACTGGATCAAAGCATATTACATAATAACTCAGTAGGCAGAAACTGTGCCAGTGTATACTTACACAATCAGACTGTCCGACAAAGACAAAACAGTTACTCCTGTAAAAAATGCAGTTATTTTGCTAATCGATTTGAAAATAATCCACATTAAAACAGAAATATTTGTTTACA
The DNA here is from genome assembly GCF_019279795.1 of Protopterus annectens. Taxonomy (NCBI): domain Eukaryota; kingdom Metazoa; phylum Chordata; order Ceratodontiformes; family Protopteridae; genus Protopterus; species Protopterus annectens. Next base: position 1,142,661,525 of record NC_056741.1, on the reverse strand, counting down.
AGAAACAATTAAAAGTTTATTTCAGACAAAATAAAAAGTCCAAATAATTATGAAGATACATCTCTAAAACATGGTAAGATAGTGTTACAGTGTATTACACTAGGCATCATGGATAAGGCTCGGCTTAGGATTACTGTGAAAATCTAAAACATGCTAACTGACAATGGGGCCACAGTTAATGTTATGTCAGAATACTTTTGATAAATATGACTGCAACCAGTGCTACTGCAAATATGTTCCCAAATAACAGTGAAAGATCTACCACTCCTAAAATTTGGGTTCATACCTCTCAACCTCCTAGTACAAGAAATCTGGACAAAGCCTGACATGATGGGGGGGGGGGGCAAGGCCCCAAAACTTAAAACGTTGCTAGAGTAACAGGGTTTGTCTTATCACACATTTTTCAGAAGGATGTGAAGTCTGAAACTCAAATATATAACATTATTTAGTGACTTAAATCCTCAGATCATCCCAGTGATTTGCCAGAAAACCACATATTTTATGAGGAAGAGACCAAAAATATGAGGCAAAATTCTGGACATTGTGCGAAAATCTGGATAGTTGAGTGGTATGTGCAGGTTTAGTACTACAAGAATAACCAGTCCCAGAAAACTCAAAGGCAAAAAGTAAAGTCATGAAGAGAAGAGAGAAGTGGGGCAGAAAATGTAGGACTGATAAAATGTTACATTCCATAACTGACAACTACAGACTGAAAATGGTAACCTACAATCTACAGAAAATATATGATGAAATATTAAAAGACATAGGAAAATTAATACTGAAGAGGAAGTTAGAATTGGTATAGACGTGTATCAAGCAAATATAGCTATAGCTATAAATTACATTTAACAGCAACCACAAATGGTATCATTTTAGTTATGAGAAGAGCAGCAGCGTTTTGTAAACTAGATTTAAGAGTGTGTTCTCAGCAAATGACACCCAAAAATCAGGTATAACTACTTACAAAACTCTTTTCGAATTAAGATATAAAAGTCTCATTTTGTGTTAACTCAGGAGCATGAATATTCAGCAGACAATACTGACTTTGCCTGGTGTAAGAAATTTTAGTGATGAGATTATAGCTTTGGGTAAGATGCATGATGATCATGGTAAAAGCTTAAAAGTGGTATTTAAGAAATTGTTTTGGTCCCCTTTTCATATGGATGGCTATCCCAGTTCCCCACATTGATTGCCTACCCGAGTCATCCCCTGGGCTATCACTGATATCTGTGAGGGTCAACACAGATCCTAAGGGTATTCTGGGGGAGGGGAGACATGCTGTCAGTCAGCCAGACAGTTTTTTTCTTTATAAACTACCTGCATCCTCCTCCCTCTTGATGAGTCGAGGGGTAGGCATGCACTGAAGGATGGGATGGTATATTGGCCTGCCTCTGAAGCAACTTAGTTATGTCTGCCTCACTTGCACTTTTGTCCATATCCCCAACCATATGATGTCCCAGTCTCTACCAAGGAACATTACAGGAGAAGACCATGTCACCACTCTCTCCTTCAAGGATGGTAATGCCCATCCCTCGTTGTCACTACATCTGTAACCCAAGCCACTAAGTTCACCTAGGCTGTAGTCAGGTCTTTATCTCTCTATGCCACTGGAGCAGTGAAGGTATATCAGCAGACCTTCTAAAACTGGAAGCTGTTAATAATACTTCACCACCACAACATCCAACAGTGTTTAATGGTCTCTTAGGAATACACAACCAGATTTCGAGATTTACACCAAACTGTTCTACAAAAACTTTAATAAATCTTAAAAGTAATACAATGACCTAGATTTTCATCATCAAGCACAGGGAAATTAAACTATTTATCTTTTGATCAAGCAAAGGCCTACTTTAACTGTAACTGACAAAGGCAGTCCATTATAGCTGGATGCAAGATGTCTTCCATCAGAGTCAGAATGCCTCAGCTTGAGCTTGCCTTCTGGCAGGTGAATGAGAGGGGAGTGAGTAAGCTGCACTTTCTTTGTTTTAAGTATCTGATTAGATCAGCTCTGCAGGCTATGCGTGCACTCTGTTAGCTCAGATAGGCACTGTGGCTGACTGAAATTGCATTAGGGAGGGGTGGTACCTGAGAGCTTGCAGGAGAAGAATATAAGTGTCCAGAAAGAGCAGCTTTTTTGAGAAAAGGACAGGAATCCCTGTACAAGACTGAAGCAATACTGAAGGACTTTCAATTTTTCCAGAAGATCTGTGGTTTGCTTTAATTTCTATTATCTGCCTGTCCTGAAGATGTGGAGCAGTTTATTACCATACAGTGTTTGGTTTTGCTATGGGGCTTGTTTTACTGAGTGCCAGTAGGAACTGTAATGTTGGAGTCTGTTTCAGTTTGGGACAGCTAAGATCTATCTCCACTACTTTTCAATTGAGACACAGGAGTATGTGCAGTAAAAGGGATGGACTATATTTGCTGTAATACAGATCTCAGGAAGGCACTGCACAGAATCAGGATGGAATATAAACTGCCCATTAATGAATAACAGAGTAGTGTTATGAAGTATTTCTTATTTGCATGCTGTGAAAAGGTGTCGTTATTTCCAAAAACCCATAAAGCTGTAGAGTGACAAAGTGTCAAATTGCTTCTTGACTAGTGGAACTTGTTGGAATCCACAGCAGAAGTCTCATTATGGAAATCCCAGGTAAAATGTTAACTTATGGCTCATGTATTCATGGCCCTTGTTGGATCAAAACTGTTTAGTATTTTCTCTGTTGATATGTGACTTCTAAAATAACAACATACAAAATGTCAGGTACAAATAAAATGCTGAAGAACCCCAGTACGGAAGAATGTCAAACCACATTGCTGAAGAATTTAAACAATCAGGAATGAAAGACGGGGTGGTTAAGCTAGAGGCATAGCCAGCTCAATATGGCACCCTGTGCCAATATCGTAACTCACCCCACCTCATCCCCAGTAGCTCTTCAACTGAAGAGCAAAAAAAATAAAAAAAAAAACGTTCACAGAGGTTTTTCACTAAAAGTATACAGGACATAAGTAACATGCCCTATGCAGACTGCCTCAAAGCATGTATTCTGTCTCCGAAGCCTGTTGAGGGGGTGACTATGCCTGGCATACAAGACATTGTCAGGCTGCACCCTGATGGACCTCTTGCATATCTGCAAAACAAACTGCACCAGAATTACCCATTCTAAAGATGTAAACCTTGCCTATGATATAAATAAGGCTTGATGGAGAAACAGGTATGTATCCCAGAGACTATGCCTTCTCTGGAACAGGCTCCCCATCCATGTGAAGCAGAGTTCATCCCTAACCCAATTCAAGTGTAACTTGGACAATTGGAAGGGGAACAAGAAGTTAATCCCTGGATCTCCCAAGCTCCTGCTCACACTTATCAAGGGTATTAGATCTTGTTAGAGATTTGGGTTACATGGCTAGGCTTAAAAAGACCCCTGTGGTCATTAGCCTAGTACATACTGGTAAACCTATGAACCTATATAAAAAAACAAAACAAACAAAAAAAAAACAGTTCACTGTGATAACCAGATGGCTACAATGTAGGATTATAATATTTACGTCCACACTCACCCCAGTTAGATCTTCCACTGAGGAGCAAAACAAAAAACAGGATGATGGATGACCGATCACGCCCTTAGAAAGTACCCCTCTCACCCTGCCCTAGCTATGCTTCTGGGTTAAGCAGTTAATGGAAAATTTGAAAGGAATATAGAGGAATATAAAGAGAGATATGGACCCAGTAAATTTCATATCAGAATGTGGGACCTATGGGATACAGTGATGAACACGTAATGAGTTGTAAAGAAACAGATCAGATAATGTAAGTGAGGGGAAGCTCAGGTGAGGCCACCAGACAGACTCCTACTAGAGAAAAATAGAAAACTGTAAATATGTTAACTTTGATGTATTTTGAGCAAGATGACTTTTAAGTGATGTTACTGGAAGTCGTGTAACCCCTGGTATTGGGTTAAGCCTGATGTTTAGCAATTAAGTAAAGGACAAGGAGGGTTATGGGACCTTTTTTTTGAATTATGGGCCAACCACCAGAGGACAAAAGTGCACAATGCAGAAGGACTGCACAATACTGTATGATTTCAATAAAGCTACTTGTTTTACACAAAGAAAAATAATATAAACAGCTGCGACATTATGAATATTCTAAAAATAATTCTGAGAAAACAACATCACACAGAGAATTTGGAGGCTCTAAAACACTGAGATTTTAAGAAACATTTAAATGTAGGCTACATGCCAAAAAGAGTCTTCCTTACATAATACAAGTACAGAAACAGACTGCATGTCAGAATCCGACAACGCATTAAAGTAAAATTCATGTAATCTAGAAATAGGATGTTTTTGAAAAAAACGGCACATTCACATCTAAGCTAATAAATTATTTTTCATCCAGTGACACATTATCTTAGAGAAAGGCTGATACTTAATATTATGCAAAGCAGCACCTATTGTACTAATGTCTAAGGTTCTGTGACTTCAGAGTGAGAACTTGTAAGTAAAGAGTTGTGAGGATGTGCAGAACTCCACACAAGATGCACAGTTAGACTTGCTTTCCTGCAAAACTATGAAAAAAAGTGAGTCTGAATTTCATTTTATTTATGTGGCCTATTAGCTGTATTTTGTTTCTTGTTTATAGCTGTTTGGTGTTTTGAATTTTCTGAGTTTTGTTTTTAACCATTTGTAGTTGAAAGGTGCTGTTATTCAGCCAAGTGACATAGAATGTCTAACTTCATTACTCATTAGTTGCAGTCTTCATGAATCCCAGATATGAAAACCTGACAGATAAAATACTGCAGCAGTTATAGTGGAGTTAATGGAGTAGAAGAAGAGGAGCGTTGCATCATTTACAACATTCATAATGCATTAAACATATAACCATCCATTGAGCCATTAGCATACTAAATCACTTATCTTCATGAAGCTGAGCAGGATAGACCAGGCTTCCATATTCATAACAACAAACTCTAGCTCATATTATGAGATCCCCAGGTGCTTTAAGAAAACTGAGCAATGCACTCTGTACAGGTGATACACCTCTTAGAGGAGACATCTAAACATAGCTCTCAACCTCTTAGCAGAAAAATCTGAACAAAGCCCCCAAAACAGGGACACATTTTTAATATTGCTCTTACAAACTTATAACATTACTAGAATATAAGGTCTTGTGTTATCGTCCATCTTCATAAGACTATGAAGTCTGAAACTCAAATGCCTGTCGTTATTTAGTGAATTTAATCCTCACTGATTTGCTGCAAAAATCCAGAAAATCAGAAATTTTATGAGGAACAGACCAAAATATGAGGCAAAAATTTGGACATTCAATCTGGACAGTTGAGAGGTATTTAAGGAGTATCCACACTGAGTGACCACATTACCTGAAATGACTCTTTTCATCCTAGAGGAGCAGTAGCTTTTCAACAAGATCCTCCCAATGCCCTTAATCTGTCATAGAAAATGAGTCCAGCAATCCTGAGAATGAACATCATTTCCTCAACTTAGATCTGTGATGTCATGCTTTTATTAACTACTGAAAGCTCATGAACATAGGTGAGAGAGACTGACAAGTGCATATGAAAGCTTTGTGTGCTTCAGCTCTGTTATAGCAGTTTTAGAATCACCACTGACACTTACACGTGCTAGTCAATCTACTGTATACCACATATGGAATGTAATTTTGAAAATAATAGGTATGGCTTTAAATTCTAAATGAATTTATGTAACTGATTGACTAATTAATTGATTTGAATTGTATAAAAATCATTGGCACCACACATTTATTATTCTGAAGAAGTCTGCATTCGGCAGACGAAAGCGCTAGATCTGTGATTGTGAATTTTGTTCGTTTCATTAAAGTACTGAGGTCTGTCTACACGGAGTTTTATTTTTACTTGGTTTTTTGGAACTTCATTTCCTTGTGTTGGTATACCTTCTCCGAGTATTTCCAGACCCAGTACGGAATTTTTGTGACTTTAAAACTTTAAAACTTTGTCTAATAAGGTGCCGTGATTATGGAACAAACACTCAATGATTCCACCATGGTAGGGTTGGATATTCCCTTCAACGACAGCATTAATTTGATCGAAACCCAAAGAGAAGTTACCCGGTTAAGAGAAGAGATCTCCACACTGCGTGGGGATCTCACCAAACTCATAGAACTGTTTTCGCAAGAAGAACCTGTTGTGAGGAAGAAAACGAGTAATTGCACCGTTGGTCATCTTCCAGCGCAGCCGGTGACGTCATCTCCACGCTCGGATCCCCGGAGTTATGGTGGCAAGAGGACGACCGTAGAAGGAGAAGTAGAGGCGCTTAACCACGGGCACTCGTTAGAAAGGGAAGAAAATGGTTCCATTCCTTATCCGAAATCTGCAAAAAAGGACTTGTGTGTAGGAAATAATGGCGACCGTCTTTCTAGACCTGCACAAGCACAAAAAGGTACTGTTCAATTGCATCCGCATACCTCTGGTAATGCGGAAACTCACGTTGTTAATGGGGGACAGTTGAAAGACGGCTATGCTACTAATTATAAAGATATCATAGAAAAAGTATATTTATTTGACAAAACACTTGACAATTCTCAAAGGGGTGAAGCGCAAAACAAAATGGACAATGCTGTCAGGGAATCTGAAATGTCGTTGAGAGACAAAATGTTTCTTTTTGAAAAGACACTGTATAAATACAAATGCCTACAGATTGATAATAATTATTTACATCAATGTTTGGTATATAAAATAGTCCCACAAGGACTTAGGTTTTATAAATACCCTTTCGGTATTCAATATACCGAGAATGTTTTAAATGATTTACAAGCATTTTTTGATGACTGTGGTTTTACTTTAATGTCTAAGCTGATTAAATATAATGAAGTGAAGCTAAAAAAACTTTTTAATGAAGTGAATGAATGTCAGAATGAAATAATTAATGACTTGTTATTTGAAGAATATGATAATTTATATAAAAACATTTTAAAGAGAGTTGAAGTTAAGATGGAGAAAGTTTATATAAGGAAGCAAGGCAAACTATCTAGGGATAGAGCACAGTACAAGAAAGGAAATAGTTATCCCCCACCATTTCAGAAGGCTAGGAAAAATCAGGGTAACTATGTTACCAGGTCTGCAAGTGGGTACAATAAGAACACAGGAGGCAATAAAAGGGTAGAATTTCAGGATTTTCAGGAAAGGTTTCAAACTAGAAGTAGTCATATGGATGAGTTGGATTCTTTTCATGAAGAAACTGATATTTTTTTAGGGCCCCGCAGATCGGAAAGAATAGCAAACAAACAACGAAACCCCTCGGATCCAGGACCACAGGAACTAACAAGTGGGACAGATTTTGCATGGAGAACCAGAGGGAGGAGGGGGAGATAGACGATATACTTATTGAAGAAAATGGTATTACACAAACATATAAAGGTTACAAAATACACAATTATACTAACCTAAAGGTGGAAAAAGAACACTTTGAACTATTTTCAAAGGGTTTTAAGTTTGTCAAGACCTCACATGGGGATTTGGCAAACATACTATTGGAATTAAAAATATTCCTTCGAAAACTAAATTTGAGATTTGTTTGCAAACAACAGAAAACTGTTAACACTCCTGTTACTGAATTATCTGAACATTCAGAAGTACTCAGGAGAAGCAGTATATACAATCCTCCATTACATCCTGTGATCGGGACTTTTGAGGCTATTGTTATGAATGATATTTATGACACATTTGAGACAACAAAAAGGTTGAACAAAATTAACAACCTAAATGAAAGAGAGTTAACCCTGTTTGAACAACTAAGAAAAGAGAGAAATCTTAGATTTATGCAACCTGATAAGGGCGGTGGAATGGTTATTTTCCATCAAGAAGCATATAACAATGTTTTAACAGAATTATTGATGGACGAAAAAACCTATACCACTGTGTCCTACAATGAAATACAAATAGCCTACAGAAGAATAGACAGCTGGTTAGAAGAATATTTCATTGAAAATAGAATTGGAAGAGAAACATACAATTTCTTGAAACAAACCCATCCCTATATACCACAAATATTTGCAATACCAAAGATACACAAAAACATTTTGAAACCTCCCTTCCGCCCAATAGTTTCAGCAAAAAAGTCCAAAACCCAACCATTGTCTGTTTTTATTGACCAACAATTAAAAGATATTGTCAAAAAACAGACACATTTGGTGCAAGATTCCTGGGATTTTTTAGGTAAAATAACAAACAAATTATGGTCAGAGACAGTTAAAATGGTGACCATTGATGTTAAAGATTTGTTTACTTGCATACCCAGGAAACATGGGTTTGAATACTTTGAGAACTGTGTTCACAAACATTCTAAATTAAACCTGGACAGGAAAAAATTGTTATTAGAATTGACTGAAATAGTCTTAGATAACAATTTTATTACTTTTCAAGGGGAATATTATAAGCAGACCACAGGTGTGGCTATGGGGGCAGCTTGTGCCCCCATATATGCAAATTTGGTTCTTCTTGAATGGGAGGAAGAACACATTTTTAAGAGCCCTTACCAGAAAAATATAAAAATATATCTTCGTTTCCTGGATGATATTTTTATATTATGGGAGGATGACACCACAGAGGACTTAAATGAATTTATGATATACATTAATCAAACGACTACTTTCTTGTCCTTCACCCATGAAATTGAATATAATAGTATAAACTATCTAGATATAACTTTGAGTAAAGTGACCACTGGTTTTAAATCAAACATTTTTCGTAAAAATACATGGTGTAACAGTTATTTACATTTCAACAGTCAACACCCCCTACATCAAAAGAAAAGCATTATTAAAGGACAGGCTGTCAGAATAGCCAGAATGACCTCCCAACATCAAGATTTACAAAAAGAATTTTCATTTTTAATGGAAAAATTCTTGGAAAGGGGTTATCCCAAACAACTAGTTGGTGAGACACTGGAACAAGTATATAAAGGATGGGGTACCAAATATACACCTTTATTAGGCAACAAATTTACTCCCAACGAGAAAAAGGCAGATAATTCAAAGGATTATACGGGTGCCTGTATTGTGGAGTATAATGGATTTTCTGACTGTTTTATTAATATTATTAAAAATAATTGGTCTATTTTTAAGACCAATAAAGAGATGTATCAGACAGTTGGAAAAAAACCAACATTTATATACAAGACAGCTACAAACTTCAAAAGATTTTTTGAAATGGAAAATAAAAAACCTGACCCTAAGGAAGGTACTAAAAGATGTGGTAGGTGTCGACAATGTATGTATATTAACCAAACTGTTGAATTAAAATTGGAGAATGGTTTAAAAAGCAAAATTGCCTTTTGCAAGGGCAATTGTCGAAGCAAGATGTTAGTGTATCTAGCCACGTGTTCCAAATGTCCTTCTTTCTATGTGGGGAAGACCGAGAGGTCCCTCAGAGAAAGAATTTACGAACACATTTACAATATTAAAAAGAGAAAGGAGACCAGTGCTTTATTTAAACATTCTGTTGAATGTGCAGGTTTCACTGATTTTAAGTTTGGAATTTTGGAACACATTAAATCAGATCCAAGGGGAGGTGATGTTAAAACATCTTACTTCAGAAAGAAATTAGATGGCAACTGAGGCTAAAATCAAACATCCCTCCTGGGCTTAATGAGTACACAAACATTAAGGCTATTTTAGTAGATAAAGCCTCTAGTGTATAAATATTAGCTTTTATTTGAACATACACCATATAAAGATCTTATTACGAACATAAAAAGCATGGTAATATTTGTAAAAACATGCACTAACAAAATATACAACATTTTTTAAAAACTTGTATTATGTAACATTTTTTTAACATGTATTAAGTAACATTGTTTTATTTTCAAATAAAACAGTTTTAAATTAGTTTTTATATATTTTAATATATAACATATACATTTTTAGATATATTTATTACAAGTCATTATAGTTTACATTCATTTCACTATTTTATTCAACAACATTATATTAATTATCAGCTACCTTTTAGGAATAAGTAGAATATATATTACATAAACCACAACATGAATTTTACAATATTGTCTTAGAATATATATATTTTTTAACTTTTTTGTATATGAATATTTATTGAATAATAAAAGGCACAAAAGCACTTTACTAAGTTAGGTCCCCAACACAATTTGTGACTTGCTGTTTTAAAAAAACTGTATACCACATATGGAATGTAATTTTGAAAATAATAGGTATGGCTTTAAATTCTAAATGAATTTATGTAACTGATTGACTAATTAATTGATTTGAATTGTATAAAAATCATTGGCACCACACATTTATTATTCTGAAGAAGTCTGCATTCGGCAGACGAAAGCGCTAGATCTGTGATTGTGAATTTTGTTCGTTTCATTAAAGTACTGAGGTCTGTCTACACGGAGTTTTATTTTTATATGAAAAAAAGTGAGTCTGAATTTCATTTTATTTATGTGGCCTATTAGCTGTATTTTGTTTCTTGTTTATAGCTGTTTGGTGTTTTGAATTTTCTGAGTTTTGTTTTTAACCATTTGTAGTTGAAAGGTGCTGTTATTCAGCCAAGTGACATAGAATGTCTAACTTCATTACTCATTAGTTGCAGTCTTCATGAATCCCAGATATGAAAACCTGACAGATAAAATACTGCAGCAGTTATAGTGGAGTTAATGGAGTAGAAGAAGAGGAGCGTTGCATCATTTACAACATTCATAATGCATTAAACATATAACCATCCATTGAGCCATTAGCATACTAAATCACTTATCTTCATGAAGCTGAGCAGGATAGACCAGGCTTCCATATTCATAACAACAAACTCTAGCTCATATTATGAGATCCCCAGGTGCTTTAAGAAAACTGAGCAATGCACTCTGTACAGGTGATACACCTCTTAGAGGAGACATCTAAACATAGCTCTCAACCTCTTAGCAGAAAAAATCTGAACAAAGCCCCCCAAAACAGGGACACATTTTTAATATTGCTCTTACAAACTTATAACATTGCTAGAATAAAAGGTCTTGTGTTACCGTACATTTTCAGAAGACTATGAAGTCTGAAACTCAAACGCCTGTCGTTATTTAGTGAATTTAATCCTCACTGATTTGCTGCAAAAATCCAGAAAATCAGAAATTTTATGAGGAACAGACCAAAAATATGAGGCAAAAATTTGGACATTCAATCTGGACAGTTGAGAGGTATTTAAGGAGTATCCACACTGAGTGACCACATTACCTGAAATGACTCTTTTCATCCTAGAGGAGCAGTAGCTTTTCAACAAGATCCTCCCAATGCCCTTAATCTGTCATAGAAAATGAGTCCAGCAATCCTGAGAATGAACATCATTTCCTCAACTTAGATCTGTGATTTCATGCTTTTATTAACTACTGAAAGCTCATGAACATAGGTGAGAGAGACTGACAAGTGCATATGAAAGCTTTGTGTGCTTCAGCTCTGTTATAGCAGTTTTAGAATCACCACTGACACTTACACGTGCTAGTCAATCTCCTGTACCTCTCTGTCTTCACCCATGAAAAAGACCCCAAGATATTTACATTCCTTCACTTGGAAAGCTCCTTCCCGCTCATCTGCAGAGAACACTCCAGCCTTTTCTAGGTGAGAAGCATGGCTTCTTGTTTGAAGGTTTTTATTTTCATCCCAGCTGTTTTTCCACATTCAGCAGTAAACTACTGCAATGTAGTTTTGTGATGACAGTCACTTGAACCTAAGAAGGCAGTATAATCTGCAAGAAAGAAATATGAAGGCAGTGTAATCTGCAAGCAACAAATATGAAGGCAGTGTAATCTGCAAGCAACAAATATGAAGGCAGTGTAATCTGCAAGAAAGAAATATGAAGGCAGTGTAATCTGCAAGAAAGAAATATGAAGGCAGTGTAATCTGCAAGAAAGAAATATGAAGGCAGTGTAATCTGCAAGCAGCAAATATGCAACTGTCATTTCCTCAGACTGAACATGCGCCTAACCTCACTTGAGCTTTGATACACTGTTTATGAACATCATAAGAAAGTAGGGAAGACAAGACATTTAACACACAAAATCAATTAATTTATATTCAGATACAACAAAATGGTTGACATAAAACAAATATATAAATATTTTATTTGTTCTGCTTAAGGCATCATACACTAACAGCATTTGTAACATATTCAGTGACTTGGAGTTGAAAAAAAATTCTGAATGTGATTTGTCCCAAGACTGGGCTGTTGGAATTGTCTTAAATTATATTTTTCAGCTTTATCATTTTCTAAGCAGAAGACAGTATTAGATTTAAATTAATGAACACTCATATTTTGGTCTTTTCTACAATGTGGCTTGGACAGACTATAGACTGGCACAAAACTGCATATGTTATGCCTGAGCATTGTTTAGACTAGTGTCTGGTCTGTGAGTTCAGTGAGCAGGTCTTGTGACTCACAGCATCACCGTTTGTCTCACAAGATGGTGCCACGGTCTTCTGTATTGCCTCCCTCCAGATGTGCTGACATATGCCTTATCATATCACACACAAATGTGTTTTTCAGGCACAAACCATTTCATTATTTTCTGGGTCTTCCAAAAAAGTTCTAAAAAGGAACTTAAAAATATTCTTTAACATATGTGTACTGTGCTCTGAAGGGAATACTACATTTATATAAAACTTTATATAATAAAAAGGAAGCCTAAATAATCATCTGTACATGCAAAGTGCACTCAGCAGTTATTCAATACACTGATACATCCTGAGTCCTCTATTCATTAACCATGGCATCACCGTTTGCCTCACAAGATGGTGCAATGGTCTTCTATATTGCCACCCTCCAGATGTGCTGACATATGCCTTATCATATCACACACAAATGTGTTTTTTAGGCACAAACCATTTCATTATTTTCTGGGTCTTCCAAAAAAGTTCTAAAAAGGAACTTAAAAATATTTTTTAACATATCTGTACTGTGCTCTGAAGGGAATACTACAGTTATATAAAACTTTGTATAATGAAAAGGAAGCCTAAAGAATCATCTGTACATGCAAAGTGCACTCAGCAGTTATTCAATACACTGATACATCCAGAGTCCTCTGTTCATTAACCATGGCAGCACACTTGCCAGAGATACATCCATAACAGAGTAGGCTTAACACATTTAAACAAACTCATAGTACAAAAATGCAACTTATTCTCACCTAAATTTGAAAAAGCAGAGAATATGTCACCCCTTAGAGTCAGTCAAAATAAAAAGCTATACAGCATCTCCATTTATTTTCCAGCAAACAACACTACTTATTAGCTGCAGAACTGTAATTAGGGTAGGGAGAAGGGGAGGAATCCATTGCTGCAAGGAGTTAGGGTCACGCTTAGCAAATTTTTTCCAACAATTTTTATTTGATTTTACATCCAAAAATTAACAATCAATGCAATTAGAACATGAAAAAAAAACAGCATAATAATCAACTATATATATCTATATATGATTAGCAATTTCTGATGATGCAGGAGTGCAGTACTGGCATTGATGTATGAAAAGAGTGAGTAGTAACTGCGGCAAGCTGCTTGCTACAGTTGTCAAGCCAGTCAAGTGGTTTGCTATTGTTATATTAGCACAGAGGAGTTCACAATAACCACCCTAAGCGTAAACTTGTGTTACTAATTCAAACACCTCATTAGAATAAACAAACCTGCCAACCAAGGAAGTACTTTAGACAGGATATTAACATCTAGCCGAAACAAAATTCTGCACTCTGGCAAACTACCTGATTCAGTTAGTGATTGCCTCCACACATTCATAATCTGAAATGACTCAAGTACTCAGCAGAGTATTGTATACTACATTCAGAAATATCACTAAATCCAACCCTTCAACATCCTCAGTATGTCTAGGACAAAGCAACTGGACCCACCTAAAATACACACCATTAGATGATGTAGTACATTCCTTCAACTCAGCTTTTCTAAATATACTGAATTTGTTTATCCACAATGAAGAGAAAGAATGAAATTCAATTCTGCTCTGTGGTTAACCCAACAAATCAAGCAAACAATGCATGAGAAAGAGAGAGAGATAGAGCCTCGAGCATAAACAACATTATCACAAACTAAGAAATGTAGCCAAGTCCAGGGTTATATCTGATAACAAACAGTAATATTATAACTTACAGCTGTCATGTAACAAACCCACTAAACAGTTATGGACTGCAGTATATCAGCTAATAAAACCAGGAAGAAAATTTGAGCCAAATCCTCCTGTTCTGACAGTAACTATATCATTGCCTATAAATTAAATAAACATTATATGAATGCAGCCACAACCTTCCTTAAAATACACCCTGGTTGAAATCCACAAATAACATCACATAACATTCAACAGAAAAAAAAACAAAACAATACTAATTACTCTAGCCCAAATGACAATCACAACCGCCACCATTTTTATTCCAACCTGTATGTTTGCATACAATTAAGAAATTACTCCAAAAGTGAAACTGAAGTGTGCTAGTGTAAACAAAAATTAAATGAAAGTGTGTTCTACCCTTAAGTTTGGAAAACTACATTTCCTTGGTGCTAGGTTACGTTGTCTATAAGCTAAAACTAGGCTCAATATCTCATAGCAATCTTCCAGAACAATTAATTCCTCAAACTGGCAGCAGATGTTATGGCAAACACTACCACAATTCTTATAAAGCACTCTATAAATGAAACAGTCATATGACATCCCACCTGGAGTCACCTTAGTTGAACTGTCAAATTACTGTCTCATAATTATAGTACTGACACTCTTAAACGTTCTGGAAAGGTGCCTATATAAACAGGTCATCAATAATTTCTCAAAAAAAAATGCCATCACCATCACAACACAGCGTTGGACCATTTCATAGCACTGAATCTGCTCTACTAGCATTTTTAAACAGAATCAACCAGAGCCACACTCAAGGACAGTTTGTCACCTCTTTGTTTTTATATCCATCAAAAGCTTTTGATACTAACTCACATGAACTACTATTGAAGAGTTTATACATGTTCCATTTCAACTACAACATAATAAAATACCAATCTAGCTACCTACCTCAAAGAATGCAATAAGTGAAATGGGGAAACGCCCTCTCTAGCTCCCTACATATAACTGCAGGGGTATGGCAAGGCTCCATATAAAGCCCACTGTTATGTAACATCTTCACATTAATGACTTGCATTGTTCCCCTTCTTCATTCTTTCCAGCTGCCCCACTGTCCATCCATTGCTGAGTCTACCAGCCTCTCCTATTGCCCCTGGCCTATATCTGAGAATTGCTCAGAACCTAAGGGCACCTTGGGGGAGGAAGTGTGCCACTGATTGTTTACACCAAGGGATTTTTTCATTTATGATGTAGCCAGTGGTATCTCCTCCCCAAATTTGCTTGTTACATTTGAGAGCTACTCCCCTCTATGGACCATGCCTTCCCACAAAGATCACCTAGAAGGACACCCTCTCCTTCAGGATGGACATGTCCATCCTTACCTGCCAGTGCCTCAGATACTCGAGCTGCTAACTGAACCCAGGTCACTTGGGCCATAGTAAATGGCTTTCACAACTTCTTCATCAATGGACACCAAGCTGATGATTTGTGTGTCCCATACTCAAATCAGCAGATAACAGAGAACTCCATATAAAACTAAAATAGAACTAGTATCCCAAACAAAACTTTTAGGTGCTATAAAAGATAACAACATGCTATTTGATTGCCATATCCAAAATGCTGTTTCAAAACACAACTACAAACTCAGACTACCTCACAGAGCAAAATCATTCCTAACTTCTCAAGCATGTTTAACCAAAGCAAACACCTTCCTTCTGCCATGCCTTCTTTCCACTGTTTCAATTAAAACCAACTTGTAAGCAAACCAGCTAACCAAAATACAACAGTTCTACAATACATATACATTTCTTCTCTCAACAATACCATCATACAACCTGACTCACATACTAAACTTCATCACTGTATCAAGAAGACAAATCAAAAACTCATCCAACTCTACAGACAAAAAAAATACCTAGCCCCTGACTCTAGGCAGAAACTAGCTCAGGCCTTTCTCCTTCCATGTCTACTTTATGCCTCCCCTATCTTTTCACATCTACAATCTACCCTTCTGGCTAAACTCTGTCAATCATATTAAACAATCATACTATAGTGTTGCAAGATTTGCTAGTAACCAACCCTGCAAATCTCATCACTGCCATGCACTAAAACAACTCCGGTGGCTTGAATTCCTCAGCACCTGCTTTACTCCCAGCTGCAAATGACTCATACTACACTCTTAAAACCCCTTTCCTGTCCTGCTGTATCCTCACTAATATCACATTATACCCCTCCCAGAACTCTCTGGAGCTCTGACCATCTCCTTCTGGACACCTATAAACCAAATAAAAACATTGGAAAACTTCTCTACTAAGATAGTATTTTCTATGCATAGAACAAACTCCCCCTTAACATCTGAATAATTTCTAACATAAATATCTTTAAATCTGAACTTAAAATTTTCTCCTAAATGCCAACACCTGTCATTACAATGATCCCACTTAAATCCCACCTTGCTACCTCTCACACTTTTAACACCCACCTATTACAAGTGTCCTATCTCATTTGCATATCTTTCCCTTTTTGTTGATAAAATAAAATTCTAACTTTTGTACTGCATATTATGCACATTATTGTAATGTTTATGTAAACTTCATCCTCAGGCCTTTTGAAAATTTCTAATGATGTCCTTACATTCATCGCTACAGTATTCCTTACAAATGGAATTCCCTGCCATGAAGCCCACCGTCTGGCCAGTATACCAAACTCTATCATTGCTTTAAGGTGCGCTAAATGTCACCAACACACTCTTTGCGTAGGGTAGGGCATAAAGGTGATATTCAGGTGTACCATTCTCGGAACCTCTTTGCCACCAGTCTGAACACTATTTTAACCACTGGTCTGTTACCTAACTGAGAATCGAACGGGCAACGTCTAACTGTGAGGCGACAATACTACCGCAGCACCACCACCACTTGCTACAGTTTAAAAGTAAAGAAAAAAAATTTAACTGAGACTTGAGTGCTGTAGAACTCCATGTGGGGTATAAACTGTAGCAACTGCTTACTACATTTACAGTAAGAAGTTTGCTACAGTTTAAAATAAATATTTTTTTAATTAAAACCTGAATGTCGTAGTACTCCATGCAGGGGGTTTTATCAAGCAGTTTGCTACAGCTTAAAAGAAATAAAGATTTTTTTTGTAAAATGAGAGGAAGGAGGTTTGGAGGCAGGGCACAAAAACAGGACCTGATTGAGTGGGGCAGCAGGGAGGGAGAACCTAGTCATATATTTGGCCCCCTGGTTGGTAGACTTTTTTTTTTTTTGCTCATAACTTAAATTGCTTATTATCAAATGTTTCTACAGATGATTACTCCAATTATGCAATACTTCAGTGCACACTTTCTGTATGTCTTGAAGCATTTCTCCTTGGACCAACCCCAAAAAAGGGATACATCACAGTGGAGCTAGCTTGGTAAACAAAAGCAAAAAATATAAATAAAATAAATGGGTACCCATATGACGAACTATACATCACTGTTTCCTGAGGCTGACTGCCCCTCCTTACTGCTGGTTGGTATCTAGCGGAAAGATGTATATGACTTTAAATACCTGTTTGCTCAGACTTTATGATGTGTTTACAGAGCAATTTTGCAGATGGAAAGCACACTTTCATTTGAGGACTTGTAAATAGAAAGCATAATATAGAACTCATCTAATGTCATCAAACTGTATAATGCACTATTTAAGATTTTAATGAAATTAATGGATTTAAAACAGATGAATAAATAATCTAACAGTGGAAAAGTATTTTAGACATTGCCCTAACTAATCTGTGTGTCTGCAGAATTTTAAAATAAATGAACCTTTAGGTCTTGGTGATCACAATTTAATTAAACTCTGTGTTGCAGTTCACACTACTGAATATATCCTAGATATTATTTTTGATTTTAACAAAAGTAATTAGTTCTTGAACAAGTCATTACTCTCAGATTAGAGCAGGATGAATAGCTTCCACATTATAGTAGCATCTGAGACATTAATTATATTTGAAAACAAATGTAAGCAATGTTACAGGAAAATGTATACCCGGGTAAAAGGACCAATACTATAAAATAAAATAAGATAATAAAAACTTAAAGATAAAAAAGAAATCAGGGCAACAATGACTCTTGCCCTTCTGCTTCAGCTTTCATATCTGCCTAATAAAATACTCTATAAAAATTCAGGTACATTTCAGTTTATGAAGCTGTAAATACCATACATACTTAAGGCACAGATTTCTTTTTTTATAGGAATTAGCCACTAAATTAGAATGCAGTGAAATGTTGCTTGATGTTTGTCTTAATTCTCCTATGTATAATAGTGACAGTGATCATCGCAGAGATGGCACAGATTTGGTACAAGAAGAAAATATGTAATGGGTTTGCAATGTAAATGTTGTGACTGAACCAAAGCGTGGTACCCCCTTATAGTGAGCATGCTTGCATGACCTTGTTCTGTGCTGGTGGTTCAGCTGCAGAATTATGCCCAGGCAAGAGTACCATCCTAGTCCGTTCCCTGGTATGGGTGAGCTCCTCTTCTTGACTTCTCCATTGTCTGAACAACTAATCAACCTTGGGTTTTCTGGGTCACAGTGAGGATCCATCCTTCTACGAGTTTTGATGATAACAAATAGTGTGATTCAGGTAACACAGGTGAATTCTTTCAGGATTATTTAAATTTTATTTTAGGAAATTCTGTTTGCCTCAACAATAGAATTTTAAAGTGTAACATGAAATGTGATAAAGATCTGGATAAAGTATGCCTTTTAGATAAGCTTACTCACCTAAAGGTCATTTTTTTAACTGGCATAGACGAAATCCACAATGTAGTGTTACAAAAAAATGTATTAAAGTATTATAGAACATTCTGGACATTTACTAGAGAACTACACATACTTTTTGCCCTAATACTTGCATGTAAAGGAAGAAAAAATATGTAATACAGATGTACAATTCTCTTAGCTTTAATAAACATGGCAGTGCAGTTTATTAAAGAAATTAACTGAGAAAAAACATCTCTTGGAAGATGGCATTTGTTCCATGTATCAGCATGGAAAGGTCCAGATTACAGATACACTATATTTACTATAGCCAAGGAAAAATGATTGTTTGTAGGTACAATTTTTTCCAAAGCTTTTGACAGGACAACTTATGGTTACCATCTGTGTTGTGGATGCCTGCTTTGAAGCTATATGCTTCACACGTGGCCTAATTACAGGCAGCAGGGTGAACTTTCCAGTGATAGGGTGGGGTGTACCGGGGGAAAGCTCTCTAGGGCACGGGCAGTGTATTACACAGGCTAGATCACTTAGTAGCATGTTAGTCAGTTCATAGTCTGTGAATACCATTGTTTGGGTCATGTGACTATCAAGTAATACTAATTTCTTAATTCATAGTAACCCCTTCCTACACAATATTCCAGTTTTACCTTAAATTATTTGATGTTCTTTGGCATTCTTATGTGTACTGGGAGTGTGCCCCAAAGCCAGCCTTAGCACTGTCTGGGAAATATACCTGTTCTTTTGGATGTCATATTTAATAGGATGTAAAGCATTGTGTTCATATGTTTATATGTTTTGTCATTCATAGAACTGTAGTAGCATGTCATTGTATTGGCAATAAGTCTACAGAATACTGGTAGACTGAAAAAAAGCAGTCAAAAAAAACTTTTACTGACAGTGAAGTTTTCTGTTTTCACCATACATTCTGTGACCTTAAAGGTAGGTATTTTTTTCAAACAACTTTATTGAATTATCAGTTGTGACATAGGCAAATTTACATTCATATAAACATAATGAAATGATATTAACATAACAAACATTATATTTCACATACTTTGCTATATATTATATAACCTAAGCAGTATTACATTATTCAATTCCTGCCTTTTTTAAACAAAATCTTTATTAAACCATCTCTTTCTACATAGCCACTCATACGTTTATATAAATGAAAACAAACCACACCAACGCAATCCTAGTTGCAAGCATTTTACATCACAAACCACACTGATACACACCCAGTTGCAAACATTGTACACCACTTATAATCTACCCAGTTTTTCTCACTCAAACATTATATAGCTCTTTTAAGTTCTGTGACTTTTTAAATCTCATTCCTCCCTTGTATGTATTGTTCCCACAATTCCCACTTTTCCTACATAGTTTGCTCCTACCCTTTTCTAAAGATCTCAGTTCCAGTTGTTTTATCTCTGTTACTATATTCACTAGTTACAGTATAGTTTGTTTAGATTTTGATTTCCATTTTTTAGTAATTGCTTTTTTGGCAGCCACCATTATTAGACACAGCAAGGCCTTACCATGTCTAGGTAATTACGATTCTGTATCGTAGGTCAGAAAAATCATTTCCCTCGTCAGGCTACCTATTATGTCCGACAGTGCATCCAACAGGGAATCTTTAAAGTCTGCCAACTAACCACACACTCAGAAAATATGTTCCCAATTACCTCTTTCTTCCCCTTCACACCTCCAACATTTGCTGTCTGCCTGTGGAAAACTTTTATGGAGTCTACTTGGGGTATAAAAATATCTATGTAAACTTTTCCAGGTGAAAATCCTAAATCTTCTAGATTTTGTTGGATATTTGGGAGACATACATATATCCTCCCATTGTTTTTTTATGAGTTGCTTATCCAATATCTCTTCCCAATCCTGTCTAACCTCCTCTGATTGATTCTTATAGTTATCGTGGAATATTTTATATGCTCTACTAATTGTTCCTTTTTTAATGGCAGCTTCTGTTCTAGATTCTATTAAAAACTCTACAGCTGCTGGTCTTTCATTTAGAACGCCCCTATTTCTTTCTGTTTGCCTATACTCTGATATCAGAACCTGACAGGGAAGGCTATCTGCAACCTGCAGTCCAAATAAATTCTTGGCGTCTTCCATTCTATCATCTTTCCCTCTCTAGTTATTTGCTCCCAATACCTTGGTTCCTTTGCCAGTTTTCTCCAATAAATTCCAGCCCCATATTGTTTATTGTCTGTATTCCTAATTGCAGTCATCCCTATTGGCAGAATCTCCATGTTCTATTCCTGTGTTGGATTAGTTCTTAGAGTACTTTATGCTGCTTTATGGATATAATATTATATATGGTTATTTTTATTCTCCTTAATGGCTTCATCCAAAATCCCAGTACCTGACCTGTGTATGAGACTAAAGGGACTAAAAACATTTTAACTGCTTGTATCTTACTATCCATATCCATATAACAAAGCTTACATTTTCCCACTTTTTGTATTATCTTTTGTTTAGTCTCTTCCTACATATCCTTAGCTGCCACACTAGAATATTTTTTAATCCATACTCCTAAATACTTCATTTTATCATGTTGCCATATATAAGGGTATTCCTGAACCAGTTCATGTGTGGCTACATAATTTACCACTATTTCGTTTGTTTTAGCTTCATTAATTTTGTATAACAAAAAGATCTGAAAGTGTCACAAAATGTTCTACACCACTGTAATGTACTTTTCTGGTTTTGTTAGGTATAAAATAATGTCATCTGCAAATAAAACTAGCTTTTCTTGACTACCATACCAATTAAATCCTTGAATTTCTGAGTCCCTTATTTTCTTTGCTAATGGTTCTAAATATAATGCATCTAAAAAAGGGGAAATAGGAGATCCCTGCCTGGTTCCTCTGCTCAAGCAGAAATTATTAGAGAAGACCCCACCCACTTTAATTTTCGCCTCTGATCCCTCATATATCCTCCTAATCAACCTTATAATTTTTTTCAGGAAATGCAAATGCTTCCATTGCCCTGCAATTAAAGTCCCAGCTTACTCTGCCAAATGCTTTCTCTGCATCAAGACCCATCAACAACAATGGCATTTTCCTACATTCTGCTTCTGGATCATCAATGTTCTGTTAATGCTGTCAAATGTTAGCCTCCCCTCCACAAAATCACATTACATATCTATCAGTTTTGACATTACTTTTGCCATTCTTCTAGCCATTATAGACATGAACACTTTATAATCATGGTTTAGTATTGAAATGGGCCTGTATGAAGCTGGATCTAATAGATCTTTACCCTCTTTAGGTATTACAGCCGCCACCGCTTTCTTCCAGGATGCTGGAACTTCTCCTCTTCTTAAGATATTGTTAAACAACACCTTCCAGATCTTTATCAAAATTTTTCTTCCTAGCTTCCAACTTCCATAGGAATACCATATATTCCTGGAGACTTTCCTGTAGATTGGTTATACATCACATCTCATCTCCTCCTATCCTAACCATTAGTAATTCCTCATCTACCTCTAACCTTGGCATATTTAATTCTTCCATAAACATTTACATTTGTATCTTTTCTTGATTTTCATAGTTATTTGCTTTACAGAAACTCTCATAGACTTTCCAAAATATTTCTAATACCTCTACAGGATCTCTTAGGTTCATAGGTTCATAGATTAGTACTAAGCTAACTGTCCTTGCGAGCCATTTTAAGCCTAGCCAATTATCCCTTGTGAGACTCAAACCCTGCACCTTGTGTTTGTAAGGCAAACACCTTAACCATTAGCCACCCTCCCAACCTTCTCTTGTTACCATCCTTGTTATTGGCTCCCTAAGTTTGGTGACAGCTCTTTCTACTTTATGCTGCCTGAGTCGTTGTGCTAAAAGATTTTGTGCTTTAGTGTTAGCAATCTTTCTAAGCTCATGCATATTATCAAGGTAATCCCTTATTTTCTGCCTAGCATTCTGTAGTTGATCCTCTTGTGGTTCTGTGAGATTTCCCCCTATTGTGCAACACTTTAACATTTGTCAGTCCCTCTAAATAATTCTTGTGACTTCTTAACCATATCTCCCTTTCTTTTATTTCCACCCTATCTTTAAACTCCACCTTAATTTGATCCCATTCCCTAGCTATATTTTCAGAAGAAATTTCTGTCCTCTCTAACAGCTCCTGAATAATCTCAACTACCAATTCCTTAAGTCCTATCTTTTCAGCAGATGGGAAAGCACCAATGTCTCATTTTTGTTTCATTACCCTGTGATTTTATTTTAGCTATTATTGGTGCATGATCTGAAATAGTTATTGGGTGAGTATCGAGACTTTCAATCAAATGCATATCTTCTTGTGAAGTGTAAATTCTGTCTAACCTAGCCCAGGTTTTATATCTTGGGGAATAACGTGTAAATTCACTCCAAACTCTTATTACTGAATTCCATCTTCCATGCCAAATATTTTCACAAATTCTTTCAAAAATCCACCCTCCTTTGTTATATTTTCCTTCAGGGCCTCAGCCATATCTTCACTGTTGCAAATCAAATTCCAGTCCCCACCTATAAGTAATATTACTTGCTGAAAACTGATTATTTCTCCCATAATTTCCTTAAGCTCCATTATAGCAGTTTTAGGTGGAATGTAAATATATGCCAGTGTAATACTCCTCCCTTGCCAGTAGCCCCTTAGCACTACAAATCTGCCATTATTATCTTTTTATCCTCTTCTATCTCTATTGGAGCTCCTCTTGCAATTAATACAAGTACTCCTGTTTTCATTTGTCTCAGGTATTCTATTGAATAACCATCCTGAAAAACTTTCTTTTTCAAATTCACGTGTTCATTTCTAAGTGTGTCTTCTGTAACATAGCTGTTTGTACTCTACCTTTTTTAATATAGTTCACTACTCTTTCTTGTGTGTGTTTATCTGTGAAGCCATTTACATTTAAAGACATTAAGCATCATTGTATTAAAAAGTTATTATTCCCACCTTTTATGTATAACACCTTTTTTATTAAATGTCTGATTCCAGCTTTTGTGTTACATGCATACACTGTTTGACAGGTTGAACTTTTATAGGTTCATAGGTGTGTGCTAGGCTAATGGCCCTGGGGCCTTTACAAGCTTAGCCATAGGATTACCCTGGCATCATGCCACCTGACCTTAGTTCCCAGTGCCTCTGTCGAGTAGAGCAACTCAGTGCCTCTGTCGAGTAGAGCCACTCAAGTTGTCCCCAGGGTGAATTTTCTATTTCCCATCCATCATCAAGATTTATCTTGAAGAGGGTCAGTGAGGTGCTCTGCTTGACATGTATTGGAAGTCTATTCCATAGCATGGGCAGTCTCTGGGTTATGAACCTGTTCCTCCAGTATGTTCTGTTGATTGTGGTAATGAGGTTGAGCTCTCTGGAGCATTGGGATTTCTTTAGATGTAGCATTTCTAACAGAGCTGGGTCAGACATAGCTTTGTAAGTCAAGCAGAAATCACCTCTAAGTAGGCAATATGAGACAAAGAATAGTTGGAGTTTTTTTAGTCTGTCCATATAGGACAAGTGTTTAAGGCCTAGGATCCTCTTTGTGAGGTATGTTTGCAGCCTTTCCAGCTGTTTCCAGGTGTTTATTGAGGTACATGGCAAATGGGGCATTGTACTCAATGATTGGCCTAATGAGGGAAGAGTAGAGGGAGACAATGACCTCATTCTTCCTGGATGCAAAACCCTTAGTAATGAGATGTGCCACATAGAAGGACCTTCTGACCACAGTGGCAATGTGGTGATCAAAAGAGAAGTTGCTGTCAACCTGTGTTCCCAGATCTCTTATAACGCCTTCTGTGTTCAGTGGACTACCATCAATGTGTTAATTCATGGGAACCAGGTTTTTCCCGAAGGGGATGATGACACATTTTTTGGCATTAAGCTTAAGGCCATGGTTCTGACACCAGTCGTTGGTCTCAGTGAGGCCATTCTGTAGGATGCCAACATCACTTGGGGAGTTAATAATAGCTCCCAACTTGCAATTGTCTGTAAACTTTGTCAGCCAGAGTCCCTTTGTGTTGTCCTGGACTTCAGAGAAGTAGATACCAAACAGGAGAGGACCCAGCACCAAACCCTGTGGGATTCCACTTGTGACTAGTCAGCAGTCTGACTTAGAGTCAGCTACTTTCACACTGTGGGTTCTATCTGTGAGCCAGTTTGCACCCCACCTAGTGATATAGGGGTTGATGCCTAGCTTGGTGAGATTTTTATGATTCCTGAGTGGGGGATGGTATCAAAGGCCTTGGCCAGATCAAGGTAGGCTGTATGAACCACCTTGCCTTCATCCACGCTCTGGTGACTGACTCAAAGAAGTTGGCCAAGTTGAGCAGGCATTATCTACGCTTCACAAAACCAAACTGTGTGGAATCCAGAGTTTGGAGATTCCCTATATCCTTGTTTATTAGTCCATGATGATGTGTTCCATAGCTTTGCATATCAGACTTGTCAGGCTAATGGGGTGATAATTCCCAGGGTCTGTAGTCACTCCTCCTTTCTGGAGAGGGATGACTGTAGCAGTGCGCCATTCAGTAGGGACAAAGCCTGAGGTGAAGCTATGATTGAACAGGGCACACAGGTGAGGTGCCAGTTCACTCTGTAGTTCATGTAGAACACAGCCAGGGATACTGTCAGGTTCTATAGAAGTTGTATTCTTGGCCTTGGACAGTGCTGTTTTAACCTGTGCAGCAGTAATACTGAGTGCTTGGTAGTCTACTTGTATTGTGATTGGTCCTTGGGGAGGGAAGAGAGGGGAAAAGTTGGCACTGAATCTGTTGGCCAGTATATTGGCGATATTTGTTGGCACAGTATAGGAGGTACCAGTGTGCAGTAGCTCAGAGCAAATATGGGTATTTCCATGGAGATTCTTTACATAACTGTAGAAGGCCTTGTGGTTATCTTTACAATCTGCTGCAATTCTATTTTCATAGTTAGCTTTAGAGGATTTGATGAGGAATCTCAACTTTTTGTTGAGGCTGATAAGGGAGTTTTTCCAGTCTTGGGACTTCACCTTGTTCCACATCAGTTTTCTCCTTCTGTTGTAGAGTTTGTTTATGGCAGAGGACCACCAGATTGGCTTCCTTTTTTTTGGATGAGATCATCTTGGTTCTATTGGTTATGGTATACAGTTGTTTCTTGTCATACACATTTGAGCCTATGTCACATCTTATAAAACATTTTGTTTTATTGAAAGTCCTCAATCAAAAAACATACCCCAATACCCCCTAAACCCTATTGACTTAATACTAACACACAAAACTATGTATACCTTAAAATATTGAAGTTTTACCCTCCTAATAGGAACAAAGTCCTAAACTGAGAGCCACAATCACAGACTTGTGTTAACCTAAAAGAAAGGTTATATATGCTAAGCTGCATGATGCAGCCCTGTGCTTCTACTAAGTACTGATTGGTTTTGTATTATGTTTATAGCTCTCCCAGCTGGGAAAGCCCCAGAATGTTTTCAGAGAACACTAACTACCTTGGAAAAACCGCTGAATGCTTTCAAAGAACATTATCTCCTAGCCAATTTCTCCCCAACTAATCACTTTCCACCAGACTGTAGCCAGTTTCTTTTTATCATATTGCCTCTATGGAGACATAAGAACCATACAACCAGTTTCTCTTTATCAGATTGTTTCCATGGAAACATGACGACCAGCTGCAGAATTGTTACTGTGAATACATGTATTTGGTAGAAAAAAGCCTTATAATTTTCAGTGTTTTTTTTTTCATTTACTTGTTCTCTCCAAAAACTTTCTACCAAATCAATCAAAGGTCCTTAATCTAGTTATTCACCCATGGAAGAATGAGAAAAGGCACATTAATTTCTTTTATTATGCTTTTTAAATATACTTTTTTTTACATTGCAGTGCCTATATTTCTTAAAACCAAACAAGAAGAAAGAGAAGGGAGAAGCAAAACAAAAAAAAAGAACAGCAGCACCCGTTTACAATCCCCATTACATGTACAAATAATGAAACAACAAACATTACTTCATACATTTAATGAAAGCTACATAGCACAAAATTGCTACTATTTAAAAGAAAAAAATCTTTACTTAGTTACCTTTTTTCCTTCTCTTCCTCTCCCAAAAGCACTTTTCTGAACATTAATGACATGAAGTAGGGCATATGCTTTAAAGTCCCCCTCAAGTCCAACAAATTCTGAAAAAAAGTCTAATATTTCCAGATTTTTCTTGTTCTGTCATATTTCACAAATATAATTATTGCATTATAATCCCATATTAAGTTATTGGTTTTATTACTATTCATCTCCAAAATCCTGTCTTTGCTTCATTTCCAATATAGTCTTGCTTCATCTAGTCAACTCTCATGCTTCCTTCCTTCTCCCCATCATTTTCTGTTAAAAATTTTGAAAAGGTTTCACAGGTGCAGTCCCTCTGTGGTCTTTAGTACCAGAAGAGCAAGAAGCAGAATCTCCTTCTGTTTCACTGCTTACTTTTTGTTGGACAAACTTTAGCATGTACGTCATCAAAAAAATTATTTTGTCCAGGGAAGAATATCTTGAAGACAGCTGGGTACAGCAGTTTGAATCTTACACCTGCATTTTGACATTTCCTGAATAGTGAAATAAATTTGCTCCTCTTCTGTCTGGTGTACAAATGAGTAATCATTCTCTACAAACACTCTGCTGTCTCCCACTTTTAGTACTTTGTCCTTTTGCCACAGTTTTGTCAGAATCAACACCTTCTGCTGGTAGGATTGCGTGTTTACTATTAAAGGTCTAGGTTGTTTTCTTATAGGTAGGTTTGGAGCATACACACAATATGCCCTTTCAACGAACAACTTCTGCTGTGGAATACCAGTCCAGTTGCTTATTTGTGCTGTTATAAAATGAATGCAGTCTGCTCCTCCCAGCTTCTCTGGTGTAGCTGAAAATGTCAGTTTTTTCCTCTATGTGCTCTGTCCTCTGTCCCATTCTATTATTTTTTTGTAACTTTTCTTCCTGAGCAGTTTCATATTCAGCCATCCTTTTCTTTATTTCAACCTCTGACTTTTGCAGCTTTATCATCTCATCTGAATATCTGTTTAAAGCTTCTTCCATTTTTTCCAGCCTTTTGTTGTTTGTGTTGATATACTCCATCAGTGTTTGTTTATTTTAATCAGGTCTTAATGCAGTTGTCTTATATCTTCCTGTAGGTTATTGGAAGCCATGTATGGAGGTTGCATTGCTTTTTGCTTTTTGCTGAACAGCTGCAGAATTTTCCCAAGTCATTGTTTTTTCCTCATTGTTTGTAGCTGATTTTTTTCCAGGTCTTCTGTATTTCTTTATTCCTGGCATCCAGGCACTGCACTTACTATCCAGTTACTGAAATGTACCCATAAACACAACTTACTGGCCTTCTTTGCTGAATGTTTTCACACTGGGAGAGCTAGAAACAAGTTGTTATTCAATGTGCAGCCATCTTGGAAGTCCGAGCTCAAGGTAGGTATATATAAGTTTGGAGCGTATTCCTTCTACATTTTATTTTTGTTGGCAGTACAAGTTAGAAATAAAGGAAAAGATGCAGGATTGTAGGCTTCTAGTACCATGCCTTTTGAACAGTATTATAAAATTACATTTGCTAAGCCATGTAACTCATAAAAGTATTCTCTGTTGAAACAGAAAAGTTTATTTTCTGTTGTGCATTAATGCTGGTAGGTTATTTTCTTGCCATTCTGAAGCTCTGTCAACAAACATTCTCTCCCTCACTTCTACATCTCTTTTTGACTCCCATCCCCTGTTCTCCCATTTTCACTTCTCATGCTGTCATTTCCATCTCTTTCTCTATTTATTCAAACCCATAACCTTTTACCATTAGTAAGATGTTGTCATCCTCCTCCAGCTCCATGCACGCTGTATTCTTATTTACTTCTAGCTTCTTTCTCCAACCATTCTGTTTCCACACCTCACTTCTTCAGTCTCTTAAAACATGATTTCTTCCATTGCAGCCAGAAACAGCTGCCACATCCCTTAGAGCACTTTGCACTATAGATGTCTTCATGAACAGTGAAACAGTCCATAGACTAGCAATGCCTTTTTGATTTGCTGTTTATTTATATCATTCTTTGCTGCTTCATGGCTATACAGAAGCTATAGCTCATGACTACATAAAAACTAAAAAGCTCTTCATTTTTCCTCTCTAACACAGTGTACAATTGGTACATCAAGAACATTTTCTGTATCTGTAATAAATTTAACATATGGCTGAAGGTCAGTCCATAAGTCAGCCTTACTAGAGGGCCTAAAGATTAAATAAATTCAGTCCCTTCTGGTTACCCCCCAAAAATGAAATCAATCTGTCAGTCAGTCAATCAGTCAGTCAATCAACACACACACACACACACACACACACACACACACACACACACACACACACACACACACACACACACACACACACACAAAAATAAATGAACAAATAATTAAATATGATTATTAACTTCTAATATTTTAGATTTCACATCAAACAGAAACATTAAACCTACAGGAAGATATAAGACAACTGCATTAAATAAGCCTGACCAGTCTGATCTGTAAGGCTATGGAGCAAATCATTATGGAACTCATAAATGGAGAGATTGGGAACCTCCAGTCGCTGGACCCCACACAGTTCAGCTTCGTCAAGGGAAGATCATGCCTCCTGAACCTGGTGGATTTCTTTGAGACAGTTACTCAGGCTATAGATAAGGGAAAGGAGGTACACACAGCTTACCTTGACCTTGCTAAAGCGTTTGACACCATTCCCCATTCAGGTATTATTGATAAGCTCACCAGCCTGAGCATAAACCCTTATGTCATAAGATGGATCGCAAACTGGCTCTCAGACAGATCCCATAAAGTAAGAGTAGCGGGATCTATGTCCGAATCCAGACCAGTAATGAGTGGTGTGCCTCAGGGCTCTGAACTGGGGCCCCTCCTGTTTGGCATATACTTCTCAGAAGTACAGGTAAGCACGGAAAGGCTGTGGCTGACTAAGTTTGCGGATGACTGCAGACTGGGTGATAAAATAGAGTCTCCGGCCGACATAGAGATCCTCCAGAAGGGCCTAAATGAGACTGATGCATGGTGTCAAAGCCATGGCCTCAAGCTAAATGCAAAAAAATGCATAGTAATCCCCTTTGAAAAAAACAGAGTACCCGAAAACTACAACATAGGAGGTAATCCCCTGAAATCTGAAGAAGAAATAAGGGATCTAGGGACCCAAGTAGATAGTCAGCTTTCCTTTGATAACCATGTTGCCAAAGTGGTTAGAAAATCCTTCTATGTGACCCATCTGATCACGAAAGGGTTCACATCAAGATCTAAGGATGTAATGGTGCCCCTCTACTCTTCCCTCATCAGACCCATTATTGAGTACAATGCACCAATTGGAATGTACCTGGCTAGACATCTCCAGCAGCTGGAGAGACCAAAAAGGTACCTAACCAAGAGGATTACTGGCCTCAAACAGTTGCCCTATGCAGCACGACTGAAAAAGCTAAGACTGCTCTCTGTTGCATACCACTTTCTCAGAGGCGATCTCTGTCTAACGTACAGAGCCATGTCCAACCCAGAATTGTTGAACATGCTCCTTCTTAGCAAAACCAAATCTATTCAAGCTACACGCTCTAGGGATATAAACCTCAACACAACAATGAATAGAACATGCTGGAGGGATAGATTCCCTTCGCAGAGACTTCCCTTACTATGGAACAGGGTCCTGATCTACATAAGACAGAGCCCCTCACTATCACTCTTCAAGAGGAACCTTGATGAGTGGATGGGTAACAGAAAATTCACACCGAGGATCACACCAACAGCACTACTAGATAGGGGCCAAGGGTACTAGCTGCTAGTACAAGGGTCTAGGGAACTACTAAAGGGGTGGTGAATACCGCACAACGTGGCTGGGCTAATATATGCCTTCGGGCAGATAGCCCAGTACCAACCTATGAACATATGAACCTATTAAGGAAACTGAAAAAATACAATACTAAATTAATAAATGTCAACATTTGTTGCATGGGACAAGCTTCCCAACACCTTCCCATATCCCTCGGGCTTACATATGCCAATTCCATGGCTGCATAAACTTGGAGGGAGAAATTGTTTATTTATTTATTGATTGATTGTCTTTTATTTACTGGGATGGTTCAGCTGGGCATTCAGGCCCATTTTCAGTGGAGGCCTGGGGAGAAAAGCTCCATTAGAGTTACAAAAAATGACAATTACAAAGAATTTACAGAGAAAAAAGAATCAGTTTCTTGATAGTCGAAATGGGGTTTTAGAATCATCCAGTGGTTAAGACAATCAAGACAGAGGTTAATACAATTTGATTTCTGTAGGAATCTTATACAGTAATAAGCAGGGTGCCTTTACATATATAGCAGTATACAAATTTAATTTACAAAGGAGTGATGAAAAGCAGTATACAGTTACAAATATAGATAGGATTTATTTACATTTACAGGACAAGATAAGACAGCTAGAAAGTTAGAGGTTGGTAATCTGAGAGAGAGATAGAGTCAGTCAGAGTGTGAACAAGAACAGAGCCAGGAGGAGACTATGTACTGTTTTTGTTGTAGTTGAAGTTAGATGCACAGCAGTCCTGTTTTAGTGGGATATGCAGGGGGTTCCACTGTTTATTGAGAAAGTATGAGTATAGTGAGTCTGCAGCTGTATTATGGGAATTAGAAGTTACTAGTAGGCTCTGATTACCTGAAAGAAGGCAATGTGTTGGGGAGTAGTGTTTGAGAATGTTTTGTATAGAAGGGCATGCATGCGGTTTGTGTATTATTTTGAGGGCAATTTGAAGCTGAGTAAATGTAAGGTGATTAGGTAGTTTTAGCCAGATGAGCTTCTTTAGTGTTAAGCAGAGATGTGTACTGTAGGATGCATTAGCTGCAAACGTTGCTATTTTGCTAAAGCATACCTCTAATCTATTTAGTAGGGTGGTTTGAATGTTGGTTAATATGGGGGATGCACAAAGGGAGGGGAGAAGGTATAATGCTTAGGATTTTTTTGATGAGTCTATGAGGTAGGGTTTGTTTCAGTAGAGGAAGCCCAGACTTTGATGAGTTTTCTTGATAACCTAGGTTCTATGCAGGTCAAAGTTTAAGTTGTCTGTTATGACTCCTAGTAGTTTGGTATTTGTTACAGTTTCTATGATGGTGCTATTTGTTGAAGTAATATTAATATGTGTACAGGCTCTGAAAGAGATCTGGGTATGAAAAGCATTACGTTTGTTTTTTTTTACATTTAGGAATAGCTGATGAGCCTTTAGTCATAATTCTATGGAAGTGGAGGAGTCTTGAGTCATTTGCTGAGCAGGTGATGTTGACATCATCAACCTATTGTACTAAGATCAGACGTTTACTGCCTTTTTGAGGTTGTTTGTGAAAATATTGAAATATACTGGACATAGAATTGACCCCTGTACTACACCAGTAGAAAATGGGATGAAGGTGGATAGGTTCTGATTCTATTTTATGGCCTGTTATCTGTTGAAGAGATAGCTACAGAACCAAGTAAGAGCTGAATGAGACAGTGAAAGGGAAGACAGTTCTTTGATTAGAAGTTGGTGGGATACTGTGTCAAATGCTTTTAACAGATCCAGGAACAGGAAGGATATTAGGTTACCAATGTTTCTGCTGGTATTTATGGTTTCTGAGAAAAAAAAAGCAGAGCTGCTGTGTTGTGGTGTGGTTGAAAGCCATGATGTTTTGGGGGGAGTAGTTTGTTGTTTATGAGATGGGTTAGGAGCTGGGAGTGTATGCATCTTTTTTTCTAAGCTTTTGGACAGAGGGGACAGAACTGCAGTGGGTGGTAGTTGTAGAGGTTTCTGGCTGTTCCACCTTTGTGAAGTGGTATAATATGTGATTTTTTTCCAGATAGTGGGTACATAGATTTCTGTAACAGATCTATTTATGAGTATTGAGATGGAGTTTGATAGGCTAACTTAAGGTACTTGGGTGGGAATTTGTCAGTAGCTGATGTAGTGGTTTTCAGTTTTTCTAAGTAATTTTTAATAGCTGAGGTAGGTATTTGGTGGATAGAAGAGAGACATATGGTGAGTATTCTTGGTGGGAATAAAGAGATGGGAGGGTACTTTAGATTCTAGTAGTGGGAGGACAGATTGAAGTGTGTTTTGAACTGGATGGCTATGGGGTCCATGTCTTTGTTTGTGGTAGGAGATGGGCTGGTGGTTTGACTAGGGTATGGTAGAGTTTTTATGTTTGTCCAGAATTGTTTGGGATTGTGGTGATGTTTGCCTTGAAGTGAGTGAAAGAATGAAAATTTGTCAATTCTGACCTGTTGTTTACATCAACTTCTAAGTTGCCTAAAAATTTGCCATTTTGTTGTGTTCTGTATTGATATATTTATACCATGCCTGTTGTTGTGTTCTGTATTTATATATTTATACCATTTCTTCCAGGCCTTTTCTCTATTTGGCATGTGCTATTTGGTTTCTTTGTTGAACCATGGAGCAAGGTTGCTTTTGCTACTTTTTGTTCTTATGGGAGCTAACACATTTATTATGTTATGGGATGTTTTATTGAAATGGGTAACAGCGTCAAATAGTGGTAATTCTTTTCAGAGTATTTCAGTTGTATTGAGAGAGATAGTTTATAAAGGAGTTTTTGTTAAAAGACAAGAGTCTATGTACTTATTTTAATACTGTACAATTGGGAGTGTGATTAGTTGTATTGTAATAAATGTGGGAAGATGGTCACTGATGTTGTCTGGGAGACAGCCGAAGGTGTTTATGTTTGAGGGTGAGGTGGTATGGATTCAGTCTAGTAATGAGTGCCTGTTTCTGTGCTTGTCTATTCTACTGGCTAAGGTGATTACCTGAGTGAAACTGAATAGGTTAGTAGAGAGGGTTGAGAGTCAGTGTTTACAAGTGAATAGTCTATACTCCTATCTCCAAGTATAGCAGTTTCTTTATTTACATTAGTGGAAAACCACTGAAGGAGGTCAAGAATGAGAATGTTGCCTTGGTGAATATATAAGGCAGCAAAGCAGATAGTTTTGTGCTTGCTCAAGTGTAGGAGGGTAATAGATGTTTCATTGTTGGGATATTTGAGGTGACTCAGTGGGTATCTGGTTGACGCTTAATGTGTTTTTAAAAAGTATTGAAACCCCTCAAGCTTTTTGGGTACTCTATTATTTCTTATTATATTGTATTCTGGGGGAAGGATTTCTTCATCTTTAGTGTTTGGTTTTAGCCAGGTTTCAATGATGACTGGAATGTCTGGGTTGTGTGTTGCAAGGTATGCATGCAGATCTGTCATTTTGTTTTAGATGCTTCTGAGGTTTATTTGCATTAATAGAAGGTTGTCGTTATGATTAGTGGGTTACGTGTTGGTAATGGTGGGAACTGATGGGTTGAAGTGGTTTGGTTGGTTTGAGGGGATGGTCCAGGGTCTGGGTGGATGTCACCAAAGAGTGGGAGAGTGGAAGTGTGGTGACAGAATTTGTACCATTTTTTTATATTTATCTCTTAGGTCTGACACTGATATATGGGTCTAGTCATGCACTTTGATGTAGCTGTAACTGAAGATGGCCTGAGTTCCTAATGGGTAAAGACTGTGTGCAATTTTATAGCTGATGGGGGTTTGTTTGTTGACTAAGAGTATAGAGCTGGGGAAAATAGAGTGATGGGGAAGGGGAGTGTGGTAAGATGTGGCAATGGTGTGTATACTTAGTATAACTGTGAGAGTAGACTGCAGGAGTAGCTTATTATACACAAGTTAGGGGAAGACAGAGTTAGCTGGGTGGAAGTTATATGTTATTTTGGTGGAGTAGATTGGGATAAGTTAGTTAGGTGGGTCTGTGATGAGTTTGCAATTTGAGGTGTTAGGCCAGTTGGATGTTTCAGTGAATTTAGTTGGTTCTTTTGTTGTAGGGGTGGGGGATAGAATTGTATAAGTTTAGATTAAGTGAGGGTGGATGGGAATAGGGGAGTGGAGTGAGCCTGAGCATAGAGAGGACGAATAGAGTGGGCTGAAAAGTGGCACAGACACCATGGGTAAACAGAAAACTATCTGTCAACCTGAAAGTTACATAGGAATGAGTAATAAAACTGTATTGAATTACTGAGATGAAAGAAGAGATTTAAGTGTATTATGAGTATGTGAACTATAAAGGTGTGTAAGACAGGCAGTATACTTGGGTAGTTTGGAAAAAGAACATTTGAAAAAAATGAGAAAATGTTTTTTTTCTTAACTTCTTTTAAAGCTAACCACAGTTAATACAAAAAGTGGAAGTTCTTTTTTCATTAGTTAGTGAAAACGTCAGAGCATGGATAAGGGAGGAAGTAAACCAACACAGAACTGCATGTGCAGGCAAAGAGGGAGAGTCACAAAAAGCAGTAGCTGGAAAGAGCAATTAAGAAAGTGCAGGCTACTACCAAGAGTAGGGTGTAGCTCATTAATTAGAGGGAAGGGGATGGGAAAGATTAAGGTGCAGTGGAGGCTATTTTTTATTCTAGTTAAAACAGACAAAAAGCAGACCACTAAGTACTGGCCAAACACAGTAGAGACATTAAACTTGGTACCATTTTCCACAGAGCATGACTAGAATAAAAGAATGAGTAATTAAATTCCCCTTACACTGAAGAAAAGACAAGTCTGTACATGTTTGCAGGGCTGGATGTTGTATTTATTCTGCTGTAGTCTTTGGGGTGTGGGTGTGTGCAGTCCGAAACTTTCTAGCAAGTGAAAGTGGAAAAATATCTCAAAAGAAAGGAATCACTATGGAACACACTTGGAAATTATACTGGAACATTTTCCCGTGGAAAAGAATGATCGGGGAGTACAGTTTCACCATTTCTATGTGGCAAGTTGGTTCTTCATGCAGTTTGCATTCGAGAAATGGTAGACAAGCCATTTTTTACAGATGAAGCATATTTCAGAGATTTGTATGCCACAGGAATTAATTTCAGGCTGTCAGTTCACATATGTAAAGGTAGATTTGTTAATCTGTAGCTGGGGTATAAATATCATTGGGACATTTTATGGACTTTTGACAATTTTTGTACTGAATTTAACATTTTGTTTAATTGTTCAGTGAAAACATGTCAGTGTCTGCAAATTTACTTTAAATTCAACAGCTCTAGCTTACAGCATAAGTGAAGCTGGAGCTGAAAGCCAGTAGGTAATTAACTTCGATTAGGGAGATGGAATGGTGTTCACCTGCTCATGTTTGAGCCACATGGTATTGGGATACTCAAGAAAATGGATTAGATAACATTAAATAGCCTATGCAGTTTAGCTAATTAACAAAAATGCAAACGTTACTGGGAAAAACAGAAGGCACTTTTGTCATGGTCTTTGCAATAACATGAAATCTGCTTATATTTTAATCGGTTTATTGGCACTCATATTTCAATTACTGTTGTGTTGGGGGATGGTATGGGTTAATCAGCCTCATCTGGGCCTGACAAAAGAAAGTAAAGATATGAAATTAATGACATTTCTAAAAAAATCAGAAAAGTAGAAACTCCATGATGAAAAAAAGTATTCTTTAAATCCTACTCAGTGTTTATATTTTCTCTTCCTTTTTATAGTATTAATGAAAATCATATGACAGATGGGAGTGGAGGCCTTATGGAATGCCCTGGCTGTGGAGTTGCCTACACTGTGGGGTGTGACTGCCATGCTGATTGCTACCGAAGGGAAACAGTAAGCCACAGAAAATACAGGTAGGTTGAAACCTTTCAGGCACTCACGGAAGAATGTAGAAATTAATAACTATGGTTGTTTACTTACTGTCAGATTATCATGCTCCATAAGGCAAAATAACTTTCAACAGCAGTAAATAACGATAAACTGTGTTCTCCTCCTCAGTGAAAGAACACCAATATCATCTTAGAATTTGCAGCATGCTCAGAGTTTTTTTGCTAAGTGGAGTGTTCAAGACACGCAGTCAGTACAAATTTCTCTTGCCAAATATACTGAAAATGTGAGCATTATTACACTCTGCTACCTGGTTTGAAATATCTTTTAATACAGTATAATGTCTTAATAACACCTACACTGGAATATGATTTCTGTTATTTGTAGTTGTTTTATTCTCCTTTATCTTTTTCTGCCCCCCCCGCACCTATTGCCATTGGTTACCTCCTCTCACAGATCAGCCTGTTTGCCCCCTATCCTATGTTGGCTAGTGATGGAGGTAAGATGTGGTCATACCACTCACCCTCTTAGAACAAGAAATGTGGACAAAGCCATAAATAAAAGTAGGACAAGGGTCCAAAAATAGGGACAATTTTTAAATATTGCTCTTACAAACTTAGAAATTTGTTAGAATAACAGGTTTTACATTAGAATGAATCTTCTGAAGGATATGAAGTCTGAAACTCAAATGTCTGTCATTATTTTCTAACTTTCATCTTTAATGATTTGCCAGAAAAACACAATTTTATAAAAAACGGACCAAAAGTATGAGGTCAAAATCTGGACATTCTGCAAAAATCTGTACAGGTGAGAGATATGGAGCTGGTTTGTGCAGAGGCCATCATTTGCACAGGTCAGGGTATTTTGATCCCTAGCCTCTGCTTCTGATGCCTTGACATGTATTAAGACAAGGCCTGCACTACTGACAAAGAGCACATCCATGCTTCTACACATTAGTTAGTTCCAACTACATAGCATGTCTACTGGGCAAACTAAGCTTGTCACTGTCCCATGTGTTGTTTACTGCCTCACCTGGCCACAGTTGTCAATACTGCAATGGGACCATGCTACGTCCCTCAGTTTAATTTCTCCAAGTCTTTTGGGTTTCTAATACAATGAACCCCATTCCTAAGTCAGGGTATGATTGAAGTTCATGAAATTAGTATTGTTTCAATCTTTGATGTTAAACAAACGTGCTCTTCACAGCACCTGCAATGTGCTTAAAATTGAATCCTTCTGCGATTCATACGGTGTTATGTGTATCAGTAGCATATCTAAGTATGACTGCAAATTCTTTTTTATTAGATTTGTTGCTCCTGCTACTAATGGAACTGTCTGGGTATCTTTCTTCCTCACTGCTCCCACTTCTACCTGGGAATCCTGGTATTTTATGTCTTTAAGAAACTGTAATTACTGGGAGTAGCAGTTTCAATGATCAATGCTACTTTTGTCTCTTTCTCCTGGACTACTATATCTGGTTTTCTCCTGTCTGTTTTTGAATTGTTGGTAATGGGTGATCCTCTTTTGTTGGTAATGGCTGATCCTCTTTTGTTGGTAATGGGTGATCCTCTTTTGTTGGTAATGGGTGATCCTCTTTTGTTGGTAATGGCTGATCCTCTTTTGTTGGTAATGGGTGATCCTCTTTTGTTGGTAATGGCTGATCCTCTTTTGTTGGTAATGGGTGACCCTCTTTGATACATACTTCACTATTCTCTACAATGCATTGTGGTTCATGTTTCCAATGCTTGTCAACTACTTCAATATTGTAGTGTTCGCACAATCCCCAGGCCAACAGTCTTGTCACAGTATTGTGCCTTTCTGTACATAGGCCCTCTGCCATGAGTGTATCACACTCAGCAACAAGATATACAACTTTTTCTTGTTCTTTTTTTTTTTTTAACAGAAACTGCATTTGTCTGTTTCTCCCATGTTTAATGGATTTTGCAAACTAAAGTGTATATAGTCCATTGTCCTTGGCCACCATTTTTAACCTTACATCTTTTGGTTTGAATTCACCTCTCCTTAACCACTCCTACATCAAATCCTGATCAACACAGGGTTGTTCAGGCGATCTCTGTACTTGCCATTCCGCTGATCCTTCTTCTTATATTCTTTCTTTATTTTTTTTGGCACATTTAATTGCTGAATTTTGTCTACTTCTAGTTTGATTTCCATTCTCACTTGATACTGAAATGCTTCTGCTAAACTAAACAGAAAAGACATTTTAGATGACTTCTCCCCATATTTTAAAACATTCACTATGTTTAGATCTGGTGAGGCCAGCAGATGATGTATTTGGTCCCATGACTGCAGATCTATACATGTAATCAATCTCGAGGAGGCCCATACTGCCTTTAGAATAAGGAATTTATATTGTTGGTATAAAGTGATTTTTATATATCATTTGATAAGCATGAAGAACTTTCTTCTTTTCCTGTCAAACTGATCAAACACCTTTTGGGGCGAGTCAGTCACCTCAAAACTGTAAGTTAGAACAGGAAGAGCAAATTGGTTTATAGCTTAGATTTTATTTCTAGATGTCAATGTAGTTTTTTTCAGTACTAATTTTAGTCTTCTGAAGTATTCCTTGCTGAGTTTTATGTGCATTTATGAATATTTTATTGCAGCTCCTTCATTGATTCTCAGATATTTATAAATTCCCTCCTGCTGATGTTCCTTTATATCACACTCCTGTCCCAGACTAA
Organism: Protopterus annectens; assembly: GCF_019279795.1. Classification (NCBI taxonomy): domain Eukaryota; kingdom Metazoa; phylum Chordata; order Ceratodontiformes; family Protopteridae; genus Protopterus; species Protopterus annectens. The sequence continues at coordinate 1,142,622,288 of NC_056741.1, read as the reverse complement.
TACTTTTTTGGTGCTGCAGTTTTCTTGATTTAAACATTGCTTTTGCACATTTATGAAGACCAAATGTCATTCTTGTATCATCTGAGAAAGTTTTCACCACTTGAAGTTATGGTTTCAACTCCTCATTTGATGAACAATACAGTTTGAAGTTACCCACAAAAAGGAGATTAGATGTCTTTGAAGTTTTTTTTTTTTTTTTTTCTGGGAGCCAGATTGTAACTATGGCCTAATCAGTTAAGTAAACAGTTTAATGGGTTAAGGGCAAGGTAACACAGCAGAGGTGACAGAGAATCACCATGGAATATGCTTCTTTGAACTTTTATCCCTGGGATAATAATTTGCCCTTTGTCATGGCTTAACTTCAATTTGGTTTGCCACTGTTTCATGGTCACTGTGAATTTTCTTAATAGCCCTAATTACTGTCTTCATCTGTTTTATCAAACTTATAATGTTTTGGATCTTATTTACTTTCTGTAACCTATTTCTTTCATCAATCATTATTTATTTATTTATTTATTTATTTACATTTGTTGACCGGGAGTGTCCGACTGGACGTAGGTCCATTTTCAGCGGAGGCCTGGGGAGAAAAGCTCCACAGTTAAAATAAACAGACAGTAGTTACATTGGATTACATAGCGATTAACAATTTAACATAGTAATTAATTACAAACATATTTACAGATGAAGAACATAGTACATCAGTAGACAACTAGAATCTTTATCTGCTAAGTACATAACAGACAATACCAAATGTTACAATAAGAAGTTCCTGCTGTATAATAAGTACTAGGCTTATGAGCATCTGAGCTTGCTATAATCAAGGTAGTTAGTAGGGTGGAAAGAAAGGTAGTGGTTGGATGGGGTGGGTGATATTAGAGTGGGAGTAATCATAATGTAGCTTGTCATCTCTATTAAATCAGGCAGCTCTTCCCTTAGATAATTTTCTTCTAGACTGAAACCAGCTTTTTTGCTCTCCATTTCCTGCAGGTATTCTACAGAAAGTTTCAGAACATCTTCCTGTGACACCTCCTCCTCAGATGCAACCTGCTTCATCTGCTGCTCCTTCATATGCCCATCACTCCACAACGTTGTTTACTTCAGAACTGACACCATTTCCTGCTCCTTCCCTTGGTGTGCAACTTCAACTAAACTTTTGCGCCAGTCTACAGAAGGCTGCAGAGCATAACCTTGTTGCATGTCTTCAGATGCCTCTGTTTCCAGATGTGTCTCCTTTGTCTGGGGACTCTGTGTTAGGTTTTCTATACTAAATCATTCACTTTACAGATAATCCATAACTTCTGTTTCTATTTGATTAACTTCTTCCTTACTAATCCTCTTTTCTGCTTTCCCCCTTTGTTTTCTTATTTTTTTGTATTGTACAATTTTCCATCTGTGGGTGCCTTTGCCTGCATTTCTCTTCAAATATCTTTGGTGCTGCTTTATTTAAATTGATTGGTTTTGTATTGTCCTTTGCATAACTATTGCACCATATTAGATCTCTTTTTCTTTCCCATGCTCATATTTCTTCTTCAGATATGTCTTGCTCCTCTTCCTGCCCCTTAATCTGGGGATGTAGAGACGTATTTTTCCATCATACTGCAACATTGCCTGTGGTGGATTTTCTGCAGTAAATCCTTCACCTTGCAGATAACCCATGACCTTGATTTATATTTAACTTCTACCATACTAATCTTCTTTACTAACTTCCCTCTTTGTTTACTTATATTTTGTGTTTTGAAAATTTCTACATCCGGATGCTTTTGCCTGTATTTCTCTTCAAACATCTTTGGAACTGCTTTTTTGTAATGATTAGTTTGTCTTTCTCCTTTGCATAAATATTGAACCATATCAGATCTCTTTTTTCCCCATGTCCATATTTCTTCTAATGTTATGTCTTTCGGCTTATCCCGGTTAGGGGTCGCCACAGTGGAACTCCGGTCCGCTAATGTTTGGTAGTGGATTTTTACGTGCCGAGTTACCAGCCATGATGCACACCCTTCAACAAAGGCACGCCCATTCACGCATGCCTCCACACAGAAGATGCTCTAGCTGAGAATCAAACGAGACAACGTCTTGCTATGAGGCGACAACACTACCGCATATTTCTTCTAATACCTTTCAAAAATCTCTGTGTTTTGTTCTTTATAATTTCACACTTCCTCTTTTTTCTTTTTCCATGTGAACCATAGATATTTTTTTTCCTGTGTAATGTTTTCCGTGGATCTGATGTATGTTTTTTCTCCATGTAATGTTTTTCATTGATCTGCTGTATATTTTTTTGTTCATGCTGTTTTCCATGGACTTTGCCATTTTTTTCCTGTGCAAGCATTTTTCTTTCCTCTTAATTTCTCTCTCTTAATCTTTCTGAATATTTTCTATCCTGAAGTTCTCTGTTTCTCAAATTATAGTAACAATAAAGAATTCCTTCCTTATCCTCAGTAGTCCACTTTGTCATCTTTATGGCTGTTTTTGGCTTGTCAGGTTTTGTGTTTTTTGTGGACTACTACTTCCTTCTACAATAGAGGTGCCATTAGAAGGAAGCCCACCCACAGAATGTATGAGATGATACTGACTAGTTCTCAACTTCTTACCTCCAGATTGAGCAATAAATCCAGAAATAATCAGTGACAATCAGGGACATTTTATTAATAAAAAAACACCTAAAAGACTCACATAGTGTCCTAATAAAGCAGATATCCACCAACAATCTGTGCAAATGGAATAGCTGAGGAAGTAAGATGAAATTGCAAATGTGTAACATCTTTGGGTTAAAACACTGATGTTTTTATTGATTTGGTTTGGCAGGGTTATTATGCAGATTTGTTTTTCTCATCTGCTATATCAGGGTGAGAGACAGATGTTCTTGAGCTAGGGGAGAGTCCTACAACCCATTTGTTCCTGCCTTCCTACATGGGATGTCTAGTTTGCCTGTTAGTTTCCTCTCATGTTGAGAGCCAGGTGGGAGACAACAGGTTAGCTTCCAAAGTCCAGCAGAGCAGCCAACAATCCCCCTTGGAGCATCCTCCCTCCCACCTTACAGCAGCTGTCATGAGCTCCACCTGTTTGTTGCATACTGCAGAACACAAGCAGTGCAACATGTGCTCAGCAGACCCATGATCCAAAGGTGGAACACCTAGTGCTTCTTCTTGGTGTCACCCAAATGGCAAGCCAGAGCCAAAGGTCTCCCTCCAGGAGGGGTGGCCCAACAGCAGATGTTGTCTACCAACCTCTTCTGCCAGATTCATAAGATGCCTACATTGCTATTCAGGCTTGGGTTGTGTGGGCAATAGTCAGAATGTTTTCCTTTTATGCCACCAGAAGAGGCATTGTGCAAAATGTTTTGAGCTTGAATCACTTCATATCATAACAGCGGGCATGCACAGCTGTCCTTTTTTTATAAATGCAGTGCTGTGAATCTGTGAATTACATATCATGAGCCATGAACTAATGGAAATACACTACAATGTTGTGAAACTCTTTGTGGCATGATAAAGGTCATATACTGGTACCCATTTAATAGACTATAAGTGATATGAATTGTGTAAGCATAACACACCACAAGGAGGGTTATTTATTGTGCAATAATATCACAGATGGGGTGACTATTTATTTGTTTGTCTTTTTTGTTGGAAGTATTCAAATGCCTGAATCCTAGCCATCATACAAACAAACAAGGCAAAAACAGAAACAGAATGATTAAAAGGTGATAAATCCAAAGGGGGAAAAAACTACAAGACATCTTAAAAAAGAAAAAAATCAAGTAGGATTAAAAATGAATACATCTAAAATCAGATGAAATAGATGGGCTTCTTAAACTGACTGGGCTTCAGTGACTTCCTAAATGAATATTCAGAATTGCACTTCTGAATCAGGACATGTTGCTAGTACCACATGACCAGATAAATTAGGCCAAAAAAGAACTTGCCTGATATCACTAAACAGATCTGTGGCACCATCAGCAGCAAGACTTGAGGTGACTAGAAAGGACATGGGGTTTTAGCAAACCTTTTAGATAATCAGAACCCAGGTTGCAAAGGGTAATTGTAGGTGAAGATCGAGATCTTAATGCCAGATCCGACCATATTCAGCAGCCAGTTTCAGGTCACCATCCATAAGACAAAGGCAAAGCACACTGCAACAGTCCACATATGGAACAATCAAAGCCTGAACCACCACTCCTAAGTCCAAAAATGAAATGAAGTGCTTTATCAGGGTTATATTCTTAAGATGGAAACAGGTTTCTTGGCAATGGCTGAAGCCTGGTCTTTTGAGTGTTAACCTACAATTAAGGAAGAGAACATGACCTGAGTTTTGACTGGGATGAGCTTAAGATGACCATGTATCAGTTATTAAAAGATCAAAGTCAAGCAATCATTTAAGGCAATTAAATCACTGAGTGTCGTACTCCTCTTTTATAATGGTTCATTTCTGAAAACTTTCTTGGATATAGTAGACTGCGTGATGTTATTTTTCAGTGTCTTTTCTGCCACTGCAGTTCACTACTGAGTTAGAATTCTCAATTTTGCAAAGACTATGCCGTGGTGGTGCAGCGATAGCATTGCTGCATCACAGCCAGAGGTTCTCCCGTTCGATTCTCAGCTGGAGCGCCTTCTGTGTGGAGTCTGCATGTCCTCCCCATGGTCGAGTGGCATTCACAAGATATGATGAATGGGCATGCCTTCGTTGAAGGTTGGGTGTCGGACTGGCACCTCGACACCGTAAAATTCGACTGCTAATTATTAGCGGACCGGAGGTCCTCTGTGGCGACCCCTAACTGGGAAAAGCTGAAAGAAAAACTTCTGCTGGGAGATTAGATCAGTCATTCCATAATAGGTTATTTCAGTTCTATCCTTTAAGATTACATCAGGGTTAGGCAATGCAGAGTGGATAAGCTGTAGAATTTTTCCCATTTATTAAATAGTTATATTTTCAGTCTGCTGATATGAGTCAATTTCTACTTTCTTTTTCTTGATGGCTTTCATGTTCCTAGAGCGGCTGCTAAAAGTAGATTTATCTACTAGCAAGGCTGCCCTAACGTGTAAGAGAATACCTAAATCAAAGGAAATTGTGTCTTCGACCTCCTCTGATAGATAATCGGATAGAGATTCTGACAAAAAGGCCAAAAAGAAGAAAGAGGGTGTAGCTGAAAGATCAGCAAAAAAACAGAAAACTAGTGGGGAGAGTTCAAAAGGTGGTTCAGCCTCCAAAGGCGGCGATAAAGATGATAACATGTTTCAGATTGGTAAAATGAGGTATGTCAGTGTTCGAGAAATTAAAAGTAAAGTCCTAATTGACATCAGAGAATACTGGATGGATAAAGAAGGTAATATGAAACCTGGGAAAAAAGGTATTTCTTTGAGTCGAGAGCAATGGAATCATTTAAAAGACCAGATGTCTGACATTGATGATGCAATTAAACGATTCTAAAATTCAGCGCCACACAAAAACGTTCCTGCCATTTTACTTGACTCTACATTTGCTTCCATTTTCTTATTGAAAAGCGCAGCTTGTTTTTAAGTTTATATCTGTGTGAATGGGGTAGAGATTTGTAACTTGAAACTTTCTACTTGTGTATAATAAAGTATAATGCAAAGTCCATTTTTATGGAGTGAATTTGTGTATCCTCTCTGATTAGAGAGGGAGGGATTTGTTTGTGTTGTACAATGAACCAGAACTGGTTGGAAAAAAAAAAAAAGTAGATTTAATGTTGTGGTTGCAGTTTCTTCCCTCAATGGGCCAGAAAATTAAAAAAAGCAATTTCAGTGTTTCTTTTTCATTTGAAATAATTATATGTTTTGATCTATTTTTATAGAGCACATGCTGATTGACTGAGGGTATGGTTCTTCATTCTCCACACACACACACACACACACACACACACACACACACACACACACACACACACACACACACACACACACACACACACACACACACACACACACACACACACACACACACACACACACACACACAAATTCCTTTTTATTGTTCAACATGTAATGACATAAATCTTTTGCTACCATTACATGCAGACTTGTACTGCCACCCATCCTGTAGGTGATGCTGTACATTTTGGTATGCTATAACACGCATGTAACATTTACCATGTAATACTGTGCATACCTTTACAGCATAACACGCAGACTGTATACTGCTTTCCATCCAGTATTATGTGAGTACAACCACAGGTTTCTTTATGGTATGGAACACATGCTGCATACGGCTATTGGTTTAGTATTGTGTCTTACAGTGGAATTCTCTTCATGGTATAATGCGGCTATGTAATACTATCCATCCCATATTCAAACTCTAAGGCTTTGATTCTGTTCTATCATAACATTAAGACTGTATTCTTTGTTGACTATCCAGTATTCATTGTGTGGTGATGAGAATCCCTTTGTCACATAGCACATGAACCATATACTTCTACACAAATAATAACCAGTTGTAATATTGTAATTTTTTTATGACATACCATACAAGCCATTACCATTGTTAATATCTGTTATGCACAGTATGATAAAAACTCCTTTGTGATGCAAAACACAAACCATGCACTGATACTTGTCTAGTATTTAGTTTGTGCTGGTTCAAATCTAGCAGTGGAATTGATGGGAAATGCTGCTATACAGGTATTGCAACATAACACTAGAGTGCATTACAGATAGTATATCACAACAATGCATCAGAAATACATGATGATATAATAATGCATCAGAGATGCACTGCAGCATAACACAACGATGCATCAGAGCTACTCTGCAGTATAACAATTTATCAGAGATACACTGCAGTATAACACAACAGTCCATCAGATGTATGCTGGAGTATAACACTACATCAGAGATGCAGTATAACACAACAGTGCATCAGAAATACACTACAGTATAACACAACAGTGCATCAGAGCTAACCTACAGTATAACATTGCATCAGGGATACACTGCACTATAATGTGACAGTGCATCAGAGATACAATGCAGTATAACACAACAGTGCATTAGAGATACACTGCAGTATAACACAACAGTGTATTAGATACAGTCTTCAGTATAATGTAACAGTGTATCAGAGATACAATGCAGTATAACACAACAGCATATTAGAGACACTCTGCAGTATAACCTAACAGTGTATCAGATGTATGCTGGAGAATAATAATGCATTACAGATATACTGCTGTATAACACAACAATGCATCAGAAACATACTGCAGTATAACACAACAGTGTGTCAGAGAAATGCTGCAGTATAACACTGCATAAAAGATGCACTGCAGTTGACATTGTGTGAGAGTTACACTATACTACCAAATCAAAAAACTCAGCAGGCGACTCCTTGTTCTCTAACTCTGTCGGAAAAGTATGGAATCATTACCACCTGACCTTACATCTCAGACCTCACTCCCACTTTTTAAAAGGAATCTAAAAATATTTCTCAATAACCACTGGTTATGCTCCTGTACCAACCCTGACTAACTTTTTTCCTTTACTCTTATTTTCAGCCTACATTCACTACAATCTTCCCTACAATACCTCTATATACTATGTTCTGCATACAAATCTATCTTTATATGTATATTATTGTTATTGTTTACTTTGAGTAGTATAACTATGTACAACTATTAAAAAAATTTTTAATTTAATTAATTTTTGTTATTTTGTTATAATGTTTATGTAACAATGGTTGCTTCTTACTTTGTAAAGCTTATTCATTTTTTGTATGTTTTCCTGGAGCTTTTCTCCCCGGGCCTCTACTGAAAATGGACATGTATCCAGTTAGACTAGCCCGGTCAACAAATGAAAAATAAATAAATAAATAATAGTGCATCACAGATATACTACAATATAACATTGTATCAGAGATATGCTGTACTATAACGCAACAATCCATCAGAGATAACTTACAGTACAACACTGCATCAGAGATACACTGCAGTATAACACAGTGCATCAGAGATACAGTGCAATATAACGCAACAGTTCATCAGAGATACTCTGTACTGTAACACAACAGTGTATCAGAAGTATGCTGGAGTATAACACTGCATTAGAGATATACTGAAGTATAACACAAAAGTGCATCAGAGATACACTGCAGTATAACATAACAGTGCATTAGTGATACACCACAGTATAACACAGCAGTGCATCAGATGTATGCTGGAGTATAACACTGCATCAGAGATGCAGTATAACACAACAGTGCACCATAAATACACTACAATATAACACAGCAGTGCATCAGAGATATGCTGCTAACAGTGCATCAGAGATATGCTGCTGTATAAAAAAGTACATCAGAGATACACTGCAGTATAATACTGTATCAGAGATATGCTGTAGTATAACACAACAGTTTATCAGAGATACCCTACAGTATAACATTGCATCAAAGATACACTGCATTATAATATAACTGTGCATCAGAGATACACTACAGGATAATATTACAGTGCATCAGAGGTACACTGCAATATAACACAGTGCATCATAGATGCACTGCAGTATAACACAGTAGTACATCAGAGATACACTGCAATATAACAGCGCATCAGAAGTATGCTGGAGTATAACACTACATAACAGATATACTAAAGTATAACACAACAGTGCATCAGAAATATACTGCAGTATAACAGATCAGTGCATCAGAGATATGCTGCAATATAACAAAGCATCAGAGATATGCTGATGTATAACACAACAGTGCATCACAGATACACTACAATATGAAATTGCATGAAAGCTACACGATAGTATAACACAACAGTGCATCAGACATACACTACAGTGTAACACTGCATCCGAGATACATTCCACCATAACAGTACATCAGAGATATAGTGCAGTATAACATTTGCACATCAGAAATACACTGCAGCATAACATTGCATCAGAGATACACTGCAGTATAACACAACAGTCCATCTGAGATACACTGCAGTCTAACACAAGTGCATCAGAGATATAGTGCAGTATAACAGTGCATCAAAGATATAGAGGGCTAAATGCTGAAAAACAGTAACATGAAAGAACGGGTAGGCAGGTTGTCATGATAGATGCTAGCTTAGGCAGAGTGAGTATTGTCTGCACCAGGATACAGAAGGAGGAAGGGGACAGGAAACTGGTATTTTAAGGAAGTATAAGGCACAAGGATCGTACATGCTGCCTTCCATGGTCCTCAGGAATCTAGCTGTATACTCTGACAGATCACTGATCAGGCAGAAGTGGCAAGAGGGATACTTGTTTTAGTGAAACAGGAAGTAAAATCTAAGGAAGTACAAGTCTGCTTTACTGACACTGATACCAGGAAAGCCATAGTGAAAAATGCTGAGGGAAAATCATGTTGCTTTCTTAAAGGACACCAATCTTCAGTTTAACACCCAACATCTATCCATGGCTAGAAGGAACTGTCAAACCAGTTTTATGCCCAGGTAGCATGAAAACTTAGCTATATATTCTTGTGGGTATGCTTTGCATGAAATTCAGAAAAGGCTTTGACTCCAACACAGATGCAGACCTCTCAGCTGTCCCTCTTTTGGAGGAATGTTCCTATTTTCAAGCCTGATTTAGTCCTGCACAGGATGTTTCTTAGTTTTGGAGGTATGCCCCTATTTTCAGTATTAATTTACCCCTTCCCACTATTTTCCGAATTTCCCTCATCACATGTGATTCTTTACATGTGTAGTACAAAGAAAACCACATTATATGACCAGTATACTTCTGGCAATAATAATTTAAGGAAAGAGGCACACATCTTACATCTCCCTTTTTCTGAAGTAAGTATAAAGGCCTTGCATGGCAGAATTTTGTATTTTCCCCAGAAAAGCATTACGCAAGGAAATGCTTCATCCCTCCTTCCATTTTCCACCCTGCTGCCAAACACCTGTGCTCTTAGTCAAACCTGGGTCACTGGCACATACCTTGCCAATGCACCAGCAAGTCAGCTAGAATGTGGAGTGTCTGAACAGTAGGATATTGGTGGTTGTGGTGAGAGGGATAATGGTAAGAATAAGACATGAATGGTGGGATATTACAGGGGCTGTGCCTGAATTTGGTACTTGTCAGTGTATTTATTTCAGGCAAGTCAGAGGGAGGAGGAAACAGATGCATACTCTCTATGAATGGCACAAAGATACCTGCAGCAGTTAAGGATGGTGAGTGGGAGAGTTTGTGGAAGGACTTCAAAAGGCAGGATAAGAGGGCTTGAGACTCAGTGCAGGAAATATGAAGTAGCAGAGCTGAGCTACGTTTTAAACAAGATGTGCCAGCAAGGGGGGGGGGGGTGGTGAAAGTAATGACAGCAGATCAGGCAACGGATCTGAGAATGTTAAGTATACTTAGGCTGGACCACCAGGAACAGAGATAGAGGGCTGTGGTATCCTCGGGAGGATTGAGCCCAGAAGCAAAGAGTTAATGCTTTCACTTTACTGGGCTATGATCAGGCCAAATCTTAAGGAGAGCGTGCAGTTCAACAGGACATTGCATGGAGAGGGACAGCAGGTCACTGGAAAGAGTCTGGATGAAGGTCACCAGGATGTGCTGGATGCAGGGGAATGTTCTGAGTACAGATTTAAGAAGCTGAGCTTCCCCTTATTAGAGATTAAAAGAGACTGAGAGGGCATACTATTACTGCACAATATGATGTCAGGGGATATAAAGGAGTCATTATCATGAACACTTTGGAAGATGAGTATTAGATTATAGGGGCTTACTTCTTACTGGGGCTTTCACATTATTTTTCTGGGAGAAGACTGTTGACTATGGAAAATGTTATTGGAATACGTGGTAGACAAGGAGTCTACAGAAGTATTCAAGAGGAAATGGAACAGGCGGAGAAAGGAGAAGGGAGCACAGAGGGAAAGAGGGGAGGTAGAGTATTAAAAGTGCTTAAAGGGCTGACTGTGTAGGCTGCACCCTCATTCTTCAATCATCCAAATGTAAATGCAACCAAGAGAACATGTCAGCATACATTTATTCTTTCATTTTGGTAGTGGAAGGATCAGTATTCAGACTATTCAAGTCTTGATGTCTGTCTTCTTGCAAATTCTTTTGTACTTCATAAATGTGTTAGCACTGGGTCTATATTATTTTATATTTTTGTATATTTTCATAGCGAACGGAGTTAGCTGAACATCGTTAGAAGTTTGTCCTTTTCCCCACTGTAGTGCGATCCTGGATTTGATATATATAAATGGGGGGTATTGGGGGCATAGCCCCCTACCTTGGTGGGTTTGAAATAATGCAGTGTGTGTGATGGTCGCTGTGGTGGACAAGTAATTTTCTTTCCTATGAAAAATGTATGCTGATGTGAATGTTCGATGAATGGCTGTTTGATGCATTGTGTTCAGTAAACAGCTGTTCACTGTAAGTAGTTTTCAACAAAATAATATAGAAGCATTAGCATTTTATCACTGTGTATGTTTGTTAGAACCAAATCTTTCAGCCTTTTTTCTTTCATATGAGACCTCAGTCTAAGTACTGATAATCTGCATTTTGCTAATTATGTTTCACATTCACTGCTTGAAATACAGAATATTCCATGAGATCAGTTCTTGTTCCCAATGCTTGTGATATAACAGCTCACCTGTGCAGCAGTGCAGGTCCTGTGCTTTTTGCATGCAGGTTGGCTGGATTGCCATGATGCTAGAGATAAGCTGTTGTGCTAATGTAGTTTTCTAACACTCCTGAGGCATGTACTGTCTTTTTCATCAAGGAAATTATCCAAGAAAGTAGCTGTCCATGTTTGCCATAGCATTCTTCAAAGCTATCTTTTTCCACATTTTCTCAGTCGAACTGTCTTATTGATACTCATGGCTTAGCCGGCACAATTGCTACATTATCTGTGAAATGGGCCAAATTGGAAGTCATTGGTGGTTCCCAGTGTTTAATGGAGTAGTTTGAGAATGGCTCACATACTTCTTGGCTCTCCCTACATCTAATGCTAATCCTTGACTGGAACTACTCACTACTGGTAAGTATGGAAGATATTTTGAAGTTCAAAATAATGGCCATTAGAAATAGTGCAAGATACCTGTGCTACATTTTCACTCCTTACAGATCAGTATGTAATCTGCTCTGAGATGGTAACTACAACACAATGCAAATAAATCACTAGACACTGATGTCTTATTAATCAAAGTGTCATGTGAGGCACCAGTGTTGTAATATATCCTTCCACCCATTCATTTTCAAAATCTAGTCCCATACAACAACATCTCCTGTCACCACTATGCTGTGGAAGATTTGACCTTTGAGATATACTTCTATTAAGCTGATGTCACATGCACCAAAACCACGTGACCTTATGATACTGATTATCAGTATCAAAGTGAAATCAAAAGTTATTCCACTTCATCCCCTATGCTTATCGATTCTACTTTCTGATTTCCCATGTCTACCTGCTATGCCGCCAACTCATCAGAATACTGGAACCTTGGTTTGACTACATCCAGAGTTATTTTTTGAAACTTAGATAGGCTTTCTTTTCATATATGTTCCCGTAAGTTTTTTCTTCCTATTTATTTATTTTTGTTGTTACTAACATGTGTATCATTTGGAAGTACACTGAGACACCAGCTTCCACTCTGACATCAGAAGCTATACCTTTTGTATCCTTTACCAAACAACCAAAATATTTCTTTCTAGAATGTCTGTATTCCTGTTTGCAGCTTCAAAATAATGATTTCTGATGTGAGTAGAGTGTGAACATTTTCACAGCTGATTTTCTGAATCACATCTTGCACCTTCGTTTTGTATTTTATGTTCTGCAGACAGTTGCGCTACTTGCTACAAATGTAAGCTTTTCAGGTTATTGTTCCTTTCATCTTCCAGATCCCCTTAACATACTGCAACAATAATATTTTCACCGGCTATTGTGGCTTGATTTAAAAGGGTAGCAGCTAGGATCCTTATAGGTGCGCATTTGTCTGAATGGACTTTTGATCAAAAATTCCGATGCTGAGTTGATTTGAGTAAATGTCTGTAAAAAGAGAGTTCATGATACAGGGCTTTACTCCCACATCCCCTTACAGGAAAATTTGACCCTCCAAATATTTTTAATATACTGTAGTCACTGCAATTTTTTGGAAAGAAAAAGTGATCATAGATCACATACTCTATTGCGCTGTTTAATCAAAAGAGTATCTGATCAAATCACTGTATCAAAGCACTTTGTTATAATGTGGCAAATTTTGGAAGGGCAATTACAGAGTTATTTCACTTTGCCATCAAGCTGCAGTGAAAACAGACACTTTTTCATAACATTTTTATGATTTTTTTTTAAACGGTAAATGCAAGAGTTCAGCAGCATTAATATTAAACAATTTTCATTGCCAGATTCAGTGCACATGTGTATCAGTGATGTATACATAATATATGATGGCAAAAATGATAGCTAGTTATGCAAACATGATGGAAAAAAATAAGAAAAATGTATTGTGACTGACAAACTTCCTCAAGTCATTTTCCAATGTATAAATAGAAACATTTGTCAAGTACGTATTCCTCTTGCTCAAATTTTTGAGATTAATATTCAGCATATAGTGCTTTAAGTAAATTTATGGATTGTCAACTATAGTACAGATTTCACAGATTCACTTTCATCAGGGTTGTGTGACTGTGTAGTTAGTAGGTATAGGTTAGGAGGTCTACGGGCAGTTTAAGTGATTTTTATATAAGGTAATAAAATAGTAGCTGGGGTAGTGGTTCAGGGTTTGTCTTATAGACGCTAAACTTGTGTTGGGTGTGTTTTGCCAGCAAATGTGTTCTGTTTTGTAGGGCTTCATAATGTTTTTCTTTGTAAGGGGTATGTATTTTTATGTGAACTATGCCAGTCAATTGCATAAGTAAAGCATTTGGTTAACATGCATAATTACTTCTGTACTTTTGTCCCACATATTTCTGCTGTGATTAAATGTGACACCTGATGAATGTGTTCACTATAATAACATGATTTGACTAGTAGTATTCTTGACGATTTGTAACAGGACCATATGTCTATTATCAATCTATTTGTAACAGGACCATATGTCTATTATCAATCTATTTGTAACAGGACCATATGTCTATTATCAATCTATTTGTAACAGGACCATATGTCTATTATCAATCTATTTGTAACAGGACCATATGTCTATTATCAATCTATTTGTAACAGGACCATATGTCTATTATCAATCTATTTGCAACAGAACCATATGTCTATTATCAATCTATTTGCAACAGAACCATATATTTATTATCTGTTCTTACCATATTATATCTGTATAGCTACACCAGTATATCTAAAACCTGATTCATCAATTCATCAACTACATGGAGAAAGGGCAGCATGACTTGACACCCCCTCCAAGACCTGTCCATTTCTGTGGTTTGCTGAGGCAGGTGTCACTGGATTGTGATCGGACATACATGAATCAACTGCAATATAGTCAACAAATACAACTATAACCATACAATATCTATTTATGTGAATCTGTGTCTTTAGAGTGAACACTCAAAGGTTTGAATACAAAAAACATTGATCCCAAAATATCAAAACACAAAGCAATAAAAAAAAGAAAGAAAACATTTTAAAATTATTTTTTTTTGCTGGGGAGCAAGTCCTCTGCACAATCACATCCCTGCTAATAATATATAACAACAGTGAGATTGCACAACAGTGGGGAAAGGGCAAATTCCCACTCCCTGCTATACTATGACCTCACACAAATAGAAGCTGGCAATATCCAAAACTAAGACTTCAGTGTCTTAAGCTGGCAAATGTTTGATCAAGTGAACTGCAACCCTTTATGTTTAGTGCTGTTTTAATGGAAGTCATTTCAAACAGCATCCTAGTTTGTTGAGAATGCCTTTGTCCAGTACTGATATTACCCTAAGGCAAATGTTTGGTTGGAGGCTATCCTCCTGGGAGCTTCACCCCCATACCTCCTTAGCAAATGTTTATCATCTGCATCACACAGCAACAGTGGGAAAGGGAGCAACACTGATGTTTGATAAGTACATTAAAATACTTGAGAAACAACAATGGGATAACCACGGCAAAGCACATATATTTAATAAACAATAAGCAGTAAACAGATAAGTGCTTCAGAGATGCCTCCTTCATCAGATTAATATTGTCTTTTAAAAGTTTTATTAAATTACAGATTTTATTGTATCTCTGTTGGTACATCTGCATTGTTTTTTACCTTGGTTCTATTTGGGAAAACTACCTTCAGCAATGTGCACTTATTTTTAGTTTCATTACACACTGCACATAGCACCACCGCTGTTCACTGCAGTTTTAGCAACAGGCAAGTGTTCCTTTTGAGACTAATGGCTTCAAAAACAGTAACAAGCCTTGTAACATGTTTAACAAATCCACTTTTGGGAATTGACTTAAATGCTACAGGCAGATTCCAACCTTTAAATATTCCTAAAAATGAAGACTTTGATGCTGTTTACTGGGAAGTTGAGAATGCAGCATACAGACTAAAATGTCTTCAATGGCAACGCTTCCATATGGAAGCTTGCCTACACCATCAAGTAATATCTTGGGGAGTATACATTAAATGCATGCTGAGCTATGGTAACACTTTTCCTTCACTTTTGGCTAAGTGGCAGGCAATAAATATAGAAACAAATTTCAAATACATGAAGCTTTTAATAGAGTTCTTCAAACTGCAGGAAGATGAAGTAGAGGAGCTAATTAAGCTGAAACAGGAAGAACTAGAGCATATGAATTTATCTGAGTCTTGCTTTCTAAACTAGAGAATTTACAAAGCAGACTAGATGTCTATGACAACAAATTAAAAAGTATTCAAAGCTACAAACTAACTAGAGACTTCAATGACAACAAGAACAAACAACAAGAACGGCAATACCTTAATTGGCCAAAAAGAACAGAAGACTAATGGAAGGAAAACTGCATTAGATAGTAATAAAAAAGCTAATAAAGTCAAGGTGAACTGAGCAGTTGAAAATACACAGGTAACAATGCCTGAAACTGGAGATTTTGAAACACCTAACTTAGAAGCTAACTTAAAGGAAAGTACTGGTGACATGGCTGCAATTACACCAATGACACATAGGGGAGCAACTCTGGATGTTAACCCCCTGACTTTAAGTAAGGAAGAATATGATTTTAATAAAGAAAAGGGAACTGAAGCATCCACATTTAAAGAAGACATTTCTCATATGGAAACTACTTCAGTAGCCACTAGACTCAAAGAAGGGGTTCAGCGCTTACCTATTTTACAAAATCTCCCTTTTTTATTACAGAGCAGCAACATGCACATGCCGAGATCAGACAGCAGGGAAAGGAAAAAACACAAAGTGCTGTAATTAAAGAAATTGGGACTGATTCCTTGGTCTTTAACATCTTTAAGAGTGTTCTAACAGAGACTCAGATTTCAGTTTTAGAAAGGAGTCTCTCCTTTATCCCCTCTATTAGATCACCACTAAATGAATTTGTGACTGACATGAAATGTTTTGGGAGGAATATCACCCTCAAACACATTTTTGGCAACAATAAAGAATAAGTTAATCTTTATAAAAAAACAAGCACTTTCATGCCACTGTACCATCCTATGGGGGAAAATGTTTATTCAATTTTGTGAAGAAGAGGTGGCAAGACATAGGTCACAATCTAAGAGTAATCAATTCCACAACCTGACCCAATGTGAATACCAAGCACTCAAGGAGTTGATGGAGAGAAAAGACATTGTCATTAAACCAGCAGACAAGGGAGGTGCAATAGTGCTAATGGGCTCTGAGTTTTATAGCACCAAGATGAGAGACTTATTAAGTGATAGAGGAACCTATCAAAAACTGAACAAGATAGATCTGATGAGTCTGGTTAATGGTGTGCATGACACACTATATGATCTCCTTATGACTAGGAGTATTACCAAGGAGCTTTATGACTATTTCAATATAGCCCATCCTGTAACACCAACCATTAGTGGACTGCTAAAAATACATAAGAACTTAGAGGATCCACCTATGCAGCCCATTGTTTTGTGAAGGGGCTGTCTGACTGAGCCGCTATCAATGTTCTTGGAAGCTGAATTAAAGAAGGTCCTATCAAAGGCCACCACAGTTCTGAAGGACACAGCATAGTTCTTAGGTCTCTTATTTGAGAAAAGGGAAATGAGAAGCCAGAAAGAAGGATTATCATTAGTCACACTGGATGTGCAAAGTCTTTTTACTGTCATCCCAAACAATTATGGAATTGAAGCCATCAGGAGATTTGCTGGCAGTGAAGTTTTGGATGTTAATCTCCTTTGTGGTCTGTTAGAACTAGTATTGGAGAACAATATCTTCATATATGGTGACACCCACTATTGGCAAAAATGGGGAGTTGCCATGGGCACCCCATGTACCAGCAGTTATTCGAATATAGTCTTGGCACAATGGGAGAAAGAATGGAATCTAGACGTACCCAACTTGTGGAAAGATCAGATAATTTTCTACATGAGATTTGTGGATGATGTCTTTCTCCTATGGAAAGGAGATGGCACTAGTCTACGGGAATTTGTCATGTTTCTTTCTCTCACAACCAGGTTTTTGAGATTTGACTTAAAATTCTCTGAAAGGGAGATAGAGTTCCTTGATGTGAAACTTTGCCTGATCCTGGGTAAAGGGATAGAAACCATGATTTTCAGGAAACCTACATGGGAAAACCATTTGTTACATCAGACCAGCATGCACCCAAGGCAACAAACACGAGGTGCAGTTTGAGTCTCACGGCTAGGCTTAAAATGGCTCACAAGGGCAGTTCGCTTAGTACTAAACTATGAACTATGAACTATGAACATCTTTCAGAATTTAGTGGGAAATCAGGTCACACGTATCTTCAAATTATGTTTTAGAGATGACATCTTCCTAAAAGAAAAAGAAACTCTTGTGAGCACCCTTAAGAGAATAGGATATAAGGAAGACGATACCAGAATGAGTAGAGAAAAAGCTATGCAACTCAGAACTCAGAAGGGGTATCCCCTAAATTCTAACAGGACGCGTGAAGGGACCAGACAACCACAAGATAATAGCCCTTCAGCTAATTTGAGGTGCACACTGACTTACAGCATGGGTAATGGATTCATTTGTAATAATATTAGGAAGTTTTGGCCAGTCCTAATTTTGGATGAGAAATTATGAAGCATAGTGGGGATAAACCTAGCTTTGCAATTCAGAACAAGAAGAATCTGAAGTGCTTATTATGTCAACATGTTGGCCTTATTATTAGCAGATATAGTACATGGAGCCAATGTAAAGGTACCTGGAAATGCAGTTTTTGCAAAGCCTGCCCTTTTATATGGACACATGATATATTTGAACAACCAATCACCAAGAAGAGTTATTCCTTTCAAGATTATGCCACATGTACCAGCAAGAACATTGTATATTAACCCATCTGCGAGGCATGGTCTTCCTAATATGTAGGTAAAACAAATAGGGCTTTTAAGGAATGGATTTTACGCCATCTATCAGACATAAGAAATCAAGTAGCTGCAAATGCCCTGTATCAGCATATTAGGGTGGAAGAAAATCACAGTTTCAAACTGATGGCTCTAATGAAGCTGAACGAATGCCCAAGGGGAGGTGACATGACAAACAGAACAGAGGTGGAAGAGACCAAGTGGATTATGGAATTGAGAGCAGATAAACCACCGTGCCTTAATGGAATGGTACCTCTAAAACCCATTCTGAAAGAATGGAGTATAAACATAAAAAGTAGAAAAAGGAAGAGGGAATAAGCAACTTATTCCTGCTACTTCTAACTTTGGAGGACTACCACCAGAGGACCTGTTTTCATTAGCCATGGAAGAGGAACCACCCCTGAACAGCATGATTGGTTGAACACTGTTTAAAAGTTTTGCCTTGATGGGAATGAATAAAGGACATGAAGAAGGTTTTACCGAAATGCTTATCCTACCTTCTCTTCGTTTGTTTTGTCTTTTAAAAGTTTTATTAAATTACAGATCTTATCATGACTAGTACTTGCTCTAGAACCTGCAGGAAAGCACTAGGAAGCCTTAAACTGATACAAGCACTCAACTCTCCTTGTTAATAAGGAGAAATTAATCGTAGGCACTAAGCATATAATTGCAAAATACCTTGCAAAGCTAAGGGAAAACAGCTCTTGTACTTTACAAAAAGCACCTAAACAGGCATGTCCAAGGGTCAGCTTCCAGTGATTTCTCCTGCCTACCTGGTGAATCTGGGCAGACTGGGGCAATGCAGCAACTGCCTCATGTACACAGACAACCCTCTCCTCCTACCACCCAACACCACAACCTGTGAGATGCACTTATTTAGCCAAACTGGAAGCAAAGCTCTCTGCAGCCAAGATTGTGCTAGACAGTCAAGAGGAGAAGGTTAACACCTGCACTACACCTCAAGCAACACATAGCCCTTTAAAACCCACACCATCAACACCCACATATAGCAACACTAAACTCACTTATGCTGAGGCCCTTTAACCTGCCCAAGCAACAAAGACCTCCAAAGCTGAAACACAAACAAACACCAGTCACAACCAAAGTGACACATAGCTCACAACACGTGTCACCCAGCAACAGCCCCTAAGGCAAGACAATGTACCCAACACGTTAGTCATAGGTGACTCCTATATTCAGGCACACTGATATCCCACTCACCAGGCTGAGCAAGGAGAAAATTAGGGGAAGAGCAACATTTTGAGCCAAAATTGGGGACAGTTGAGGTTTGGCTATGCCTAATTCTATAAAGCAATTTATTTGCATGTACCTCTCAACCTGTTAATGCAGTAAATCTGAACAAGGCCAAATATATTGGGGCACATATAAACAGTACTATAAATTGCTCTTGTATAAATTGAGACAGTTGATAGAACAGTCTTACTTTAGCATGCATTTTTCTGAAGGTTATGAAGTCTGAAACTTTAGTGACTTAATTCCTAAATGATTTGCCAGAAAACTACAAATTTTATGAAGAACAAACCAAAAATAAGAAGCAAAAATCATTCTTTGTAAATCTAGGACAGTTGGGAGGTATAGTTCAGCTGGGCCTGTCTGAGTTTTGCCCTCCCCTGACAAAATAATGGTTGAATGGAGCCTCTGCAGCCATTCCAATGAACCATTACTTGGCTATTTCACTCCATTTACCATAAACACTAATGTGCATACTGCTTTACTTCTATGATGAGTTGGACTTCATTTGAAAGTTTTATTTTGTATTTTACAGCACAAACACTGTTAAACAAAGCAATGCAGTCTCACAATGAAAACTTAGCATTAAAACTTCTCTGCCCTTGAATCTCACATTCATTGAAACAGCATTGAAACCCACATTCAAAGAAAATACATTTTGCCAGTGGCAGATAAAGATTAATTTTGGCTCTTTCAAATCATAGGCCCCTTGCATATGAAACATACATGTGCTCTTTGATGCACCTTCCTCATTGTACTAAAATTATATTCCTTGTACAATACAGTACACTTGTTAGAGGGTGATTTAAATTTGTTTTGAACATTTTTCCAGTAAGCAATGAAACAAACCATATGCACCCATAATGGCAAAACTGCCCAGTTGAGAACATTTATCATAAAAGTCTACTCAGACTTACAGTCCACCATTATTAGTAAATATACACAATTCTACAGTCCACCATTATTAGTAAATATGCAATTCCACAGTCCACCATTATTAGTAAATATGCACAATTCTACAGTCCACTATTATCAGTAAATATGCACAATTCTACAGTCCACCTTTATCAGTAAATATGCACAATTCTACAGTCCATTATCAGTAAATATGCACAATCTCTGAAGTAAGTCATCTAAATAATTCCACATTAAAGAAATCTGTAACTAATGAAGCGGTTGCTGCTAGCAATCACCTTTATATTTCATGGTTTCATCGAAAAATAAAGTGTCTGTTGCCCCTCAGGAATAAATTGCCTATATTACATTAAAAAATGATAAGCTAGTAATAATATTGCAAGAGGGAATGGATGGCAAACTGATAACAGACTCATAGTTAGTATCTTCACAAGGAGAACATTCTCAGTATGGCAGCATCCACCCCTTGTGGGAGTATAACCCAGAGCCTTCTGCATCAAAAGCAAGTACACAACCTGTTGTACGCAGCATGGTCTTCCTAATATGTAGGTAAAACAAATAGGGCTTTAAGGAATGGATTTTACGCCATCTATCAGACATAAGAAATCAAGTAGCTGCAAATGCCCTGTATCAGCATATTAGGGTGGAAGAAAATCACAGTTTCAAATTGATGGCTCTAATGAAGCTGAACGAATGCCCAAGGGGAGGTGACATGACAAACAGAACAGAGGTGGAAGAGACCAAGTGGATTATGGAATTGAGAGCAGATAAACCACCGTGCCTTAATGGAATGGTACCTCTAAAACCCATTCTGAAAGAATGGAGTATAAACATAAAAAGTAGAAAAAGGAAGAGGGAATAAGCAACTTATTCCTGCTACTTGTAACTTTGGAGGACTACCACCAGAGGACCTGTTTTCATTAGCCATGGAAGAGGAACCACCCCGGAACAGCATGATTGGCTGAACACTGTTTAAAAGTTTTGCCTTGATGGGAATGAATAAAGGATATGAAGAAGGTTTTACCGAATGCTTATCCTACCTTCTCTTCGTTTGTTTTGTCTTTTAAAAGTTTTATTAAATTACAGATCTTATCACGACTAGTACTTGCTCTAGAACCTGCAGGAAAGCACTAGGAAGCCTTAAACTGATACAAGCACTCAACTCTCCTTGTTAATAAGGAGAAATTAATCGTAGGCACTAAGCATATAATTGCAAAATACCTTGCAAAGCTAAGGGAAAACAGCTCTTGTACTTTACAAAAAAAGCACCTAAACAGGCATGTCCAAGGGTCAGCTTCCAGTGATTTCTCCTGCCTACCTGGTGAATCTGGGCAGACTGGGGCAATGCAGCAACTGCCTCATGTACACAGACAACCCTCTCCTCCTACCACCCAACACTACAACCTGTGAGAGATGCACTTACTTAGCCAAACTGGAAGCAAAGCTCTCTGCAGCCAAGATTGTGCTAGACAGTCAAGAGGAGAAGGTTAACACCTGCACTACACCTCAAGCAACACATAGCCCTTTAAAACCCACACCATCAACACCCACATATAGCAACACTAAACCCACTTATGCGGAGGCCCTTAACCTGCCCAAGCAACAAAGACCTCCAAAGCTGAAACACAAACAAACACCAGTCACAACCAAAGTGACACATAGCTCACAACACGTGTGTCACCCAGCAACAGCCCCTAAGGCAAGACAATGTACCCAACACGTTAGTCATAGGTGACTCTATATTCAGGCACACTGATATCCCACTCACCAGGCTGAGCAAGGAGAAAATTACAGTCAGCTGCCTGTCAGGTGCCAGGATCTGCCACATAATGCATGCACTCAAGTCACTCCACAACAAGTACAGATATGACTCTGTCATTGTCCATGTTGGAGTGAATGACTTGAGACGTACCTCTCTGGACTACATGAAAAGAGACATGGAAGAGCTCTCAGATCATGTGGCCCAGGCAGGTATGACCCTAGCCCTGATTAGCATCCTGCCTTCACCCAGAATGATGCCACAATATAAGGACAAAATGATTGACTTCAACAATTGGCTAAGCTTCTGGTGTCACTCAAAGGGGATCCAGTATCTGTCTGCCTGGGACGACATGATCGACAAACCATGATGCTTTGCCAGAGATGGTCTGCACCTGTCACCCCTGGGATTCAAGTTACTGGCTAAAGCTCTTGCCACCCCTATAGTGCCTTTTTTAGGCAAGGTTCAAAGGACAAAATCACCACCATAACAAATACAAGCATGCAAAATCTGAAGGTAATGCTACTTAATGCTATAAGTCTAAACCTCAAAATGCACTCGCTCGAGGCACTCCTAAAAATGGAGAACATTGATATCTTTGCAGTAAATGAGACCTGGTTCAAGACTCCAGAGAGCACCCCTGCAATACCAGGCTACAACTCTTACCACACTTTTTGGCCACCAAACCAAGACCGAAATACTAAAGGTGGAGGAGTGTCCATATTCACCCAAGGATATTCACACCTTCAGACTAGTTGCCCAACACAATGCATCTGAAATTCTCCAGGTGCAACTAACACTAGGTAAGACTGCAGTCCAAATTGTAGCTTGCTACATATCCCCCACCATGTCCCAAGATTCTCACTTCACCTTTCTAAACATACTGGAAAATATTAAGATATAACCAAACACCCTAATACTGGGTGACTTCAACTACCCTGCCATTAACTGGGAAAACTACTCGGGTACCAACACCTTTTCCCAACGGTTCTTGGGATTCATAAATTCCAATGCCCTGAATCAACTAATCCATTGTCCCACCAGGGGCTCTAATATCCTAGATCTGGTCATTACTAACATGGGAGATAGATGCTTCACACCAGTGGTCATCCCCCTCATTAGTCAGGTCTGACCATAAGCAAATCACCCTTGACATCCACATCCCACCCCCACCCCCCAGTAATGAAACCTCCGTAAAGAACTTCTCCAAAGCCAATTTCATGCTACTTAAGTCATAAGTGACAAACTTCAAGGCACCCATGCAGACGGGAGCTGAAAGTTCAACTGCTGAATCCTACACTAAGGCACTGCACGAGCACATTAACTTGTGCATGAATCGTGCCATCCCAAATAGAACCAAGATGCTCTCCTCCAAAAAAAGGAAGCCAATCGGGTGGTCCCCTGCCATAAACAAACTATACACCAGTTATAATAGTTTTAGAAAAATAGTTTTCAATCTTACTCACAAACACTAGCTAATCTACAATGTACTGTACCTGTGTACTATGTATGTATTCTACCTATGTTCCAAATTTCAGCTGTACACCACAAATCTATTAACTACCTTTATTTTTTAAATTATTATTTTTTTGTTTGTTCTCTCCACTGTAACTGTTTATGTACCGCATGACACTGTATGCATGTCTCTTGTAATTTGTGTGTATACTGATCATATCTAAATAACTGAACGTGTCTGTAATTTTTTCTTTGTGGAGCTTTTCTCCCCAGGCCTCTGCTGAAAAAGGGCCTTTTCGGTTCAGTCAGACACCCCCGGTTAACAAATGTAAAATAATAAATAAATAATAATAACAGAAGGAAGAAACTGTTGCAGAAAAGAGGAAAATCCCAGGATGCAAAAAACTCCCTTACCAGCCTCAGTAAGAAGCTGAGATCCCTCATAAAATCCTCCAAAGCTAGTTATGAAAATAAAATTGCAATGGCAATACTCAGATCTGCTCTGAGCTACAACAGAATGGCATTAAATATATTGATCCCAAGGATATTGCCAATATCCTGGCAGATTGATTTAGTACCAACTTCACCCCCCCAAAGGGCCCATCACAATACCAAAAGATTGCCAAATTCTGGTAATCATGGCCACATAGGTAGAAACCACACTCTCCAAAGCTAAGAATAGAGCATCCATGGGACCAGATGACATCCTGGGCTGTGTACTACATGAACTACAAAATGAACTGGCACCTCACCTAAGTGTCATGTTTAATTATAGCCTCACCTCAGGCTTCGTGCCTACTGAGTGGCACACAGCTACAGTTATTCCACTCCACAAGAGAGGAATCCACCTTGGATCCCAGGAGCTACCGTCCCATCAGTCTGATGAGCCTGATCTGTAAGGGCATGGAATGCATTACCATGGAACTTATAAACAAAGACATTGGCAACCTTCAAACACTGGACCCCACCCAGTTTGGGTTTGTGAAGGGCCGATCTTGTCTCCTGAACCTGATTGACTTCTTAGAATCAGTCTCTAGAGCTGTGGACGAGGGTAAGGTGGTCCACACAGCCTATCTGGACCTCGCCAAGGCCTTTGACACCATCCCCCACTCTGGAATCATAGATAAACTTACTAAGCTGGGCATAAATCTCTACATCACTCGATGGGTTGTCAACTGGCTTACTGACAGAACCCAGACTGTAAAAGTAGCCGACTTCAAATCCAGCTCCAGACAAGTGACAAGTGGAGTACCTCAGGGTTCAGTCCTGGGACCGCTCTTGTTTGGCATCTACTTCTCTAGGCCAGCACTAAGGGACTCTGGCTAACAAAGTTCGCAGATGACTGCAAACTGGGAGCCATTACTGAATCCCCAAATGATGTGGATATTCTACAAAAGGGTCTTGCAGAAACAGATGCTTGGTACCAGAGCCATGGGCACAAGCTTAATGCCAAGAAATGTATAGTTATCTCCTTTGGGAAAAAACATGTACCCATGAATTACCACATAGGTGGCAGTACACTAAACACTGAAAGTGTGATGAGAGACTTAGGGACACAGGTGGACAGTGGTCTCACCTTCGATAACCACATCACCACAACAGTCAGGAAATCCTTCTGTGTGGCACACCTTATCACTAAGGGCTTTTCATCCAGAAAAAAGGAGGTCATTGTCCCACTGTACTCATCCCTCATTAGACCCATTATAGAGTACAATGCCCCATTTGTTATGTACCTCACAAGGCATCTACAACAGCTGGAAAGGCCACAGAAATATCTCACTAAAAGAATCACAGGCCTAAAGCAGATGCCCTATGCTGACCATCTAAAAAAACTCCAGCTATACTCTGTGGCACATTGTCTACTCAGAGGTGATCTCTGCCTAACATACAAGGACATGTCAGACCCTGAGCTGTTGGACATGTTCCACTTAAAGAAATCCCAATCCCTCAGAGACACATGCTCCAGGGATCTAAACATTTTCATCACAATGAACAAAACATGCTGGAGAGATAGGTTCCTGACCCAGAGTCTCCCCATACTCTGGAATAGACTGCCATACATGTCAAGTAGAGCTCCTCCTTAGCCCTCTTCAAAAGGAACCTTGACGATTGGATGGGAGATAGGAAATTCACCCCAGGGATCACGTCAGTTGCTCTGCTAGACAGGGGCCCAGGGAAGTAAATATTGTGGGAAGAAATATCCGGGGAATTGTTTGGCTAGGCTTGAATAGGCCCAAGGGCCAATAGCCTAGTACCAACCTATGAACCTATGAACGTCTATGGTAATACGTCTGCATTGTTTTTTTACCTTGCAATAAAATCCTCACTGGAATCTCAGCCTCATTGAGTGCTGAATTTTTGGTGTTTTGCATTTTGTATTTTAATATTCACTAAAATGAGTGAGCAGTTCCTTGCATGTGCAAATGCACATGTGAGTGTTTGCAGGTTTGGGTTAGAGTAAGGGCTGGGTCAGAGGATAGAATTTGTGTAGTATGTGAGCAGCAGGTAACTGTATGTGAGTGAGTGTTACCAGGGATAAGTTAGTGTAGTGTGTGTGTGTGTGTGTGTGTGTGTGTGTGTGTGTGTGTGTGTGTGTGTGTGTGTGTGTGTGTGTGTGTGTGTGTGTGTGTGTGTGTGTGTGTGTGTGTGTGCGTGTGTGCGTGTGCGTGTGTGCGTGTGTGTGTGTGTGTGCGTGTGTGTGTGTGTGTGTGTGTGTGTGCGTGTGTGTGTGTGTGTGTGTGTGTGTGTGTGTGTGTGTGTGTGTGTGTGTGTGTGTGTGTGTGTGTGTGTGTGTGTGTGTGTGTGTGTGTGTGTGTGTGTGTGTGTGTGTGTGTGTGTGTGTGTGTGTGTGTGTGTGTGTGTGTGTATGTATGTATGTATGTGGTGGGGTGGGGGTGTATTGATGTATGTGCCATATGTTCAAGCCTGTTTGATGTAATTGTAATGTTACAGAAAGTGTTTTTTTAAGGTAAAGTTTTAGGTTAGAGTTGAAGCAGAGTTTAGGTTAGCATGGATTAATAATATGGTGCATGTGGATGTAGCTCCCCTTCCCCACCCCAATTCCCAGCCCATACTATACTTTTAAATTTCATTAGCCACAACTGTAAACACATTTTATCCATTCCCAGCTGTTACCACTACTTTCATAATGGGAACAACCCTAGCCATACCACATCTTCAATAATTGTGTCAACCAGTCAGTTACATAACTTAGCATCCTCTCTTCATACCCCATCATACTGAAGTCACACTGCAATAACCTAACAACTGCCAGGCCACCTCCTGCCTAGTATACTTTATTCTTATAGCCATACTGTTCCCCAACACTATCCTCATAAGATACACTTGCCATCATCCAGTCTTCCTAGCCGCCTTTCTACTGCAATAATCTCCTAATTCCTCAGCATCCACCTAAACTCTGACAGGCAGCCAACCTTTCCCAATTACCACTCCCCCCTTTTATCTGTCCTCTTCCCTTCATTTGTACCACTGCATGCCACTCACTTTTCTTTTATTGCAACTGTCTATAGCCATTGCATTCATTTCCCACCAACAGTCATACACCTATACATATGTTTCCATACCCTCTAACATCTCTCATTCACTATTTAGTCTAACATTTCTCAACCTTCTGAAACCACATTACCTTCCCATAAAATCTAGTAATTCCCTTAGTTCTGCAATATATATATCCTAAAACTCATATACCCCAACCAGCACATCAGACTCTATATAACAATGCACTTACCGTGCAGTTGAAATGTTCATCCTATCCCAAGACCAAAATCCACAAGTTATAGTGCAACACCTACTGATTATAACATTAATACTAACACCTGCTTAACAACTTGTAATTCAACATCTACTGATTATAAGATTAATGTTACCAGCTACTTAACAACTTATAATTCAGCACCTACTGATTATAACATTAACACTATCACCTACTTAATAACTTACAGTTTGACACCTACTGGTTATAACATAGGATCATAGGGGGTCACTAGGCTATCAACCTAGAGGTTATTTCAAGCCTAGCCATTTCATCCCAATGTAATACCATAGATACTGTAGTCAATACCCATGATTGTATTTAGTAATGACTGCCCATATCCAGGAGGACTGTGGGTGCTATCTCCGATAAGAGTTTACGGCGCCCCATCCAGTCGTCCATGTTCCTTTTGAACAGTGTCATAGAGGTGCTCTCCTTTACATGAATTGGCAGCCTATTCCAAAGATGTGGCAGTAGCTAGGAGACAAATCTGTCCCTCCAGCACATCCTATTCAAGTCACAGGCCATATTTAGGTCCCTAGAATGGGTAACTCTAGTCCTGTTTGATTTATGGATATGTAGCAAGTTCATTAGGTTTGGGTCAGAGATTGCACTGTATGCCAGGCATGTCTCCCCTAAGAAATCTATACATTACTGAGTATAGTGACAGGGATTTTAGGTGGTCTGTGTAAGGCATGTGCTGGAGTCCCTTGATCTTCTTAGTTAGAAACCTCTGCAGGTGCTTTGTACGTAACATGTTAAAAGGGGCGTTACATTCAATTATGGGCCTGATTAGTGACAAGTATAAAGGGGTTATAACCTCCTTTGGTCTAGAGGTGATGCCTTTGCTAATCAGGTGTGCTACATAGAAAGCCTTCTTTACTACAGCAGACACATGGTGGCCAAAGTTGTGGTTGCAGTCTACTTGTGATCCCAGATCTCTTACCACTTCATAGGTACATAGGGTATTGTTGATAATTTGATAGTGTGACGGGACATTAGTTTTACCAAAGGGAATGATGACACATTTCTTTGCATTCAGTTTGAGACCATGACTAAGACATTAGTGGTTGTTAGTCTTATAAGACCCTCCTGGACTATAGTGACACCATTTGGCGATTCAATAATTGCACCCAGTTTGCTGTTGTCCACAAACTCGGTCAGCCACAGCCCCTTAGTTTTGGCCTGAACTTCTGAGAAGTATATACCAAACAGTAGGGGGCCCAGCACTGACCCTTGTGGCATCCCACTAGTGACATGTCAGCTGGTTGATGTGGAGTCACCCACTTTGATACTGTGTGACTGGTTTGTGAGCCAGTTGGTAACCTATCTTAAAAATAAGCAATTTACATTCAGTTTGCTAAGTTAATTGGTAATGCCTGAGTGTGGGATTGTGTCAAACACCTTTGCCAAGTCGAGGTATGCTGTGTGCACAGATTTGCCCTTGTCAATGGCCCTGGTCACATTTTCAAAGAAATCCACCTGGTTTAACAGGTAGGATTTGCTCTTGATGAAGCCGAATTAGGTTGGATCCAGGGTTTGGAGGTCACCTATATCTGTATTTATGAGGTCCATGATGATATGTTCCATGGCTTTACCGATGAGGCTGGTCAGACTTATGGGTCTATAATTCCCTGGGTCTGTTGCTAAGCCACCTTTGTGCAGGGGAAAACTGTTGCTGTTCTCCATTCCACAGGAACAAAGCCTGTAGTTTGGTTGTGATTGAATAGGGTTCCTAATGATGATACTAGTTCATGTTTCAGTTTGTTTAGAAGACAGTCTGGGATGCCATCTGGTCCCATAGAGGCTGTGTTTTTTGCCTTAGACAAGGCCTTAATGACCTGCTGTTAGGATATGTAGAGTGGGGGCGAGCTGGGGGCAAAGTTTGTGATAAATTTGGAGGGGATAATGGAGTGAAATTTTTGCCAAATCTGTCTGCTAGCAGGTTTACTATCACTGTGGGATCAGTGTGTGTGTGTGGTACCATTAGTTACTAGTTCAGCACATACTTGGGTCCTAAACGTTAGGCTACATATGTAGCTGTAAAAGGCCTTATGATTATCCTTGGCTGTGATTGCTAAGTTTTTCTCAAAGTCACTGTTAGAGGATTTGACATGTTGTCTTACTTGCCTGTTGAGGTCAAGGATGGTGCTTTTCCATTGTTGGGGCCTCGCTTTAGTTATCTTAGACAGAAACTTTTTGCAATTGTTGTAATGTTTGTTCATGCTAGATGTCCACTAGGGTGACTTGTTTTTACTTGGGGCTTTGGCTATGATTCTGTCAGGAACAGCTGAATCTATACACTTATACAAGTGATTGTACAGGGCTTTAGTGTAAGCTTTGGTGAAGTTACCACTTCCAGCTGGGGGTGGGGCTTGGAATGCATTTATACCTTCCCCTTGATGGTATAGTTTGCTTTGGTGCAGTTTTTTAGTCTGTCTTCACCCTTTGTGAGTTCTGGTGTTAGTGCCAGTTTGAAAGTGACTGATTTATGGTCAGATTTAACTAATGAGGGTCTGACAGTTGCAGTAGTGCATCTGTTTGCCATGTTAGTGAGGACCAGCTCTAGTATATTTGTCTGTCTTGTTTGGGTTTGAAAACCTTTTTCCAGGTCATTTGAGTTAACAAAGTCAAGGAAATTTTGCACTACTGAGTTAGGGTTAGAGTAGGTTTCCCAGTTTATAGTGGGATAATTGAAATCCCCCATGACCAGAGTGTTTGGCAATATTTGGATTTACTCCAGTTTGGTCAAGTAGGCCTCATGCACATCATGATCCATGGTGGGGGATCTACAACTAGCTGTGATTTAAACAGGGATTTTACCCACAGTAATCTGAACTTGGAGTAGCTTCTTGGAGTTGTCCAGTGTAACTAGTCAGGAGGTGAATTTATCTCTAATATAGATAGAAACACTGCCTTCTTTGGTTCTCACATGTTTGTTTTGCGATCTGAAGGTGCAGAAGGCATTGTAGTCTTGCAAGACCAGGGTACTCTCTGAGACCTTGAAACAGGTTTTTTGACTGCACAGACATCTACATCCTCCAGTGATAGAAGTGCTTCCAGGGTGTGCAGTTTTGGGTTTAAGCTACTAGCATTTAGCAGCATAACCCTTATTTTGTTATGGTTGGTAGTTTTCACATCAGCAATTTTGTTTTTGAGACCTTGCCTAAAATAGGCACTATGGGGGAGGCAAGAACCTTTGCCAGCAGCTGAAAGCCTAGTGGTGCCAGGTGCAAACCATCTCTGGCAAAGGAGCGAGGTTTGTCAACCATGTCATCCAAGGCTGACAGAAACTGGATCCCCATTGAATGACACCAGAAACTAAGCCAATTGTTGAAATCGATCAGTTTTGTTTATACTGTGACATCATTTTAGGTGAGGGCAATATGCTGCTCAAGGCTAGGGACATACCTGCCTGGGTCACATACTCGGAGAGTTCAATCACTTCTCTCTTCATACAGTCCAGTGAGGTATGTCTCAGGTGATTCACTCCAACATGAGTTATGACAGAGTCATAATGGTACTTGTTACTGAGAGACTTGAGTGCATGCATGATCTGACAGATTCTGGTACCGGAGAGGCAGCTGATCATGGCTTTCTCCTTATCTAACCTGGTGAGTGGGACATCCGTGTGTCTCACTATGGAGTCTCCAATGATAAGAAAATGTGTTTTCTGAGTGTTATACCTTAAGGGCTTGCTAGGTGAGACACTGGTGTTGCTATGTGTCTTTGGTGCTGTGGGAACTGTGTTAGTTGTAACAGTTTTTTGTTTTGGAGGTCTCTGGTGCTTCAGTAAGTTTTTTGAGATAACCTCCACGTATGTTGATTTATGTGCTGGATGCATACTACATGAGTAGTGGTACTATGTGCATGGGCAGTGGTGGGTGAGTTGACAACCTCTTCAGTGTTACTGTTTTGAGTGTGAGAGAGCAGGGATTGAAGATTCTTGGTTTAGATACATCTCTCACACTCTGCACTAGAGTGAGTTATGTAGGGGGTTGTCACTGTACATCAGGCAATTGCTGCACTGCCTCAGGAGACCCAAGTCAACAAGGCTGGCAGGAAAAAAAATAGGGTAGTCCAACTGTCCATAATGCTAGGTTTGAAGAACTGTTATCACAAAGGGGTGCTTTCAGGACTGATCTAGGAGGAGCTCTACAGATGGGTATTTCTGACAGGGATTTTGGCTGGTGGTTTAATAGGTCATAGCTCACTGGCAATATTTCTTAGACCAGAGATGTACTAAAGACGAGGACTATACTAATGTGCTACAGCTGTATCTAAGGGAAAATTGTTGAAAGTGTGTGACAGTCAAACAAGGAGAAATCCACTCAAAAGCAGGGCCTGAATACCAGAAGCTAAAAACTTAACAACTTTAATTTTGACACCTGTTGGTTATAACATTAATATTACCACCTACTTAACTTATAGTTCAGTACCTACTGATTATAACATCAACACCTACTGATTATAAAAACCACAACAAAGGCATACATAGTGTTTGGTGTTTCCAAAGAATACAAACAACATCACCTAACCTGCTGTGAATTCACAATTTATTCCTGAAGCAGAGTATCAAACAGTAGGTCAAGTGCTTTTTTCCCATACATTCAAAAGGACTTTATCTGTAGGTTCTGACCACTAACCACCTAATAACTACTAACAACCTACTTAACTATGTATGCATTTATGGTGGATTTTAGTACTTTTTTTCAGGGCAGCACAGTCACATGCTCTGCAATTTGGTTTTACCTACAGTTCATAACTTTAATACTACCACCTACTTTTCTCTGATTCTTATGGCAAACTATTACACCTCAGAAGCCTATGCAATTCACTGAGATCACTTCATATCTGGATTCTCTTTGACAGTACTGACATCCTCATAATAAATGAAACTTGGTTGAAACCAAGCACTTCCAATGATCAAATGCTCCCATCAGTCTACAATATTCTTAGATACAACTGACCTTCCAAAAGAGCAGTTGACATTGCAGTTATATTTTCAAACAATCTGCCACTAGACTATCTTCTCCTTCGCTAATACTGAATTATTGACAATAGCCTTTCAAATCAACAGCCATAAAACATTGTGCATAATAACATTTTACACCCCCCCAGCCTTCATCTTCCATTATCTGCACAGCCAAAGAAATCCCTGAGTTTGAGAACATCACCAAACTCTCATTCACTTTCAGTGAAGCCTAGCTCAAACAGTTCAACCTTGTTCTCAACCTTAAAAACTAAGCTCATGCTATTAACTCCCAGAATGAGCTCTGATGTCAAAACTAACTTTAACCTGCTTTCTTCAATGATGCCACCAAGGAATCTGTTTCTACACAAAACTTCTAGCTGCCATCATTGATGAACATTTAAAATCTGACCTCCATGTCCAACAGGCTGTAAGAAAACAAATCAAATATTTGGTCTGCTTTACAGTGTAAACTCCTACTTAAGAATGTGTTTGTAAATATGCAACAATTGCCTATCTACTGCATCTACTTCTACCCCCAGCTTCACAAATTTGCATTTAATTCAAATAGCAAAACTTGAGCAGTGCTACAAAGAATTAGCTAAGTTTGCAACTAATATCAGCAACAGAACCTACCTGTGCACCACCATAGAATATCTCAACAGGCTTGAATACTTACCTCAACTACTGTCACCTCAAAATAACACATACAATTTTACATATTCTAGACAACTACCAATCCCTTAACATTTTTTCCCTTAGAAAACTTTGCTCTTCCAACAAGTTTCAGACACATGTCATTCTCTTCAATATCTCCCACAGTGACTACATTTACTCTAGATATGTTGATAAAATCTAGAATGCCCTACTTAACTCCATTCAACAGACTGGTAAACCCAACCTCTTCAAGTTGTCACTAAAATCATACTTCAAGATTATTTGGATATTTCACTATTCCTCTCCTCCTGGATAAACTTCCTGTATCCCTGACAGTTTCCACTCCATCTACAGTTCCTTGTCCCTAGGAAGTCATACAGGACATTGCTTTCTAGGTATTACTACTATACCCTTAGTCAATCACTTCTAGGTTCCTCTCAATAAACTGTACCCTTTACTTATTTGCTTTAACCTCAGCTCAATACATTATCTTTTGTAAACTCAGTCCCTCAAAAATACGTATATGTTTCCAGAAGGTGATATGCATTCCTGCAATGTGATATGCTCTTCTGAATGCTTTCAAAATGTGAGACTGCCATTTGCAATAGGTTTATATTATGTTACATGCTGATAAGTCTGTTATAATTGCTACTGTGATATCACCTACTATTGGGCAATATTCCATTATGTTCCTTGCACATAAGCATTTTACAGTGTTCTTTTGTGTCTATGCATCCTATATGTTTTTGTGTTCAGTTGTATCTGGTATATTTGTATACATAATTGTTCAACTGCAAACTGAACATTCATTCTTTGGAGCTTTTCTAACTGAATCTTTACTGAAAAGGGGTAGTCAGACATTTCAGGCAAATAAATGAATAATCAGTATAAACATGTACCTGTCTCTTCAGTGGTGTGTACCAGTATATTTCTATATGTGCACTCTTTCCATTGTCAGGTAATGTTACTTATGCTGTGAACATTTTTCCTTGTTTCGCCTCCCACCCATTTGCCTGATGTCTTTTCTATCCTCCTTCAAATGGTCCATTCATTCTAGCAGAAAGGGAGCTGGGTATTCCTCTGCTAGGCAAGAGTTCTCTGGCCCTTTCATTCCTGTCTGGCAATCCCTATCAGACCTCTGTTCCCTAGTGAAAGTTAAGTGATAGGGAACAACATACCAATATTCCACAAGCCCCTTGCATCCAATATGCAGATGACTCAACATTAATTTGTTCTGCCAAATCCATAAACTCTCTTCAACTCCAAACCCAATCAGTATTAAACACTGTTGAAAAATGGTTCATGCAACACTGCCTCCTTCTAAACCCCAAAAAACAAAACTACTACTCTTTGCTCCTACTCCTAAGTCGTCTATCCCTAACTTCATAGTAACCTCTAGCAATGGCACTAATATAGTCCCTGATACCTCTACCCGCTTACTGGGAGTTACAATTGGCAACTCCCTTAGCTTCGATGAGCACATTAATTCAACAATAAAAACTGTCAACAAAAAATTAGGCACTCTGTATAGAATCAAGCCCTTCCTTACCCCTCCAGCCAGAATTACTCTTGCGCAGACCCACCTTTCCTCTACCCTCTTCTATGCTTCTGCAATTTATACTAATCTATCTAGAAATAACATTAATAAACTTTCCACCTGTCATAATAACATAGCTAGATTTGCTACCTGTTCCCCCTATAGAACTCACCACTGTCATAACCTCAGACAATTGGGATGGCTTGAACTGCATAATAAGCTACTCTATCAGCAACTTGTGATAACCCAAAAAATCCTATATCACCCCAATAATACACCAATCCTCACTAATCTAATCGCCCCCTACAAAAATATCCCTACACTTCGCTCAGCAAGCAAACCTCTAGTTTCTAATGTCAAACCAAACAACAAAGCAGGGACTCACTCTTTTCCAACACAGCAGGTAAAAGCTGGAATCAACTTCCAACTGAACTGTCTTCACTTGCCTCCACACATCTATTCAAAAAGTATCTTAAAGAATATCTAAAGAATCATTGGCTTTGTCCCTGCTCCAACCCTGTCTGTTTATACCCAATATACAAAAATGTCATAACTAAACTTGGTTCCTATTGCTCATGCTACTATAGTGTATACTTCCCTGATAAAAGTGAACTTCTACTCTCATCTGATAACTATTGCTCTTTCCCTATCTTCTAACCTCATAACAAAAAAAAAAAAAAAAAAGTCTTCTTTTTTATGAGTATCCCTTACTAAAATTGTTACTAAGTGTTTTTATTTCATGTCATTTTTTTATTGTATCTAATGATTTTTCTGTAAACTTGTCTACTGTTATATTGTATACTTGTCTTTGTAACTTGCAGGAGCTTTTCTCCCCGGACCTCTACTGAAAATGGACATATATCCAGTTAGACTAGCCCGGTCAACAAATGTAAAATGAATAAAATAAATAAAATAAACAAGCCAACTTGCAAGTCCTTTAGTGGCCAACTGTCTCCCTTTGGGAGCACTGCCTTCCCCTTTAGTGGCCCATCAGTCCTGCAATCACTACCTCCAAGGGAAGCATGCCTCTACATGCCAATTTCTTCTTGATTGCATAGTTCATGGATCTTCGCCCTAGTTGTATAACTAGTGCTTCTGATAAGGGTTAATTGTGTGGCATGCCAGAGGTGTCTCCCTCCCAGAAGAGGGTGAGTGGACAGTGGCCACTCACTCTGCTAGCTAGCTCCAGAATGCACCCCAGCTGCTAATCAAACTCAGATCACCTGTGATGTAATCTGATATTTCTCTCTCTATTCCATGGAGCTAGCCTAAGGTGTGATCTTTGTTCATAACCCTTTTATTGCCTGAAGCTTTTCTGCCAAGGCCTCCCTAATTAGACCTCCTCACCAACAAACAAAGAAACAAAAATAAATAATCCTACATACATTTCATGCATCCATCTATACCCACCATCACATTACATAGCTCTCAATGTCTTAGAGCAAGAAATCTGGACAAAGCCCTACCCTTCTTCCATCTTTTCCTCACTCCTTTGCAACAAACTTATGTACTCCTAAACTTGTTGTCCTGCATCTTCCACTAACTTCCTTTCCTAGTTTCTTTTGTTGCCTCAAGTTTCACTGCACTCCAGCTTAACATCTTACTCTTTCTTTTCTCTTTAAGACTTCTAGATTTGCAGTTCAGTTTTATCCTGGTTGCATTTTAATATATACCAGTATATACACCATTTGTAAATATTGAATAAGCTGCAGCATTGCTTTATTTTTATTCTGCATATTGTGATCATACTAGTGCCTGTTTTTATTCAATGCACTCTATTAATTCACATATCCACTATTGTAACCTGCTGTACTCCCTTACACTAGAAGCCTGCATTGTGCCTGAAAAGGGTCCCTGCACAGAGTACCTGCTCAGTTAACAAATGTGTAAATAAATAAAAGGTGTTTTCTTTGTAAACTCCAGTGAAGCAGAACTTTGTCAGTTGTCTTCATCTCAACTGTTCCTGTTACACCTCCTCTGTAGATTCCATTAAAATGTTAACTAGTTTGATTTGACAGTATCCTTTTAAATACATGTTTATAGAAATAGGTTATAATCATTCGATGGGTACAAACTGTTTGCTCCCATCTACTTATCAGATCATACTTATTTTTTTGGGGTTTTTACTTACCAAATTATTAAAATGTAGCTATGTGTACATAAAATGGTTTGAAAATGGAAACTGTTTAAAACTTTATGGAATTCGTAATGGGTAGTCTTCTGTGGTGGTGCAATGGTAGCGTTGTTGCCTTACAGCAAGAGGTTCTCCTGTTCGATTCTCGGCTTGGGTTTGGGAGTGCCTTCTGTGTGGAGTCTGCATGTCCTCCCTACGGTCGAGTGGGTGTTTGAAAGACATGCGTTGAATGGGCGGGCCTTCGTTGAAGGTTGGGCATCGGGCTGGCAACTCGACACCATAAAAAACCAACTACCAATCATTAGCGGACCGGAATTCTGCTGTGGCAACCCCTAACTGGGAAAAGCCGAAAGACAAACAACAACAACAGAATAATTTAAAAAAGATAAAAAATGTTTGTTGATTCCAAATTGTGAGCTGGTCATTTTGATAGGTATATATATTTTTAATGGGGTTAACTTATTGTGGCAATGACTCTGTTCTCTTTTTCGCCCACTAGGGTGAGAAGGAATTCAAGCAGTTCAACATCACCTCCACCCAAGAAGAAAAAGAAGAAGAAATCTGGACACAGAAGAAGCCGGTAAGTTATGGGTTGCACTGATGCTCAATCTTTTCAGTAGCGTGACCCCTTTTACCTAGCATTTTAGATATTCCATATTCTTTGAAACATCTGATTTCCTTTTATTTACATAATTGGATATGTACATACAATTAATTTTAATGAGCTGCAGCCAATTGCACTATTTCTAGTTTCAGAATTAGTCTTTACTGTCTTAAAAGTCCCATATAACAGTCAAACTATGTTTTGGATTGTTTTAATTTTTCTGTGTATGATGCTTTCTCACTATTTTCTAGAAGCAGGGGATAAATAACCATGACTGTACTATGATCCATATTGCTCTGATATGCCAGCTATGACTGCTTAACATTTTGGTCACAGACTGGCAAAAAAAAAAAAAAACTGTATCAGTAATTCCATGAACAGAAAGGTAAATCAGGTTTTCATTAGAAAGAGAACAATATAAAGCAGTCTGTCATGCTTACTCATATTCTGCTGGATACAGATCATTAAGATCAATAAAATGCATTTCTGCAGGTAGAACTGATGATGTCTGCTGCCACATAGCTTGGATTTTATATATCTTTCAACAATAAAGCAATCTGTACTTTGGTAGTGGTATTTTCTGAATGCTGATCTCAGTCTTACAGTCTAAAAAAAATGTTTGAACTGCATGTGACTGACTGTAAAAAGTGACGTCCTCCAAAAATCTGACTCTATAGATCAGTCAGCCTCAATGCAAGAAGTTCTCATTTCTCTTGTATTTCACCCGCAATGAACTGATGAAAATTTCAGCTGGATGAAAATATGGGTCAAAACTTCAAACAGTAGAAACCAACAAAATAAACAAATAAGTAAATATCTGTTTCACTTCAGCAATTCCTGTGTAAGAACTTTTACTCCACTCCATGGCCCACATGGCCCCACCACTGTGGAGCAAACAGAAAAGCTCCAAAGCTTTGAAGATCTGCTGACAAAGGAAGATTCATACATATTAAGATCTCCTTTCAACTTTACATTGGTATATTCTTTCTGGCAGACTAATGCTATAAGAAAGCTACAAACAAGATTTATATATTCCAAGACCAAAAAATGTTTATCTAGATAGTTATGCCTGAAGACCTTCAGAGCATAAACCAGCAACATCTCTCAATGTCAGCAGAAATTCAACTAGTGGTACACACACCAATATTCTCCAACCATGGAAAACTAAGGCATCACCATATTGCTCTGATATAGGGTTTGGGAGAGGATACCCACAGCACGTACTTAATTTATTGCAAATCAGCCTTTATTAATTCTAATAAGTTGTACAGTTGGTGCTGGAAAGACATACAGTGTACAGAATGTACGTTATATCTAACAAGAAATCAGATCATGTACTGTGAAGCATGTTATGGAATAATAAACATATGCTTTTTTAAGAGTTTATGCAGGTACTGGTGTTTAATGGATAAAGTAATATTTCCATATTTACTGATCAATGTATCTGCTGTGCAACCACATGGTATGTCTGCACAGCAGCTGCCCATTGACATCAGAAAGTGAAAGTGGGGGCGGGGTTCTAATAACGGAGTCCAAAGCAAGAACATTTGTATTTATATATTCAAAACTACAAAAGAGTAAACCAGTAAGAGATTAACTCATGTATAGTGTTAAGGGACTAAGGATTCTTATCTACAGAATGATATTTTGTGCATACTCTTCGCTTTATGTTCAAACTCACAAACACGAGTATCAACGTTGAATTGCAGCACAGCACTGTAAGAGGCTGTGATCCCTGGTATCGTGTCCTTTCCAGCTAGTCGTACTGTAATATATCTAGCAAATGTCTGCAGCACTTAGTTGTCCAGCTTTTCAAAAAAAAAAATGTGGACTGACTGCAACTTATTCTGCATTTGGTACAGAAAGTTCAAGCGTCCACTCAGTGACATCAAGATGCTGCCCATTAATGTGATGATCACAGGAAATAAGTACAAATGCATTGAATGTGGCATATTATAACTCATCAGCAAATCTGGAAAGTTTTTTTTCCCCTTATAATCCTAATGTTTTATATTTGACAGTAGCACCTCTTGCACAAGTGCATATAACAGATTCCTCTTACCAAATGTGTGCAAATGTCTATAGCTCCCAAGAATGGGCATTTGCACATGAACTTTAATGCTGACGATGGTGTAAAACACTGTTTCTGGGTCTTCTTATACATTAAAAGGGAGTGAATCACAACAACATATATAGAAAAGGAAAAGTCTAATGTGGAACCTAGGAAGCATTTCTTTTCTGGCCATCTTGATAGTGCAGTCTCATAATTTCTTATAATATTCATGTCCCCTTTCCCTTTATGGAGATAATAGCTTTCCCCAGCCAAAATATCTAGAAATTTTTTATCTTCTGTATATTATTTTTGTATAGTTATTTTAGCATTTGTTGTTTTCACATATATTCCAACAATGTGTTATTTTTAAGTTTTAAATATACAGCTGATTCACTATAGTTTTTGTCAGGAATAGCAACCCCGGATAACAGAGAAGTTTTTATTATTTACATTTCTGAAAACATGTTTATTTTGTTTGGGGACTAACATATGCATTTCTCTTCACCTAACTCTTGTTATAAAACCTTATCCAGAATACCTGCATCACTAGAAAAGTTTTGTTAGTTTTTCTGCAAGTAATACAAGTAAATATAATTCAGGCATTTCATTCTGTTAACACA
The DNA here is from genome assembly GCF_019279795.1 of Protopterus annectens. Lineage (NCBI taxonomy): Eukaryota > Metazoa > Chordata > Ceratodontiformes > Protopteridae > Protopterus > Protopterus annectens. Next base: position 1,142,582,132 of record NC_056741.1, on the reverse strand, counting down.
GCCCTAACACATCACTGTAATCTCCATATACAAGAACAGGTAAGATACTTGATTCACAGGAACATGTCTGTTCATTGATTGATTCAACATTACATCAGCTCTATTTATCAGATAGTGCTATTTTTTCCAGTATAGTAAGTTTTATTACAACTCAAGACTTAATGACTTCACAACAACCGTGCTCACACATATTTCTCCAAATACACAAATCCTCCAATATAATAAAGTAAAATACCATTAAGGAGGTTCTGAAATGCTGTCTTAGCTAATACAGTAGAAAACAATGTAGAAAGAAACTAATAGCTTTGTAGAACTACCTTTGTATTTTCCAGCATCAATGTGCAGATAAAGACAGTAATCCTAACAAACGCAACTGATAAAGAGGAGTGGTATAATAAATATCTAGTTTAGAGCACAAGCCATTTTGTTCATCACACCTCTAGTTGGATCCTTATCTCTTGATCAAGTTTTCAGAAACTTGAAACTCATATGTTCGAGACTATATGATCGAGTTTTTGAAAACTTGAAGCTTTTGAATGAAGATTGCGGTACAGTGAGGATCAGGAAATTTACCCTTTGGTGTGGGGGGTGCAGGGGGGATTGTCCCACTGCAAAAACTTGATTTTTGTGTGGTTTTTTTTTTTTTGATGTTCATGTTTTCGGAAACTCGATCATATGGTCTTGTCCATATGAATTTCGAGTTTCTGAAAACTCAGCCATCTGGCACAGATCCCTCTAGTTGCATCATTTACCACTGATCACCACTCTGTCCATGTCAACACTTGTTACTATTACCTGGGGCACTAAATATCAGAACTGCCTCTCATTCAGTAACATGGGCAAAAAATGAAAGAAGCCGTATTGCAAAATCCATGAAATAAACATAAGAGCACATCAGACACCAGCACACACACTTTGATCAAAAATTTTAAAATAATCAAAAAAGAATACCAAAAATAAAACAATGATTGCAAACATGCACTTAGAAAGTGGTATTACTACTAGCAAAATAGTAATATAACAACAATTATACACTATGCAGAGATATACAAGAGAAAGTGCCAGGCTTACGTTTGAGTTATGTATAACTGACCTTCTTTAGTATGATCACAGAGTTGTAATTCCTGTCACCTGTGCAGAAAATGTAATTTGTGTTACCTCAGAGTATTCTCATAACTCTGAGATACAGTAATCTCTGATTCAGTACATATAAGTAGCAGAAGTGGGTGGAGGGGGGCACAGCTCGTATATATGGAAGTAAAAATGCTTTAAAAGTGTTTGCGATTTTTTCCAAACGTTGAACTTTTTTCTTATTCCAAGTCACTGTTTAGTGATTGCACACTTGCTTGTTGATTAGTCATTTATTCACAGTTCTGATGCTCAAGGTTTTGCCATTTGGCTATTAATAGTAGAACCATCTTCTTCTTTTGGCTTTTCCCGGTTAGGGGTCGCCATAGCGGATCACTTGTCCACTCATGATTGGCACTAGGGTTTTATGGTGTCGAGTTGCCAGCCCGGTGCCCAACCTTTTATGGGAGGCACACACACGCACGCACGCCTAGGGCCAATTTAGAGTGTCGAATCCACCTACAGCATGTCTTTGGGATGTGCGAGGAAACCGGAACACCCGGAGGAAACCCTATAAAACATAAAATAAGCACACAAAATGCAAAACAGTACCAAGAGTAAAAAGTCAGGGCTATAAAATCTTTTAAAAATTACCACAGAAGCCCTCTACCAAGCATGCAAAAAACATGCTACATATCTCGTCTGAAGACACACTGGCTCTAATCACCTTAGAAGCACTCAAGAAGTGAAAATAAATGCAACCAATAACAATTAGAAAAATGAAAAATTAATGAAACAACTACCAAAAAATATAATTACATTCACCAAAAAGTGGTATAAAAAAGAATTCAGTACAAAAGGAATACTTTTAACTAGAATTTACATTAATGCAACTAGTAAAACAAATCTCTCTACCTTATCTACTTTGTGCTACAAAATGCATAAAATGTAACAGACAAAATGACACTATATAGACTATATTGCATAGAGAACAGCATCTATAACAAATAGTAGTAAAACAATATGCACAGATACATACAAAGTTTAAAGCAACCAGCAGCATCATAAACAAAAAAGGTTAACAGCAGGAATAATGCTCAACATCTAAAACGTTTCCAGACTACTGTGGACTGTCGCTTTTACTCAAAATGCTCAGCAAAAGAAAAAAAGACCTGAAATGCTGCATGTTGAAACAGAGTCGTAGTTACCTATTCTGGAACTCTGTGCTGATCACTGGTTTTGCGCACCTTCTGCTTTTAATTTGAGTAGAACAAATGGCCCAGTCATACTTGAAGGCCAAAGGGGGGTGGGAAGCCCAAAACAAAAAAAAAACTTTTTCATTTAAAAAAATGTAACAAGTGGCTTGATATTGAGGACAAAGAAGGACAGGATTTCCCCATGCCTCCTGATGACCCTCAAATCTGGAGAGGAACCTCAGAGAATAAGACAGAAAAATTGATGGTCCACAGACCCAATGAACTCCCTGCAAAGAGGTCTGCAGGAAACTCTCAGAATTCTCAATCTACTTTCTCAGTGGTCCCACCTATAAACAAGATGATATGACTATTAATGAAATCTTCTGTGGAAAACACTGATGTTGTAACACAACAAGATTCTTTGGTCTCCTCCTTAGGCGGAGATTCCCAGACATGATTCCATAGAAAGCTCTGACCTTGCAAAGCCCTGATGTATATTCCTTGGATAAGGAATCAAGGACTTAGAACAGATTTGTGAAATATGTACTATCTACTTTTTCCTGGGGGTGGGTTACTATCTTTCTCATGTGTTAAAATTCTGACAGGCGATGGCTGATGAAATGAGCCAGTCACTGGGAGAGTTACTAGAAAGAGATGTTTAAACTTAAACTTAAGTTGCAGATGACAGTTATTGTTTCAGTAGATAACCTTATTGAGCTCACCTGATGGAATTCCTTCAGCAGTGGGTGTCAGCAGTGCTGTGCACTCCCACATCTGGCTGCACCTCACTGATTTCAATGAGTGCACCAAGATAAGCTTTACTAATGCCCCATTTTTTGGCAGAAAGGAAATGAAAGGCTGTTTCTGCTATAGCTATAACATTTCAGACTCTTTAGCACTTTTTTCTAGGCTGCAAATAAGCCCATGCAAACTTTGGTTTCATAATGGCTAACAGCAACAAAATTAGCAATTGAGCATAAAGAACCAGTGAGGCCATGGTAATTTTAAAATTATCATCAGCCCAGAGTTGCTGCTTTACTCCTCCCATGGAGAATTACACCAGAGCTGCTGAGACCTTCGCTGGTTGTCCCTCTTTGGAAACAGTCGGATGTCTTCTTTCATTTTGTAGGCATGGCTGGCCATCACGCAGGACACATAGATAAGGATAGTGATGTCCAAATGCTGCTTGATCCCTTTTCCCACAGTGTTGCTTTGACAGAGAGACCCCCATCAAAAGAATGATGCAAGAAGGTGTTAAACTTCAAACAATAAAGTGCCATCCAAAAGGTCACACCAGACTGCGGTGTAGGGTTATTACTCTAGGTTCTTTTTGCTAAGCAAAACAACAAAGGACTTCAGGCCCACAGAGTATATTATACCTTAGCATTTTAAATGAATTTATCCCCAAAGAAAACTTTTGGATGGTCAGAGTGCAATCCAGCATTTCCCTGCCTGCCAGAAGGAGTTTGGTTGTGCTCTTTGAAACTGTGAGAGGCCTACCTCCACATCAAGCTTGCCAAATATTTGAAGGTTCCTCTGTTTCTGAGTAGAAGACATCTATTACCAATTATGGACTTAGCCATTCAGTCCCACATTAGCTTCCAAAGTGTTCACCAAATGTGTGTTCATGGCTGCTGTGAAACAAAGGCTGCAAGGGGAAGACTGCTTCCTAGTTGCTGCAACACATAACTTGTTCTTATCTGTTTGAGATTTTCTTTTCAGTTTCTTTCAGTCCTTCCAGATTACAGTGAACATTCCAAAGTCCAGTAGGTACCCTCTCAAATGCTGACTTTTTTATGATGTCCTCTGGCACTGCAGCCTCCAGGGCTTCTCTTTCATGGACAGGATTCTTCTCCGCAAACTTGATCTCAGAAATTCTTTAATGTCAGACAGTTCCAGTGGTTTTATATCTAAAGGTTTTGTGGCTTGTGGCTGCCACCATTTGCATGATTCCCTTTACCAGATTGTTCATGAGAGTTTTTCAGTGGACCTTAAAAGTTCAGTGGTCCCAGTTAGTATATTCCATGACACTACATATCAGGAATTCCAGAACGTATTGGTTGCATCTCCGATGGTGGCTTCACACTCCAAACCTGTCTCTGGACAGTCAGTTTCAAGCATTCACTCCTGAAGTGCCAGTCATCACAGACCCCTCTGCCCTAAGGTGGGGGGCACTGTCAAGGATATCGTTGCAAGGTCACAGTAGGAGGCCAGTCAGATGAGGGCAGCCTTTCTCATACTGCAGATATTTCAAGACTCCTTACATCAAGGTAGTATAGCCATCAATGTAGACAACATGGCAGTTTTATGGTATAAGGACAAGCAGGGGGAATTTACATCCCCCTCATATTTAAGGAATGAGGATATTGGAATGGGCTGTGTCAACAAAATACTTTCTGACTGTCAAACAAAAGAGAATTATCTAGCAGAATGGGTCAGCCCCTGCTTATTGATACTTCATGAGCAGGTCTTTCAACCTGTCAGTAGTGCAGAAAGTTCTTCTATGGGTGGTGGCCTTAAATGCAGACAATTTTCCCTTTTTCTTCCTCTGTGGAAGTATCTCAGGGATGTTTTCATTCAAAAATAGTCCCAGGACTCATTTACACTTTGATCCCCATTTCCCCTTATTCTGAAATTCATTCAAAAAGTTAGTCAGAACAAGCTCAAAGTCACTGTTACTACCCCATTTTGGCCTCGACAGATTTATTTTCCCCATAGGCCTTACCTTCTGAGAACCTTTGGATCCCTACTGACTCCCCCACCCCTACCAGCACTCTGGCAAGTCTATTGCAGATCTCAACTCCTTTAGACTAATCACATGGTTTCTCCATTTCTACTAATGGCCTCGAACTTGTCATATCAAGCAAGGACAGTCCAAATCCGTACTTTTGCTTGGACGCCTCATACCAGGAAAATGTATAAGAAAGGTAGAAATATGTTTTTTATGGGCTACATCTAAAGGCTTAGATGCCTTCAGAGCAGATTGTTGATACATCTATAAAGGTAGATCTGGATATTAGTTTCAGTTATCACTAAGGTCCCAGTTCCTTACTACCCTTAAAAGTAGGTAAGGCCTTTCTTAAAGTTACATACCTAGTGAGAAGTTCCTGCCCCCTATGTACTTTGTGTTAGAAAAACTTGATCATATGATTCAGCTCTGAGGTGAATTTTCTGTCATGGAAAGCATTATAAAGATAGAGTGAGACTATGAATGCATATGTTGTTCATGCCTAAAGCAGTTGAATATTTGCTGCATTGCATGAATGGCCGCGGTGGTGGTGCTGCGGTAGCGTTGTCGCCTCACAGTACGACGTTGTCCTGTTTGATTCTCAGCTAGAGCGTCTTCTGTGTGGAGACATGTGTGAATGGGCGTACCTTCATTGAAGGTTGTGCATCAGGGCTGGCAACTCGGCACATAAAAATCTACTGCCAATCATTAGCGGACCGGAGTTCCACTGTGGCGATCCCTAACCGGGAAAAGCTGAAAGACACAACAACAACAAGACACAACATTGCATGAATGTTCATGGGCAAATCATATTTTATGTCTAAAGGAAAGATTCACATTTGTTTTCTTCAGTAACATGAAACTGGACTCTAAAGTTTCCAGAATCATTTAATCTAATTGGATGATTGATTGTGTAAAATGTTGTAATAAAATAAAATAAAATAAAACTTTACATCACAAAGCTTTTATAACTATATAGCTTTTGGGGGTCTAGTGGCTTTCAGACCCCCAGCTTAATTTAGTTAACTTCCTCCATGGTGTAACACTGTAGTCTTTGGCAGATAGGCACGTTGAATGGGTGGAGGAAAAAGATGAAGAGTTAAAGTATAACAAAACAAAACAAAAAATAATATATCTAGATGGTACAGGGAGGCCAGGATTGAAGAAATGGGGGAATGGGCATTATGGATTCATTTGCCTAGCGCCCCTTTTCACCTAAAGGTGATCTAACTGTTACCAGTCAGACATCTGAGGAAATGACATACAGTCAGGAAATGAGTGGGTACCAAGACAATCTGTGAATGAAAGTGACTGACTCCAGCTGTTGTCTGATGTGAGGGTAACAGCCATTGACCTGTCATAGTATACTTCCTCCCCATTTCAGTTAGCCACACATATCAATCCCCCCCCCCACACACACACACTTTGAAGTCACACAGGTTGTGGCTGAAAAGGGCCTAAGGACCAGTTCATTTACTCAACTAATGGACTAATAAATTAAAATTATTACAAAAAAATCAGGTTACTCTATAGTTTCCCAGTGACTGCCAGCAGCAGAAAGTACACTACTCCTATTTGGCTATTAATAGTAGAACCATCTTCTTCTTTTGGCTTTTCCCGGTTAGGGGTTGCCACAGCGGATCACTTGTCCACTCATGATTGGCACTAGAGTTTTATGGTGTCGAGTTGCCAGCCCGGTGCCCAACCTTTTATGGGAGGCACACACACGCATCACGCCTAGGGCCAATTTAGAGTGTCGAATCCACCTACAGCATGTCTTTGGGATGCGAGGAAACCGAACACCCGGAGGAAACCCTATAAAACATAAAATAAGCACACAAAATGCAAAACAGTACCAAGAGTAAAAAGTCAGGGCTATAAAATCTTTTAAAAATTACCACAGAAGCCCTCTACCAAGCATGCAAAAAACATGCTACATATCTCGTCTCAAGACACACTGGTAGAATCACCTTAGAAGCACTCAAGAAGTGAAAATAAATGCAACCAATAACAATTAGAAAAATGAAAAATTAATGAAACAACTACCAAAAAATATAATTATATTCACCAAAAAGTGGTATAAAAAAGAATTCAGTACAAAAGGAATACTTTTAACTAGAATTTACATTAATGCAAGTAGTAAAACAAATCTCTCTACCTTATCTACTTTGTGCTACAAAATGCATAAAATGTAACAGACAAAATGGCACTATATAGACTATATTGCATAGAGAACAACATCTGAAGAAGCACAATAACAAATAGTAGTCAAAAAATATGCACAGATACATACAAAGTTTAAAGCAACCAGCAGCATCATAAACAAAAAAGGTTAACAGCAGGAATAATGCCATTAAGCATTGGGCAGCTCAACATCTAAAACGTTTCCAGACTACTGTCGACTGTCGCTTTTACTCAAAATGCTCAGCAAAAGAAAAAAAAGACCAGAAATGCTGCATGTTGAAACAGAGTCATAGTTACCTATTCTGGAACTCTGTGCTGATCACTGGTTTTGCGCACCTTCTGCTTTTAATTTGAGTAGAACAAATGGCCCAGTCATACTTGAAGGCCAAAGGGGGGTGGGAAGCCCAAAACAAAAAAAAACTTTTTCATTTAAAAAAATGTAACAAGTGGCTTGATATTGAGGACAAAGAAGGACAGGATTTCCCCATGCCTCCTGATGACCCTCAAATCTGGAGAGGAACCTCAGAGAATAAGACAGAAAAATTGATGGTCCACAGACCCAATGAACTCCCTGCAAAGAGGTCTGCAGGAAACTCTCAGAATTCTCAATCTACTTTCTCAGTGGTCCCACCTATAAACAAGATGAAATGACTATTAATGAAATCTTCTGTGGAAAACACTGATGTTGTAACACAACAAGATTCTTTGGTCTCCTCCTTAGGCGGAGATTCCCAGACATGATTCCATAGAAAGCTCTGACCTTGCAAAGCCCTGATGTATATTCCTTGGATAAGGAATCAAGGACTTAGAACAGATTTGTGAAATATGTACTATCTACTTTTTCCTGGGGGTGGGTTACTATCTTTCTCATGTGTTAAAATTCTGACAGGAGATGGCCGATGAAATGAGCCAGTCACTGGGAGAGTTACTAGAAAGAGATGTTTAAACTTAAACTTAAGTTGCAGATGACAGTTATTGTTTCAGTAGATAACCTTATTGAGCTCACCTGATGGAATTCCTTCAGCAGTGGGTGTCAGCAGTGCTGTGCACTCCCACATCTGGCTGCACCTCACTGATTTCAATGAGTGCACCAAGATAAGCTTTACTAATGCCCCATTTTTTGGCAGAAAGGAAATGAAAGGCTGTTTCTGCTATAGCTATAACATTTCAGACTCTTTAGCACTTTTTTCTAGGCTGCAAATAAGCCCATGCAAACTTTGGTTTCATAATGGCTAACAGCAACAAAATTAGCAATTGAGCATAAAGAACCAGTGAGGCCATGGTAATTTTAAAATTATCATCAGCCCAGAGTTGCTGCTTTACTCCTCCCATGGAGAATTACACCAGAGCTGCTGAGACCTTCGCTGGTTGTCCCTCTTTGGAAACAGTCGGATGTCTTCTTTCATTTTGTAGGCATGGCTGGCCATCACGCAGGACACATAGATAAGGATAGTGATGTCCAAATGCTGCTTGATCCCTTTTCCCACAGTGTTGCTTTGACAGAGAGACCCCCATCAAAAGAATGATGCAAGAAGGTGTTAAACTTCAAACAATAAAGTGCCATCCAAAAGGTCACACCAGACTGCGGTGTAGGGTTATTACTCTAGGTTCTTTTTGCTAAGCAAAACAACAAAGGACTTCAGGCCCACAGAGTATATTATACCTTAGCATTTTAAATGAATTTATCCCCAAAGAAAACTTTTGGATGGTCAGAGTGCAATCCAGCATTTCCCTGCCTGCCAGAAGGAGTTTGGTTGTGCTCTTTGAAACTGTGAGAGGCCTACCTCCACATCAAGCTTGCCAAATATTTGAAGGTTCCTCTGTTTCTGAGTAGAAGACATCTATTACCAATTATGGACTTTGCCATTCAGTCCCACATTAGCTTCCAAAGTGTTCACCAAATGTGTGTCCATGGTTGCTGTGAAACAAAGGCTGCAAGGGGAAGACTGGTTCCTAGTTGCTGCAACACATAACTTGTTCTTATCTGTTTGAGATTTTCTTTTCAGTTTCTTTCAGTCCTTCCAGATTACAGTGAACATTCCAAAGTCCAGTAGGTACCCTCTCAAATGCTGACTTTTTTATGATGTCCTCTGGCACTGCAGCCTCCAGGGCTTCTCTTTCATGGACAGGATTCTTCTCCGCAAACTTGATCTCAGAAATTCTTTAATGTCCGACAGTTCCAGTGGTTTTATAGCTAAGGGTTTGAGGCTTGTGGCTGCCACCATTTGCATGATTCCTTTTACCAGATTGTTCATGAGAGTTCTTCAGTGGACCTTAAAAATTCAGTGGTCCCAGTTAGTATATTCCATGACACTACATATCAGGAATTCCAGAACTTATTGGTTGCATCTCCGATGGTGGCTTCACACTCCAAACCTGTCTCTGGACAGTCAGTTTCAAGCATTCACTCCTGAAGTGCCAGTCATCACAGACCCCTCTGCCCTAAGGTGGGGGGCACTGTCAAGGATATAGTTGCAAGGTCACAGTGGGAGGCCAGTCAGATGAGGGCAGCCTTTCTCATACTGCAGATATTTCAAGACTCCTTACATCAAGGTAGTATAGCCATCAATGTAGACAACATGGCAGTTTTATGGTATAAGGACAAGCAGGGGGAATTTACATCCCCCTCATATTTAAGGAATGAGGATATTGGAATGGGCTGTGTCAACAAAATACTTTCTGACTGTCAAACAAAAGAGAATTATCTAGCAGAATGGGTCAGCCCCTGCTTATTGATACTTCATGAGCAGGTCTTTCAACCTGTCAGTAGTGCAGAAAGTTCTTCTATGGGTGGTGGCCTTAAATGCAGACAATTTTCCCTTTTTCTTCCTCTGTGGAAGTATCTCAGGGATGTTTTCATTCAAAAATAGTCCCAGGACTCATTTACACTTTGATCCCCATTTCCCCTTATTCTGAAATTCATTCAAAAAGTCAGTCAGAACAAGCTCAAAGTCACTGTTACTACCCCATTTTGGCCTTGACAGATTTGTTTTCCCCATAGGCCTTACCTTCTGAGAACCTTTGGATCCCTACTGACTCTCCCCCCCCTACCAGCACTCTGGCAAGTCTATTGCAGATCTCAACTCCTTTAGACTAATCACATGGTTTCTCCATTTCTACTAATGGCCTCGAACTTGTCATATCAAGCAAGGACAGTCCAAATCCGTACTTTTGCTTGGACGCCTCATACCAGGAAAATGTATAAGAAAGGTAGAAATATGTTTTTTATGGGCTACTTCTAAAGGCTTAGATGCCTTCAGAGCTCTACTTCCTGTAGTGCTAGACAATCTTTCTCAGATTGTTGATACATCTATAAAGGTAGATCTGGATATTAGTTTCAGTTATCACTAAGGTCCCAGTTCCTTACTATTAGCACCCTTAAAAGTAGGTAAGACCTTTCTTAAAGTTACATACCTAGTGAGATCTGCTATCAAAGCTCCTGCCCCCTATGTACTTTGTGTTAGAAAAACTTGGTCATATGATTCAGCTCTGAGGTGAATTTTCTGTCATGGAAAGCATATATAAAGATAGAGTGAGACTATGAATGCATATGTTGTTCATGCCTAATGCAGTTGAATATTTGCTGCATTGCATGAATTGCCACAGTGGTGGTGCTGCGGTAGCGTTGTTGCCTCACAGTACGACGTTGTCCTGTTCGATTCTTAGCTAGAGCGTCTTCTGTGTGGAGACATGTGTGAATGGGCGTACCTTCATTGAAGGTTGTGCATCAGGGCTGGCAACTCGGCACGTAAAAATCTACTGCCAATCATTAGCAGACCGGAGTTCCGCTGTGGCGATCCCTAACCGGGAAAAGCCGAAAGACACAACAACAACAAGACACAACATTGCATGAATGTTCATGGGCAAATCATATTTTATGTCTAAAGGAAAGATTCACATTTGTTTTCTTCAGTAACATGAAACTGGACTCTAAAGTTTCCAGAATCGTTTAATCTAATTGGATGATTGATTGTGTAAAATGTTGTAATAAAATAAAATAAAATAAAACTTTACATCACAAAGCTTCTATAACTATATAGCTTTTGGGGGTCTAGTGGCTTTCAGACCCCCAGCTTAATTTAGTTAACTTCCTCCATGGTGTAACACTGCAGTCTTTGGCAGATGGGCGCATTGAATGGGTGGAGGAAAAAGATGAAGAGTTAAAGTATAACAAAACAAAACAAAAAATAATATATCTAGATGGTACAGGGAGGCCAGGATTGAAGAAATGGGGGAATGGGCATTATGGATTCATTTGCCTAGCGCCCCTTTTCACCTAAAGCTGATCCAACTGTTACCAGTCAGACATCTGAGGAAATGACATACAGTCAGGAAATGAGTGGGTACCAAGACAATCTGTGAATGAAAGTGACTGACTCCAGCTGTTGTCTGATGTGAGGGTAACAGCCATTGACCTATCATAATATACTTCCTCCCCATTTCAGTTAGCCACACATATCAATCCCCCCCTCCCCACACACACTTTGAAGTCACACAGGTTGTGGCTGAAAAGGGCCTAAGGACCAGTTCATTTACTCAACTAATGAACGAATAAATTAAAATTATTACAAAAAAATCAGGTTACGCTATAGTTTCCCAGTGACTGCCAGCAGCAGAACGTGCACTACTCCTACAGCTGTAGCTCATCAATTGTCTGAGCACCCATCCCTAGTTTAATGGTGGATTACAGGCCTCCTAACCAGGAGCTGAAAGTGCAGTACTCCTACAGCTGTAGCTCACCAATTCATCTGAGCACCCATCCCTAGTTTAATGGTGGATTACAGGCCTCCTAACCAGGAGCTGAAAGTGCAGTACTCCTACAGCTGTAGCTCACCAATTCGTCTGAGCACCCATCCCTAGTTTAATGGTGGATTACGGGCCTCCTAACCAGGAGCTGAAAGTGCAGTACTCCTACAGCTGTAGCTCATCAATTCGTCTGAGCACCCATCCCTAGTTTAATGGTGGATTACGGGCCTCCTAACCAGGAGCTGAAAGTGCACTACTCCTACAGCTGTAGCTCATCAATTCATCTGAGCACCCATCCCTAGTTTAATGGTGGATTACAGGCCTCCTAACCAGGAGCTGAAAGTGCAGTACTCCTACAGCTGTAGCTCACCAATTCGTCTGAGCAGCCATCCCTAGTTTAATGGTGGATTACGGGCCTCCTAACCAGGAGCTGAAAGTGCACTACTCCTACAGCTGTAGCTCACCAATTCGTCTGAGCACCCATCCCTAGTTTAATGGTGGATTACGGGCCTCCTAACCAGGAGCTGAAAGTGCACTACTCCTACAGCTGTAGCTCATCAATTCATCTGAGCACCCATCCCTAGTTTAATGGTGGATTACAGGCCTCCTAACCAGGAGCTGAAAGTGCACTACTCCTACAGCTGTAGCTCACCAATTCGTCTGAGCACCCATCCCTAGTTTAATGGTGGATTACGGGCCTCTTAACCAGGAGCTGAAGGTGCACTACTCCTACAGCTGTAGCTCATCAATTCGTCTGAGCACCCATCCCTAGTTAAATGGTGGATTACAGGCCTCCTAACCAGGAGCTGAAAGTGCAGTACTCCTACAGCTGTAGCTCACCAATTCGTCTGAGCACCCATCCCTAGTTTAATGGTGGATTACGGGCCTCCTAACCAGGAGCTGAAAGTGCACTACTCCTACAGCTGTAGCTCACCAATTCGTCTGAGCACCCATCCCTAGTTTAATGGTGGATTACGGGCCTCCTAACCAGGAGCTGAAAGTGCACTACTCCTACAGCTGTAGCTCATCAATTCATCTGAGCACCCATCTCTAGTTTAATGGTGGATTACGGGCCTCCTAACCAGGAGCTGAAAGTGCAGTACTCCTACAGCTGTAGCTCACCAATTCGTCTGAGCACCCATCCCTAGTTTAATGGTGGATTACGGGCCTCCTAACCAGGAGCTGAAAGTGCAGTACTCCTACAGCTGTAGCTCACCAATTCGTCTGAGCACCCATCCCTAGTTTAATGGTGGATTACGGGCCTCCTAACCAGGAGCTGAAAGTTATAAAGGGTCTACTTATTGACTACTGGAAAAATACATATTAAAAACTACAGAAAAAATGGCACTGAATCAGGAGCATCTTGCAGTCTAAAATGCTGAATAAGCACAAAGTGACTAGGTTGTTCAGGTTCATCCCCCCCCCCCCACCCACCCAGAAAACATTCTAAAAAAATTAAATTAAATGAAACAGTTTGGTGATTTTTAACATGCCAAAAGTAATGCATTTGGTATTTTTGTGCAAAACATAATTTATTACTTTTGTGACATTTGGAACATCAACGGAGGCAAAATTGTCTGTAGAGCTGGCATCCACTGAGTCACTGAATGAAGGAAATGTGGATGTAACTTTGTTGGGGAAATTCTGAACTTGAAGAAGCAAAATTATTCCATTGGGTAACTATAAAAATGAGTCAAGAAAGCTATTTTCCTGCTCTGGTTATACCCTGAAAACATAAATCCTTGGCTTTGTTTACAGTGATCTCCAATGATCACTGACTTTTTTAGCAAATACTTCAAAAACATGTCATCAGTACAACTTTCTAATGTTTTCAGTAATGGCACAAGTAAGAAGAATGGACACCCTACTTTGATACCTGTCAAGGCCGTCAGCATTTGAGGCTTGAGAACTGTTGAGCTGTCAAAGTATCTGCTGCTGTATCAAATAGTGAAACATAAAACAATCAATGGCAGCAAACTGTTGCAGACAGAGTAATAAAAGAAAGCATTTCATTAATAGTATCAGATGACAAAAGCTTTTTATTATTTGTGCATGAACGTAATGAGGCTGGTAGGAGTGAATTAACAGAACAAATAACACTGTCAGCTGGACAAATAATGAGATAAAGAGAAGTCATTGTGTAAAATCTGCTTCTGAATAGAATATGTACTAGGCAAAGAGTACCGGAGTACTGAAACAGGCCATCTAAATCAAAATATAACAATAGGCAAGTTACTAGTAGAACATATTTCAACAGTTTCCCCTTTCAGAAGGGCATACTATCTACTTGAAATATCAGTCTGGATCCAGAATCATGTTAAGGTGCAAAAAAACACAATAAAAGACAAGAACTGTTAACATTAGAAAGGTCTAACTTCAAGAAGCATAAAATGATTTTTGCACTTTTGTGACATTTGGACCATCAGCGGAGGCAAAATTGTCTGGAGAGTTTTGGATTACACTATTCTTTCAGCAGTTGTATCTGCCCTTTCTCAATGCTTTTGATTCTCACAGTATAATCCTGGTCTTACTTTATCAGTTCTACATATTTTATGACTGTGTCAATTAACATTACAGATGACTACAACTGCTGCTTTGTGTTATATGTACTGTTTAATTCCATTGCATGATAGCTGATACAGTCACTAAATGCATCTCTTATCTGCTGATTCTTAAATGTTCCAGTACAACTCAAGGCTGACACACCATAACTATGTAGTAGACAGAATAATTAATACCTTGAAATAGACACTGTGCAAAATGAAACTCCCCCCTCTCCCTCCAAAATAAATATGTCCATTTTAAGTTACTAAATTATGGTTATAATAAGTAGTGGAAAGGATTACGTATTAAATTATATGACTACCTTGTCAAAGGCCAGTGTTCCATCTACTTCAGGAATCACATGCTCTTATATCAGTTACCTTTGATGAAGCCATCTTTGAATTTGCAAAAGAAGATCCAGAAATGTAAAGTTGCACAATGCGCAGCAGGAACAGTATAGTGTCAGTGTTATAAGACCACCTGTCATTAGTAATTTCTCATTTCATTTGTTTGTATAGATGCCTATTTGGTCATTTGACTGTGGTCTAACAGAATGACTTCCATTGGTCAAGAATCAGCCAATCCGCAGGCAACTTGCTACAGGGGAAAATAACTTACCCTGAGTTTTTTCAATTCTGAGATTACAGATTAGATTAGAGGGCAGTGAAAGGGTCTCTGCCTCTGTCTATACATGCGTGTTAGGGTCAAATCCCACCACAGGAAATAAAATCAAGTTGTCTGATCCATTGGCTAGATTAAACTAAATGGGCTATGCTCAGCTTAGATGTGACTTGTAAGCTATAACCTGGAAAATGCGCCATGTAAAGTCATTATGACAACAGAATCTGCTTATGATTAGTCTGTACACCAACATTTGAAAACAGTAGTAAGAAAGTACTACTAAACTTCTCTGCATACATTTGTTTTTGGCTTTTTATCTGGAGTGAAATGGACATTGTAGATCTATAAAAAAAATAAATAAATCAGCATCTTCCAATCTGTCAGGCTTAATTGAGAATGGAAGATCATCTAGATAGTAAAATTTAACATTCCTGTTACGCCCATGTGATTAATGTCAGCTCCCAGTCATGATTTGCTATGGCGTCTTCCTCCCTTCCTTGTAGATAACAAGTCGGATGTTGTGCTGGAATGCACTGACATAAGCATGCAAAGTGATAAAAGTATAATAATGATGATTCAGGTGGCTACCTGGCACCCACAGATGCAGCAGTTCCATAGTTAGCCAAAAATGTTTTTTAAAGTTTTGTCATTTTGGCACTGCTAAATCATTTTAGTTTACTCATGTGCTGAACATAATTGTGACCCTTGTTAATTTTTGAGTTTAAAAAAAGCATTAAATGGCAGCCGTTGAGAGTATGTATATCTGTATACTCACACTGCCTACCATTTGCACGTATGCAGCATGGGCCAGTGATGGTAGTCACTGCTTTGCATTTTATTTATTTATTTTTTACTCATTGCTTTGTATTTTATTTATTTATTTTAAGTAAAGACTGTTTCTTTACTTAAATATATAGATAACTATCTAATTGAAAGAATGAATAGGTACATAAATAAATAAATAGCCCAAGAAGATCCTGTGCAAAGCATTGCAGTTTTCTGCTTGGCATCTTCCCATGTAATGAACAGAAAGCTCATAAATAATAATAGAGTGGAGCATTGTAGTGTGTGGGAACTCTTGGCTTGGAGGTGCAGCAGGAGGTTGCAGTAACGTAAGGTAAATATTAGTTTATTTTTTTTTTTGTACTGGGAGGAACCCAGATATAACACAACTTAGTAAGAGGAGCTGTGGACCAGCTGTGAATGCATTGTATTCCAAGTTCTGTGGATCTAGGTTTTTATTTTCAAATGAAGAGGGAAGCATTATTGGTTTTGCAGTAAAAAATGATGGTGGTCACTAGGCATGTAGTACGTGATCTTTAATAGTTGATCAGATTTTTTTTTCCTTTTTTAAGGTTTTTTGATCATTTTATGGGTCAATTGAAGTACTCTGTATTTAATGTGATTTTTTTCAACATTCTATAGATCATTTTTGTAAAGTCTAGCAGTTAGCAGAGAGAATTGGGGCTGTGAGCTATTAACATGCTGGTTCCTAGGTACAGGATTTGACTACTTCACTCTTCATTTGCTTTCTGTGTGACTTTCAGCAAGTCGCTTAACCAAAACTTTGGGGCAATTGGGAAACTGGGCTAGGCTTCTCTTGGACCACAGGCCTGCAAACTACTTATAAAAGAAACAATTTTTCTCATGAGGGAAGCTGTTTTTTTTTTTCCTTACAGGCAACCAGATATATTGAGAATTGCAGAATAGTGGGACTTTGCCATACCTTTCACCTGTCCATTTTTATTGGCATTTTGCCCTGCTTTTGCATCATATTTTTATCTTGTCGCACATAAAAGTTTTGATTTTCTGGTAAATTACTGAGGATTGCAGTCAGTCAATAATATCAGACATTCCAGTTTCATACTACTCCTTTATTTTAATGGATGTTTAACCAATGTCTGTCACTAAACCAGAAAAGCTCAATTACTTTTGGCTTTGTCCAGCATTCTTGAACAAAGAAGTTGGGAGTTATGAGCTGTGGGCTGCCTGTAGATAAAAGAAGCATGTTATTTGCTAGATTCAAAGTCTGAATTTCTGTGAGATAAATTAGACTGTTTTACTGCACGGCTACTGTTTTATGTTGAACAATTTTGATTGTTATTTTTGATCTGTGACTCATACAGTTTGTGGTGTTCTAGGAAATCTTTGAGGGTTACAGTCACTAATGAGGAGTATAGCTAGCTTTGGATAAAGCAATGTACTGTCTTGTTGTTTGCTCATTTGAAAATGTGGATTTACAGAACTTAAAATAAGTTTGGAATATTCATTCTCTGCTACTGTTCAAGTGAAACAAAACTGAAACTGTCTCTGGTTTCACCAAATGTCCCTGATTTTGCTTCATATATTTGTCTGTTGCTTATGCAACTTGTAGCGTTTCTGTCAATTCATAGAAGATTGCAGTCTCTAAATGATGACATGTTTGACTTTTCAGATTTTATGCCCTACAGAAAATCCATGCTAATGCAAAAAAGTGTTATTCTAGCAACCTTCTAAGTACAGATGAACAATATTTAAAATCTGCTCCTGATTTTAGGCCTCTCCCAGTCATAATTATTTGACTTTATTATGTGCTAAGAGGTTGAGAGGTCACTTGCTCAGTTAACTGTCTGAATTTCCATGAGTAATGTACATTTGCTTGAAATATTTTGAATACTTGTGGCATTTGCTCAAGTAAAATAACGTTGAAATTATACAGTTCTTAGCTGTTCTCTGGCTCTGATTCTGCATCATATTTTTGATATGTTCCACATAAAATTTGAGGTTTCTGGCAAATCATTGAGAACTGCCATGACTAAATAATGTCAGACATTTGAGTTTCAGACTTTGTATACTTCAGAAAATGCTTGCTAATTTAAAAATGGTTACCTTTTTTAAGTATATGAGCACCGTCTCTGATTCAAGGCGTTTGCCCCTCATTATTTTTTTGTCTTTGTATTTTATTCCTGTACTAAAAGGTTGAGCGGTATTATTCTTATCATGAGGAAATATTTTGTATACAAGAACATTGCTATAACTGCTGGATGGAGATGGGGACTGTGTGTGGATGATTGCAACTAAGTCCAGTTTACCCTCTTTTTTCCTGTCATTAAACACTCTAGCTTTGGAGATCTAGTGTGCATTTGTGTAAAATAAGTTGAAATACTTGGGCCACTGTGTGCTTGTGTGAAACAAACTTGAAATACATCAAATCCATAATTGATTATTTATCTTTACCACAATCAGACCTCTAAGTTGTACACAGTCAATAGTGAGGCTCTAATTGCTGAGTACAGAGCCTATCTATGAATGAGACTAGATGACTCTGGCTATCAGGATCAATTTAAACATTCATTAGTCTGGCTTCCTAGGACTAGAGTGCATTTATGCAAAGGAAGTTGGAATACTTTACTGTGACTTTTTTCATCATAGTCACAGACATCAGACATTTGGGGTGTATGCAGTCAAATGGCTGCAGTTGATCAGTATGGACATTTATGGACTATAATGACAGTAGTTTGAACAGTCTTAAATTAGGAAGTTGAATCTAAAAGAACACAAACATTTATGTGTTCCAAACAAACAACAATGATAGCAATTGTGTGTGCATATATATGTGTGTGTGTGTGTGTGTGTGTGTGTGTGTGTGTGTGTGTGTGTGTGTGTGTGCATGCACGCACATGTGTGAGAAGCAGTCAAATCCATTAAAAGGAAGACACTGTCCTACTCTGATATTACAATTTCTTTAAAGCACAAAAGCTGTCTTCACATAAATTCAAATTAAGGTCCCAGAATTCCAGAAGATGTGCAGGAGAAGGGAAATGTAAAAGCCAATGTGACAGTCCAGATGTTTTTGCTGCTACAGAATTAAAGTATGCATATAGTGCAGGGATTCATGCTAGACCATGAGCAGAAGTGCCAATAACAGTGTCCAAATTAACTGTGAAACTGATGTCATGCAATAAAGGACACATTATACTGATATGCATGCCTGCATGCTCATTGATGGCATTACTTTCACTAAATTTCATTCATGAACCATGAACTATCACACCTTGTTCCATCAAGGCATCACATGCACAAACTGAACCAATATCATGTAGAGAAGTACAACACTGGCTACTGGTGGTTGCTTGTAAATGGATACATGTAGCCTGCTGATTTTGATCTTGAAGTGCTCTCAGCTGTATGAGTTGTACCAGTGCAAAGGAACATGTCCATCAACATACTGTGTAACCCAACAAATACATATAGAAGGGAGTGTATGATGCAAGGTAGAAAGGTAGTGTTATATGACACAGGAAGCCATTAAAGGAAGTGTGTGAAGTGTAAAATGCGTTTACTAATAATATCAATGCATACATCTGATTGTAAAGTACAGCCTTGCATGGATCATAGTACTTATTCCAAGGGAGTAAGGCTCTATATACATGGCAAAGTACAGAAATCTTTTTCTTGAAAGGCAATATGGGATAGTGAGATAGAACAGGTCACAGAAGACAATGCAGACAGTTGGGTGTGAGACAGAGAAGGTTGTGGACAGCAGTGAGATAGAGAAGGTTATGGACAGCAGTGATGCACAACAGGTCAATGGACAGCAGTGAGGTAGAGAAGGTCATCAACAACAGAGAGGTAGAAAAGGTGATGGAAAGCAGTACTTGCATTAAGATGTAAGGCTGTGCATACTATGGAAGTCATTACATAAAACTTGATGTAAGGCTGAGTATGCAAGGAAAGTTCATATGTGCATCTTTGTATAAGGCAGACCACACATAAAGCACAGCATTGCATGGAATATGCTTTATAATTTAGGATGGAAAGGCCAAGCATGTAGTGGATGACATTATACCCATATGGGCGTATGGTGTAATGTGTCACAAAGGGCAGAGCATGGAGGCAGGTGTAAGGTTAGGCAGTGAGAATTTGAGGAAATTAAGCAGATCATGCTAGGGAAGGCATTGCATAATATGAAGTAATCAACATGCATTGCAGGGGAGTCCATTCTACATGATACAAGGCAGACCATGACAAAGAAGGCAGTGAATGCAATTAGGTGTAAGGTAGAGCATGCTACAGAATGCTATAGAATGCATTGGTTCATAGGTTCATAGGTAGGTACTAGGCTATTGGCCCTAGGGCCTATATAAGCCTAGCCAAACGGTACCCTGGCTTTCGCCACCCAAGAAAATTATTTTCTTGTGCCACTGTCGAGCAGAGCCACAGAAGTGATCCCCGGGGTGAATTTCCTATCTCCCATCCAATCATCAAGATTTTTCTTGAAGAGTGCTAATGAGGAGCTTTGTTTGATATAGATAGGTAGTTTTTTCCAGAGTATGGGAAGTCTGTGAGACAGGAATCTATCCCTCCAGCATGTTCTGTTTATTGCGGTGACAAGGTTTTGGTCCCTAGAGTGTGTAGCTTGGAGGGATTGGGATTTTTTTAAGGTGAGCATGTCCAACAGCTCTGGGTTTGACATAGCTTTGTATGTTAGGCAGAGATCGCCTCTGAGTAGGTGATATGCGATGGACTAAAGCTGGAGTTTTTTGAGATGGTCTGCATAGGGCATCTGTTTGAGGCTGGTAATACTCTTTGTGAGGTATTTCTGCGGCCTTTCCAGTTGTTGTAGATGTCTTGTGAGGTACATACCAAAAGGGGCGTTGTACTCTATAATGGGTCTAATGAGTGATGAGTAGAGGGGAACAATGACCTCTTTTTTTCCTGGATGAGAAACCTTTTGTGATGAGGTGTGCCACATAGAAGGATTTCCTGACTACTGTGGCGATGTGATTATCAAAGGAGAGACTACTGTCCACCTGTGTCCCAAGGTCTCTTATCACACTTTCGGTGTTAAGTAGACTACTGCCTATGTGGTAGTTCATGGGTACAGAGTTTTTACCAAAAAGGATGACAATGCACTTTTTGGCATTGAGCTTGAGGCCATGGCTTTGACACCAGGCATCTGTCTCAGTGACGCCCTTTTGTGGGATGTCCACATTGTTAGGAGTTTTGATTATGGCTCCTAGTTTGCAGTCATTTGTGAACTTTGTTAGCCAAAGACCTTCTGTGTTATTCTGTACTTCAGAGAAGTAGATACCAAACAGGAGAGGACCCAGGGCTGAACCCTGTGGTACTCCACTTGTCACTGGTCTGAAGTTGGATTTAGTGTCTGCTACTTTCACAGTGTGGGTTCTGTCAGTGAGCCAGTCAGCAACCCATCTTGTGATATAGGGATTTATACCTAGTTTAGTGAGTTTATCTATAATTCCAGAGTGGGGGGTGGTGTCAAAAGCCTTGGCGAGATCTAGATAGGCTGTGTGAACCACCTTACCCTTATCTACGGCTTTGGTGACCACTTCAAAGAAGTCTGTCAGGTTTAGGACACATGATCTGACTTTTACAAACCCGAACTGGGTAGGGTCCAGAGTTTGGAGATTACCAGTGTCATTGTTTATAAGTTCCATGATGATACATTCCATAGCCTTGCAGACCAGGCTCGTCAGGCTAATGGGGCGGTAGTTCCTGGGGTCCGTGCTAGCTCCCCCTTTGTGGAGTGGGATAACTGTTGCTGTACACCATTCAGTGGACACAAGGCCTGAGGTGAGGCTATGATTGAACATAGTACTTAGGTGGGGTGCCAGTTCGTTCTATAGTTCGTGTAGAACACAGCCTGGGATGTTGTCAGGTCTCATGGATGCTGTGTTCTTGGCTTTGGAGAGTGTGTTTTTTACCTGTGCAGCCATGATTACAGGAACTTTGTATTCTACCAATCTAGAAATGGGCCCTTTAGGGGGTGAGAGAGGGGTAAAGTTAGCACTGAACCTATCTGCCAGGATGTTGGCAATATCAGTTGGTTCTGTATATTTAGTGCCATTGTGCTGTAACTCAGAGCAGATGTGAGTGTTGCCATTGAGATTCTTGACATAGCTGTAGAATGCTTTGTGATTGTCTTTAGAATCAGTGGCGATTTTGTCTTCATAACTAGCTTTGGAGGATTTTATGAGGGATCTCAGCTTGTTACTGAGGCTGACCAGGGAGTTCCTCCAATCATTGGATTTTACTCTTTTTTTGTAACAGTTTCTTTCTTCTGTTGTAGAGTTTGTTTATGGCAGAGGACCACCAGATTGGCTTCCTTTTTTTGAAAGATAGCATCTTGGTTCTGTTAGGGATTGCACGATCCATGCACTTGTGTAAGTGCTTATAAAGTGCATTTGTATAGGATTCAGCAGTCGTACCTTTATTGTCTGTCAGCATGGGTGTCGTGAAGTTTGCCACTTCTGTCTTAAGAAGAGTGAAGTTGGCGTTGGTGAAAATTTTTACGGTGGTTTCCCTAATGGGGGGTGGGGTGGGATGTGGATGTCTAGGGTGATTAGCTTGTGGTCGGATCTGACCCTGCGAGGAGCTGACCTCTGGTGTGGAACACTGGTTGCCCATGTTGGTAATGACCAGGTCTAGGATATTGCTGCCCCTGGTGGGGGTGTCGATAAGTTGAGACAAAGGCATTGGAATTTATGAATTCCAGAAATCGTTGAGCACAAGAGTTGGTACATGAGTAGTTTTCCCAGTTAATGGTGGGGTAGTTGAAATCGCCCATTATTAGGGTGTTAGGTTGTACCCTAATATTTTTCAGTGTATCAAGAAATAAGGAGTGGGAATCCTGGGGCATGGTGGGGGATTTGTAGCAAGCTACAGTTTGGATTGCGGTCTTGCCAAGATTAGTTGCACTTGGATAATCTCGGATGCATTATGCTGAGCAACTAGCCTGGAGGTGTGGGTATCCTTAATGAATATAGACACGCCTCTGCCTTTAGTGTTTCGGTCCAGGTTAGGTGGCCGAAAGGTGTGGTATGAATTATAGCCTGTTAATGCAGGGGTGCTCTCTGGAGCCTTGAAACAGGTCTCTGTCACTGCACAGATGTTGCTGTTCCCCATTTTAAGTGTTGCATGCAACAGTTGTTCTCTAAAGTGTTTAGTTGCATCTTTTCTGCTGCATTTATTACTGTTTGTTTTTAGCCTGTTTAAATTGTAATTGTTATTTTAAGCCTCTTAGTTTTGGGCTTTAGGCCTACCCCTTAGTTCTCCCTGGCTTCTCTCCCTCAGATTCTGACAAATATGGATGGACAATTTCCTACATTTTGTCCTGCCAGCCTGGTTGATATGGGCAGCCTAAGACAGTGTAGCAACTGCCTCATGTACACAGACAACCATCTACTACTACCACCTAGGAACACAATTTGTGAGTGATGCAATTACATTAAGATCCTGAAGTCTGTGCTCTCTCCCTCACAAGCCAATATATCTAGCACTGAGAAGGTTGTCAACACAATCACTATACCTCAAACACCACCCACAACTACACAACACACACCCACATATGTGGAGGTTCTCAACAAAAACAAACCCAAACAAAGAAGACCTTAGAGGCAAAAACACACGCGAACTCCACAACCCTCCACACCACGTACCACACACAGTCCACACACCTGTGTCTTGCAACCACTAAGGCCTAACCATAAACCCAACATATTAGTCATAGGAGACTCCATTGTGAGACACACAGATGTGCCTCTCGCCAGGCTGGATAAGGAGAAAGTCACGGTTAGTTGTTTGTCAAGTGCCAGAATCTGCCATATCACACGCACTCAAGTTTCTCAACAAGTACTGTTATGACTCTGTCTTGGTCCATGTTGGGTGAACGACTTGAGCTGTACCTTCCTGGACTATATAAAGACAGACATGATTGAGCTCACTGAATATGTGTACCAGGCAGTTATGTCCCTAGCCTTAAGCAGCATTCTGCCACCACCCAGAATGATGCCTCAATACAAACAGAAAATGATTGACTTTAACAACTGGCTTAGTTTCTGGTGTTATTCCAGGGGGAGCCAATATCTGACAGCCTGGGAAGATATGATCGATAGAACATGATGCTTTGATAGAGATGGCCTGCATCTGTCTTACTTGGGATTCAGGCTTCTGGAAAAGGCCCTTGCCTCTGCATAGTGCCTTTTTAAGGAAAAGTCATGAGGTCAATGCTACCAACATAAAAATTTCAACAAAACGCAAATTAAAGGTCATGCTGTTAAATGCTAATAGTCTAAACATGAACCTATAGAAATGCTACATCTGAAGAAATCTGAATCCCTCCACACCACACACTCCAGAGACCTCAGTCTCATTACCACAATCAACAGAACATGCTGGAGCGACAGGTTCATAACCCAGAGACTGCCCATGCTATGGAATAGACTTCCCATACATGTCAAGCAGAGCACCTCACTGGCCCTCTTCAAGAGAAATCTTGATGAGGGGATGGGAAATAGAAAATTCACCCCAGGGATCACTCTAGTGGCTTTACTCAACAGAGGCACTGGGAACTAAGGTCGGGTGGCACAATACCGGGGTAATCCTATGGGCTAGGCTTGTAAAGGCTCCAGGGCCATTAGCCTAGTACACACCTATGAACCTAAACTGCACTCATCGCAAGCATTCTTAACCCTGGAAGATGCTATTTGTGCAGTCACAGAAACCTGGTTCAAGGCTGTGGAGAGCACCCCAGTGTTATCTGGTTACTCATTCTATCATACATTCAGACTCCAAACTGTGGGCAGCAAAGCCAAGGTAGGTGGAGTTTTAATATATATTAAAGATACACACACCTCCAGGCTGGTCAAACAGTATGATGCAGAGGAGACACTCCAGGTGCAGTTAACTATTGACAAGATCCCTATTCAAATCATAGCTAGCTAGAGGCCCCCAAATTTGACTCAAGATGCCCACTCCACCAATCTGGACCTCTTTGAATCTATCAAGATTCAAGCCTTTACCTTGATCCTGGGTGACTTTAACTACCCAACTATAGACTGGAAAAACTACTCATGCCAGAACAAAAATGCCCAAAAATTCCTCGATTTTATCAATGCAAATGCCTTGGAACTGCTAGTTGATACCCCAACAAGAGGTGATAATATCTTGGATTTGGTATTAACCAACATGAGTAACCACTGCAGCACCCCTACAGTATCATCCTCCCTGGTAAGATCCGACCATAAAGCAGTCACTTTTGAAGTTGCCATGTCCCCTGACCCCCCTCTAGCAAGAGTCAAACAAAAAAACTTCTCCAAAGGTGATTACAACCTCCTGAGGGATAGTATAAACAGCTTCACAGCCCCATCCCCTCTGTAGGAACTGGCACCAATGTCTAAAACTACACCAAAGTGCTATACGAGCATTTATTTAGATACATGGAATCAGGAATACCCGACAGGAAAAAAATCATCATCCGCAAGGAAGAGTAAACCTGTCTGGTGGACATCTGCAATAAATAAACTATATAACAAAAGGAAAAAAAGATTGCTGTCCAGGGACAGAAAGGAGCAGGTGCCCAATTGGAAGCAATCTCTCCTTAGCCTGAACAAGCAAATAAAAACACTAGTGAAATCCTCTAAAGTCAACTTCGAGTCCAAATTGGCCACATCTACTAGAGACAATCATAAGGCCTTCTTCACATATTTCCACAGTCTCAAAGGAAGCACCCAGATCTGTTCAGAACTGGTGGTCAAGGACACCACACACACAAATGCAGTAGATATAGCCAACCTACTGGCTGACAGATTCAGCGAAAACTTCACCCCTTTGTCCCCCCCATCAGTAAATAAGGACATCCCCAGTACCTGACCCCTCCCCTTATCTCTAGGGAACAGGTCATCACTGCCCTCTCAAAGGCAAAAAATACAGCCTCCACGGGACCCGCTAACATCCCAGGCTGCATCCTACATGAACTCAGGCATGAACTTGCAGCACCATTAAGCACCCCATTCAACCAAAGTCTGAGTACTGGCTTTGTCCCAGCCGAGTGGAGGACAGCCACTGTTATCCCTTTACGGAAAGGTGGAGCATTCACCGATCCAGGAAATTATAGACCCATCAGCCTAACTAGCCTGATCTGCAAGGCCATGGAATGGATTATCATGGACCTCATTAACAGGGACATTGGCAAACTTCAAACACTTGACCCCACATGATTTGGCTTTGTCAAGGGGAGATCATGTTTGTTAAATCTGGTTGACTTCCTTGAGACAGTCACCAAAGCCATGGACGAGGGGAACCTGGCCAAAGCCTTCGACACTATTACCCACTCGAACATAACAGATAAATTCTCTCAACTAGGCATAAATCCATATGTTACCAGATGGGTAGCAAACTAGCTCACTGACAGAACCCACCTAATCAAAATAGGGGAAACCACCTCAAGCAGTAGACCTGTAATGAGCAGCATACCCCAGGGATTGGTCTTGGGACCTCTGTTATTTGGGATATACTTCTCTGAGGTGCAGGCCAAAACCAGTGGGTTATGACTGCAAGCTGGGCGTGGTCATCAATTCCCCAAGTGATGTGGATGTCCTCTAAGATGGTCTCTCCCAAACAAATGACTGGTGCCAGGAACATGGGCTCAAGCTGAATGCCAAAGAATGCATCATCATCCCCTTTGGGGAGAGGGACATCCCAACATATTATCACATTAATAACAATGTCCTATCAGTCATGAGGGATTTGGGCACCCAGTTTGATAGCAGCCTGACTTTTGACCACCATATTGCTGCCGTTGTACAGAAAGCTTTCTACATGGCCCACCTCATAAGTAAGGGTATCTCATCCAGGGACAAGGAGATCATAACATCCCTGTATTCTTTCCTTATAAGGCCACTTATTGAGTACCTCACAAAGCACATGCAGCAGCTGAAGAGACCACAGAGGTTCTTCACCAGAAGAATCCAGGGCTTCAAACATCTACCCTACACAGATAGGCTAAAAGCCCTGTCCCTCTACTCAGTTTCATACAGACTCCTCAGTGGTGACCTCTGTGTGGAATACAAAGCAACCTCAGATCCTACCTTGATGGGACTGCTGCATATCTGCAAGTCAAACTCCACTTGAGTAACCCACATGCACAGCCTCAACTTGGTCTGTGACATCAATAGTACTTGTTAGCGGGACAGATTTATATCCCAGAGACTCCCCATCTGTGGAATAGACTCCCTCTCCACATTAAGCGAGTACCTCATTATCCTTTTTCAAGCCCAACCTGGATAACTGGATGAGAAACAGAAAACACACCCCTGGAATTCCACCTGTGTCCCTGCTGGACAGGGGCTTTGGGTGCTGACTTGTTTAAACATGGGCTAAACTCTTGGCTAGGCTTATAATGAACTCAGGGCGAATAGCTTAGTAACTTCCTATGAAAAGCCTGTAAGGCAGATTGAGCTTTAAAAGGCAGTGCATCCTGCTGGCAGTAAGCAGTACATGCCATGGAGTAGTAACACACTGCACTATGGGGAAGCATGGCCGCCTGTGTTACTGAAATTAATGTATGACATGTGAGAGTAAGTCAGAGCATGCCAAAAAAGGCAAACATGCTGCTCTACCATGGAAAGAAGTTCTTGTAATTATTCATGAGGCATATTATGCCATAGAAGGTAGTTAATCTAATTATGGGCAAAGAATATCAGCATGGAAGGTATTACATAGAAATAATAGGAATGTACAGCCAGCCATGAAAGGTAATGCATGCTGCAGGGGGAGTATAATAATGCATCCTGTGCAGCAACTCTACAAACCATGAATGATTAAGGTAGTGCATCCTGAGGAAGGCAGCGTGTGTCAAAGAGGAAAATGGCAGATCATGGACGTTCATGCCATGGGAGGTATACATGCTAGGGGTCATAAATCTCAGCATGCCATAAGAATGTATGTATGCCATAGAAAGCAGGGATTCTCATAGGGCAGTACAAAAGGGAAGGTCGCCGATGGCATTTCAGAAGGCAGAACTAAACTTAGCCTTCAAATGCCTTAGCTACCAGTTACAAATCTGTAGTGAGTTATTCTGATTAAGCACTTTTCTATTTTTGCTTGTGGGAAATATATTCCATAGATATCAGTATAGAACAAATCAAGTTTGCTTAAAGGTAATGGCTTCATGCAAATATCAGCTTGTTATCTACCCAAGTACCTCCATTAACTCTTTGTGCATTGAAGGAATCCTAGCACTTTATACAGAATTTTGTCCTATGCTTTGCTTATCGCAGATTTTCAACAGATACACATGGGAGTTCTGGCAGTTCATGTCTATATGTGCATGCATTGAAACAAGGGAGGGGAAATTCTAATAAAACCAGTTAGGGTATACTTAGGTTGGAAACTGCAGGTGGTGGTTGGAATGATGACGTTTACATTTCAGTGGATACATGCAGCAAGAGGCAGTTGCCGATCTACTAGGCCAAGAACTGTTGTACTAGGTGGGCACCACCAGCTCAGAAAATACAAGGAGGGATATAGCTTGTAAACAGAGATTAGATGATCATGGAAAGCTAAGAAATGTCAGTATCAGTAGAAAGGAGTTTTAATTATTTGCTATCAGTAGCCTGAAATACATGTAACAGTAAAAGTTATCCAGGATCGTCTGGTACCAAGGAGAAAATAAATCTGTCTTAGGTTTCAGTCAAGATTTCTTGTTTGAACACCTGTATTTAACTCCAGCTCCCTACTGACATGTCGAGACTCAGAATGCAAAGTCTCAAAATACCAAAAAAAAAAAAAAGACAGCGAATACTGAATGTCACTCTTTTTCTATAAACATACATATATTACTCCAAGATCACTACACCTTGGGGAAAAATAACTTTTACAAGAAAGGGCAATATTGGACTTAATATATGTAAGTTTTGATTTTCAATCATTTGGGCTCCACGTTTTCCCAAGTCATGACATTTTAAATTTTTAGACCTTTGATCCATATCTTACTCAGATGGGAAATCTAGTGTCCTACAAAGACTTGCACAGCATCTCTATACTCTTGTCGAATCTAGATGTGTGTTATACAACTGAGCAGCTAAGTGCTGGTTCCTGACAGAATTTTCTGCATTTCGTTGTATGATGGACCATGTGTGTGCACACTATAAAATAACTTAGGCCACATATACTAAAATTTGATTTCTGGAGATCTAATTTGTACAAGAAAACCTGTTTCAAAATATCACTGTATACTGTAAGAAGAAAGTCTTTAATTCCTTGGCAAGTTCTACGAGATCATGTAAGCTTGTTGCAGGATTCTCTGCACAGTGACATCATTTGGAATCTTCAGTAGCCTTCACTAGCTTAAAAACTGTATATTGTGAAAACTGTTGGCTTGGGTTCAGCACTAGCTTTGCTCACTGAATCTATGATTGCTAAGATGTATTAATAATACTACAGCCTTATTCTTGTTCGGCTCATTACATTTTTTATATAATTACAGACGTGAAAGTTCCTCATCTTCCAGAAAAGAGAAGAAAAAGAAAATTGGAAAGAAACACAAGCGAGACAGGTACTATAATCATCCACTGCCATTTTAATTGCTTTCTCTCTCTGTGCTGTTCCAAAAGTTTTTAGGCAAGGGGAGTTTGTATGTATTTATAATTAAAAGGTTCTATAATAGATTTTATTCACTTAGCTGTAGGAATCCAACTTAACCTGATGGCCATCTTGCTTGGCTTGCTTTTCTTATGGATTTTTTTTGCATTTGCTGTCTTCAGTCAGGAACTGTGACGCACTTGTTGGAGGAACAAGTGAGAAAATGGAATTGGTAGGATGATGGGGCTGGCATAATGGTTAAGGTCTTTACCTAACAGATACAAAATACAGGATTCGATTCTAACTTCTAGTTAATAACTAGACTTAACAATAGTCTGCAGTCTGATAGCCTAATATTTATCTATAAACCTATAAAAGAAATGCAGCCTTGGTGTTTTCTGTAGTACAACGGTTAATCTCTACTCATCATATTTTTTATAGGGCTTTATGTGAAATGTTAACAGCAGAAGTATCATTAATGGGAACGATATATTTTAGTAGGGACAGTGTTCAGAAGAATGAATGGTAATCTTTGTGTAGGAATATTTATACTTCCAGTGTTTTTACTCTTTATATCCTTCATCTCTTACTTTCTAACAGCATGTATTCACAAAGTAAAACATTGCTTTAAAGGTGATTAAATACAATCTTGGGCACTTGGTTTTCATATTAGTAATTACTGTGCTGCACTTTGTAGTCGTTCTTGACAAACCATGAATTCATCACTAAAAAGATGTTAAACATCTCCAGTTGGACAACTCTATAGGTTCAGAGGTGAATACTAGGCTAACTGCCTTGAAGGGCCATTTTAAGCTTAGTCAATAACCCAAGGTCAGAATCAAATCTTTTACTTTCTGTTTATGAGGTGAAGACCTTAACCACTATGCCAAACCCACCCCACTTAAAATATAAATACATAAGTGAATACTAGGCTAACTGCCCTAAAGGGCTATTTTAAGCTTAGCTAATATCCTAAAGTCAGAATCAGACCTTCAACCTTTAGTTGTTGGTTTTAGTTTACTCTGTATGTTATTAAAAATAATTTGCAGAACTGGTATCAACTTTCCAGTGATGCAGAATATGCCTATCTGAATATAAAATGTAACTATTGAAAGTTATGTGTGTGTGTGTGTGTGTGTGTGTGTGTGTGTGTGTGTGTGTGTGTGTGTGTGTGTGTGTGTGTGTGTGTGTGTGTGTGTACCCACATGCATGTGTGCATATGCACAGTAGGATACAGCAGCAAACGATGTGTGCAACCAAATATCAGTTACTGATTATTCCTTCATTCAAACACCCAAATGATGGCTGGCTGTGGACAGAAAAATGTTATCATTGTTATTGTTATTATTATTATTATTATTTTACCAAGACTCATGAAAACTAGAAGCAATGGATGAAAAATGTTGCAACCTTTTATTCTGGACATATAACCGTACCTTTAGTTACTTCACTGACTCATTGACAATACATTTTGATTTTGTGATGACTTGATTTGTTGAACTAATTTTGCCTTCATTTTGGGTGGTTATGTTAAGAAAGAAATTTTTTTTTTCGTGGTTTTTAGACAGATCGATTTGTAAGATGCTTGACTGCTGCTTAATTTCCTTTTAATTTCAAGAGGAGGGTATAATAAAAATGAAGGATTCTAGACATTCGGTAGGTTAAAAGATCATCTTCATTCTGGAAACAGATCTGTTGCTGTACTTTCCTCCCAGCATTCTTACCCTCTGCCTACTTTGTCCTTCAAATCTGTAACTCTTGATTTGTCCATTTATATGCCGATTAAACTTTCACCAGTATCCCACCTTTGGCCTGTTCATGTCTGCTAGTTGTTCAGTTTAAAGCCCACAGCACTGACCCTATTTTTGTACAAAAATAACTCTTAAGGTAGACAAGAGGTTTTAAAAAAAGCATTGCAACTGTGTGCCTAGTAGAACTTAATCCTAAAGAAGAATCAGACACAATCTATCTTGTTACACCTAAATATGTTGTTACCATTTAGAGAATATGGCTGAGGGTATATTTGTTTATTTATCTATTTGCCTTTGTTTACCAGGAAAGTCAGAATTGGTAATATTAATTTTCAGTGGAGAACTGGGAAGAAATGCTCCATTTGTTTACATTGCATTATACTTAGTTCCAGTTAAACATAGAGTAGTTACATTTCTATTTACACTTATACATATACAGTAGTTATATTTATACCTTCTAAGATTTTACGAAGGTAGAAGTTACTAAACAGAAGGCTCACGTGCAACTTAGTGGATTCTACAGGCAGCAGTTAAGTATAAACATTTTTTGTCATTTCAGTGAGAGGTTGAGAGTATTCTGTTAAAGGAGAGTATTTGGAGAGTATCATATGGTGAGCACAGAGTCTTACCTGGTAATAAGCACATGCAGGACCAGAACTGGTTAAAATGTTGTTTAAGCAGTGATTTAAAACTACTGAGTTTGTCAGAAAATTTTATTTGTGTGGCATACTGTTCCAGAGTTTTGCAAGGTACTGGGAGTAGAGCGAATCTCCTGCAAAATTATTTGACTTATTTGTGAATAGTGAGAATTTGTTACTTGAACAGTGGTATATACTATTTAGGTATAATAGGCCATGTTGCAATTCTGTTTTTACAAATAGGCTATAAAATCAGTGAGAGGGTTGCAGGGGGGCTAGGAATGTAGTTCACACAAGACTGAAAATCTAGCATGGAAAATGAGGGAGTTCAGGATGATGGTGCATGAACTGGGCAATGGGGATCAGCAGAAATGATAGCAGTCACTGACTTAGGATGTAAATTTGGCCAAGGTGGTTGGAGAAGGAGTAACACAGAATAAGGAGAGTTTCAGAAGGGCCAAAGGGTAGCTGACAGAAGACAAGCAAAGAAGGGTATGCAGGAATTAGTCTAGGAATATCCCAAAGAGGACAGGGAGAGAAGAGTAGAGAGAGACCAGAAAAGAGGAAGGCTGATAAATAACTAGTGGAGAACTGCAGGCATAACCTGAGGCAGTGTGGAGGGCAGAAAAGGAAGGGGGTTTAAAAGTAGTGTGCAGTAGTGAGGAAAGGCAGAAGAGGGATCTACAGGTGGATTCAAAGAGTAAGTAAAGTAGAGAAGAGAAGCAGGAGGAAGAGGGAAGCAAGTGTGAGGATGGGTTTTTCATAAATTCATCCTTGGGTAGCCTGTGTAGCCCTCCTTGAAAAAAATAGTGAGCACAGTAGAAACATAGCAAACCCAAGGTCTGCATGCACTGACATTTTGGCTAGGTTCCTATATGGTCTTTATGAATATATACCCACCTAAGGGTGGGAGGATGGCATAATGGTTAACGTGTTTACCTTATAGACCCAAGGTGCAGGGTTTGTGTCTCACATGGAGTAATTGACCCACAAGCGCAGTTAGCCTAGTACCAATCTATGAACCTATGAACATGCATAGTGTCTACCTACAAACCTATGAACATGGATGGGTAGGTGTGCCAAGAATTCTGCTACTTTTCATTCAACCACTGAAAAAGTAAGACAATGTTTTAACATGCTTGGTATTCCAGAAATTCTAATGTTTATAAATGGATTGCATTTATCGAGCATGGAAGTTGCTAATTTAATAAAGAGAAATGGAACATGTCTTTAAAGTACCTCAGCTGTTTCATGTTTTATATAATGACGACATAAAAGGCCCATTTATTCTTTGAAGTGATGGAGGAAAGAAAAAGGAAGACTGTGTTATGGTTCTTACACAGAAATACAATTGCTACTCAGATAATGAAATGTTTGTCTGTGGGAGAAAGGTTGACATAATAGCTGTAGAGACTAACATTGGCCTTGATTCTATCAAATTTAAAAGTTAAAAAAAAAAAAAAAAGCATACAGATAAAACACTCAGATTAGAATCAGGCTCTCAATAAACATGTAGAGTTGAGATATTTCACACTGGAGGTGAAGTGCATGCCAGGAACTATATGCTCCTAAATAGATTCCCAGAGAGCTTTTCAGGACCTTTGTTATTGGTCATGGATCATCAGTGAGGAGTCATGCTGATCAAATCTGAGCAAGAGTCACAGAGACAGAATGAGGCTGTGAACCAGAAAACAAGGTAGAAGATATTGCTGAGCTACAAAGAGGCCTGTCTGTTTGCTATCAGTGACATACCTGATCCACCTGTGGGAACTGGTGTTGAGAATTGTGTGCTTGTACCAGTACCTGAAAACAATGAAAAAAAAACAATTCTTACACCTGCTCTGAAACAAGACAGGTTTTCTTCAAAAGTCCATGATTTGCTTGTTGTCACACCAACTAGAAATTTTCTCATGTTATTGCCTCCTTACTCACCTGAAAGACTTTACTAAATAATTTTTAAACATTTTACAACAATAAAAGACTGCAATAATTCATTGTGGTATTCCTGGACACCAGTTAGTATACTCAGATAGAATACTGCATTGAAATGATGAAATGGTAAAAATAGTATTGAGTTGCGCAGTGGTGTAGTGGTTAATGTTGTCACCTCACAGCAACAGGTTATCTGGTTCAATTCTTGGCTAGGGTGCCTTTTGTGTGGAGTTTGAATGTCCTAAATGCGTTCATGTGGGTTTCCTCTGGGTACGCCGTTTTTCTCCCACATTCCAAAGATGTGTCTGGAGTGTTTCTCTCTGGGCGTCCGCTGAAAATAGGCTCTGTGCTAGTCAAAATGTCCTGGTCAACAAAGGTTAAATAAAACAAAATAAAGTATTACAGCTTATAAACTATATACCTTAAAATATACGAAGCTCTGTGTTTAACCATATGCTACTGAAATGTGCATTTTTATATAATAAGAATTACAGGATATTTGGTGATATGTTTATTTATTTTTTATTTTACTTTATTAACAAAGTAGGTGGTCGGATCCAAGAACCATTTTAACCACAACCCAAACCACCTACCAATAATGAGAAAAATAGCAAAGTGTAAAAATACAGGATTAAGACAAATTATGTAGAAGTCAGATATTAGAAATGTGGGTTTAATCCATATTTAAACATATATAATTCACATACTTTCAAATGTACCAAAACAATACCAATGAATGCATTTTTTTAATTAGTTATGGTAAAAAATGTTAGTTTTATACAAAGGAATAAAAGCAGTTTACTAGATTAGAGGTTTACAATAGTATCAGTTGTTAACTTAAGAGAATTCAGTGGCTAAGTTGAGCTGGAAGATTCTGTTTGAAGTAAATTTACATCTTTTTTTTCAAAACAGGTTTATTGTTTTAACATATAAGAGAAATATCATAACAATTTTATACAAGTAATTAAAAATAGGTATTATTATAATATTCAACAAAACAACTAAAGTATTTACAAAGACATCCACTACAATCAGATCAATTAATTAAACTAAAATACCGTGCTATTGAAATTAGAATTTTTTTAACAAATTTTGTAAATTATCCCATACAATATAATATGATGTTTTTCTAGTTGTTCTCATTCTAATTGTGCTTATTTCCATATGGCACATTATATTCATAACATTTTTAAATTCATTGAACGAAGGAGGTGTATCTGAAATCCAATTTCTAGTTATTATTTTCCTGGCCACTGCTATGATAGACCATAACAAGGGAAGCTTAATCTTTTTAACACATTGAGGTACAGGTGTGTTGAATAATATAAGAGACTTAGAAATAATGAAATTATCTGTAAAAAGAGCCTGCAAAAATTCATTAATTGACTTCCAGTATTCTTTCAACTTCATACAGTCATAAAACATATGAGCCCAGTCAGCATTAATTTCTACATTACATCTCTTACATAGATTATCTTTATTATTTATTTTATTCATCATCAAAGGTGTATAAAAGATCTATGTAAAAATTTCCATGTATAAAGTCTCCAGACAATGGAAGATGTAGTTCTATAAGCAGATTCCAATATATATTGTTTATCTTGTTGAGTTGGTGGGTCCCCATTAATAGAGGTGAAATAATTCCAGTGTGAATCTACACTGTAAAAAGTTTCTTGTCTGATAATTTTATGTATATATGAAAGTTTACCTTTATCAGAAACTTTATGCTGTAAATTTAATATCAAGTAATCAATCAGTTTTGGAATAGATTCTTTAACTGTTATAGACATTAGATCTATTCTATCAATGAGATGTTGTCTAAAGATCTGAACCTCTAACCAGCAAGTTTCTCTTAGATCAAATTCTTGTTTTAAGAAATCTAGATTTTTAACTTTATTATCAGATATCAGCTGATACCAGTACTTTAGATCATTATCTATAGCTAAATGAGCTCCTTCAGAAGTAGATGACATAAGCATACCCTGAGTATACATTATAGGGAATACAATAAAATTCCATTCCCTATACTTAGGGTGCATGAATATAAAGTTACGATAACTAATAATAATATTTAATGGGTAACAAACCATATGTTTAGGTGTAATAGGTGAAGTACAAATTTCCTTTAGCAACCACAACATGGAGTTATTTACAATCATATTTTTATGTGTTAAGGAGATTTTCATGAAGTGCATACTAATTAGCTCCCAATAATATTTCCATTTTGCGATATATGACTGATCTATTAATAAAGTAATAACTTTTATAATAGAAGAGATAATATATAAATTAAAGTCTGGAAAAGAAATACCCCCTTGAGACCAGTTATTAGTATGTTTCTTTAATGCAATCCTAGGTCTATTAGGTGCCCATAAGAAATTTAACATTAGTGTATTCAGTTTCTTGATAATTATTTTTGTAGGTGAAAGTATTATTGATTGTATTAAGTATAAAATCTTGGGGAATATTATCATTTTAATAATTGTAAGTCTCTCCTCCACAGTAAAAAACATATTATTCCAGGTATTAAAAAGATTTTGTATATTAAGAAAACAGGTATTATAGTTATTATATATAATAGATTTAATATCTTTAGATAGTATTATACCTAAATAAGTTATCTGACCTGAATTGGGTACATATTTAGTAAAATCACTAATGAGAATATTTTTTCGTGTATATATAGGTAGTATTTTAGTTTTTTCTTCATTGAATATTAAACCAGAAATACTTTTAAAATTCATCATTTTATCAAATAAAGACTGCATAGAAGAATTAGATCCTGCTGATGTAATTAGAACATCATCTGCAAAAAGTTAAATTTTTGATGTTGTATTTTCGTCTATTTCAAAACCCTCTATGTCAGTACTGTTTCTAATCAAATTAGCCCAAGGCTCCATTACTAAAGTGAATAATAGTGGAGAAAGTGGACATCCTTGCTTTGTACCTTTAAGAATGGCTATTTTTTGTGAAACATATGTTCCTACCTTAATATAAGCCAGCGTTCCTTTGTATAAATGCTCAATTAAATTTACAAATGCATCAGAGAAGTTTGTGCATTTCAGTAAGGTAAACAGATAGTCCCAACTTACTGAATCAAATGCTGAACCTATATCAAGACTAATAAGTGTTAAATCTTTCTTTTTCCTATTTGCAAAATCAATTAATGTTAAAGTTCTTCTTATATTATCAAAAGTATTTCTGTTTACAATGAAGCCCGTCTGATCTATATCTATAATGCCCGGGATGATTGTCTTCAATCTATCAGCAAAAATACTCATAAACATTTTATAATCAACATTAAGTAATGAGATGGGTCGATATGAAGAACATCTAGTTGGATCTTTATTAGGTTTTAAAATTGATGAAATAAATGTATATTGCCAAGATGGGGGGTTATTAACTCAGTTTGGGCCAAAATAAAAACCTTATGTATTAATGAATATGTAGTTTTAGAAAGGATTTTATATATCTCTGGTATAATACCATCATTACCCAGTGCTTTGTTTGATTTAAGCTTATTTATTTGTGTAATAACTTCTGTATATGAAATACTCTTGTCCAATAGTTTAATCTGTTGTTTATTAAGCTTTTTATTCATGTTTGTGGTTATAAACTCCTTTATTTTATCTTTAGGTTCCATGTTAATGTTGTTATGGTTAATCTTGTGAAAGTGATTTCTAAATTCATCCAGTATTTCTGGTATACTAGAAACATTCTTCTTTTCCTTAGAGAAAAGATTTCTTTGATATGGTTTTGTTTATTCAATCTTTTTGTTTTATTTTTAAGTCTATGTAAGTATTTGGGGCTTATTGAATAAGACAAAACTTGTATTTCTCTAAAGTTATTTTAACTTTATGAGTTAAAATTTCTTTGTATTTCTCATTTAGTTTGTTTATTTCTTCAATAACTTTCTTGTCCATAATATTTTCTTTATTATTATGTTTATAAGAGTCTAATTTACTTTGAATATCTAACAATTCCTTATCCCAAGATTTCCTTTTATTATTATACCATCTGATACTTTGTCCATATAGATATGATTTTAAGGCATCCCAAACATAGACAATGGAGACTTCAGGAGTATTATTTATGTCTAGAAAATGTTGTACTTCTGAAAGTATATATTCTTTATAGTCTTTTAGCTGAGTTAAATATGCTGGTATCCTTTTGATCTGAACATTATGAGTATTTTTATCATGAATTCAAAAACAATTGAGTTATGATCAGATATAGGACATGAAATGATTTTGGAATTAATTAAATCTGTTACCATCTGGTTAGAAATAAAGACCCTATCTATTTTTGAATAAGTTTTGTATCTGTTAGAAAAAAAGGTGTATGGTAATGATTTTGAATCTATCTGATTATTAATATCATTCAAATTATAAGAATTAGCAAAATCATTTAAATGTTTTGCATTAGATGTAATTCTTCTTTTCCTTATAGTGGTAGTATCACTTTCATGTAGTATACAATTAAAATCACCAGCTAAAATAATATCCCCTATAGAGAATGATATGATCTTATCAATATGATGTTTCACTGTATTAATACCAATTCCAGGTATCCAATATACATTAATTAAAGTGTAAGTCTTCCCATTAATTTGTATTGTAACCATACAAAACATTCCTTTGTCATCCTGAAAAGACTTAATGGTTTTAGGAATGGGCATACTTTTATTCCATAAAATAGCCACTCCTCTTTTTTTCTGAGTGTGCTCTGAACTAACCAATACTGTATACTTATTAGTGGCTAGTTTATCAATATCTTTTTTCAAGAGATGGGTTTCTTGCAGGAAGACTAGATTGGCCTTGTGTAAATTAATGTATCTTATTAGACTTGCCCTTTTACACGGATTATTCAATCCATTAATGTTTAAAGAAATTCCTTTTAAAGATGTCATTTGGCATTTTTAAAACTCAAGAATCTTATGATCGAAATAACAAATAACAAGATAAATAATGTTACATCTCCTCTTTAGGTGTACCTTTAAATATAGCTGTATTTATTAAATCTCTTATGGGATTTTGTATAGGATTCAATTTTGTTTGTAGTGACAATGAGTGTACAAAATATATTGTGGATGTCAAAACTATATACATATAACAATGAACAAGTGAAAATAATGTAAGGATTAAACCTTGCATCCAGCCTGGAGTTGAAAACTCCAACTTAGAGTAGTATTTACTACTCAAGTTAACCCCCTACCCTAAGCAGCAGTACCTCAGCTACCACCTTATCAATTTAATACTAGTTATATTTAACTGAGGTTAACAGTTTTCAATTCAATTATCTATCAAGACAAAACTACACATTTGGTAAAACAGCATCATATAAACTAAAATAAACTTTTTTTTTTTTTAAACTGTCCATACTACTATATAGATCTGTGTAATATATAACACTTGTATTCAAATAGCATTCAAATAATCTTGATGTTAGAAATCAAGAGGAGAGAAAATTAGGTTCTAACATTCATTTAAATCAAAAACTTTGGCTAATATGATTCAGACATTACATATATTAAGATGCATCTATTTTCTGTCATGTGAATACTATGAACAGCTTCCAAAAAAAAAAAAATCTTGAATTGTTTGTATATGAGCATTTACTTAAACTCATTATTGTCAATAGAGTAAAATATTGTATTCATAAAAAATATTATAAATCATATTGCATAGTTATGCAAATTCTCAGAAACACTTGCATTATTAAAAAAAAAAGCCATCACACACATACACACAGACACACACACACACATACACACACACATACACATACACACACACACACACACACACACACACACACACACACACACACACACACACACACATATATATATGATCTCACTGAGTTATGTCCTTGTTGAGCACTATCCTACTTGCTGTCCCTAGAATAAATCTGTCTGCTTTATAGAAAATAATGCACAGCAAACACATTTTAGTAACCAGATTTTACAATCATGCTAACCTACTGCTTTAAAATATATCACATGACATTTCTTCCAGAATAGAATTATAAAATTGTTTATGCTTGTCAATCAGATGAATTAAATGAATTATAATAAAGTATATGTTTGGAACAGAAGTTTTTAACACCGATTATTATGCTGCTGTTAAGTAGATTTTCAAAAACATTTAAATAAATGTTTCATTTTCTATGCCTTCTAAAATAAGACATTTACTTACTACAAGAAACTACATCACTTAAACTCATTATAACTGACATTTATGAATATAGTATTTTTCCTGAATCTGTGGTGTGTCAGTATGATAACTAGGTCAGAGGTTATACTAACTGCTTTCAGTTTCTCTGTGAGAATTCTGTGAGTTGAAGCTTTTGAAGTAGTTCATGGACACTGTGCATGAGACAGCCCACATCCCAG
Organism: Protopterus annectens; assembly: GCF_019279795.1. Lineage (NCBI taxonomy): Eukaryota > Metazoa > Chordata > Ceratodontiformes > Protopteridae > Protopterus > Protopterus annectens. Next base: position 1,142,541,966 of record NC_056741.1, on the reverse strand, counting down.
ATTGTCTCCCTTAACATTTTGGCGGGAAACTTATTAAAACTTGTGGCAAACATTCATTTTGTCAATAGAGTAAAATATTGTATTCATAGAAATTATTATAAATCATATTTGATAGTTATGCAGATTCTCAGAAACACTTGCATTATTATATAAAAAAAAAGCCATCACACTCACACACACACACACACACACACATATATATATATATATATATATATATATATATATCTGATCTCACTGAGTTGTGTCTTTGTTGAGCACTATCCTACTTGCTGTCCCTAGAATAAATCTGTCTGCTTTATACAAAATAATGCACAGCAAACACATTTTAGTAACCAGATTTTACAATCATGCTAACCTACTGCTTTAAAATATATCACATGACATTTCTTCCAGAATAGAGTTATAAGATTATTTATGCTTGTCAATCAGATGAATTAAATGAGTTATAGTAAAGTATATGTTTGGAACACAAATTTTTAACACGGATTATTATGCTGCTGTTAAGTAGATTTTCAAAAACATTTAAATAAATGTTTCATTTTCTATGCCTTCTAAAATAAGACATTTACTTACTACAAGAAACTACATCATTTAGACTCATTATAACTGGCATATTTTATGAATAGAGTATTTTTCTTGAATCTGTGGTATGTCAGTGTGATAACTATGTCAAAGGTTATACTAACTGCTTTCAGTTTCTCTGTGAGAATTCTGTGAGTTGAAGCTTTTGAAGTAGTTCATGGACACTGTGCATGAGACAGCCCACATCTCAGATTGTCTCTCTTAACATTTTGGTGGGAAACTTATTAAAAACTAGTGACAAACATTCATTTAGTTGTGTAAATGCATGTAAACATGACAAAACCTTCACAATGTATTCCACAGACCATTACAGCCTCTTACTTCTTTTCAGAAAGAGAAACAAATTGAATCACAGCTTGCCATTAAATCTTCAGATATTTTGACTGGTTATGAAACAAAACATTATAACTGACATATTTTATGAATAGAGTATTTTCCTGAATCTGTGGTGTGTCAGTGTGATAACTATGTCAAAGGTTATACTAACTGCTTTCAGTTTCTCTGTGAGAATTCATAGGTTCATAGGTTCATAGGTTCGTACTAGGCTATCTGCCCAAGGGCATTTATAAGCCTAGCCCATAGTTATTTGGCTTTCGCCACCCCTTTAGTTTGAATAAAACTATGCCTATTATTTTGCTGTGCCTCTGTCAAGCAGTGACACTGAAGTAATCCCTGGGGTATATCTGCGATCCCCCATCCATTGGTCAAGATTCCTCTTGAACAAGGCCAGCGAGGTGCTCTGCCTCACATGTACCGGGATTTTGTTCCACAGCATAGGGAGTCTCTGGGTGATGAATCTGTCCCTCCAGCACGTTCTATTAATAACCGTGTCAAGGTTTAAGTCTCCCGCCCTTGTGGTTCTGAGGGATCTAGATTTTTGAGGTGAAGCATATTCATCAAATCAGGGTTTGACATGGCCTTATATGTCAGGCACAGGTCACCTCTTAGCAAGCAGTATGAGACTGAATAGAGCTGGAGTTCTTTCAGTCAGGCAGCATAAGACATATTTTTGAGACCCTTTATCCTTTTGGTGAGGAACTTTTGGGGCCTTTCCAGCTGCTGCAGGTGTCGGGTCAGATACATTCTGAATGGGGCATTGTACTCAATCATAGGTCTAATGAGTGATGAGTACAGGGGGACGATGACCTCCCTTGATCTAGATGTGAATCCCTTCATGATCAGGTGGGCAATGTAGAAGGTTTTCCTAACTACTTTAGCAACATGAGTGTCAAGCGAAGGCTACTGTCAACCTGGGTCCCCAGATCCCTGATGACTTCTTCTGTGCTCAGTGGATTGCCACCTATATGGTAGCTAGGGGTAACCTTGTTTTTCCCGAAGGGTATGACTATGAATTTCTTGGCATTTAACTTTAGGCCATGGCTCTGGCACCAGTTATCCGTTTCTGTGAGGCCCTTCTGAAGGATATCTGTGTCAGATGTGTTTTCGACTATGGCGCCCAGTTTGCAGTCATCTGCAAACTTTGTCAGCCATAACCCTCCTGTGTTTGCTTGTACTTCAGAAAAGTAGATGCCGAACAAGAGTGGACCCAGGACTGATCCCTGTGGGACACCACTTGTGACAGGCTTTGAGTCTGACATGGCTCCAGCAACTCTGACCCTGTGGGTTCTGTCACTTAGCCAGTTTGCAACCCATCTTGTGATGTATGGGTTTACATTCAAGCTGATGAGTTTTTCGATGATACCTGAGTGGGGTATTGTGTCAAAGGCCTTTGCCAGGTCAAGGTAGGCTGTATGGACTGCCTTTCCTCATCAATGGCCTTGGTGACTGTCTCGAAAAAGTCAACCAAGTTTAAAAGGCATGATCTGCCTTTGACAAAGCCAAACTGGGTTGGATCCAAAGTCTGCAAGTTCCTATGTCTTTATTTATGAGTTCCATTATGATCCTCTCCATGGCTTTGCAGATAAGGCTTGTCAAGCTAATAGGATGGTAATTTCCAGGGTCGGTGGAGGCACCGCCTTGTGAAGTGGGACCACAGTCGCCGTGCGCCACTCCTTGGTGCGTATCCTGAGGTGAGGCTAAGATTAAACAGCTGTCCTAACTGGGTTTAATTCCTCATTGAGTTCGTGGAGCACACAGCCGGGACACCATCCGGTCCCATGGATGCTGTGTTTTTGCTTTGGAGAGAGCAGTTCTCACCTGGGTGTTGGAGATGTTTGGGGGCTACAATCCTCTGGTATAGATATCTCTCCTTTTGGGGGGGAGAAGTTTGCACTGAACCTGTCAGCCAGTATGTTGGCAATGTGTGTAGGTTCAGTAATCTTCACATCATTTTGAACTAATTCTGAGCATATCTGGGAGTTTCCTCCTAGGTTTCTAACATAGCTAAAGAAGGCCTTATGATTGTCTTTTGAGTCCTTGGCGATTTTTCTCTCAAAATTTGCCTTGGATGATTTTATGAGAGCTCTTAGTTTTTTACTTATAATGATCAAAGGTGTCTTACCTTTCAAGGATTTTGCTCTATCTTGTAGTAGCTTCCTCCTTTTGTTGTAGAGCTTGTTTATGGCTGGGGTCCACCAGACTGGACGCTTGCCTTTGGTACAAAGAGTCTTAGTTTTGTTTGGGATTGCCTGATCCATGCAGTCCTGTAGGTCAGCGGTTTGAGTAATGTTTACCACTGGCTCAGGGGCCTTAAAGGAGACCACATTAGTTTTTAGAAGTGTGAAGTCGGCTTTTGAGAAGTTTTTCACTGTGGTCTTTTTTATTTCAGGTGGGGGCGGGATGAGGACCTCCAGCGAGATTAGTTTATGATCTGATCTCACCAGTGAGGGGTATACTTCCGGTGTTGAACATTTTGATCCCATGTTCGTGATGATGAGATCAAGTATGTTTTCTCCTCTTGTGGGGATGGTGACTAGTTGTTCCATGGCATTTGAGTTTATGAACTCCAGGAACCTTTGGGCTAGAGTGTTTGGGCTTGAGTAGTGTTCCCAGTCTATATTAGGGTAGTTGAAGTCACCTAGTATGATGGTGTTTGGAGATACATTTATCCCCTCCATTGTTTTCAGGAAGGCCATGTGAGGTTCCTGAGTTTGAGAGGGTGGCCTGTAACATGCTACAAATTGCAGAGCAGTCTTGCCTATGGTTAATTGCACCTGGATGGTCTCCGATGCATCATGCGTTGCCACCAACCTTGAGGTGTAGGTGTCCTTTATGAATATGGACACCCCCCCTCCTTTCTTGGTGTTGTCCGGATTTTGGGGCCGGAACGCATGATATGAGGCGAAACCTGCTAGTGCTGGGGTGCTCTCAGGAGCCTTGAAACAGGTTTCTGTCACAGCACAGACATTGATGTTCTCCATACTGAGAAGGGCCTCGAGTGCGTGCATCTTGAGATTGAGACTTCTGGCATTGAGCAGCATTACCCTTAGTTTTTTTTGTGTTCTAGGGTGGTAGGTTTAGAATTTGAGCCTTGCCTAAAAAAGGCACTATGGGGGTGGCAAGAGCCTTTGCCAATATCCGGAAGCCTAGGGGTGACAGGTGCAAGCCGTCCCTTGCGAAGCAGTGTGGCCTGTCCAGCATGTCATCCCAGGCAGACAGACATTGGATCCCCTTTGAATGACACCAGAATTTAAGCCAATTATTAAAGCTGATCATCTTATCACTGTATTGTGGCATCATTCTAGGTGAAGGTAGGATACTGCTCAAGGTCAGGGTCATACCTGCCTGGGCTACATAATCAGAGAGCTCCTCAATGTCTCTTTTCATGTAGTCCAAGGAGGTACATCTCAGGTCGTTGACACCAGCGTGGACAATGACTGACTCGTACTTGTACCTGCTGTTGAGAGACCTGAGTGCTTGTGTTATGTGGCGGATTCTAGCGTCCGACAGGCAGCTTACTGTGACCTTCTCCTTACTCAGTCTGGTGAGCGGGATGTCAGTGTGTCTGACTATGGAGTCACCTATGACAAGTATGTTTGGTGTTGTATTTGGCCTTAAGGGCAGTGACTGCTTTGCACACTGATTTTGTTGTTTATGTGTTGTTTGTGTGGTGTATTGAGTTTGCAGTTGCTTGGGTGTCTGCTTTGGAGGCCTCTGCTGTTTAGGTAAATTTTTACTCAGAGCCTCCGAGTATGTCTTAGTGTGTTTATGTGTTTGATTCAGTGGTGTGGTTGAGTTATGTGAGACTGGTATTGTGGTGTGTGTAGTTGCCTTCTCCTCCTGCCTGGTCTTGCCAGTCCTGAGTTGAGAGAGCTCAGCCTCCAGTCTGGCTAAATAGCTGCATCTCTCACAAGTGTTAGTGTTACGTGGGAGGAGGAGAGGGTTGTCCGTGTACATGAGACAATTGTAACATTGTCTCAGAATTCCCAGATTCACCAACTGGGCAGGAGAGGACACCAGCATCTGACCCTTCGACATGCTAGAAAGAATTATGAGTTGGTATGAGACAGAAAAGTAGTGGGCTTAGCAGGGAAGTGGGCACTCCTGGGGGGTTTTGCTAGTGAGAGATTTGTATAATATAGGAGTGCTTGACCTACAAAGAGAATGCTTATAAGACAAGGGATATGCTTATAAGACAAGTGCTGAGCTTTTGAGAAGAAAAAGCTATTTGGAACAAGTGCTGCACTTTTTAGTGTAGGTGTAAACTGTTTAGGTTCCTAACAGAGCAGTTCTAAGGGAAAAATTGAAGAACAGACTTTCTGGAGCCAGAAAGAGTTTAACCTTGTTTAACCGGCTGCCCGATGCTGCTCTAGTGGCAACTCCGTGCTAAAGCACGTTAAAGCGTGCTTGATAGCAGGGGTTGGAAAGAAGCAGGAATAGACCCAAAAGGGGAAAATAAAACTACAGTTTCAAGTCAGTAACCACCTCTACGGGGGCAGGGAAGCTGCTCAATGTTAGTCACTGCCACTGATCAACAGAGAGACCCTCCTCCAGCCCAAGCAAAAATGGCCTCACAGAAACTTTCAAACAGTTCAGGAACAGCAAGCCTGTAACTGAACTTTTTTAACTCTCAGAAAAGTGGGAAAAAAGCAAGATTTTTTTTTTTTTGTTTTTTACAGAGATAGCAGAGGTTCACAAGTAATATCAAGTTATAACAGTGCAGTAAATGACCCCACACAAGAGTGCTAGGTCAAGGACAGAAAATATGCAAGTTTTAAGAAAAAAAACGATTTAAAATTAAGTGCAAACAGGAATTTCAGCAAACAGCTTTTGGTTGTGCTCTAAATACAGCTACTAATACAGAAATCAAGTTTAACAAGCCAGAAAATGCTCAAGCTAGGCAGCTATGCAGAAAAACTTAGCAAATAAACAGAGAAAAAATACTTAAATCTCAAAAGTGGCTCCTTCTTCTCTCAGCGTTTTCCTCTTGGAGGGTGGTACACCAACAGCCAAGAAGCCTGAAAAGACGTCCAAACTATCAGGCAACTGGGTTTTAAGAGAGGAAGATGAAGGAGTTATGGAAATGACCCCTAGTGGCCAATAATACTACAGTTTCAAAGTCAGTAACCACCTCTACGGGGGGCAGGGAAGCTGCTCAATGTTAGTCACTGCCACTGATCAACAGAGACCCTCCTCCAGCCCAAGCAAAAATGGCCTCACAGAAACTTTCAAACAGTTCAGGAACAGCAAGCCAGTAACTGAACTTTTTTAACTCTCAGAAAAGTGGGAAAAAGCAAGATTTTTTTGTTTTGTTTTATACAGAGATAGCAGAGGTTCACAAGTAATATCAAGTAATAAAGTGCAGTAAATGACCCCACACAAGAGTGCTAGGTCAAGGACAGAAAATATGCAAGTTTTAAGAAAAAATGATTTAAAATTAAGTGCAAACAGGAATTTCAGCAAACAGCTTTTGGTTGTGCTCTAAATACAGCTACTAATACAGAAATCAAGTTTAACAAGCCAGAAAATGCTCAAGCTAGGCAGCTATGCAGAAAAACTTAGCAAATAAACAGAGAAAAAATACTTAAAATCTCAAAAGTGGCTCCCTTCTTCTCTCAGCGTTTCAAGTAACTCATGAACATTGTGCATGAGACAGCCCACATCTCAGATTGTCTCTCTTAACATTTTGGCGGGAAACTTATTAAAAACTAGTGACAAACATTCATTTAGCAGTGTAAATGCATCTAAACATGACAAAACCTTCGCAATGTATTCCACAGATCATTACAGCCTCTATGTAAGTGAAATTAAGCCCAAAATTACCAACAAGCAATAAAACTCAACATTCTTCTCCCAACTCAATTTTCATACAAATCCTATTATTCACTGTGCCCACACAATCAAAAGCATTTCTATATATTAATAAAGAAAAGAAAAAGAGAGTAGAAAATAAAAAGGAATGAGGCAGAAATAAAAAAATGTAAGAGAAAGCTGTAATAAGTATATTCAATGGAATGTTACTTACTGTTTATATTAATAGAGTTAAAAATAAAACATATTATTTACTCTTATTTAGTTCTGATTATTATTAGTTAAAGCATAACAGATTATTTACAAACAGGCATAAGCAGTATAATCAAGAAAGTATAATTAGAAATAGCATTTGAAGAACTTATAAAAACTTTTACAAGGAATAAATATGTTATTATTCTATTAATGATATTTTCATTACTGTTCTCTCCTGCCCTCCCCACCCTTTACCCACTACATAATCTAAATAGAATGTCATTGTTTAAACAAAGAAAATAATAAAAGGATAAGGAAAAAAGGTAAAGATAAAAAAAATTATCAAATTACTAACCTTACTTCTTTTCAGAAAGAGAAACAAATTGAATCACAGCTTGCCATTAAATCTTCAGGTATTTTGACTGGTTATGAAACAAAACATTTCTTTGCACATAGAGAATAACTTTGATTAAATCTTTTCCAAAATATTTGTGGCTTTCTGGAAATGCAGGAACTATATCCAAAAAGATTAATAATGAACTAAAATGATGAGAGAGAAAAAACATATAACAAATCATTTGTTTTTTAGTCTCTTCTTCTTCTCTGAAGTCTTCCACAAAGCTTCAGTTGCCAATCTCTTTAATGAAGAACTAGCCCATTCCATTTCTTCTATTTTATCCAAAATCCTTTTCTTTGACAAACAGTAAAGCAGAGTCTAAATCATCGAAAACCTTAGGACCATCAGGAAGGATGATTTTAAGCTTGGCAGGAAACAGAAGGTATGTTTTAAACTGTGCTTTTTTAAGCTCCCTTATTAGTGGCAGAAAAACTTTTCTTTTAGCTATTACCATGGAAGAATAGTCATTGTCAAAACGCACAGTTGTCTCATTAATCTTAACAGGAGCTTTAGCCCAAGCAGATTTAAGAACCATCTCTTTATCAAAAGATGATAGAAATCTAACTATAACTGATCTAGGATATTTTTTGTTAGAGTTAGTATTAGCTATAGATCTATGTGCTCTTCGATACCAAAGAGAATGCTTCTGGTAAGTCTAAAGTTTTAGGGAGCCAAGTTGTTAAAAAAGAAGTAATATTGTTACCTTCAATATTTTCTGGCAGTCCAAAAATCCTAATGTTATTGCCTAGATCTATTTTCCAGGTCATCCAGCTTTGTTTGTAAATGTGTATTTTGTTTCAGCAGAAACTCAGTGTTGATTTCCTCTTCTTGGATTCTATTTTCCATGCCATTCACAGCTTCTTCTATGCCTGTCATCTGGTTCTTCTGTTGTTGCAGGTCTGTATGTAACAGGTCTATTTGTTTTGTAGTTTTTTCTATGAAGGTGTCTATTTTAGTATCCATTTTATCCATTTTATCAGTAAGTTGCTGGATTATAATTATCAGAGACTGAACTTCTTTCTTGATGCTGGAGTCTTGAGAATTTGTCTTACTGGAACTCATTTCAGACTGATAAACTGACAGGAAAATTTCCACAGTGATTTCTGACAGGAATATTGTTAAGATTTCCTTTCTTTTTTAGATATAGTTCAAGAACTATATAAAACAAACGTATTTAGAAAGAAAATTACTTCAAAAATTAATTTTTTAAGTAATTAATTTCTGTCAGTGTAATGAAATTGGTGGAGCTGAAGAAATCTGCTGCTATCCTGTGTTCATCCTTGGCCACGCCCCCGTCTAAGTAAATTTACAGCTTGAAGGAATTATAATCAGTGTCCAGCTCAAGCTGGTTCTGTGATGCCCTTATCATTTATAAGTATCTGCTATGTATCTGGAAATCACTGTACTATTCTGCTATGCATATTACTTTTGCTACTCCACTGTTGTCCTTAAGCTTTTACTACTTATTAAAGCTTTTGAACATTTTAAGGTGCTGGACCTTTATTAAAACAAAAGGAATGATTGAGTAGACACCAGTGGAAAGGGCTTGTAAAAAACACCAGGGAGATGGAAAAAGGGTAAAGCACAATACAGAGTGAGAGGTAATTGTCAAGTGGAAGTGATTGATAGTGACATAGGAGAGGACATAAGGCTGGAGGATATAGTCAGTTTGGGGATAGACAAGAGGGTTTTGGTAACTGGAGACTCATCACTATCCATTCATGAAAGGAATACAAATTTTGGCCAGGGAGTCAGGAGAGATCAGAGTACACCAAAACCAGTCTCAGAAGCATAGACTTAATTAAGAAATGCCATGTTGGTCTACTAACATAAAACAGAAAGACACTGGAACACAGATATGATATAATACGGATTGGATGGGAGATAGGAAATTCACCCCGGGGATCACTTCTGTGGCTCTGCTCGACAGTGGCACAGGAAAATAATTTTCTTGGGTGGTGAAAGCCAGGGTACATTTGGCTAGGCTTATATTGGCCCTAGGGCCAATAGCCTAGTACCTACCTATGAACCTATGAATACCTTTTCTTGGACCAACCTCGGTTTTGCAGTTACTTCGGTTTTTGAGCTGGCATTATTCATTTGTCAGTTGGCTAAAAAACATCCAGTTATTTTCTCTGCCAAATGACCATTGGCTCTAAAGTAACACAAAAATGTTTGATTTTTATAGAGTAGCATGACCTGGTCTTCTACAGTTTCAGGTTCATACAGTCTCACAACACAGACATACACATACACAGTATGTCTCTGAGTTGAAAAGTCATAAGAAATATCCATTCTGCACAATTTTGCAATACTGGCATTTTCCAAATAAAGTTTTTAGCCAATTAGAAATAAATGATGGCCTTCTCTTTCTAGGCACAAGTAAGTGGATGCTTATGCAATGTATTTAACATCAGTAATGTAACAACTCCTGATGAAGAGCTTACTACTTGTCCCATCTGCTAACATACTAAAGAATGTGAGAATCTATCACAGAATGACTTACTGCAATACTGGATGAGGAAGACGGGCTTAGAGACAGTAGGGAAATGAAGGGAGCCATGTTTGAGAGACCAGTTTTGTGCCATGGGCAGTCTTTAACTTAACTCAGGAGGGACATCTCCACCGCTGTACCTTTGATCTAAGATGGAACATTGGAAAAAGGTGTCAAGCAAGGAGAAGAAGCATATAAACACAGACATTCTGAAGGGAAGGTAGCAAATGAACATAAACATAAACAGGAGAGGCTTGGACCATGGTTGGTTTTAACAGGAATTTAAACCCAGTACAATTCTCTTACAAGAAACCAAACTTTCAGTTCAGAAGCATAATAAATTGCTTAAAATGGCTATTGTGAAGGCATTCATTCTAGTCAACAGGGGGTAGGTGTAGAGAAGTTGCAACTTTTGTGCCAGTGGATCCTTTTCTGATTAGAAGAGAAGGAAGCTGATGGAAAGCAAATGTTTCCATTGTGTAATGGATGTTTAGATGGTCAAAAAGACATTATTATCAGTAGTTAATTTCCACCAAGCATGCAAAAAAAAAGAGATCTCCCCAGAAAACGTTAATATGTTAAATTCAGTCTATACTCAAGTGGAAAAAAGGGGGCCAGGATGCCTGTTTGCTTTGAACGTAAGGTTAGGGCTAGAGGGCTGGACAGGGTTTTGTGTGTGTGTGTGTGTGTGTGTGTGTGTGTGTGTGTGTGTGTGTGTGGGGGTCTCTTGTACTGCTTAGAAGCCCTTGCCAAATGACTCAGGGTGTCTTATCCACAAGGTGACCAAGTAATGGGACATCAGTTTATGTTTTTACTGTATGCAGATGATTTGTTATATCTGTGACTGAGGCAAATAATGACAAGACAGAAAGAATGATATTCGACACTGACTGATCCCACAGATAGCATAGGACATTGATATACATTCTCTTGGAGAAGAAATTATCTTGCCTATTTTAGAAATGAGCTTGCAGGTTCTTTAAACATCTCTAGTTTACTAATGTACAACAATGTAATGGAGAGACTCGACAATTTAACTTGAAAAGAAAACCTTTACCATTAGACTTTGTACAGAGGGGAATAGCTTTTCTTTTCATGACAAATACCTCCAAGGTAATTCTGCTTCACCATCTATTTGATGATACTCCAAGCTGAGTAAGATAGTAACACAATTTCAGTGGAATAAATGGAAACTCTGGGTGGTATGGGGCATTTTGACATTCTAACCTCCATTGGAGGACTTGGCATGCTGCAATCTGAGAGTATTTTACTATATGCCCATGACTGAATATTAAGCACTGTGCAAAAGTTAAAGATAGATAATTCAGGAAGCAAAGTATTAACTGCTGAAGAACTGGAAGTGTAGTTGTGTAGATCAGGTGTTCCCACTTGTGAGGGAACTTTCTATATGCTTTCAAGGAAAGTAACATTTATTCATGTGTTGAGATTCATCGGTTAGCAGGTATAAGTCTTGGGGGAACCACAAAAACAGTAGCAACTAAAAGTTATATATATCCAACCCTGTTTATTTGTTTTTTTCAGAACAAATGTTAGAAAAAGATAATATGGCTACATGCGATCAGATAGCTAATAAATTTGAGACTTTTTGAGAGCAGCAACCAGTATATAACATTTGGTTCACATTTTTGGAAAATGAAAGTGATCTAAGGTCAAATTGGAAGACAGGTCCCACCAGACACAACTTTTGCTTGAAGCCAGGGAAGACACTCGGAAGCAAAAAGGTATTATAACAGCAAATAATAGTGTTTTGTTTGGAAACTCCTCATTAGTAGTGGAGAAACAAAGGTCTGGAATAGGACACTTCAAATTTAAATTCCGCTTGAAGCTTGAGGAAGAATATTGCTTGCCCTAAGATGTGTAAAACAGATCAAGTACAGTCAATTTTTTTTCAGCTGGAATTTTTTTCTATGTTTTTAAGATTAAGTAGGATATTTCCAGGCATATCATCTACATGTTGGAGATGTGATTTGGTGGAATTGGAAGACTGAAGTCATATTTTGGGGAGCTGTGAAACACTGGATGTATTTCAAAGGGATATCCAATGTTTTTGTGCATGGATTTGTAAAATGAACTGGATCATTTCATGTTTTTGGAATGGAAACTGAGCAAGTCCTTGGGCCATGAGACATTTAGGCTGTTAATGTGGACTTGTACCATAAAGGATAGGCCTCTGGATATGGCTCTAAACAAGGTAAAAGTAGTCAGACATACCTAGGTGAGGACATATTTAGTAAAAGGGGATCACATTACTGTAACCTGCCTGTAGCCTTCTCACACATCTTAGCAGATCATATCTGCAGAGTGGGGCCGCAGCTATAACAGAAATCTAAGGTGACTAATTAGGCATACTGCAGAGATGGGTATAGATTTTTATAGGTATGTAAACAAAATGAAATGTCAGCAGTTGTGTAGTAGAACAGTCTCCACATTAATGAATACGCAATGTTCCATCATATGGAATTGTAATCATTTAAAAGCCGCCTTGAAATCAACTCACAAATTAACTTTATTTTTATATCCATACACAGGCCAAATTCTCTTAGAAAATGAAATTATCACTGAAGAAACAGCAACAGAACATATGCATAATCTGGTTAATGCATAATGCATGAAGCTTTACTTGATTTTCTCTTAGGTTAGTCCTCCATTGAAAACTCAAACTCTAGTCTGTCATGAATCCCCAATGTTTTCCATAAAAATAATCATCTTATAAAAAAATATAGTTAGTGGTGCATTCCTCTGCAACTACAAACTGGTGATTAGGAATTAAATCTTGTTTTAGGAAAGTCATGGACATGATTTCAGACTGTTTGATGATTTTTCCAGTCAGTTCTTATACTTAAAACATATTTGGGATGTTAGATATTTCACTGAACACTATGGACAGGCCAAGAGGCATACATGGCAGCTCTGTATTACATCACATTGATTCCTTTTTATGAAAACTTAGATTTAACTCCTACTCTAGATTTTTACAGGAAGTTATTTACTTGCACATTAGAATGACTATGCAATCTTTGTTATGGCACTCGTCATTTATTTCTAAAATAACTCAAATTAATAAATATTTTATGGTTTACTATCATAATGTCAGGCACACATTTCTCGACTCTGCATATGAGTGACTTTTGTCAACGAATCCCGTAATGCCGAATGGTCAAAATGTCGCAAAAACACCAAAATCGACATTTCTGACTGCTCTACACCCAAAAACAAGTGCTAACATGGGTCAAAAAATAGACAGGATTTTGCAGTTTGTAACATTTGCATTCACAGTTTTGGGATGTTGCCACACTCCTTTCGTACATACTCACTCAACTATCCACCGGTCGACATTATGATGGTAAACCATATTTTATGCATATTAATAGCAGTAGCATTAGTAAGACTACACAATGCTTTTAAATTGTTCAAAAATGCTGTTTGCTCTCCCCACAGAAACCCATGTACTTTGTATAGACATGCATTGATTGTAAACTCCATTATCTGTTGTACCTACAAAGAGAATGAATTTTAAAGGAAACATATTTTCAAATAACAACCATATTTATTCAGAAAACTTTGAGATGATGTGTAAAATGAAAATATTATTAGCATTTGGTATCTGGTGATAGACAGATAAATGCAGTTATTTAAATGAGAAGATTGTTCACATCTTGTTAGTGGCCTTTCAGAGATAAAGAGTTATTAGACAGATAGTATTGCATTTGATTTGTAACTTGCTGTCTCTGTTTTAGAACTAGAGTCAGAGTCTTAATTATTTCTTTCTACCAGCACTACTAGTGTCATGCAAACGTTTCTGAAAAGAAATGTGTCTTGTGATAGTCTATTTTCATTTGTCACGCTATCCTTTGGCTCTTTATCTATGTTATAATAACTCCAAGATGAACAGAGTTGCGCTTCTCTGATTTCAATGTTTTTATCACACAGCCTGCCTTTATTAAAAGAGTTGCCATTGATTTTGTATTCTGCATTAGCATACGTTTCATATTGTTGTTCTTTTTCTGTTTTTTTTTTCTTCATTGGTTCTGCCCATGATGTATATGCTGTCCTGTGCTATATATCAGGTGTAGTTACTGGGCTAATACACTTATGGCACCCTCCCCATTTTGTCTTCACTCTACATGTCCAGAAAGGCCTCAGCCACTGCCTATCTGGTGCTAAGGCTGTTGCTAAGGAACGTGATGGGGATTGAAGTGACTTGCTGAAGGGGGGAGGACTGACCTGTCTACAGCAGGTAGACTGGCGCAATTGCTCATTATGATTCAGTTGCATATAAAAGGTGATTGAATCACTAGATGACAAGAAGCCAGATGCTTAGCCTTGACAGATGAAGTGCTTTTTGGTGTGGATGTCTGTTTCACTTACTTGGCTGCTACAGAACACTGAGCAACCAGAAAAGGGATAGATCCATACCACTGGCCATGTTGATCTGTCTCCTGTTGATGGTTAGTGTAATTCCCTTCTAGACTGCAACTGCAAACAGACTGGATATATTTCACTCGTTTCCAAACCCATTATTCTCCCTACCTGTTGTTTACAGAGCCATAGCCATACCATATCCAACCATCCCCATCACTATGTGTGCACCCTATGTGTGTGTGTCTGTCTAGCCTGTGTCTTGCCATCATAGTGTGTGCACATCAGCTTCTGTTTGTCCATTCACCTGCCCCCTCTTTCCTTTCCCTGTCTGCTTCCTAGCCTGTGCCTTGCCATCATAGTGTGTGCACATCTGTTTGTCCATCCTATTCTGTTTCATTTTGCCCCTACACATTCACCTGCCCCTCTTTCCTTTCCCTACATCCACCTCATTCTTACCTCAGCAGTAGAAAAAGGAGGTTCTGTTGTACATTAACAAAGCTCCCCTAGCTTCCTCTGTCCTGAACATCTCAAAATAAAATCCTTATGTGTGTCTCTGCTTGCTGCATTCCCTCTTTCCTACTGCCCTATAACCATGTTTTAATCCCATTTTTATGCATCAAAAGGATGGCTATTTAAATAGACATTCCTATGAGACATTTTAAAGACCATTCCGGTATGGCCGTATACATACTTCTCAACCTCTCAGCATAAGAAATCTGGACAAAACCAAAAACAACTGAGGTACAAAGGCACAAAAACAGGGAGAGATTTTAACTTTTGCTCTTATAAATTTAGAAGGTTGCTAGAATGTATTTTCTTTTTTTTTAAATAGCTTTATTGAAAACATTATTGTAATGAACAAATATTTTGGAAAAGATTTAACAAATTGATGTTTTAAAGTACAGTATTTAAAAAGAGAAAATATTAATACAATAACTGTAATAACACAGAAAACTGTATACAATGATGTTCACTATGTATCAAGCAACAAGATCCGTTAAGTTAATATTTTTGCAGACGAAAATAAACATAAGGGAAAAAGGATAAAAAAGAAAGATTACTGCATTAATCATTTATCCAGTTCTTTAACTAATAATTCATGTATATTTTCCCATTTGTAATATAAATTTGCATTCCTCATAGATTTAGATTTAATAGTCAACATTTCTAACTTAGATATTTCCAAGAGAAGACCATTAAACTCTTTAGATGAGGGAACAAATGAGGACTTCCAGTTTTTTGTAATTGTTTCCCTGGCAATGGACAGTAGAGAACAGAGCAAAGAATATTTGCTTTTATTTATGCAGTCTAGAACAGGTGTGTTGAGTAATACAAGTAATTTTGTAAGCACAAAATTGTCTGTAAAAATTGCCTGTAAAAAATGTTAGCTTCTTCCCAAAATGTCTTAATGCACATATGGTTCCAATCAGTGTTTGTTTCTGTATTACATCTCCAGCAAACGATATCTTGTTTAGTTATCTTGCTCATTTTCTGTGGAGTAAGAAAAGATTTATGTAAAAATCTCCATGTGAAGATTCTCCATTTGAGGGAAGAAGTGGTTTTGCTGGCTGACTGAAGGAAATTAATTTTGTCTTTTTCTGAGGGAATACAATTATTGATTACAGAAAATTAATTCCAATAGTTGTCTGAATATACATCTAGATCTTATTTAATTGCTCTATAAATATATGATATAATATTTTTAACTGGTAAAGTATTATGAGTATATCAAATCAAATATTGAATAAGTTAGGGTATTGAATTCTTAGCATTTGAGGGGATTAAAACTAGTTTATCTAGAATATATTTTCTAAAGTCTTGCAAATCTGACCAAAGTAAAGTGTTAAGATTATATTCATCTACAAGAACATTAATAGATTTTGCCTCATTTTTATTTATCATTTGATGCCTAAACATTAATTGTTTTGCTTAAATAGTAACATTTTAGAATATTCTGTAGAGAGAATTATCCCTTGTGTATAGGCAATAGGGATGATGAGAAACAACCAATTCTCAAAAATTTTAAACCTAAATACATAGTTTTTAAAGGCCATTAGAATTAAAGTTACATAAGTAGATTTAAACATTTGAGTGGAATAAATGGAAAAGTGATCTCTTAAAGTCAATATAAATGAATTATTTACTAACTTTGATATATGGTTATTACCATTATTTTTGGTATTTTTGGGATACATTTAATATAATTTCTTTCCACTTTGCTAAATACTCACCATCTATAAGATAAACAATTGTTTTAATTACTGATGAAATTGAATACATTTCTAGATTTGGTAAAGATATACCTCCATTTTCTCAGCTATACATATGATAGGACAATGCAATTCTAGGCTTTATGGGATGCCACAAAAAGTTTTAATCAGTGTTTTATGTTTTAATAAAAAGAGTTTGTAGGGGGGATAGAAATAGATTGTATTATGTATAAGATTTTTGGAAGCAAGATCATTTTTATAATGGAAAGTTTTTCATCCATTGTAAATAAAATTTTGTTCCATTTACATATTAGAGTCTCTATAGTTATTATACTTTTTCTTTAATTTAGGTGTAACGTGTCTTTAATATTAGTTGTTATAATTATACCTAAATATGTTATTTGTTGAGATTGAGGTATATTTTTTTATATTGATCTTGTATATTATAACTTTTGGAACCAATTAGAAGAATTTGAGTTTTACTGTTATTAAAATTAAGACCAGAACTTTTTTGAAATATATCCACAGTTTTGAACAATTCTTGTAAGGTGGGGTTAGTTCTACCAAGAGTGATTAATACATCATCAGCAAACATTTGGATTTTTGATGTTTCATTAAGGCTTAATCTAGAACCTTGTATACTATTGTTATCCCTTATTAAGTTAGCCCAAGGTTCCATAATTAATGTGAATAAAAAAGGAGATAAATAGCAACATTGCCTGGTTACTTTTATAATGGGTATGTTCTGGGATACATTTGTACCTATTTTTATGTAGGGTTGACTTTCATTATATAATTGAGTAATAAGATTAATAAAGCTATTAGAAAAGATTAACTCCTTCAGTAAGATAAAAAGATATTCCCAATTAATTGAGTTGAAAGCACAGTTAATATCTAAACTAACAGGAGTCAAATTATTCTGTAAGATTTTTACTGATTCAATTAAAGTTATTGTTCTTTTGATGTTATCATAGGAAGTTCTATTAATTATAAAACCTGTTTGATCCATGTCTACCAGGGATGGTAAAAAAATGTTTGAGTCTATCAGCATAAATAGACATGAACATTTTATAATCTGTATTTAACAATGAAATTGGCCTATATGAAGCACATTTTGTAGGGTTTTTATCAGGCTTTAGTATGGGTGAAATAAATGTATACTTCCAAGAAGGGGGTATAATGTTATTATTTTGAGCTATATTGAATACTGTGTGTAACAAAGTTAATGCTTTGGCAGACAAAACCTTGTAGATTTTGGAAATGATACCATTGTTACCAGGAGCTTTATTTTGCTTAAGTTTAGTGATTTGATCTTTTATGTCTTTAAAAGATATTTGTTTATCTATTCATTTTATTTGTGTTTCTGACAGTCTGTTCTTTATGTTATTATTTATAAAGGATTGAATATTTTTTGTACTATTAACCATATCATTGGGTTGGTTTAGTTTTAAGAAAATTCTCTGAACTCACTTAATATATTTGGTAAGTCAGATACCATTTTTTTTGTTGGAGAATAGACTTCTTTAATATGATTAACTTTATTCAATCTTTTAGTTTTGTTAGCTAATATATTCATAGATCTAGGATTTATAGACATATTTAGAAGTTTATATTTTTCAAGATTAATCATGACTTTATGGTTTGAAATTTCCATATATTTATTGTTTAAAGTATTTATTTCATTTATTCTATCTTTCTTGTCCTGGTTTCTTGAAACATCAAGTCTTAAAATATCTAACTTTGTTTGCATATCTTGAAGGTCTTTAGCCCATTAAATTATTTTCTTTTTATACCAATCAATAATTTTACCATATAGATAAGCTTTTAGAGCATACCAGATGTATACTTCAGAGGTTCCTTGTGTGTTATTAAGTTAAATAAAATTTTGTACTTCTGTAGTAAAGAAATCAATGAAGTCTTTTAGTTTAGTTATGTACACTGGTATCCTTTTAATTCGAACATTTAATGTGGAGTTTAACATAAAATCAAATGTTATGGAATTATGGTCTGAAAGGGGACATGAAATCACTTTTGAGTTGAATAAGAAATCAGCTAACTTATTAGAGATTAATACCCTATCTGTTCTTGAATATGAATTATGTCTATGTGAGTAGAATGTATAGAACAGTGACTTAGCATCTGTAAAATTAGTAATATCCTTCATCATGTATGAATCTGAAAATTCATTCAATAATTTAGCTATTGCTGGAATTTTCCTTTTTACCATTAATACTAGAGTCTTTTATATCAAAGATACAGTTAAAATCTCCAGAAAGAATAATACTACCCTTAGAAAACTGAACTATATGCTCTATGTGTAGTTTTACTGTTGTAAATCCAATGCCAGGAATCCAATATATATTTATTAAAGTCAAAATGTTTTAATTAAATTATTTAACAACTGAACATAACATCCCTTTGTTATCTTTGTGTCAATTATTTTAGGCATAGGTAATGTATTTTTCCATAGTATGGCCACCCCTCTCTTTTTTGTGTATGTTCAGAGCTCACCAAAAGTTTGCAAGATTTGGATTCCAATTTTGTAATATCTTCAGTTAGTAGATGAGTTTCTTGGAGAAATATTAATTGAGAATTGTGTAGTTTAAGATATTTATTCAAAGATCTTCTCTTGTTAGGATTATTTAATCCATTAATGTTTAATGATATACACTTTAAAGATGTCATAAAATGTTATTGTTTCTGAATATCAATTGTTGATTAATTTTCCCTTTTTTCCATATTTTATAACTCAATAGAAATTGACTATTAGGAATACAATTATAATTTACACATGAAACACACAAAACTTTTATCCAATTAAATATGTTTATATCAAAATCAATTTTGTAAGACATGGTGAACATCAAATTAACTATTAACAGAAATTTGTAACATTTACTAATAACATAGACACTCTCTAAAACCCTCACTGGAGTTAAAAACTCGTAATTTGAGTGACATCTGTCACCCAAATTGACCATCTAACTAGTAACAACACTCGTCTCATCCCCACCTAAATATATCTGTTGCATATTTTAACATTATTAAGCAGTATATGTGACTAAAAAAAGAACAACTATGAAGTAAAATACGTCCATTACAATTGTATGTACTCATTCAAGAAATAAATTAAAATATATCAAACATAACTGTTTCATTTTAACTTTTTGATGTTATATTTTTAATATCACTTAAAGTCATCATATATTATATATATAATAAAGATGTGTTGTGAAATTTCCTTTTTATGTAAGTCAGATTGAGTTTAAAATATCATAAAGATCAACCATATGTTATACAAATAATATAAAGGTCATAACTAATTTATTTACAGTGAATTGCTATAATGATCCATAAGCAAACTATACCCAAAATAACTTTTGTTCCTTACTACAACCAAAAATCTAAGTGTGTAGTCAATGTTGAGAAGGTAATTTAATCACCTAAAAATTCTACATACCTATAGTCCACCTTCCCCTGTCTCTTTATTCATTGTGTCAGTAGCTAGTAACACTACTTCCCCATCTCCATGCATATGAAAACAAGAGCATAGAAAATACTGTATTATAGTTCCCCACTGTAAGATGAAATTCCACTACAGACCTCTGTATTTTCTAAGAAGGAATGTAGCATATGTTTATGATTAGTAGGGGATGGTCTATGACTGGGAAGTGATCATAGATGGAAAGACAACTATTCCTAATCCTAATCAGAAAAAGCCTCCATCTCCCTCAGAATATAGCAACACATTAGGTAATATACAAGACATGAAATCATTTAAAGAAAACTATGTTGCTGCTACCTGTAATGGCAAACATCTGCATCTCAGATTATACTATATGCAATGGATTACTTTCATACAGCTTATGTTATGTTTCATTCATTATTTGTTAACCTTCTGTCTGTACTAGAATTATTCCCATGTCTGTTTTCTATGCTTTGTAGAAGGATATTAAATCCTGCATAGGTCTCATGTAAAGATTTTATAATATTTTACTGATGTTCCTATATATGCTATATGTTTGTTATATCAATCAGATGAAGCTTTACTTAATATAGAAGGACTATGAATACATGTGTAAAAACATAAGGGTTTAAATGTATCAAAGTGATTTGTTTATATCCCACTCACTAGGCTGAACAAGGAGAAGGTTACTGTTAGCTGCCTGTTGGGTGCCAGGATCTGCCACATAACACAAGCACTCAGGTCACTCCAGAACAAGTACAAATACAACTCTGTCATTGTCCATGTTGGTGTGAATGTACCTGCCTGGACTACATGACAAGAGACATGGAAGATCTCTCTGATCATGTAGCCCAGGACGGTATGACCCTGACTCTGAGTAGCATCCTGCCCTCACCAAGAATGGTACCACGGTATAAAGAAAGAATTATCAATTTCAACAATTGGCTAAGTTTCTGGTGTCATTCAAAGGGGATCCAGTGTCTGTCCACCTGGGATGACATGCTCGATAAGCCACACTGCTTCACTAGAGACGGCTTGCACCTGTCACCCTTAGGCTTTTGAATACTGGCTAAGGCTCATGCCACCCCCGTAGTGCCTTTTTAGGCAAGGCTCAAAAGACAAACCCACCACCGTAAATAGCACAAGTAACAAAAAACTGAGGGTAATGCTACTCAATGCCAGAAGTCTAAACCTCAAAATGCATGCACTCGAGGCACTCCTCAGTATGGAGAAAATCGATATATGTGCAGTAACAACAGTAAGGCTCCAGAGAGCACCCCAGCACTACCAGGCTACAACTCATAGCATACATTTTGGCCACAGAACCTGGACCAAAATACAAAAGGTGGGGGTGTATCCATATTCATCAAGGATGCCCATACCTCCAGGTTAGTGGCACAGCACAATGTTTCAGAGGTCATCCACGTGCAACTAACAATGGGGAAAACTGCAATTCAAATTTTAGCTTGCTACAGATCACCCACCATGTCCCAGGACCCCCTTTCCACATTTCTGGAAAGACTGGGAAACATAAAGGTCCTACCAAACACCCTAATATTGGGTGATTTCAATTACCCAAGCATTAACTGGGAGAACTACTCAAGTACTAACTCCCTTGCCCAACATTTCTCAGAATTTATAAACTTAAACACCCTGGATCAACTAGTCAACACTCCCACCAGAGGTGACAACATATTGGACCTGGTCATCACCAACATGGGTGACCGGTGTTCCACACCGGAGGTCAACCCCTCACTGGTTAGATCTGACCATAAACAAATCACGCTGGATATCCGCATTCCGGCCCCACCCCCCAGTCAAGGAAACCACTGTGAAAATCTTTTCAAAAGCAAACTTTACGTTACTTAAGACCGAGGTAGAAAGTTTCAACGCCCCCATGCTAAAGGATAATGCTGTCCAAGCTACAAAATCCTTTACTAATCATTCTATGGGCACCTACAAGAATGCATGGATTGTGCTATCCCAAACAAAACCAAGACTCACTCCTCCAAGAAAAGGAAACCAGTCTGGTGGACCCCTGCCATAAACAAGCTATACAACAGAAGGAGGAAACTAGTACAGAAAAGAGCAAAATCCCAAGAAGGGAAGACATCCCTGATCAGTATCAGCAAAAAAATATGATCCCTCATAAAATCATCCAAGGCTGGCTTCGAAAGAAAAATTGCCAAGGCCTCCAAAGATAACCACAAGGCATTCTTTAGCTATGTCAAGAATCTATGTGGTAATGCTCAGATTTGCTCGGAGTTAGTGCAGAATGGCACAAAGTACACTGAACCGACCGATATCACCAACATCCTGGCAGACAGGTTCAGTGCAAACTTCACCCCCCCTCACCCTTAAAAGGGCCCATAACCATACCAGAAGAATGTAGAGCCCCTGAAATTATAGACACTCAGGTTAAAACAGCCCTCTCCAAAGCCAAAAACACAGCATCAATGGGACTGGACAGTGTCCCAGGTTACGTCCTGCATGAGCTCAAAGAGGAACTAACCCCTCACCTAAACACACTGTTCAAACTCAGCCTCTCCACAGGCTACATACCCATAGAGTGGTGCACAGCAATGATTATTCCACTCCACAAAGGTGGAGCCACAACAGACCCCAGGAATTATTGCCCTATAAGCCTGACTAGCTTGGTCTGTAAGACTATGGAGTGCATCATGATGGAGCTCATTAACAGAGACATTTGGAACCTCGAAACACTGGACCCTACCCAGTTCAGCTTTGTTGAGGGCAGATCATGCCTCCTAAACCTGGTGGACTACTTTGAGACAGTTACCAAGGCTATAGATGAGGGAAAGGTGGTACACACGGCCTGCCTAGACCTCACAAAGGCCTTTGACACCATTCCCCATTCTGGTATTATAGACAAGCTCACCAGCCTGAATATAAACCCCTATGTCACAAGATGGGTTGCCAACTGGCTCACGGACAGAACCCACATGGTGAGAGTTGTGGGAGCTAGGTCCGACTCTAAACTGGTTACAAGTGGCATTCCCCAGGGCTCAGTCCTAGGACCTCTCCTGTTCAGCATATACTTCTCAGAGGTACAGGCAAGCACAGGAGGACTATGGCTGACCAAGTTCACAGACAACTGCAAACTAGGGGCTATAATTGACTCTCTGGCTGACACAGACATCCTCCAAAAGGGTCTCACTGAGACAGATACCTGGTGTCAAAATCATGGCCTCAAGCTAAATGCCAAAAAGTGCATAGTCATCCCCTTTTGGAAAAAATAAAGTACCCACAAACTACCACATATATGGTAGTTCCTTAAATACGGAAGACATAATAAGGGATCTGGGGACCCAAGTAGATAGTAATCTCTCCTTTGATAATCACATTTCCAAAGTGGTTAGAAAATCCTTCTATGTGACCCACCTAATCACAAAAGGGATTGCATCCAGATCAAAAGAGGTCATTGTGCCCCTCCACTCATCACTCATCAGACCCATCATAGAGTACAACACCCCATTTGGGATGTACCTTACAAGGCACCTGCAACAGCTGGAAAGACCACAGAAGTACCTCACCAAGAGGATCACTGGCCTCAAACAGATGCCCTATGCAGTTCGACTGAAGAAACTCCAGCTGTACTCAGTTGCATACCACCTACTCAGAGGTGATCTCTGCCTGACATACAAGGCCATGTCCAACCCAGAATTGATGGACAATGGACATGCTCCACCTAAAGAAAACCATATCCCCTCAAGCCACGTGCTCAAGGGATCTAAACCTCACTACAGCAATAAATAGGACATGCTGGAGGGATAGATTCCTGTCCCAAAGACTTCCCATGCTTTGGAACAAGATTCCAATCTACATTAGGCAGAGCTCCTCACTAACACTCTTCAAGAGAAACCTTGACGAGTGGATGGGAAACAGAAAGTTTACCCCGGGGATCACTTCAGTGGCTTTGCTGGACAGAGGCACAGGAAACTAATCTAAGGGGGTGGCGAAAGCCAACACATTCTGGCTAGTCTTATAAATACCTTTGGGCAGATAGCCTAGTACCTACCTATGAACCTATAAATACTCGCAAATGCTTTACTATAACAGTCATGTTATGCAGATCAGTTAACTGCATTTATTTCATTTGACCTGTAGATGGCATTAGAGACCATGCATTCAAGCTATTATCTAGCTTTGTGAAGTTCCTCAGCACAGAGTTCACTCTGTAAATGTCTCCATGGAAATTACACTCTTTTCTGCTTTCTGTTGTAGCAGCCACAGTGTGAGCGCATACCAGGGTTGTTTAGCAATTCAGATGCACGAGATTCAGGAGGGAAAACATTTGCAGCTTTTCTCTAGGAAAGCTGTTGATTACCTCATGGCAAGACCAGGAAACACAAAAATGAACAGAAAATAAGGCAAAAGAGAGGGAGAGAGCTGATATTTAACATAGCAAAATCAATAAACTCCATCTCCCGAACCCAACAAACCACTTGACCACCACGAATACATCAGTCTATACCAAACACTCCATTTCTTCACAACCAACAGCTAAAAAACAAATCAAAGCCCCTCCACAGTACAATAATCAGGGAATCCCACTACTGCTGCTAAACAGAAGCCATCCATATAACATTGCACCCACGTAGTCGCATTTTTAAAATAAATACCTGATGACTAAATCAAGACATATCAGCTCACCAAAAGAAATAAAATAAAAACATTTCTCATGCCTATCATCACAAGTAGCATTATATTCCAGCAGCAGAGCAACAGATGGGAAACACAATCACCAAAGCAACATTATGGCAACAATATCAATGAAAAATCTCTCTTCACAGAGAGACAGGGTAACAAAATGGCAAACAATAAAAAAATAAAGAAAACAGTTTCTACAGCATCAAAGACCCTCGTTCCATCATCTTTGAGTCTCCATTTCTACCATAGTTCCCAAGATACCATATAATTCAGTCCCCAAACACACAGAGCATTTATAATAACAGTAAGCTAACAGCATTAAAAAATAATAAATAAATAGCTTTTACTTGCTATAGTAATTGAGCCACATTAAATAAAATAGACTAGACTTATTAATAACAAACTATAAAAGTACCATTAAGACAACTATGTACCATCAGAAAAGAAATTTAAACAATAAAGACTCACCTGTTGAACCATTTCCATTTCCCCAGCTTCTGGGTTAATTATTAAGACTTAGGTAAATGAAAGCCATTCTAAAATATTTTAACTAATCACTTCTTCTTGAGCTTCTTTTCATGTTCAGAGATCTTCCAGGAACTGTTATCAGCATTTCTTTTAAGGCTGGCATTTGCCCAATCCATATCCTCTATTTTATCAAGCAGTTTTCTTGTTTTGACAAAAGTAATGGCAGATTCTATATCATCAAATATTTTTGAACCATCTTGGAGAAATATTTTTAATCTGGCTGGAAATAATAGGTGTGCTTTTATTTGGGCTTTCTTTAGTTCTTTTAACATTGGCAGAAAAAGCTTTATTTTGGCTATTACAGAAGATGAGTAATCATTACCAATGTTTATGACATTTTCTTTATATTTAATAGGAGATTTAGCCCACACAGTCTTTAACACTATCTTCTTGTTGTGTAATGATAGAAACTTCACTATAACAGATTTAGTAGAATTGGATTTACCTTTTTTTGAAGAAACCAAGGACCTGTGGGCTCTCTCTATCCCATATGAGAAAGCTTCAGGAAGCTGCAGTACCTCGGGAAGCCAAGAAGTTAAGAATTTTGCATATTACCTTCTTCGACATTATCAGGCAAACCCAAAAAGTCTAATATTATTTCTTCTTGATCTATTCTCTAGATCATCAATTTTTGTTTGTCAAAGAGTATTTTGTTTTAAGAGAAAGTCTATGTTATGCTCATCTTCTTGAATTCTAGTGTCCATATCATTCAGTGAAGTCTCAATTCCAGTAATCTGTCTCTTTTGTTGCTTGTGGTCTTCATGTAACATTTCCATTTATTGGGAAAATTTTTCTTTGAAGTTGTCCAGTTTTGCATCCATTCTATTGATTTTTGTTGTCATTTCTTGAATATTAGATAATAGTGGCTGAAGTTCTTTCTTAATAGTTGTTTCTTGAAGTGTAGATTTGGAGTAGCTCATTCTGTAGTCTGGAGTCAAAATATTTTCTCTAGTACTTTGTGACAGGAAAAAAATAAAAAAAAATGTAAAAATATTTATATACAATCCTAAAGGATGATTAGTAGATTCCAAATATGTAAGAAAAACTAAACTTGGATAGATAAATTCAAACAATCCTGTCACAAATATTCTGTAAAGGCAGAGCAGAGAGAAAGTGCTGTTACTCAGTGCTCATCTTGGCCATGCCCCTCCCTAGAATGTATTTTCTGAAGTATATGAAGTGTGAAATTCAAATAGTTGTCTTTGTTTAGTGATGTCAATCCTCAACAATCTGACAGAAAACCACAAATTGTATGAGGAACAAACTAAAAATATTAGGCAAAATCTGGAAGTTGAAAGGTATGGCTGTATATGTCAAGTGCTGCTTGATGCTGCTATGCTGCAGGATGCCCTAGTAAGTACACCAGAGTTATTATACATACTGCTGTGAGGTACATGTTTGTGTCAGGTAATGCACAATTCCAGCTAGTGGCTTAGGATACATACAGCGTTTTATCACAAGGGCTGCACAATGGGTCTTGTGTGCTTACAACAATTAATTACAAATTACATGATACCTATGTCTGTGTTAGTTTAATCTTCAGAGCAAGTCTAACTCGCTTTTGTGATAACTATATCTGTGTCACTCTACTCTTTAAGTCTGCCAGTGCATGGCCTGGTCTCATTCCGCTATAACTATAATTATTGTGTTCACCACTATATATTACTGCATGTCTGTGCAAGGGCTGCTCATATATGCAGCACTTTTTATGAATCCTGACCTTCATCTTTTAATAATTTTGCACCTGACATTATCTCTCTTGTGTTCATATTCAGTTCTGTTTTCCTTTCTTTAAAGTGCAAAGTTTCTTTGTTAGTTTGTAACAAATTAAATTCCTTTCTCTCTAGTACATGATATATCTGGCCTTGCTATGAGCACTTGTATTGTATGCATTTTTTAATTATATTAACTCATTTAACTTTAAATCATCTATATCTGAAATGCCAAGGGCTATTACATTATTTAATTGTAGTGCCCACTGTATTTCATGTAGAAGTAATATACTGCAGTTCTCCATTACACCACAAGGTGGAGCTCCTTTTCAGGAATATAAAAGACAACTTTGAAAGTGAAAGAGGATTCTGTAACACTAGCTGAAGGAGGGAAGACTGAAACACATAGCTGAAGGGAAAAAGGGCCTTTGCAGTATGACTGGATTTTCTTTTCTAGTGTTTTGGGACAGGGAAGTGAAGTAGCAGATTGTGTCTGTCTCTTGCTGAAATCCTGGATATGGTATGTTGTGGAATCTGGACAGAAGTCTGAAACCAGTAGTTCCATGTCTGCTATGATTCAGCAAGAAAAGGAGTTCCCTTGGGCCTAGTACCGAGAAGCCATAGATGATTACCAGAGTTCTGGTAGGTGATTTTCTACTTTTCTCATCAGAGGAACCATAGTGCCTGGTCACTAGGATATTCTCAATGGAGTGGTGAGAGACTCTGGCCATCATTTTATATTTTTATAAGATTGTGGTCCCCCCCTTTAATGCTTTGTGGATTACAAATAACTGGGATCCATATGAGCTCCAATTTGGGCCCCATCATGCCGGCAGCAAGACTGTAAGTAGTCACTGGCCAGTGAACAAGGTATAATAGAGTATTTCATAGTTGGTCTGTTTAGAATTGATCAAGAGGTGGTAGAGGGTGTTAGTACAGAATGACATTGCATTCTCTCATGTTTGTATTGTGGCACTATGCATCTTTATTGTTCAATGATAATGCATTTTTCCATGTTAGTACTGTTCCCCTAAAGAATCTTTACTGCTCAATGACATTGCATTTTCTCATATTTGTATTGTTGCATTATAAATCCTCATTGTTCAATGACATTGCATTTTGCTTGTGTTAGTACTGCTGCCTTCAAGAATTTTGCTGCTCAATGACATTGCATTTTCTCATATCTGTATTGTTGTATTATGACTCTTTTATTGCTTAATGACATTGCATTTTTCCCATGTTTGTATTGCTGCATTATAAAGCTTTACTGCTCATTGATATTGCCTTCTTTGTGCATGTTTGAATGTCAAGACCTTCTTCTGTTGAGTTCTGGGAAAGAGGGTGAATGTATGTTTTCATTGCATGCACATTCTCACCTTGCCTTATTGCTAACTGGTGCACTGTTGAAATTATTTGTTTATGGTTGTGCTATTGCCTTTTTAAACTAGATGTGTCACCTAGAATAAAATCTGTCCCTCTTGCCACCTTGGTGTGTTGGGCCTAATAGGGGTGTCACCAGAGTCAGGTAGGAAGGAACCCATATCTCTTTCCTGTACTGCCTTGGACTCCACCCTTTTCCCATGTACATGTAGAAAGCAAATCCAGCAGAAACATGAACCCAGAAGTAGCTGCTAAGTGGTGCAAACAGCACAATGCTCAGTCAGAGCATTTCTTAGTTCTGGTGTTGATAGGGGTCACATGGACTGATATGCAAATACATCAAGTCACAGGATCCTTGCCAGTTGTGGGGTGTGAATTTATGTTGGACAGCACTGTGGACCCTACAGAGCAGAGCACATTGGCCTTATCAGAATGGAAAAGTCCTTTAGTGTATGAGCACATACCTTCAAGTGTACAAATTTCAGGTGAGAGTGCAATCCGTGTCATAATCCCTGAGAAGTGCACTACATCAGCAACAGAGAAAATACCTGTGGAAGCTACCCAAGTAGGTCAGAACCTTACACCAGAAGCTGCAGCTTCACTGCCCATAAATACTATAGGGCCTAAAGTTTTGAATGCTTTGGGAAGTATTGTAGAAAAATGCTTAAAGCCTACACAGCCATTCACTGGGTTTGGCTACCACAAATTGCGTTTCTTTTCTGGCAAACAACCAACACCTCAGGGAATCCTGGATGGATCAGGCTCACAAGCCCTAAGAGGAGTGGGATATCCCAGAATCTCAGAAGAAGCGGACTATTTAGGAGTACTGCAAGATGTGTTTGGAAGGACTGAGAGGGCTGCTGACCTACTCTATCAGTTTGAACACACATACCAAGAAGTTGGTGGGAAACTATCTGATTATATTAAGCGATTAGATAAAATGCTCCATCAGATTATCCTAAAGATGGGGGTGGATCTGAAAGTAGCTGACCAAGTACGGATTGGACAAATTTTACAGGGAGCTCAAGTTATGGACCCCATTGTGTGGAAAATGAGGATGAGAAATAGGGAAGGGACTCTAACTTATTCTCAATTGGTTAAAGAGGTGAGGGAAGAGGAGGCCCTATTGGAAGCCAAATCTCAGTGTTCAACAGCAACTAAAACAGTGAGTGAACACCAGCAGTAGCCTATAGCCATGCTAACTATTCAAACAGGAGTTGTGGCCCAGAGTATCTGCAATGTAGAGGTGTCACAGTTGCAGATACAGGTGTCTTCCCTGACCCATGCCACAGCTCAAGTCACCAAGACAGTTGCAGAATTGCAGACAGCCATGGTAACTTTAGCTGAAGGGAGGAATACATCAGCTAAAACCTCCACAAAAGGACTCAGGGAAGAACCAAATCAGCCAATGCTCAGAGTTCCTACTGGATTTTGTTTTTGCTGTGGAGATGCAGGGCATATAAAGCGACAGTGTCTTAATGCAGAGAACTTGAAAAGAGTGAACAAACTATTATTGGCTAGTGCAATGCAGAGAAACTTCAAAGGGCCTCAGTGAAGGAGCCAGCTGAGTGCCCAGTTACAAAGAGCTCCATAAAATCTAACATCAAGAGACAGCATCCTGGATCTCCTTTCCACACTAACCCTTGTAATAGGGGAGAGAGACTTCCTACTATGCACACTTCTAGCTCATCTGTGGTAAACAACCAAATTGGAAAGCCATCTCAGCCAAAATCCCAGAATCTCAGACTGCAAAGTATTACTAAGCAAGAGTCTTATCTGTTAAAATGGTTAGGTCAACTGGTGGTACCTCAACCACATGCTGACTGCCGCACAGCTGAACAACACCGGAAACAGAAACTACCCGATGGCCTACTGGGACCATCCCCTGTCATGTCACAAAAAATACAAGGAGTGTATAGTAAAGCACTTTTGAATACTGGTGCACAAATCACCATTCTGTACAGAGACTTCTACCAAAAATACTTAAAGCATTTGCCACTTGAAAAGTTAGAAGATTTGAAGATCTGGGGGCTAAGTGACATGAAATTCCCTTATGATGGTTATGCCTCACTCAAGTTAGAATTTTCCACTTCAGTTGTTAGGTCAACAGAAGTTTTTGAAACACTCGCTGTTGTGTGCCCCAGGCCAAAAGGAAAGGATTCAGCATCTATTTTAGTGGGGACAAATACTGACCTCGTCAGAAGAATGCTAATGCCTCAGTTGATCCAGGAACACCCAACACTACATCCTCTCCTAAGACCAGTTTTCTGTGCCCTTCAAAGGGAGAAGGATAGTAAGAAAAATGAAATTGGTCATGGGTGGACCCTGTCTGGGAAAGAGCATATAATTCATTCTGGTCAGGTCACCTGCTTGAGAGTCAAAGTGAGGATATGTGGACAAACAGTTTCCTCTCATCTCATGATGGAAATGGATCCAGAAAGTGACTTGCCACAGGGGCTGGAACTAGTCCCAGAAGTTTGGCATGTGGACAGGTTAAAGCATCATTATGACACTTTGCCTGTAGGGTTAAAAAATAAAGGAAGTACTCCCATTGTCCTAAGTCTTTATGCAACTGCTTCTGTATTGATGAGGAATAAGAGCACAGCCAATGAGTTGAAGCCGGAAGATATTGAGATAGGAGGTGGTCTCTTGCCCCCTGAGTGGCTAACCAGCGTTAAAGAGCTACTAATGAAAAAGAAAAATTGTTTTTCTACTAGTGAACTAGATGTGGGCTCTGCAAAAAGTGCAGAAAAGAGTAAGAGATGACCGGCCCTTCAGGGAACATTCCAGAAGAGTAGACCCAGGAGACCTGGAGGACTTAAGAAAACATTTGGATGAACTAAAAGCCACAGGGATAATTTGAGAGTCAAAAAGTCCATATGTCTCTCCCATTGTCATTGTCAAGAAAAAGAAAGGGTCAATTTGCATGTGTGTTGACTATCATACTCTGAATCAGCAAACCATTCCAGATCAGTACACAACTCCCCGGATTGAAGATGCTCTAAATTGCCTGGTGGGCAGTAAGTGGTTCAGTGTGCTAGACATAAGGAGTGGGTACTATCAAATCCCTATGCACCCAGAAGATAAAGAGAAGACTGCTTTCATCACCCCTTTGAGATTTTTTGTGTTTGATCTCTTACCTCAAGGTTTATCAAATACACCGGCAACTTTTCATAGAATCATTGAAAGAACAGTTGAAGACATGCATCTCCTGGAAGTCTTAGTCTACCTGGATGACATCATTATCTTTGGGAAGACCTTAGAGGAGTATGAAGAATGACTGATGAAGGTATTGGACAGGGTTGAGAAGGAAGGCCTGAAGTTGTCATTGGACAAATGCAAGTTCTTCCAACCTTCAGTGACCTATGTGGGACGTGTAGTGTCTGCAAATGGAATATCCACAGATCCCAGCAAAGTTGAAGCGGTGACATCTTGGCACAAACCCAAAGCTATCACAGAGCTGCGATCTTTCCTGGGGTTCTGCAGTTACTATAGAAGGTTTGTGGAAGGCTTTTCAAAGATAGCAAGACCCCTCAACCATTTACTCTGAAATGATGAGAAAGCAGATGAAGATATCCTTGTGAAAAAGCCTAAGGGACCAAGAGGTTCTAAAGAACTCATCGAGAGTCGTTGGGCTCCTGAGTGTGAAGAGTCATTTGAACAGCTTAAGTATTGCCTCACACATGCCCCTGTGCTGGCATATGCTGACTCAACAAAGCCATACACTTTACATGTGGATGCTAGGAGGGATGGCTTAGGAGGAGTCTTTTACCAGGAGTATGACAAGAAGCTGAGACTTGTGGCTTTTATCAGTTGGAGATTATCCCCCACAGAAACTACACTGCACACAAGTTGGAATTCCTTTGACTATCTCTATGGGGCTGAATTTGGAGTGCAGACTGACAGCAATCCTCTGACATACATCCAGACCACTGCAAAGCTAGATGCTACTGGCCACAGATGGATGGCACCTCTATGCAACTATAATTTCAGTTTGAAATACTGTCCAGGACATGAAAATGGAGATGCTGATGCTCTGTTCAGAAGACTATCAACACACTGAATGTTGGGCCCAGAAGGTGGGTTTATCTGCAGCAAGCATACCCCAAGCTTACTGTAATCTGGTCACTTTGCAGGCATCATCGCTACCAGCTTTGAGTAACAGTGACCTCAGGAGAGATCAAAGAGAAGACCCCTTAGGTCAGCTGGTGGTAGCAGCTTTAGAGAAGAAATGGATATTCATCCTCTGGCAAGACTTTTGGCCAAGAATAGGAAAGACTCCAGATACAGAATGGACTAGTGTATAAGAGATCTACAAGTGAACTCAGCAGTGAAAAATGGCAATTGTTGCTTCCTCAGAAGTATAGAGAAGTAGTACTCTGGTCATTGCATGATAAGCATGGTCATCTTGGTTATGACAGAACTATGGGTCTGGTATGAGACAGGTTCTACTGGCCATGCATGAAGCAAGATGTTGAGAATTATTGTCGTACATGTCTTTGGTGCATTCCAAGGAAGACTCTGCCGACAAGAGCTGCCTCATTGGGTCAAATGGAAAGTAGTGGACCCATGGAACTGGTCTGTGTAGATTTTCTGTGCAATGAACCGGATGAAGTCGGGATCAGTAATGTGCTGGCGGTGACAGACCACTATACCAGGTATGCGATCAGAAAGCTATTACAGTGGTGAAACTACTAGTTGAGAAGTTCTTTGTACACTATGGCCTGCCAAAAAGGACACACTCTGATCAAGGATGTGATTTTGAGAGCAAGCTTGTCCATGAACTACTCACTCTGTTGGGAGTCCAAAAAAGCCGCACCACTCCTTATCATCCTCAAGGGGATCCTCAGCCTGAGCGTTTCAACAGAACTTTACTAGACATGTTGGGGACACTATCTGCTTAGAAGAAGAGTCAATGGAGTAGACATACTTCCTAATGTTTGGAAGAGAAGCTCATCTTCCTGTTGACGTCACCTTTGGAGTCACAGCTGATGATACACCAGTGTGATCTCACGGCATTATATGGAGAGACTCAAGAAGAACCTCAGACAGGTTTATGAGCTTGCTGAAAATTCAACAGGACAAAGACATCAGAGAAACAAGGCTCACTATGACAAAAAAAGATGGACCCATAAGAACCTGGCACTAAAACAACTTAATGCCTTTGGCAAAATCAGTGAGGCTCATGAATCCGGAACCCAGAATGGCTCAGCGGAAGCCTAACTAAAGGTGATCCAGAAGGCTAAGGTGGAGAGGAACTACCCTCTCCAATATTCAAGAGCCTATGCTTCCTCCTAATGAAGGAGAGAAGGACAGTGATGATGACTGGGGTTTCAATAGGCTTTTTTATGAAGATGTTCAAGACCCTGTGGGCTGTAATATCAATGTAAATGCTGTCATTTTGAGCAGCCCAGACTTAACAATAGACTAAGTAATGTTTCCGTGCCTCTTGCAGAACCTAATACTGATGGAGGCCCTGCTATGCAAACTTCGGAAAATAGTGCTGAGGATAGTCATACTGTTATGGGAAATGAAAGTGAAGTTATACAAGATAAGATCTTAGAAGCAGACAATATGCCTACTGAAGAACTAGACACTGAATGTGATGTGACTGACAAACCTTCCAAGCAAAATTTCTTAGCTGTCTCTTCCGAACCAAAACTACAGAAACTGATTCGGCCCCCACAGAGACTTACCTATAACAGTTTGGGACATAGTACACAGGAACCTGTGACCACAGCTCATTGGAGGGTCTGCACTCATAATCCCTATGCCTCCTACTCCAGTGGTGACACCCCATACCAAGTTAAGCATAAAGCTGATCACCCTTGGTGGAATGTACCTTTTGAATGCAAAAATATTGTTCAGTTGATGGTGCATTAGTGTTTGTAAATATTTTCTGCTAATCTACCTTTGACTTCAGGGGACCCAAGATTTTCAAGTGGGGGGAGAGAGTAGCTCCCACTGTATTTCATGTAGAAGTAAGAGACTGTAGTTTTCCATTACACCACAAGGTGGATCTCCTTTTCAGCAATATAAAAGGCAATTTTGAAAGTTAAAGAGGATTCTGGAACACTAGCTGAAGGAGGAAAGACTGAAACATGTAGCTGAAGGGAAAAAAGGCCTTGCAGCATGACTGGATTTTCTTTTCTAGTGTTTAGATTGTGTCTGTCTCTTGCTGAAATCATGGATATGGTATGTTGTAGAATCAGGAGAGCAGTCTAAAACCAGTAGTTCCACCCCTGTTATGATTCAGCAAGAAAAGGAGTTCCATGGGCCTGGAGGCATGCATGTGAGATCTTGCATAGATGATTGCCAAATTTCTGGTAGGTGATTTTCTCATCAGAGGAACCATGGCACCTGGTCACTAGGATATTCTCAACAGAGTGGTGAGAGGCTCTGGCCATCATTTTATATTTTGTGGATTACAAATAACTGGGATCCATATGAGCTCCAACTTGGGCCCCATTATGCTGGAAGCAAGACTGTAAGTAGTCACTGGCCAGTGAACAAGGTATAATAGAGTATTTCATAATTGGTCTGTTTAGAATTGATCAAAAGGGGGTAGAGGGTGTTAGTACTGCTGAATGACTTTGCATTCTCTCATATTTGTTTTGTGTCACTATAAATCTTTATTGTTCAATGATAATGCATTTTGCCATGTTAGTACTGCTTCCCTAAAGAACCTTTACTGCTCAATGACATTGCATTTTCTCATACTTGTATGGTTGCATTATAAATCCTCATGCATTTTGCTCATGTTAGTACTGCTGCCTTCAAGAAGTTTGCTGCTCAATGTCATTGCATTTTCTCATATCTGTATTGTTGTATTATGACTCTTATTGCTTAATGACATTGCATTTTCCCTCGTGTTTGTATTGCTGCATTATAAAGCTTTACTGCTCATTGATATTGCCTTCTTTGTGCATGTTTGAATGTCAAGACCTTCTTCTGTTGAGTTCTGGGGAAGAGGGTGAATGTATGTTTTCATTACACGCATATTCTCACCTTGCCTTATTGCTAACTGGTGCACTGTTGAAATAATTTGTTTATGGTTGTGCTATTGCCTTTTTAAACTAGACGTGTCACCTAGAATAAAATCTGTCCCTCTTGCCACCTTGGTGTGTTGGGCCTAATAGGGTGTCACCAGAGTCAGGTAGGAAGGAACCGATATCTCTTCAGCTAGACCTGCGGGTGCGCTACATAATTACTATTCAACTTCTTACATTACCACTGCTGCATAACCATATTACCTCTGATTTTATTTTATTAGTGTTAGTGAACTCAAAATTTCTATTTCATACTTTCAGACTGGTGTAATAATCCACAAATGTACCTTTTTGTTCTATATTTCACATTCAAGCAAATATATCTTGTATTCCCCAGTGTTTGCTTAGCAAGATTCAATTAAAATTGTGTGAAATGGAATTGCCATGTTCAGATTAGTGAGGTAGCAGTACCTCAAAGGGTCTTCTTCTTCTTTCGGCTTTTCCCGGTTAGTGGTCGCCACAGCGGATCATCTGTCTGCTCATGATTGGCAGTGGAGTTTACCTAGGTCCAATTTTGAGTGTTCAATCCACCTATTGCATGTCTTTGGGATATGGGAGGAACGAGCACCCGGGGAGGACCCCCGCGGACTACAGGGAGGACGTGCAGACTCCGCACAGAAGGCACCCCAGCTGAGAATCGAATCGGAGAACCTCTTGCTGTGAGGCAACAACACTAACCGCTGCACCAGCATGGCCACCCACAGCAGTACCTCAAAGGGTAAGTTTCCATTATTGGGGCAACAGTTAAAGATACAGTGCTGCTTTTTTCAAAGCACATCATGTTTACTTCCAAAATAGTGATGTGCAAAATAAAAACATAAATTATGTGCCCATAAGAAGATCATCACATTGACTAACAGCTATGATGTACGAAGAAACAACAATGCATATAAGTTGATGTCTGGTAAGTGTCACTCGGTAGATTAATAAATACGGTAAAACACTAGCGAGGTGGCTCAAGGATGCTGCCATGGCTTCCAAAACAGTAAACCTACAGGGTCAAATGGTAAATGCTTAGATGTCACCTCTGTTTGGAAGGAAGATGGCATCACGCCTCTTACAGCAAGGTCACAATGCTGTGAGAAACAGGACTAACTTCCTGTTCGATGATATACTGTGATGCAGTTCCAGCTCAGTAGGATGAAAAAATCTACAGTAAAGTCAAACTAGAATTGGTTTGGGATGAAAAGAACAAAATGAGATAACATTTGGTACAGTAGACACAGCTTAAAACATGTTTTAAGTGAGGGTGGTATAGCTCTGAGTTGGAACGTAAGAAGAAAAATAAAATACACATTTGAAAGAAACATAATTTGAGTGGTTGGATGAAATGACATTGCTTTACAGTAGATTTGTAGCATTTAGCAGGCAGTGACTACTGGCAAAGTGTTTCAGGTTTATTAAAAAATAAATAAACTTTGCTATTGTAATTCAATAACTCCAACTTAAAAATGCAAAGCCTGCTTCGCTCACTATATGCCCTTGGAGTAATTTCCTGCACACCTACAGATATCGCCATTAATCCTACATTATAAGTTTAAAAAATGACACAGTGGGAAGTTACGATTTTGAGCTAATATACTGTTCATATTTGCTGTATTTATTTATTAACGTTGTTACCCTGGATAGTGGGAGAAACTTTTTACACAAGCACACTTTTTTACTGGCATATACATTGTTTGCTAGTTTTACATTCCAAGCGCTCATTAGAACTGTTGCCCCAATAACAGAAAAGTACCCTCAAAGTATTCCCTTATTGTGAGGTATAGTAATCTTAAAGTTAGTATGTAATAAAATAGTTTATTGGTAATATAGCGATTTTCAACATTCTCTGTGTTTACTGAACAACTGATTAACCATTGAGCTTACTCCCACAAGCTCTACCCTACCACCTGTACTCTTACCTTTCCTGCTTCCTATTTTTCTTCCCTCGCTTCTCCTTTCTGTCCCTTACTAATTGCCAGTGTTAAGATCTGTTGGCCTGTCTACTCCACTTCTTACCATCTGCTCTTTCTTTCTTTTTTATTTGTTTCATTTATTTACTATCCATCACCACACCAAGCTAAACTCATGCTTTCTTGTTAATTGCTATAATCACTCAAGTGTAATTGAAGATACCTATAAATGTAAATTCTAAGTTGTTACTATCTTTTGTGTCTCTACTCTTGTATCTGAATCCAGTATTGTTGATGTTTGTAGCTGCATTTTTGATAAATTTCTGTAACTATCATTTTGTCTTATGTACTATGAGAACATTGTATCTGTGGAGCTTTTCTCCAGTTGGACTATCCCAGTAAACAAATGGAAATAAATAAAGAATTTTTCAGAGCTGCAGGACTTATGGACTTTAAATTTGTGACAGGATAATTTATTCTATCATAGAGATTGTCAAGCCTGTGGCACTTGAGCACATTTTTCCTGGCATTCCACTAAGATCAGTAGAGAAAATATCTTGTTTGGTAATCAGTGTCTGATATAGTTATGCATTTGAAATATATTAGGTATCATACCGATCACTGTCTCTAGAGGCAATTGGGCATCCTACAAGAGTAGAATGAATCTGAAAATGCAGCTGTGTACTTTTTTCAGTGTGA
This sequence comes from Protopterus annectens, assembly GCF_019279795.1. NCBI lineage: Eukaryota > Metazoa > Chordata > Ceratodontiformes > Protopteridae > Protopterus > Protopterus annectens. The sequence goes on along the minus strand of NC_056741.1, from coordinate 1,142,504,152 downwards.
GTTTATAGTTTTTTTGTGCATCATAGTTAACTTCATATATTGGCAGACTAGGACTTTTCACATTTATTTCATCTTAAACTTGTTTGTTTGGTTACAGTCTTATATGCTCTCCCTTTTGTGAAACCCTTCCTTGTGATAATCTTTATACACCTTTGGAAAAGCCATCTTGACTGAAGTCTTCTGTGGTATTTTATTTTTCTTTGTGTGTGTGTGTATAAAATAAGAAATTAACTTTGCCTATTGCCATACCCTTCTTTCTAATGAATAAAATAACTGATGCCATCACTACTTGTTGTTTTGCTGTGTGCTTGGATGTAGCTGCAACAAATTTCAGAACTGTATTTGGTTTAGAATGGTAGAACCCCATGTATAAATTGAATGTTACTACATTCCTATAATACTTTGAGAATTCCCCTTTAAAGGTTTACCCCATGTAGTCCTGTCATGCACATCTCAGACATAAATGCATAAAGTGCTTATACTTAAAATATGACTTCATTTGATTTGCAGTCTCTGACATCTTCCAAAATAAAGAAAATAAAACTTAACATTTCCAGGCAATCACCAAAAGTTTTATAACTGTACAAGTCATTTACAAGTCATTTGCATAACAGAAGTTGAAATCAAGGCTCAAATGTTTTACATAGTATTTGGAAATTGTGTGTAGTCTTTCTGAGTTTTTGTCTGTACCAAATTATTTTGTGTTACTGTGGTAACAATCTTTGGGGTTGAAATTAAATATATAACATTTTGCAATATATGGTACTGAAAACGGTGTGATAGACACTGCTGGTGAATTCATACTGTTTTTTTTTCAGAATTACAAAACTTAGGTCTGTATAAATAAATAAACATTTTCCTTATAATTGTTTTTTTCTTTTTTATCTTAGAACATTTTTACTTTGTTGTACTGGCTTGAACTATGGGCGGTATTCACAGTCAGTAGCATAGTTGTGTTAGATAATTTGGTCTGAGCGCAGAGAGGCACAGCTAAGCTGCTATTCATACCAATTCACTGTGTTCTTGAATATAGGCATGCAAATGAGCAGATAATGAGATGGTAATAAGAAGTGACATAAATGTTCTTATGCTAATTAAGTCATTTTTATGCCAACTGCAATTCATTGTCAGTTTTTTCAGCTTTCCTGTGCTTGTTGCAGATATGGTATAAAAAGGAAAGACTTGCCAAAAGTATTATTGTCACAACTGGTGAAAATGCTATCTCTTGTAGTGAGCTTTGCTATTTCTAGGTCAGTGTTGCTTGTCTTAGCTGCGCCAAAACTGCTTCTACCTAGTGGCGCTCATCCACCAAGAAAACAGCAATACAGGCAAATAATTATTTATTATAACTTTGATAATCAGGAACTCCTTGATAGGTTTACAGTGGACAGGGACACTATAATGGTCTTAGTTAGCATGTTTGAACCCCATAGTGGTGCTGGAGGAATTCAGGGACAACCTTTTCCTGTGAACACCAGTGTATGTACAGCCCTCACTATACTTGCTATGGGGACCTTCCAGAGACAGTCTGGAGACACCTTGGGGATTTCACGGGTTTCTGCTTCAAGGATACTGAAGGAGTTCTTAGATGTAGACTTGGCACATGTGGATCAGTACATGTGCTTCCCGGTGTCACCTCAGGATCAAGCTTAGTCTATGTGTGCCTCTTATGGGATTGAACATTTCCCTGAAGTACTTGGTGAGATAGATTGCACACATGTCACAATTAGGGCCCCTCCTGGTCCACAGGTAAGTGGTATTTCAATAAGAAGGGCTTCCATTCCATCAATTTCCAGATAGTGCATGATGCATGGAGGTACATCACCAATGCCTCTGCCCAACATCCTTGCAGTTCTCATGATTACCACATCTGGCACACTAGCTCACTTTACTACCTCTTTTTGCATGGTGGGATGCCCAGAGGTCATCTTGTTGGTAAGTGGAAACTTTTTTCTTTTTAAGTACATAGTTACTAATGTTAAAGGTAATTGCTGTATACTAAGCTGCATTTTGTTATTTTCATAGATTCATAGGTGTAGCCTATATAAGCCTAGCACAAGAAGATTCCCTGGCATCACGCCACCCAAAGTTAGTTTCCAGTGCCCCTGTCAAGCAAGGCCACTGAAGTGATCCCCGGGATGAACTTTCTATTGCCCATCCACTCATCAAGATTTCTCTTAAAGAGGGCCAGTGAAGTTCTATGCTTGATGTGACTGTGAAGATTGTTCCAGAGTATGGGAAGTTTCTGGGTTAGGAACCTGTCCCCTCAGCATGTTCTGTTTATTGTGATAATGAGGTTTAGGTCTCTGGAGTGTGTGGCATGGAGGGATTGGGATTTCTTTAGGTGTAGCATATCTAGCCTAAGATCCTCTTAGTGAGTTTCCAGTTGTTGCAGGTGTCTAATGAGGTACATACCAAATGAGGCATTGTATTCTATAAAAACCTTTTGTAATGAGATGTGCCACATAGAAGGACTTTCTGACTATAGTAGAATGTCTACATCAGTTGAAGAATCAGTAGTCCCTTTGTGTTGGCTTGAACTTCAGTGGAGTAGATGCCAAACAGGAGAGGACCTAGGACTGATCCCTGTGGGACACCACTTGTAACTGGTCGGTAGTCATATTTGGAGTCAGTTACTTTCACAGTGTGGGTTCTATCAATGAACCAGTTGAGGGATGGTGTCCAGGCCTTGGCAAGATCTAGGTAGGCTGTGTGAACAACCCTGCCCTCATCCCACAGCTCTGGTGACAGACTCAAAAAGTCCATCAGGCAACCTACCATCTTCACACATGGCTGGGTTTATGCCTTAGTGAGTCTATCTTATGATTTGAGTGAGGAGGGATGGTGTCAGCCTGCAAGAAGATCTAGGTAGGGCGTGTGAACCTTTGCCCTCATCCACAGCTCTGGTGACAGACTCAAAAAAGTCTATCAGGTTGAGCAGGCATGATCTACCTTTCACAATCCCATACTGCGTGGGGTCCAGAGTTTGTAGATTCCATATATCCTTATTTATTCTTCCTTTTGTCTTCCTTCCTCTCTCTCTCTCTCTCTCTCTCTGTTTTTTTAATGTATGGGGATGCCTGATAGCAACTGGAGCCATGGCTAATTACTCTGGTGAGAAATACATTTGGAGCTGAGGAGGAGAAATATAACACATCTGTGTCCCAAACCTGTATTGTGATTGAGAATTTGTTTGGCCTCCTGAAGAGCCATTTCAGATGCCTGGATGAGTCTGTGGGTGCCCCTCAGTATGACCCAACTACTGTGTTAGGATGTTCACTGCCTGTTGCATTCTGCATAACATGATTATGCGCCGGTCTGGTGGTAAAGTGATCCATACTGTCATTGCAGCTCCCAGCTATAGTCCCACTGGAGGTTCATGTGTGGCATGTGGCTGCACAGGGAGAGGTTAGGCGCCTATCTAGTATGGACCAGCAGTGTTTCCTTTTTTTTTTTTTTTTTAAAAAAAAAAAAACAACATACATAATTGATGTATGCAATGATACCCGAGGGCTGTGCAGTGTGGTGCATGGTTTACTGTCACTGTTCATCTGACACGCTCTCTCATCTTAAAATATTTTTTTTATTACTAGCTGTTTAGGTGAGTGCTCACTAATTCCTGTGCAGTGATACTGAAAGGCAGAAAATCAATTAATAAGTCAACAGTTGCACATGATGTATTTTTTTTTTATTATTTATTTAGTGTTCAGTAGAAAAGGATACTGTCATCAGTGAAAAATGTAACTTTCATTTTCAATTGATTTATAAAGAATTATGTTGCACTGTGCATTACATTTCTTTCTTACTGTCATGTAAGCTATTAATATGGTCAGAATCTTCATTCATCTGTGCATTGATGAGGTATGTATGTGCTTAACATATGTAGAGTTCCCTCCTCCCCACAGCACAATTCATTTAAACACAAATGTATAAGACTGACATTTCAGAATATGGCGAAGGTAATAGCTGGAAAGGTGATAACTTCACATATATGTCCGCCCCAGCAAAACCACCAACTAATTCATAGTTTCATTACACAGACATACTTATAAAGAAATGTAAAGTCACAGTACTTCCAGATATACCTCTCAACCTCTTAGAGCAAGAAATCTGGAGAAAGCAACAAAAAATAGGGAGACAAAGGACCAGTAATATGGGCACTTTTTAAATATTGCTCTTACAAAGTTATAAAGTTGATAGACTAACAGATTTTGCATTATCATGAATTTTCGGAAGGATATGAAGTCTTAAACTGAAATATCTGCCATTATTTTCTGACTTCAGTACTCAGTAATTTGCCAGTTATTTGCTAGGCTAGAAAACAACAATTTTATGAGAGACAGGACAAACATATGAGGCAAAAATCTGGACAATCTGCGAAAATCTGGACATTTGAGAGCTATGACTCCAGCTCAAATGAATTATACACGTCTGCTATTGATAGGTGTGATGATGGTACAACTGATCTGGATGATGGGCTACCATGGGAACTGTAAGGTGATTTAGTGTGATGGTGTGATCTAGTGGAGGTAGGTGATCCTCCTGTCAGTGATCTGACAGTGCTTTGTGACTTTGACCTTGACCTGAAATGTGAGGTTCTCCTAGGTGTAGATGAATGTTGACATGGCCTGTGAGAAATGTGTTGTGATTGCTCACTCTGAGTGCTGACATTGCTGTCTTTAGAGCCAGCGTTGCTATCAGATGAACTTCCCCCATGTGTCTGCACAGTCCCTCATCCCCCTCCCCTGATTACAATGAGTCCAGTTTGACTCTGGGATGTCCTAATCAGTGTACAACTGGAGGCTGCAGCTGGTGGCAGGTGAGCCACCATGCTCTGCATCAGTGAAACCGTGGCATTATCCCTGTTCCCTGCCAAATCAAAGTACTGTTTGAAATCATCATGCATACCCTGCAGGAATTTAACCATTTCTAGATGACTCTCTGTTGCACTGGTTTGAGCCCTAACTATATCATAGCACATTTCCTGTTGTGCTGCCATTGCTTTATGTGTTTCTTGATGTAGTTCAAAACAGTTTCTGCACCTAGCACTTCTTTGTAATATTGCCATTGTGGGCAATTTGGTCTCAGACTGCCTGCCTTCATCCTCAAACTCTTCTTCTGCTTGTGGAGACCCTGGTGTAGAAGTGCCTGTTTGCTCCTGGTATACAAGTATGAGTGGAATGCCAGCCTGTGTTTGATTTTAGGATGCAGTGTCACTTTCTGTAGAGTTACTAACATATTGCGAGGTGTGACAGCCTGTCATTACACTAGAAGACTGCCTGCCACTTCCGTTGGGGTGCCTCGTAAATACAACTACCTTATCTTCACCATCAGCAACAACCATTCTACTACTGACTTCATCCATATTTATTGGTACAGCTGAACTCTCTGTTTTTGATGTCAACTCTCTAAAAGAAATCATTACAACAGATTGATAATACTGCAACATCAAATGGTATCCCATGCTTACATGGGGGTAGGTTGGTGGGACACTTACCATGAAGTCTGCCTTCATTTTCATTAGCATTGAAGTACAAGGCTGACCTACTAACAATGAATTGTGACATGTTTAATTACAGTACTTTTTGTCAGCATTAAATCTTAGACATTTAAAAGGTGTATTTCTTAAACCAACCATCAGGAGCGGATGAATGCAAATGCTACTGCAGAGTTTGCTTTGATGGAACAGTGTTCATGCCGCCATTAATTATTTCATTTGCACTATTTTCTGTATCATCCCCTCTAATAGACAGAAGGAATTCATCATCTGGTATTAACTTAATAAGATTTGGAGCCCCCACTCATAGTGGTGCTAGAAATTGCATTCTGCTTCACCTTCCTTCTAGCAACCCCTACCATATAATTTGCCCTTTTCTTGTACAGTGCCAGTTTCTGTCTCCAGCTGCATTGATTTCAACAACTACTTGGCTCCATGATTTGCTCCACTTGGCTTGTCTGAACTCCCCTTTACCAAACAGCTGTTAGTTTGCTATATGTCCTCAGCACTCCCATGAGTACACCATTTTTCTTATAGATAATACTATCATGTCTGTGCATAAATACCTTATTCTCCATCTGTACTATGCAGGAAAAAACAAAACAAACAAACAAAAAAAACATGAAAGCACTACTGTCAGAAACTTGCCACAGTACTGTCTGCCTGACATCAGTAGTTAAAGTGTAATCCACTGGCTTGCTATTCCTGCCACCAAAGCAGCTAGAGAAACAATCTAACACAACTGTGTGATTTCAAAGAGCACAAGTTCAGATTTTACAGTACAGAAATGCACTACTGTCTGCCATTGCCAGGAGCTCTTCCCTCACTGACATTACTAAAACAACATTTTCAGTACACATCTGTAGTTCTGTGTTATGCACAGTAAACATTGTCAAGTTCAGTAATAAGGTCTAAATTGTATGGACAATAACAAGGATGTTCTGTTCAGTTATTACATTTTCAATGAACAGGAATTCACTTGCAAGCAGTTCCTCATAATTAAACACTCAATCAATGTAAAAGCACAATACAGGTCAAAATGCATTGCGATTGAGCTTTAAAACTTTATAACAGGTACTGTTACTTGCCATGTTAATAACTATTATTTATTTTATAAACTTTTCCTCACTTTTGGATAACTGAGTTATCCTAAGTAAGTTGCCACCTATCTTGGCTACCAGCAAATCAGTATGGCACAGCTCAACCTTCCAAAATAAATTCAGGCCAATTTACAAATTTAGTATGCAAATTAAGCTAATTTATATGCATCTCTATGAACTGTAGTATAACACAAATATATCTGAAAGTACATTGGCGTATTCTGCATTTTCGCTGACTATGAATGTGTATAACATATTACATGAATGAGTTTGAGAATGCATGGACATGCTGTGGACATTTACAACTCTGCAGCAATGTCAAACTGTTCATGGAGATGCACTGCTTGGCTGAAACTAGCTAATACAGAGATATATACTTATAAAATTCAAAATGGAGTCATCTGAATGTCAGGTTGTAATAAGTATAAAGGTTAATCCCTGGCTATCCAGGTCTGTATGTCACACAGTAATACATATACAAAAGTCCTAGACATACTTCCTCACATTAGTATTGACATTTCGTTCTCTGCCACCTATTACAAAAATAAAAAAAAAACAAAACAAATGAAAATAAAAAGTGATAGGTCACACTTACTGCATGTAACCAAATGCTGCTAAAGTCAGACATAAGAAAAAGTGTCAGTGTTATAAAGAAATATTACTGGCAACACCTGACTGATTTAGATAAAGTTAGAAATAATCAATTAGTAATTGCATGGTCTAGTAAGTGTTTCCCTTTAAGAAAAAAACAGGGTGTAACAAAACATTTTTATTTACAACAAACGTGTCAGTAATACCTGGTCTAATGATCATGCTAGTGAAAAGGCTTCTGGTCAAGGTGATGTCACACCCAACAGGGAGGGGATGGTCCTAACCCTGGTTAATGCAACCCTCACCATACTTTCCTCATTCTTGTTCTAGCTCTTCAAATGATGGAAAACCTGTAAAGGCATGAAGCCGTGCTCCTGGCTGGACAAAGAAAATGTCCCTAATCATGCTGTGATTTCTGGTGAAGATCCAGGTGTGCACATGTATCAGTACTTGGGGGAAAATTTGATATCTGGCAGGAGTTGGGTGACCACCTGTCAACACTGACAGGTATAACCCACTCCAATCAACAGTACCATCACAGGTATGATGACTTGCAAAAGTGTAGTGCTGACTAGCTGGCTGCATGGGTTGATCAGGTCTGGGCAAAAAATCCAGAGTTCTACAGTAAGTACAATTTTTAATCCATATATAACTGATATATATATATATATATATATATATATATATATATATATATACGGCCGAGTGATGTTAAAGACATGCAGGTAGGTGCGAAGTCGGGCTGGTAATTCAGCACCATAAAATCCACTGCTAATCATGAGCGGATCAGAGTTCCGCTGTGGCGACCCCTAACCGGGAAAAGCCGAAAGACAAGAAGAAGAAGATATATATATATATATATATATATATATATATATATATATATATATATATATATATAAAATACAACAGGGGGCAGAAAAAAAATGTACAAGTACATGTACTACTGAGATGCATTAAAAAGAAAGAAAGAAAGAAATACCATTTCATGTAATCTGACAACCATCTATTCATGACAGAGAAAATACTGCTATTACCTAATAAGAGGATAGAGAATAAAAACATCTTTAAAGAGTATTAAAACAGTAATTTGTACAGGTAACTCTGCAAATGTATTAGTAATGTTCAAATATCAGTAATGCTGACTGTATATAATACAATTATAAAATAAAAGTTACAGTTACAGATGTAAAGAATTGTGTAGCACTGCATTGAAAAAGTTGTAAAACCTCTTCTAATTATTTCAATAAGACAGGTTCAGTGAGCGGTACCTAAACATAGGTAAAAAAGAATTGCTGAACTTAATTTTGTTCCAAGTGTTTCTTGCTGCACTTAAAAACATGGCTGAAATGACACTCAACGCACCCTAGTCAGACTGACTGTTGGGGGAGGGGAGGGGGTTACTTTGCCTTAATAATGAGAACCAAATACCCTTTCAGAGAACAAGCTGTTTTACTTCATTATTGTACATTACAAATAGTTCTAAAGAAAAGGAAATTCACACCTCCTTGAATTGTTGCATTTTTCAGTATTTACAGTTCAGGTTATCCACAGAGTGTTACTTGCATTTTCAAAGACAAAATACAGACCTGCATTCATTCTTGTTCAGTACCCTACACAACGCAGTAGAATATTTCAGTACTAAACTTTAATAATGCACATGTATGCATTCAACAGTTGCAATCTCACAGGATAATACAAAAAGAAAATGATTACAGGGAATATAACACGTGTATATGTGGAATACATTCAAATATAGGCAAACTAGATTATCCTTTCTCTTTTAACTTGTACCTGAGGAAGAAATACTATACAGTACAATACAATGCCCAGCAAGAAAAGAGAAGAACCAAGAAACTGGTGGAATCTTCTTGTAAGAGTAACAGGTGTCCATTTATTACTTAACTAACCATAGTAGAAATTACTACACACAATTCAGGGTAGCATAAACAGTAGTCCAGCAATGCTTTTAAAACTAATTTCATTGGTCACTCTGCAAACAACTGTTGCTATACCTTTCCAACTGAAAGAAATTCACAGGAAGATAGGAACAGATCAAGGGAATGTGTTATTCTGTCATTTTTAAGCAGGATTAACTGCAGTAGTTAGTTTTGTCTTCCATGTTTGTTGACTGTCTACTGTAAACATGTTTGAAAAGTATGGAATTGAAACTCAAAACCATTCGAACAGAAAAAAATCCATTGCCATTTTAATTCATTACAAGTATGCATAAATACTAATTTTATTCATTTGCCCAAATTACATCCTTAATCACAACGACAAGTGTACGCATAAGCACTTCCCATATAGAACTGTACTTCAATAAAGATATTTTTCTCAGTGGTTTCTTGACTTGATACCTTGCATTACAATCCACCTTTACACCCTGTATTAGAATTTTTTGAGAAGGTGTGTGAACTTGATATATGTATGTTTTTTTTCTGAGAACAACAGGAGAAAAAGATTTAATTAAAAAAAATCTGAGAATAATGAGTTGAACTTATTAACACACACACAGGGTATTCAGTTTGTAAAACCTGATAAGGGTGGGGGTATGGTAGCGTTAAATTACACTGATTATGTATGTAAAATGAAGGCGATTCTAGTCTCCCATACTTATTGTCATAGTTCATTGAATGAGATGAATATGACACACAAGAGGATTCAAGGAAGTTTATACGATCTCTTTATTGAGGGATCTATTAATATTGACGAATTGAACTACTTAACGGTCCCTTACCTAGGACACCAGTCCTTTTTGGTGTGCCCAAGATTCAAAAAGATGTGGCTCAACCACCCATGCGATCCATAGTAGATGCCCGTGGTTCTATTACTCATGCTATAGCAAAATTCTTGGATGTGAAACTTAACTTATTTCCAAGGAATCCCATTTGTGTAAGGATTCCTGGGGTTTTCTTAAGAGAATGAACAACATAGATTTCCAGGAACATTTTTTGCTCATTACTATAGATGTTAAAGACCTTTGCTCCGTTATCCCCCATGGGGTGGGATTGGAATTATTCTGTGAACACTTGGCCAGTAAGGGCCTTAATCAATCTGACATCAATGTATACGAACAACTTCTTGAAATGGTCCTTAAATGTGATGTTAGACTTTTTGACGATGAATATTATCTCTAGATGGAAGGGGTGGCTATGGGGTCTGCATGTGGTGATCTTTATGCCAACATCATTATGCTCGAATGGGAAAAGCATTTTTTGTTTGTGTCTCCATTTTTCCAATTTTGTCATGTATATCTGCGATTTTTGGATTATATTTTATGGGAAGGACCCGGAGAGGACGTTCACAAGCTTCTAGAATACAAGAATCAAACCACTACTTTCTTAAAATTTACATACTGTTTGGGTTCTAATGAAATTCCATACTTAGATGTCTTAATAAGGAAAGACTCCAACAAGAATAGATTTGTTGTGGAAATTTTCTGCAAGGAAACCTATTCTAACAGTTTCATACACTATGACAGTAACCATCCTTACACACAAAAGAGGGCTGTTCTTAAGGGACAATTCTTGGACAGCAAGGATGGTTACAATATGGGACAGTTTTATTATAGAATGTGAACATCTAAAGAATATGTTTTACCAAAGTGGGTATCCATTATCTTTAATAGAAGAGATTATGGATGAGGTAATTACAAAAAGAAATAATGGGTACTTCAAAACATTGTTGAGTGAAATGGACGTGCAATATAATATTGAAGGTGAGGAACTTATTGGAGTGTTTCTGCAGAATACATGTGCCCATTTAACCCAGGAAAATAGACTTAGAAATCAACGTGACACTGATACATTGAATTTTAATGCCAGTTTTATCAGTACTTTCTCTGTTGATAGTTATTCCATCAAGAAGATCCTTTTCAAAAACTGGGTGTTATTGAAAAACGACAATGATGTTAGGGATAGAGTTGGAAAAAAAACCCATATGTGTATATAGAAGGGGACGTAATTTGAAAAATTATTTTGAGACTTCAATAGGATTTAAACAAAATGGATACATGTTTAAATGTGGGAGGTGCAAATATTGTTCCTATATTATGGAAACAAGTGAAGTTTCAATAAACAACTATAAGGTTAGGATTCCTGGAAAATATTTTTGTCATTGTGAAAAAGTGGTGTATTGTGCTATATGCACACAATGTGACTGCTTTTATATCGGAAAAATGGAGCATATATTAAAGGAGCGTATAGGTGAACATGTCCACAATATTAGGGATCAAGTTGAGTTCAACCCACTTGCAAAACATGTATCCAATTTTAACAGACATTCTTTTAAATTTGTAGTACTTGAAGCAATTCAGTTTAAAAAAAGAGGGGGGGTGGCTTGGCCAGTACTGTTAGAGAAAATGGAATTAGGTTGGCAATTGCGCCTCAATGCAAAGGCTGGCCGAGGCTGAATGGAACATTATCCCTTAGTAGTGTCTTAAAATTAAAAGCTTTAGATAAGTAATTTCATAAATTAAACTATATATATATATATATATATATATATATATATATATATATATATATATATATATATATATATAATCCATACACACAAATGTACAAGCCACACTTTTTGGATAAGTAGAATACGAGTGTTCCTTGCTTACTCAACTCTGTGTTTTATATATACAAAAATACATCCGATAACTTTATTATATTCACATTTTCTTACAAAATTTGTGGTATTCGATTAGTTAAAAATGATTTGATAATGGTTTTTGATTAGTATTATGTATTATTAGTTATTTCTAGAAGTTTGACAGACTTATTTATGATGCGCAGCTCAAGCCGCAAAGTATTATTTCTTGAATGGATGTGCATGCTGAATTATTAATAATGGATGTATTGGTAATGGTTTTATGAAAGTAGAATATGTTTTAACTTGTGATTAATCTATTCTTACTTTTTAGAATGTAATTCATGTGAGTCTCTCAAGTCCTGGACTTTATAAATATTTTTTAAAAAAGGGGTGTGTTTGCTGGGACAATTTTGGTTGGATGAGAGGCAGCCAACAAGATTGAATAACGTAAAGCCTGTCAATATACGAGGGCTATTTAAAGTTTTAATTAATGTCTTGCATTTGTCAGATGAAGTTCTGTAATTAACGGATGGAAGCGCTTACTAGTATTTGTGATTTTGATAAAAGAAAGTCCTTGGTTGATGTTTTTAACGAGTGTGGAATTCATAAAATAAATAAGAAGACTATTTTGCTGACTTTACATTCCGTGTGTGGTTCTGGTCCTTCTTCTTGTGACCTTGCATTACAACAGTATTGTGTGCATTTATTGTGCTTTTTTCTGTTTTGTTTCTCCCCACCCACTTTTTTTTCTCTTTTATTTATTGTTTCACTTATGTGTTTCATTTTACTTTGTTGTTCTGCTTCTCTCCCAGTTCATTTTTCTTTTACACAGGTTCATATCCTTCAGGAGCAGACCAGGAACATACCTCCAATTCTAGGGACAGATCACTCTCTGCCTGACCGGGGCCATCCTCGCAGGGTTGGAGTGAAGGCACCAGTCCTGCAGGCACTCCAGCACATGGCAGCCTGGCAAGCCTCACTAAATGGAGGCTTTGCAGTTTGGTTGAGGATGTACTGGAAGAGGTAGTGGACAGGAGAATTGTCAGTCGAAGCCTCTCTTTAGTGTGCAGAAGATATGCTCACCAACTTGGTGCTGACCACTGCTTAAACACATGCCACTACCCCCTCAACATCAGGACCTTTACTGCAATACCACCTGGCATTGGACGTGTATGAGGTTCTGTGGACTAGGTACACAGCTGGAACTTCCTCAGCCCTTCTCCCCTTACCGTTTCTCCTACACCATCTTCACTATTTCCCACTCACACTACCCTCTTACAAAAAAAAGAAGCTTTTGAAAAATAGGGACATCTAGCTTCTGACAGCAAAATAGTGTTCATCATCTCACACCTCCTCCAGCTCAAGCCCTCTTGATGTTTCCCTTGTGTGTTCCTCTTTTTGTTTATACCCTATTTCAATCTTTCCTTCCACCCCCTTTTCTATCCTTTAACAAATTTGCCAGGGTATCCACAAAGGGATACCTCATATGAAACTGCTCTAACCCCTTTACATTTAAAACAAAAAGAACAGTTTTAGCTGCTGTGCAGTTCACAGCTTGGTTATAATACTTTAAGCATCAATGCGCTCAGCTGCTCTTGCCCACGATATGCTAAGGCACAAACAATTTACAATACCGCAAAATACTTTGCATGTACAAAAAGATGACTTTTACACAATTTACACATCTAGCAAAAAAGGGCATGATTATAGAAAATGCCCCTTTTATTTTTGTAACATTTTGACAAGCCAATTGCAAATATCATGGAGCTTATCTGTAAATGTTTAATTGTAACATGTGAAATGTAACTTGCAATTATTGTGGAGCTCTTCTCCCTGGGCCTCCACTGAAAACAGGCTCTTCTTGGCCCAGTGGACTTCCCTGGTCATCAAACTTAAATAAATAAAATGCTTTGAGTTTCCATATTCAATGCAACTATGTTACACCAACCTGATTTGCATATCCGCTAGCACCACTGTCCACAGATGCTTGGTACACACTTGCACAGCCCTGGACTATGAATACCACCGTCAGATTTGTTTTGAACATTATAGAAGGTTTGATTGCTTTTATGACGTTTATTGCTGTAATCTTGGCCCACATTAGAGATATTAGAGACATTTTCTTCTTCATTTTCAGAAGATCCTTTCTGTGATCGCTGAAGTCTCCTTCAAGAATAAGGGAAACTGCTGCCACTTTCTTTAAGTGTCAGAAAAAAAAAAACATTGAGAGCAATGAACTGAAATGTAAAGGACCTGAGCATCCATGCCACACACCCTCTCTGTTTCAGGTAGTTTGGACTCACCTAGGTTTTGACTAGAGGCTACTCTGGGTGTTTCTTCCTAACCTTATCACTTAGACTATAAGTGAACCTCCATTCTGATATCTGAGTTCAGTACTTCAAAGCACCATTCAGGCTACTGTCTCTGTCACAGTGAAACATTCAGAGAATGTGCAAGATGGTGACTGTGACGGTTGTTTTAGCTTTTATTTGTAACATTCTGTCACGTTTCCTGTGTGGCGTGGCACATTTGAGCACTAAGTCTTACATATATGCTCTATAGCAAAGCATGTACTTGATTTTTGGTTGCATACATGTTTCTTAGCTTGCTGAGATAGACTGAACATTTGCATGTAGCATGACAGAAGGTCCTGGAGTAAGCTTCACTTTGCATTCTGAAAATATTCAGAGTAACACATCCTGCAGCAGTTGTGCTATGTAAGCCACAACCCACTCGCAATGTATGGATATGAGAAGTAATGGCATAGTATTAAACTATCACAGACATTTTGCAAAAATAATAAATAAATAAAGGACATATTTACTACAAAGTTCATTTTGAGATGTTTCTAGCTGGAAACTCATCAGTCAAAGGATTACCAGAGTGAGAGGCACATATTTGTTACTGCTGACCCCATGATTATTTCTGATATTGCATAGAAATGCATATAATTTTCTGCATTTGAATATGTCATGATTTTTTATGTAATGTATTTATTTATTTATTTATTTATTCATTCAACCTCCTGAATGTGAGAGATTTCCTTTACAATACTCTCTGCTGTATAAAAAAAAACGCAAATTTTGACTAGATTAAATGTTAAAAATCTACAGTCTGAAATAAATATCCTGAGCTGATTTTGTTGCATTTGTGTGCTGTACTCTTAAGGTTCAGTATGCGTCTTACTGTTACATGTTGTGGTAAAAATGTCTCACTGAAATGTGTGATCTTCTCCTTCTGGTCCCACCTCCTCCTGCTTCTGTATGTAGCCTACCTTGTAACATGTAGCATGAAAAATTTGGCTATCAAATTTTAGACATTGTCATTTGTTCAGCTATATCTTTGGTTACCCAATCAAGTAAGAGCATGCTAGCAAAAAAAAAAAAAAAAAAAAACAATTGTAATGACTTGTGACTTGGAGGGTTCTTTAAAAGCTGGCTCACTATTATTAATTCTTCAGAGAAAGCTTCTTCATTCTGAGGACGAGATCACTTTTTTTATGAAATATTTGCTTGTTTGCTGTTGCTTGCAGTATATTATTTTTACTTATTAGTTTTGTTTTTAGACACTTGCTTGGCCATTTTTGTCTGAGTTTTCTCTCTCAATAATGAGAACCTCCATGTTCTTTATTTGAGGGGGTGGTGGGTTGTGGTAGTATCTCTGAAACACTGATTTGTGTTCACTGTGGGATGAATTTTGATTATCTCAATAGCTATTTCTTTGTGCCCCCCCATGTGGGGACTAATTAATCTGTGAAACACTACTTACCTTGTGTTCACTGTGGACACTTGACTCTGAAACATTATCAGACTTCTGATCACTGTGAAGGGTACCTCTAACAACCTTATGTTTACTTGGAAGTCATTCAACTTCTCATCACTTGTAGTCACTTAGTCACTGCTGAATACCTCCTTCCACCTTAAGCTGAAACCCTATTTCAAGCCACTGTGAAACAGATGCATGCTACTGCCTCTCAACATGTTTGCAGTACAATGCTACTTGGTACAACCTTGTTTTCTGCAGTTCAAATAATTTCTGAGTATACAGAATACAAGAATCGGCAGAGGAATGCACTTAATAAATCAAACTTCCAGCTACATAAAGAATTTATTTATTGTGCCATGTCAACCTTGGCCTGAATGGATTGAACTGCATGGTAAGGGCATGCAGTGATTATTTCCTTAGCCCACTGTTTTAAATATATGCTTTTGAGTACTGCTGGAAATGTCAGGCAATAGAAAATGCAATTTTCAAAGTAAGACATGGCAGAAAGGTTCTGTAAGGGAAAAAAAGTATGTTTATTTTTAAACAATTTTTCTGTGTGCCCTTTAATTTCATGAGTAGTGATTCCATAACTCCTAGAAGGCAAAAGAAAGAAATGTCTATTCATGTTTAGGGCAGAATTTCTTGAGTAGCTAGATGAATGTTCACAACAATAAGAATGACATTTAAATAATGTGATGTAAGATGCCACAGACTAGAGCACCCCAACCCCCATATCACTCACACACAAACCCACCAGCCTTTGATATAAAAATAACTTGACAAAGAAAACAATGCAGAATTGTATAATATACTTAAAACTTGTTTATTATGAAAAATATGGTTTATAAACGAGTTCTGAATGCAAAATATTAAAAGCTGTCTTAAAAAGTTTTACTCTTCAATGCTGCTGCTTCTTGCAAAAAAAAAACTGTTTAAGAATAAGTAAATTAGCTCAAAATTATTTTCTGCTGTACTATTGGGTCTATATTATATCATCGAACGCTTGAAAAAGCGAACGATGAATAATCAACCCCATGTAAGTGAAAGCTTACAATCTTGAAATTCAGAACAAGGGAAAAAAAAATCGTGTTCCAAAAAAAAAAAAAATTGAAAGAATACATAAAGTGGGGGGGGGGGGGTTCGCCAGCCCCCCTCATGTAAATATACCAACTCCGAGATCGCACTACAGTGTCGAAAACGGCAAAGTGACGGAAGTGGCCAAGTGAATTCTTTCCCTGGGAAAGAATTCACTTAAAAGCCGCTTCGCTATTTTGCCTTCTTTGTTTTAAGTTCGACCAAGATGCATTCGATAGAATGCGTCTTCGGTCATCTAATGGGAACCCGTACCATTACCTTATCAATGCTACATGCAACGGATCCATTTTTGTTTTCTGATTGACTGCTGTGTGTACATGCATACCTTTCAACTGTCCAAATTTTCACAGAATGTCCACATTTTTGCTTCATATTTTTGGTCTGTTTCTCACAGAATTGTGGTTTTCTGGCAAATCATTAAGGTATGAAATCAGAAAATAATGGCAGACATTTGAGTTATAGACTTCATACCTTTCAGAAAATACATGTTAATCCAAAACATGCTATTCTATCAACTTTCTAAGTTTGTAAGAGCAATATTTAAAAAGTGTGCCTGTTTTTGGTCCTTTGCTCCCCCATTATTATTTATGACTTTCTCAGGATTTCTTACTCTAGGAGGTTGAGAGGTATGTATAAATGCCATGAATGTTACACACAGCATGGTCTTTTTGTTTGTAGAGTTTGTTTGCCCTCGTGTAGAGAAGGTGAGTGTCTGTAGATAAGTGCTGAACTATATCATCCTGATTATGTGCTTATAAGGCTAGAAATATACCTGCTATGCTTGTATATAGGTGTATGCAGTCCAGCACTGTACCTGTGCCTGACCTGAGCAAAAACTCTGTACAGTATATTCATGTTTATTACTTCAGAGAAGGTTCACAGTAGTAAGTGCAAAGGATCTGGCAGGCTAACTTACTTGATATATTACAAAGTGTTTTCCTAGTGTAAGAAACTCTTATTTAATGTACTAATCTTTAGGTTTATGTCACTTGATGTTACTGTAGGTGCTGTGTCTGTCTAACATTCTCCATATGTTATTATACTTATTTAGATTGGCAAAGTCCACAGGTTTTAGCGAAAATTGCACATATGCAGTATGCAGCATGGCAAAGTTGGATTTCCACACTAGATTTTGCATACTGTATGTCACTGGCACCACCAAGCACTTGCTCATGGTTACAATGTAAAACACACATAATGCAAACCTACCATTAATTTCCAGATAGTAGTAAGCTATCCCACTCTAATATTACAGAACAATATTTCAATTGACAGTACCATACAAATATAATACCTCAGAATATGATTCTCTCTCAGGTTACTGAGTTTATGGCAACTCTTGAACTAGTCTATTTGTTGTAGTAGTCATCTGATTTTCAGTAGCCTTTTATATCACCTCTATATGTATCAGACTATTTTTTTCCACTTTAAGGTCTAAGCACTCATTAGGTACCCGTACAATCCTGCTTCATCACTGAATTCATGCTGTTCACAGTCACACATCTCCACTGTTCATTGCTCTTAATCATCTGTAGTGTCTAATGTTTGCGTTTTATTACTATATAACTGTTTCATCTCTGACTTGTTTGCACTATTCATATTTTGTGCTTCATTATGGAAGAGTTAGTGTACCATCTATGTTCGGTTTCTGTCATGTTTGGGTATGTATGAAGTGAGTTCTGGCTTTTCTAATGCCTATCAATAAATAAGTATAAATATCGGTGTTGTTGTAGTCTTTCAGTTTGCCACATCCATTCAGATGAAATATCTGCATTCAAAATGTATGATCATATATACATGCTTCATTGAGTATTTATATGAATTCATGGTAAATAACTTGGATCCACAGATTTTTGCAATCTGGAAATACTACCTGCTATGAATACCAGAGTTACATTAGGCAAAAGCAGCTTCTGGTGTTGTGCATATAGGATCATAGGAAGTTACTAGGCTATTGACCCTGAGGCCCTTATAAACCTAGCCAAGAGTTTAGCCCATGTACAGACAAATAAGCACGCGATGCCCCTGTCCAGCAAGAACATGGGTGGAATCCCAGGGATGTATTTTCTATTTCCCATCCAGTTATACAGGTTGCACTTAAAAAGGAGTAAAGAGGTACTCTGCTTGACATGGAGAGGGAATCTATTCCACAGTTGGGGGAGTCTCTGGGACACAAATCTGTCCTGCTAACAAGTCCTATTGATGTCACAGACCAGGTTGAGGCCACATGTGTGGGTTACTCGAGTGGAGCTTGACTTGCGGATATGCAGCAGTCCCATCATGGCAGGGTCTGAGATTGCCTTGTATGCCAGACAGAGGTCACCTCTGAGGAATCTGTATGAAACAGAGTAGAGGGATAGGGTTTTTAACCTACCTGTCTATGTAGATTTTTGAGGCCCTGGATTCTCTTAGTGAGGAACCTCTGTGGTCTGCCAGCTGCTGCATGTGCTTTGCGAGGTACATGCTGTATGGGGCGTACTCAATAATGGGCCTTATAAGGGAAGAATATAGGGGTGTTATGACCTCCTTTTCCCTGGATGAGATACCCTTACTTATGAGGTGGGCCATGTAGAAATATTTCCGTACAGTGGAAGCAACATGATGATCAAAAGTCAGGTTGCTATCAATCTGGGTGCCCAAATCGCTCTCAACTGACTGCATGCTTAGGACATTGTTATTAATGTGATAATTTGCAGGGATGTCACTCTCCCCAAAGGGGATGATGATGATGCATTTTTTGTATTCAGCTTGAGGCCATGTTTCTGGCACCTGTCATTTGTTTGGATGAGACCCTCTTGGAGGATTGTCCACATCACTACGGGAACTGATGACAGCACTCAGATTGCAGTCATCTGCAAACGTGGTCAGCCATAGCCCACTGGTTTTGGCCTGCACTTCATAAAAGTATATCCCAAATAACAGAGGCCCCAAGACCAAACCCAATGCCAATCGATGTAGGTGGATAAATATTGATAATTTGATTCATAAGTACAAAAAGTTATTTAGGAGTCTAGGATGGTTGTCTTACCAATTCTTCAATCTTCAAGGGAAATTCCAGTAGCAAAAACAGATAAAAATGAAACTGAGTTGTACAGAGTGGAAGCAAAGGTATAAATAAAGAAAATGATTGAGTCTGATAGCAGGGGGGGAGTATTACTGGTGCTGTGGTCAAACGTAACTAATTAATACATACACAGATTCCACAAGACCTGAATAAAACTATAAAGAATGAGCAATGTCCTGTTCCTGCTTTATATGGTTTTAATGGCATGTTAATTGCAAAGCATTTCTTAGAACTTGATGCTAATCAAATATTTTTGTCAATCAAGCTAGATGAGAAAAGATCATCATTGTATACATTGAATAAGATTGTTGGAGGTAATAGATTTCTTAGGCTCCAATTTGGTATTTTGAGAGCACCTGAAGTACTTGAGAGAGCTGTAACACAGAAGAATTTGCTGAAATCACTAATAATATATTGGTTTAGGTTATGACAATGGATACACACAATAAAAAACGGATATATTTTTGAATAAGTTGAGACAGTACAACCTCTAACTGTGTATAAACGAGAGAGTCACAGAGCTAAGATATGTAGATCATGTTTAATTTCAGAAGGCTTGAAACCAGATTATTAGAAGGTCAGAGCTGTTGTAGAGTTATCTCCCTCCAGTTAAAATAGCATTTATTAGATTTATGTCCATATTGCAGTATCTTTTGAAGTTTAAACTGAATTTGTCTGAAATAAATGTGCCATTAATTCCTTTGCTCCTGACATCATGTAACCTAATCTAGTGTGAAATACCCCTGTATCTGCTGTTTGAACACAGACCACCTGGAGCTCTTAAGTGTAAAATTCTTAATGGAGCTCTTAAGTGTAAAATTCTTAATGTGAGAAAAAAATCATTTAAATTGAACAAGTAGAACAACATTTTCTGCACTGGTTGAATTTAAATGCATTTTCTCACATGAAAGGTGCTTATTTCCTGTAATGTTAGCAATGATTAAGTATCAGTATTGTTGTAATTGCTCTGCCCTTGATGAAATGCAGGCATGAAACATTCAAAGTCAACCATGAAGTTTTACAGCTGTAGGTATAAATTGAAACAGAATATGACATGACATCAAATTGAGGAACATGAAAAAGACTTTTACATTATTGTTCAATTACCAAAGCACCTGCAATGAAATATTGTGATGTGAATAAGGCAAGATGCATTACAAGATGTTGCCACTCAAAATGGTGATGGTGTGGATATTTGGCAAGATGAGAAGCCATATGCTTATCATTCAAGAACCTTTACTGACAGCTAACATAAAGGAACAGCTTGCAAATGTATATGTCATTGAGACAGTTTGTCAGTTTATTTATGGTAGGTAGGTTCCAGTTAAGACTGATCATAAGACAGGAAATGTTGGAGGTGTTAAGTGGAAGAAAGAGATAATTAAGAACATCTTCTCTGGGAGTGTGATTAGTTGGAGGACTTTAAGGATTTCCTGCAGGATGCTCTGTCAGAGATGCTGGGTGGGCAGATTGGTCTGATGAGGGAGATGATTTTTTCTGAGCTATGATACAGAATTGGAACTGTCTAGACATGGTAAGGCCTTGCTATGTATAATAATGGTGGCGGCCAAAAAAGCAATTACTAGAAAATGGAAGTCGGTATCTAAACCAACTATACTGGAAGTTGTGAATATAGTAGCAGAGATAAAACAACTGAAACTGAGATCTTTAGAAAAGGGTAGGAACAAACTATACAGGAAAAACTGGGAATTGTGGGAACAATACCTACAAGGGAGAAATGAGGTCTAAAAGGCAACAGAACTTAAATGAGATATGTAATGTTTGAGTGAGAAAGATTGGGTGGATTACAAGTGATGTATAATGTCTGCAACAGGGAGTGTGTCAGTATGGTTTGTGATGTAAAGTGCTTGCGACTAGGATTGTGCTGGTGTGGTTTGTTTTCATTTATATAAATGTTTGATTGCCTATGTAGTAAGGGATGGTTTAAAAAAGAGGTTTCTTTAAAAAAAAAAGCAAAAAAAAGCAGAAATTGAATAAATTATGTAATATTGCTTAGGCTAATATATAGCAATATATGTGAAGTATAATGTTTGTTATGTTTATAAAGTTTGATTACTTTTATATAAATGTAAATTTGTGTATGTCACAAGTGATAATTCAATAAAGGTATATGAAAAAAAATTACTGAGTATTTTCAAGAAGTCATTAAACCTAGTTTGCAAAATGTTCCAGAGAAATAGGAGTTTTAGTGTACTGCCTTGAATCTTGGTAATGCACAGTAAATGGTTAAGTTAAAAGAACAGATTAAACACAAAGCAGTCTCTGAAGATGTCAGACAGTCTTACTGGAATATAAACATATTTTACTGCAAGGTGTAAGTCTGTCAACTATACAGACTGATGATGAGCATAATTCCTAAATATGCTGCTTACTGTTTCTTGACAATATAAACTAGATCCAAGAGAAACTGTAACAGAATCAAACAAGACTGGTGATATTTTATACTTGAGAAATCAGAGCTCTGATAGACAGGAGCTAGAACTATCACCAGAAACAACCTGAAGCAACCCTTTTAGAAAACAGGAGCATTTCTGATAATTTGTTTTATATATATGTATATGTATACATATATGTGTGTGCATGTGTGTGTGTGTGTGTGTGTGTGTGTGTGTGTGTGTGTGTGTGTGTGTGTGTGTGTGTGTGTATATGTATATATATATATATATATATATATATATATATATATATATAAATGGGTCTACTGCTTTAGACCAAAAAAGCACTAATTCGAAAATGGATTTGTGAGGCACACTGCTACGAAGCCACACCCATATGAAAACACATTAGTCCGAAACACAGCTGTTCGATATTACGAGTAAATAATTATCACAGCTTAAATGTCAGAGCTGCCGTAACTACTTTATACATAGTACTACAACAATGTTATGGTGGATATGGAACATTACCAACCAGGATCAGTTGGAAAAGTATACTACACTGTGCCATCCAACAGGAATAACGAGCCGCTCACTATGGAAGGATATATCTACTTTTGGAAAAAAAGTAGCAAAACACATAGATACTGGTGCTGTAACAGGAAAATTACTGGCCACTGCAGGGGTAGAGCAATCACATGTACTGTAACAGCAGGGGAAGAATTGGTGAAAACCGTTCAGCACAGTCATTCAGGGGACCCATGTGAAATGGAACGTTATACTGTCTGCAGTAAGTTAAAACAATGTGCCAGTTTGTCTAGGGACTCTGCATGCATAATTGCAGATGATACATTAGCATCTACTTCACTAAATTTTGCTGCAGCTATGCCAAGCAGAAAAGCAATGCTGGCTCAGGTCAGACGAGTACGCTTGAAATGTAAGGGCACAAAATCAGTTAGGACTACTACTTTACTAGATGTTAATGTAAGTAACTTCCCGTTAAAACCACCTCTCTCTCTCAATGCAAATAAATCTAAAATCCTACTATTCCCCCCCTCTAGACCTTTTCATTCAACAAAAATGATTTCAAAGTTCTTAGCCAAACTAACTCACCCATAGAAGTGGTGCCTTCTGCAAAACTCCTAGGCATAACTGTGGATGAACACCTCAAGTTTGACACACATATACAACAAAATATTTAAAAAAAACACCAAAAGCTAGGTATGTTGTATAGGAGCAATTGCTTTCTCTCTCACTCCACTAGACATACTTTAGCCACTACATACCTTCTCCCTTCCTTATTATACGGGGCTCCTCTCCTAACCAACCTGTCCGCCTCTACAACCTCCAAACTAGAAAACTGCTACAATAAAATCTCTAAATTTGCCACAAATTCAAAAAATTCCACCCACCACTGCCTCACCCATAAAGCATTACATTGGCCCGAACTTTCAAACCACCTTGACTACCTGCAACTATCCACAGCACATAGACTTGTATTTCATCCTACAAAATGCCCTGCTCTATTATATTCCTAATAGAACACTCAGATCAGAGAAACAGAATCTAATTGCTATCCACAAACCTAAGCGTCCTGCTGGCCAGCTTCTCCTCTCATATGCTCTAGGCAAAAAATGGAATGCCCTCCCCACCTCACTAAGAACCACTCCTAACTCTGACAACTTCAAAACCCAGCTTTTCAAATACCTGTCCACTAAATGGAAATGCACCTGCTTCCACCCTACTTAATCTCCTTTCTAAGTCTATACCCTAGGGGTCCCTTCTTTTCATACTTTAACTCTCTACAATCTCCCATAGTCTTATACCTATTACCCTTCACAAGCTCCCTATAACTCCTTAACTTTACTCCCTCTAACCTTCTAACAATTACTACAACTATGCTCACATGAATCAACTTTGTAAATAAAGTAAATATTGTGAATAGTTTTCTACTTCAAAAACGTGCATGTTAAGCAAGCATATCCAAAATTCCTCTCTTTATATATGTAACTGACTTCCACACTCAACACTGCAGTACCATTGCTTAAAGGAAACTGTATAATCCATAACATCTCTCTCTAGGAATTCTGCTAACTATGCTTGTGAATTTTCTTATTTTTTAACTCTTTTTACAATTTTATCTTGTATACTCCTGTGTTTTATTGTAACAGATTTTGTACAATGCTTTCATGGAGCTTTTCTCCCCGGGCCTCCACTGAAAATGGGTCATGTTGACCCAGTGGACTTCCCCGGTAACCAAACTGGAAATAAAATAAAAAAATAAAATAAATAAAAGGTGGAGTTTTCATGGAGAAAACATCAAGCGACTCAACAACAGACAATATCATAGTGCTACTAACTACCAAGCAAAATTTAATAGATCTATGCTCTGCAACTATATGGCTCATGGATGGGACATACTTTGTTAAAAATAGTGCTGTCAGACAGTTGTACACAATTCATGCTTTCGTTAAATGCAGAGCATACAGTAAGAGTGTACCACTGGTGTATTGTATGATGGCAAAAAAATCACTGCGGTCATATAATTTCCTGTGGAGTGGTATGCATAAACTAATATCTATGGAACAGCTTACATATGAGGTTAAATTCATACTGTGTGATTTCAAAATTGCCGCGCTCAAGAGTATCAAAGCCAACTTCCAAAATGTTACATGCAAGGGATGTTTCTTTCACTTTGGACATAATTTGTGGAGGAAAGTCCAGAGTCTAGGATTGGGTTCGTTGTACAATTCAAACATTGGGTTTCAACTCGCTGTGAAACGACTGGCTGCCTTAGCATTTCTCTGTGAAGATGACATTATTCCAACATTCAAAAAGGTTAAAACACACTTTCCATCTGAAGGTGAACAGCTTTTGCATTACTCTATGGAGTGGTACATTTTAGGTAAGCCACGGAAATTTACTACTCGACACGGAGCTCAGTTTAGGTTTCCTCCACTTTTCCCGGTTCCATTTTGGAACATCTCTATCTTGAATGAACTGTGCCTGCCAAGAACTCAAAATAGTGTTGAGGCTCGGCATCGGCGTTTCAAGTGTTTAATTGGTAAGCACATGTAGAATATAGATATTTTCCTGTCAACAATTGCCAGGGAGCAAAATAGGGTGGATGAACTCCGAGTACGTATGGCTGCAGCTTGTCCTCCTTCACCAAAGAAACGAGCTTTGCAGAAACGTCAATAGCAATTTCAAACTATCTTTGATCACAGGATGGATTATTAACTATTAGAATTTGTGTCAGCCATATCCCATTTACTACACATGTAGATTAGCACATATGGTTTCCACTTGTAAATATTGTACAGCACGTTTCACATTGTCTATGCAACAGTGGCAAGATGTCACAGTTAGCAAATATAGTTGCTACATTTAATTTAGCACCATTAAATTTAAGGCACTATGGGTTGGTGTTTTCGACAAAATGTTATTCTAACAGATGTCTGTGCGCATAAGTGTGATTTCGCATATGTGAACATCACAGTTCTCTTGTTGGATAACAGTGTTTTTGTTGTAGTGTATTTTCGCATAGATGCGGCTTCATGGAAGTGTGCCTCACAAATCCATTTTCGAATTAGTGTTTTTTTCGGTCTAAAGCAGTAGACCTATATATATATATATATATATATATATATATATATATATATATATATATATATATTTGTGTTTATCTATTCAATATCTATATCTATATATATATATCTATATATATCCATATATCTATATATATATATACATATATATATATATATACACACACACACACACACATGCATGTGTGTGTGTATGTGTGCCTGTGATTTGGTTGAATGACCATTTCACTGAATCCAAATAAATATGTGTGTGTGTGTGTGTGTGTGTGTGTGTGTGTGTGTGTGTGTGTGTGTGTGTGTGTGTGTGTGTGCATGTATATATCTTATTATTTCCTTAGCATGTTTGACAATGAAATACTAGAATACCATTTAAATAACTGTTGAAGAAGCACACATGCATACTTTAGAGAACAGCCATAAATGGCTCATCTTATACCCAGATCCAGTCCCCCCCCCCAAAAAAAAAGGCACTCACTGTAGTAAGCTGGTTGATGTAGCAAAAAAATAAACAACATTAAGTGCTAAGATTGCCTGTTCTGTTGTTTTACTTTGTTATGACCAGTTGTACACAAACCTAACCAAACTTGCTAGCTGGCTTTAGCAAAGGAGATACAGCTTTGTAGGTGCAATAAGTCACGGCTTATTCATCCTCCTCTTCTCTCTGTAACATATGCATGGTAATGGCAGTTTTTTAGATGACCTAGATTGAAAGACTGGTAATCTGTATATTTCTCAGACTGTCATGCAATGAGATAAACATTATTTTTTTTCTTTGTTTATGAGTTATAAGAAGAGAAAGCTGTTTTCAGTACATCAAGTGAAAATGTTTTGAACAGCAACAGTAAGGAGTATTTTTATCTGTAACAGAGAACTAATAACCTAGGACTGGAAAATTAATTAAGGTTTTGGTGACCCATGGAACAAGCCAGCTGGCAATATGAAATAGTAATGTTTCCGGCTTTCAGCTACTGAAATTCAACTGCAAGGTTAAGTGAGCTGAAGAAACTGTGGATGTTCTCATGAGATTTCAGTGTTTGTTATAGCAGTTCAATGAGATGATGTAGAATCTGACTTTAGAGAAAACTACTAGCACTTTGAACCTAACTAGTCCATACCCACTACAGCACCAAACTGCCGTCTTAATAATCTGCATGCATCAGTGATACAGAAAGATTAAAAACAGGGAGACGTTATATGGTGTATGACAATAGGAACATGCAAATTAATACAATTTAAAAAAGCAGATGCATTTGCCAGTGACAGGTGTTTCATTGTATGTTGCATATGTGTAAAAGAAATAGCAATGTTAGTCTAAAAATTGAAATACATCACACTTATGAGGTAATATGATGGAATAAGAATGCAAAATAAAACCACAAATCCCAAAATTACAATGGTACAGCCATCATTTTAAAAGAACAAATTTCTCTTAAATGAATTGCCTTTATGCTTAACTATTGTCATTCGTTTACTTTTTATAAATAGTTTACCACTCAGTAAGCCCATGTGCAGGCCTGAAAATTGCCAAACAGAAACTAGAACTGCATATTCCCATACCGCACCTTACAATTGTCTAGATTTCTACAGAATGTCCAGATTTTTGTCTCATAGCTTTGTTCTGTGCCACATTAAATTTATAGTTTTCTGGTAAATTGTTGAGAAGTGAAGTCACTAAATACAGACATAAATTTGAGTTTCAGACTTTCATACCCTTCAGAAAATGCATGCTAATGCAAAACCTGTTATTCTAGCAACTTTTAAGTTTATAAGAGCATTATTTGGAATCTGCCCTGATTTGGGGTCTTTGTTCCCCATTTATTTTTGGCTTTGAATTTATTGTGCTTGAAGGTCAGGAGGTTATCCCATAACACAGCCTATATCATGACAATTTGTTAAAATAGAAGTACCACACTGACAATACACACCTAAGAGTTGACCTAGTTGTTCAGGATTTGGGAACTTATGTGGACAGTGACCTAACGTTTGACCAACGTATCCATTGTTTTAAGAAAGTCCTTCTCTTTTGCACAGGGATTGTGTCTAGATGTAGGGATTTCATTGACCCCTTTATTCAATCGTCATTAGGCTAATCATTGAATATAATGCCCCCTTTGACACACATCTGTTCAGACCCATTCAACAACCGGAATGCCCACAGAGATACCTTACTATAAAGCCTAAAGAAAACATGTCCTACATGGACCAACACAAAGCATTGTCACTATACTCGGTATCCTTCAGACTTACCAAGAGGTAACGTGTGTCTGGCATACAAGGCATCCTCCAACCCATTATTGCTGGATTTACTGCACATCAGTAAGTCAAATGGCATCAAAAATACTTGGTCTAAGGATCAAAATCTCTTCTGCAACATCAACAGGTTTGGAAGGACAGGTATATCCCACAGATTATACCGCTGCTCTGGAGCAAACTCCCCATCTACATAAAACAAAGTTCATCCCTGTCTGTATTCAAGCACAACTTAGATCTGTGGATGTGAAACAGACGATTTACCCCAGGACTGCCTCCAGTACTACTAATGGACAGAGGTAGCTCCAAAATGCTTTATCCTGTGTGTAGGCCCCCTCAAATTATCTATAGTATGATCCTAGTTATTCTCATTGGGGGTAATATGTAATTATCAACCATGGGATGGGTAAGATAAATCTATAACCAAATGGGATAGGCTGTTTTGAGCATAAAAAGGGAAAGTGGCTAGGCTTAAAATGTTCCATAAGGGCATCTAGCTTAGTAGTTACCACTGAACCTATAATAGATGCATTATGCGGATTCTTTCATTGGGAAGAAAGTAAGAACTTTGATTATAGAGCATATCTATTCATAGCTACCTGCGTACAATATGCTAGTCTGTGCTGTACTCAAGCTGGAGCTGCCTGCCTACAGTATGCTAGTCTGTGCTGTACTCAAGCTGGAGCTGCCTGCCTACAGTATGCTAGACTGTGCTGTACTCAAGCTGGAGCTGCCTGCCTACAATATGCTAGGCTGTGCTGTACTCAAGCTGGAGCTGCCTGCCTACAATATGCTAGGCTGTGCTGTACTCAAGCTGGAGCTGCCTGCCTACAGTATGCTAGGCGGTGCTGCACTCAGGCTGGTCACTCACCAAGCTTCTCAGCCACACTAATCAGTTCCGTTATTTTAGTCTGCAGTTTGCCCTAGACATCTAAGAAATTGATGATGTTCCATATAAAATCAGCTAGATATGTGCATATAAAGTATCACCAAACTAAATGTGTGAAATTTGGGTGCAGAAGGATTCCTGTTTCATGCATTCTGCTTTAGATTTTGAAAACCAGTATGACCATGGCATTGCTAGCTTCACAGAGAAATGTGAACCTTTCTGTGTGCAGTGTACAGATCTCTCGTTTATTTTGAAAAAAGTTTGTCAGTTGAGGAAGGCATGTTAATTTCCTTTGATAGTCTCTCCTTTGATAGTCACATCGCCACAGTAGTCAGGAAGTCCTTCTACGTGGCACACCTCATCATAAAAGGGTTCTCGTCCAGGAAAAAAGAGATCATCATTACCCTGTACTCATCACTCATTAGACCTATTATAGAGTACAACACCCCTTTTGGAATGTACCTCACAAGACATCTGTAGCAGCTGGAAAGGCCACAGAAGTACCTCACAAAGAGGATTACTTGACTCAAACAAATGCCCTACACTGACCGCCTCAAAAAACTCCAGCTTTACTCCGTAGCATATCGCCTACTCAGAGGTGATCTCTGCCTAACATATAAATGTATGTCAAACCCAGAGCTGTTGGACATGCTACACCTAAAGAAATCCCAATCCCTCTGAGCTACATGCTCTAGGGACCTAAACCTTGTCACCACAATAAACAGGACATGCTGGAGGGGTAGATTCCTATCCCAGAGACTTCCCATACTCTGGAACAGGCTACCCATCTATGTCAAGCAAAGTTCTTCATTACCACTCTTCAAGAAAAATCTTGATGAGTGGATGGGAAATAGGAAATACTCTGCTCGTCAGTGGCACAGAAAAATTACGTTCTTGGGTGGCGTAAGCCAAGGAACCTTGTTAGCTAGGCTTGCATAGGCCCTTGGGCCGATAGCCTAGTACCTACCTATGAACCCATGAATGAAGGATCACATTTGTTTTCTGGCAATCTGGTAGGTCAAAATTCATTTGGTTGTGGACATAATGTTGGTAATTAGGACCATGTTGTTTTAGTAAATGGTTAGAATGGAAAGTATTGGAGATGGAATATGCACTTTCCCCAAGGAAATGCAATCTCAGAGTTAGTATATGGAAGAGGTGGGAGGGGTAAAGTCCTTGGCCCTGCGAAAAAAAAAAATCTTCTAGTTCAGATTTATGTCTGTAACCATAACTTCTGTCCTTTCAAACTGTCACAAATGTATGTTATGAAATACTTCATGTACTCTAGTTTAAATAATGCAGCGGCTAAGATTAAAGGGTTTGGAATAGTGAATAACATGTTATCTGCATGAATGCAGCATTTCATGATTTAATTTTGAAACTAAAAATATTTGCCTTGTTTACTGCAGAAGGGGTTTGTACTGTGAACATAGATTATAGAAGTAAATGAAGACAGCCTTGCTTTACTCTTGATTTTTTTCATAAAATTAGGAGAATATGCATAAATGAAAAAATGTGCATACTCTAGTTAAAATAAAATATTATCATATTAATATGCTTCCACTAAATTTCAACTAGATGAAGGTTGAACTGGATGAAAAAAATGGTCAGATATTAAAGTAGTTGAACCTTCATTAAAAAAGGAAAAAAATGTTTTTGCAGAGTGTCAAGGCCCCTGCAACTGCTTATCTTCCCCTTATTTAAATATGCTCATGCGAATTGCACCAGCCATGGAGAAAGGAGAAAAGACTGCGCACAGTGAATCACTGCAGAAACACAGAACTGCATTGGCAGTGATTGTCTATGAGGTAAAGCAAATGAGAAGTTCACTATTAGTTATTTTTTGAATGAAAATTGTGTGGAAAATATTGGCCCAATTCCAAAAGACTTGATAGCGGTGTAAATGACCACTTACACTGAGAACAGTCTGAGAGCAGGTCTTTTGTATTCTGCATTTTATTACTTATTCGATAGAACAAAAATGCTTAACTCTTTTTCATTTTAGACAAAAAATTAATTGTTTTTTTTCCTTGAATTGCAAGATGTCTTTCTGTTGGCATTTTGTATTTTTATAAAGTAACAGCGAAGATTTGAACAGATTTTTTCTTTTTATGAAAAATAATTAACAATTTTACTCAAGCTATGACTAAAGAAAGTAGAAAAATATCTCCTACTGCACGGCATTGTATAAGTACACCTAATAAGCACTTAGAATTTATTCTGATGCTAATAACTAAAGATTTTTCAATATTGCAAAACAAATGTCCAAGATTGTTTAATTTATTGCATATTTGGGCATAAGTGAAATTATAGGTTTTACAGCCTTTAATCATGCCTATTCTGGAAAGCAAAATCCATTTTGTTTTATTTTTCACAGTCTGAATTCAGGCAAGAAGCACTTAAGTGGTAATCTGAAAGTAAGTTAAATCCAATTAAATAAATATGGTGTGGTCTAAAGTACTTTTTTTGGCACAAAGTGAGACTCAGTTGTAGACTCTGTTATGGACTACATAAAGCCATGTCTTTCTGAGCTGCCTCATACCTCCTCTTCAGTGGACACTTGGTATTGTTTCTATCCCACCATATGTCCATATTTATACCTCAGTCCATTCTACTCACTTGCATTATTAGAACTAGAGGCTCACTTGCACTGGTCACTGACTAATGCCTCGAATAGCAATAAGTTTACTGCCAAAGTTTGTAGGCTTTTTATTTTAAGTGCACCTGCACATCAGACATGCTCAGATCAGTATGGAAAGTAAGACTTTGGGGGCTCACTTCCTCTGCGGATTATATGCACAGTCTTCTGTCTGTTTTCAGGGGAGAGGATTGATGAATCTGTTTAAGCATGAAGCTAACACTGTTATGAGCAGAGCTCACCAGTACATTCATAAGCATGGTTCCCCAGTTCATGCTTCATTTGACATTTTTATAGATCTGTTAATCTTTCTGTTCTACTGCAAAAAACTACACTCTATTTGATTCTTCATGGAAATGATATGGGTCAGGACATTTTTTATTTAGATGAGACAGACTTTCCCAAACAGTCTGACAGTTATGAAGATGATGAAGCAAAGTCTTCCTTTCCTGGCTTTCCATCTGTTTGTCTCTTTCAGATTTGCTATGTAGCTTATGAGACAGTACTGTAATTTAGGTACTCTTGTTTCTTTGTACTATTGTTCCTTTGCTTCTTCGGCTAAGGGTAACAAATGGGCTCCTTTACCTCCCTCTTCATGTAATACGTTCTGCTAGAGGTTTATTTAGTAGTTTTTTTAAATACCCTTAATTTGTACGGCTACCATAGAATTTCAGAAACATTTTGTAGGCCCTTGAGAAATATGGCATTTCAGAAAATCATTTTATGGCAGACACTCCTTTCATTAAATTATTTTGGTCAAGAGTGGTAGCCTTGGTTTGTATTGTCTCTGATATCAAAAAACTTTGAAAGTATAACAGAAAACATACTCATACCTATCTCTTTCTGTAACAGCTTCTAATTATTAGATACATATGTTTTCATATATTTTGATATTTATGAACAAAGCTGCAATATTGTTTTATTGGCTTCTTAACTGATGATCGCATTAAAGATAAATTGTATCAGGTTTTTCTTCTGATGATAAGATTGTGTTCATATTATCTATTATACCTGTGACCCTGTTGCAATGGCTACTGAGACAATCATCAGGAAATAAGCAAGACAAACTAATGCAGCCTCTTATCAATGTGTATTAAATCCACATTGCTAGGCATTCCTTGGCATTTTCAAAACCCATTTTTTACCTACCTGCTGTGTATGCTAAGCAAGCAATAATGCCTGTTAGAATGGGTGTTACTGGGGAAATAATGTCCAGTAATGGTGTTAGTCCTCTACACACCTGGACAGATATTTCCCCAATATCACACACACTGAAGGACATTATTGTGCTTAGATAAAGCAATGTCTGTTAAATTGTTTCATATTTGTTTTCTTGATAATATATACATGTTTAGATTTTTGATGTAAAATAGTTTCTCTGCCTAACATTTTAAAGTTGCAGCAGCATATATAATTATTAAATGAAGTATTTTACATCCAAAATATGTTTTATACACAAACCAAAAGACAGCTGGTTCACCCAGGCTAACAATGTGCTGAAAAGCAAATAAACTGTCTGTGCAATCCAGTAATAAAAGTTCTGTTAAAATCCAGAATTTAATGAAAAGAATGAAATAAAACAAAATAAGAATAATAAAAACTAAGTCCTTTGTCCAACGATAAGCACTTTCGAATAGTTCTTCTTCAGATCGTATAATCAAATGGGACATTCATCTGTATATATATATATATATATATATATATATATATATATATATATATATATATATATATATAAGCTAGTCAGAATTATTCACCCAATGAGAATATCAACACCAAGGTTCCAGCCAATCCATGTTTGGATTTCTCCATCTGATTTGCATAAACCAGGTTAACAATCCCATTTTCTAAATGGATGCCTCACACAGCTTGCTAATGTTCAGTACTAATGAAATATGCAAAGTAGGTGATGTTAGTAACCAATAGCACTTCCAAAAGAAGTAACAGATGAAGCAGCTAGCTTTCATGCATACTTAGAAGCATACCTCACACTAATGTATTGGAGTCAGAATATGCAAAATAGGTGAACTAAACAGCCAATAATGGCTTCCAAGAAACAGCAAAAGACAAATCTGCTAGCCTTCATGTATTCTTATTGAAAAACTTGTCAAATAATCCCAAACGCAGTCCTTTACATAGTTCTAATATTCAATAGAGGAAAAATGGCACAAACAATAAATGGATGATCTAAGTAGCCAATAGTGGCTTCCAAGGAGCCGCAAAAAATTCATTAAATTCTGGATTTTAACAGAACTTTTATTACTGGATTGCACAGATAGTTTATTTGCTTTTCAGCACAGTGTTAGCCTGGGTGAACCAGCTGTCTTTTGGTTTGTGGATTATTTATTGGACAGTTCACCACAGCAAAAGGGAATATCTCTTCATTTTTTTTGCTACTTTGTTTATATTTCCCTCTGCACATGGCTAACGAATCTAGCGACTCAAGGAGTAAGACAAATGCTGCTGTTTTGGATTTTCTCCAAGGAACAAATATGGAAAATGCAGACAACAATTTGAATCCACTACTGAGTTTACATTTTGGTTTGAATTAATCTAGCGAAACAGATACATAGAGTTATCATACCTTTGTGTATTCCTGCTTTAGGCCTGAGCATGAGACCTGCGGGATTGTGGCCTCTGGCCTCAGGAGGCAAGTCAGTGAGGGGGGCTTCAGGTTACTATACTCCCCTCCTTCCCTAGGGTGGCTAGGCCTCTCCTTCTGTTTTCAAGGGCTTCCCAGGGCAGGCCAGGTTTGGCTTCAGTTGGTGTTACCCCTAGCTCTTCAGTACTGCCCAAGAAAGCATATGCTTAAAATGGCGATGTTTCTCTGACTGAAGACTTGCAGGGAATACTCTCCTTATTCTGATTCTGATGTGTGATGTGATTCTTTCTGCTCTTCCTCCTGAGGATTTTTTTTTTTTTTCAAAACTCTTCATTCCATGAGGAGCATTTTAAGGATTCAGAAAAAAGGCTTAGAATTTTTTTTTTTACCCCAGCATAGGCATGTTTGAGAGGCTTCTCTTAATCCTGATTCTTTTCTCCCTGCCCTGCTCCTGTTAAGATAGTATTACAGGGTGCCTGAAGCTCATAAAGCATCTTTTAAGAGTCCTAGGGCTGACCCAGAAACTGTTAGTCAGGGTGCAGACAAAGAGGGCATTGGATAGATTGGAAAGAAAAGAAAGTAACTTCTTCTACTTGCCTATGAGGGCTTTGAATTGCCAGTTTCACATGTTGAAATACCCAGACTATCTCCTTTCACAATTAAAGTCTAAGGTTGATGATTGTAAAGAGTGCAGGATTTAGTGCATGTTTCTGAACAGGTGGGTAAGCATTCTTGATGCTGTACAGGCCGTCTAGGTGGCTGCCACTGGGGGTCAGTCTTCACAGGCACGCCTGGCTAAGGATCAAAAATTTGTCTGACATGTTAAAACAAGGATTTTAGATGCCTCAGGTTCTTTCAGGCCTAGAACAGGGAGTTCTCCTGCATATCAGTTCTCTGCATTGCCCTATGGCTTAGCTATTCGTTAGGTAAAGTTCTGAAAACAGTGATAGCTTTCTCTCTTTTTTAAAGTGTTACAGATCTATCCTTATCCTTATTTGGACGACTGATTTTTTGGCAAGGAAGGAAAAGGCTCTTCATCATTTTTGGAATATGTGATAGCAGTGATGCTGATGCCTGGGGTTGTTCTGTGAACGAAATAAAGTCCAGTAGTACCTCCTCAGGACATGTGTTTTCTGGTGTGAGACTGAATACAGCATCCCAGATGGCCTTTCTAACCCGGACAAACAAAAGAGTCTACATTAGGTTTCATGGGCATCTGTATTCTGGTGCTTCCCAATGCCAAACTGCATGGTGGATGCTCTTTCTTTCAA
Organism: Protopterus annectens; assembly: GCF_019279795.1. Classification (NCBI taxonomy): domain Eukaryota; kingdom Metazoa; phylum Chordata; order Ceratodontiformes; family Protopteridae; genus Protopterus; species Protopterus annectens. Next base: position 1,142,468,802 of record NC_056741.1, on the reverse strand, counting down.
TTGGAGCAGTCTTCTCCTCTGCTCTCCTCCCAAAGGTACTTCTAAAGGTCAGACAGGACAAGCCAAGGATTTTTTTTAATAGCTCCCAGATGGGCTCGACAGCACTGGTACCCATTACTGAGAAGTCTGGTACGACTTGTTGTCACAGGAGGACAGCCATTTGCTGAATGTCAAACTTCACTCACCTCCTGACCTGACAGCCTGGCTGTTTTTTTGAACCATAGTCTCAACTTCCCACAACAAGTTTTGAATGTGATTTTGGAAGCTAGAAGGCCTAGTACAAGGAAAATCACTATTTTTGTCCCCACCTTTGTTTTCTCATCCTTTATTCAAGCAATTTCTTAGCTCCTACTCCTGCTTGGGATCTCATTTTGTGTTGGAGAACTCACTCTACCAACTTTTGAGCCTGCAGCTACTTCTGAGTTGAAATATTTATCATGGAAGACTGCTTTTGGTGGTTTCTAGTGGCTTTTAAACCAAACTATTCTTGACACAGAACTAAAGGGTTCAGGCAGTCTCAGCAGTTGTTTAAACAAACTATTTCTAAGGGATTGGGTTTTGCATTGCTTTCTGTATTCCCATCATGGCAAGGATGTTCCAGCTGGGATTAGGCCTCATTAAGGATATTTTGGGCAGCTACTTGGTGGAGTTCAGTGCATACTTCTAGGCATTATCACCTGCCGCTTTACTCTAAAATCCAGTTGGTTTTTGCCACTGCTGTTTTGTAGTACAAACTGTACTTTGGAAGTAATCATAAGGAAAATGCTGATAGTTCCAGATTTGAAACCATACTTAGGGATGTTGAAACTGCTGCATATAAACTGAAAAGACTTACTTGGCAGCGGTACCATTTAGAAGCATGTCTGCATCACAAAGTTATACCTAGAGGCATGCAGGTCAAATGCATGCCTAGTTATGGAAATCAACATCCTTCATTATTAGCAAGCTGGCAGGTGATCAATCTTGAAACCAGCTTCAGGTACATCAAACTTCTGTTAGAATATTTTAAACCAGAAGAAGAGAAGACTGTTCAACAGATACAAGACAAACAGATAGAACTAGAAAAGGTGAACTTAACTCCTTATCATATAAATAGATTGGAAACATTACAGTTTAATTTGAATATCTATGAGACAAAAATAAAAGAACAGAAAATCAAAAAACTGAATAGAGATGTATTGGATTTCAAGCATGGACGTATCTTCGAATGGCCAAGGGAGGAACAATTAGTTGGCCAGGGACAACATGTTCCAACGTTTAGTAACAGTACTTTTAGTAATGGAAAAGTAAATCTGGAGACACGCAATATTAACTTTATGGATAATTCACGTATTGAAAGTGAAGTTCAGAAACTCTCAGCAGAGCAGGAACTTCCAGGTTCTGACAACATTTTAACTAACACTACTGAAACATCTACTTCAGGGGCTATACCTAAATTAAAGGGTGCCCACTTACCAGTCAGTACTACTTTGCCAATTTTTCTGAAGCAGAATTATTATACAAGCAACAGATCACGAAGTCAAGACCGGAAGAGAAAAAAAAAACCCTGATGTGAACAAATCGTTGGTGGTGAATATATCCAGTTGTGTCTTAACAGCAGCCAAACAGTCAATATTACAAAAAGGTTTGACTTTTATTCCCTCTTTTATATCTGATTTAAGTGAATTCGTCATTGATCTAAAATGTTTTGGTCGAAATGTTACATTGAAGAATATATTTGGTAATAAACAGGAGCTCAACAAGAAACCAAGAACACCTAGCACATTTGTACCTGTTAGCCACCCGGCAGTTGAGTTATTTACAAGATTATGTACCAATGAAGTAGAGAAATTGAGGTCAGATCCCCGTACCAAACATTTCAGTAACATAACTTCAGAAGAGAGGGAAGCTATTCAGCATTTACAACAGAATAGAGAAGTTATACTGAAACCAGCAGACAAAGGTGGAGCTATAGTAGTTATGGATTCCTCATGGCATTTCAGTAAAATGGAAGAAATGTTAAAGGATTCGAAAACTTATACTGCTGTTGCACCTTTGGATGTCAATCGAGCTATACATAAAGTTAGATCATATCTACATGATATGGTTTTACAAAGGCAAATTGACTTAGATCTATTTAACTTCCTAAATGTCACCAGTCCTACAGTTCCCAGTATTAATGGTTTACCGAAGATACATAAAAAGCTTCAAGATCCACCATTACGTCCTATTGTTTCCGGCCAAGGTTGGATTACAGAAAATATGTCTTTATTTGTAGAAAGAGAACTGAAAGAAATTTTAAAGAATCATGGTACAGTGTTAAGAGACACAGATGACTTCCTTCATAAATTGCATCCAGTGATGGAAGCAATAATGGATAAATCTAGCCTTCTTCTTACCACATTAGATATCAATAGTCTTTTTACTACCTTACCAAATGAAGCAGGTATAAATTCAATAAGAAGACCAATATCTGCAAGGAAGAATGCATTAGAGACTCAAACTATTTGTGACCTACTTGAGTTGATTCTGGAAAATAACTTTTTCTTATTTGGTGAACAAAACTATTTACAGAAATGGGGGGGTTGCCATGGGCACTCCCTGTGCCAATAGTTATTCGAGCCTAGTTCTAGTTCAATGGGAGTTGGAATTTGTTTTAAATACTGACAACCCATGGTATGATAACATTCTGTACTATGGATGTTTTGTAGATGACGTGTTCATCTTATGAAAAGGAAGTACAGAGCAATTTCAACTCTTCCATAATTATTTGAATACAACCACCTCGTTCTTGACTTTTAGCTCTAACTATTCTAAACACACAGTAAGTTTTTTGGATGTTAATGTTATGCTCAATGAAATAGGAGAACTAGAAATTAATTTACACAGGAAAAGTACCTGGTGCAACCATTGTCTGCTGAAAAGCAATATGCATCCTAGACATATTTCCAGAAACATCATGAGAAATGAAACTAATAGGATTTATAAACATTGTAACCGAGAGGACACACGTAATAGAGAGGTGAGTCTTTTACAGGAAAATTTGAAAGAAAGAGGCTATAAGGGGAAAGACTTGAGGTTACCAACACAGGAAAAGGAAGATAGGAAGAAGGATAAAGATACACTGACCAGATTTGCTCTAACTTATAGCACGGACAACTATCAAATTCAGCAAATAATCCAACAGTTTTGGCCCATTTTAGTGCAAGATTCCCAGTTGAAAGATATAGTGGGAGAAAGACCATGTTTCTCCTACAAAAACAAGAGGAATCTAAAAAGATTATTGTGCACAAATACACAAAAGACGAAGCAGATTCAAGGACAGAAGGGGACTTTCATGTGTGGCAATTGCAATATTTGTACTCTGATAGATAGTAGCAACAAGTTTGAGCATCCAAGAACGAAGAGACTTTATATATTTGATGTCAAAGCAACCTGTACCACGAGCAATGTTGTTTATCTGGCTACATGTAGATCATGCCAGTCATTTTATGTAGGCAAAACTAACCAAATGCTTAAGAAACGTATACAGAGGCATCAAAGGGACATTGTGAACCAAGATGTTCATAATGCCCTAGCTAATCATGTCAGTCAACATAAAGATCACTTGTTTTCATATAAAGCTATAGAAACCATACATATTGGCCCAAAAAAAGGGGATATTGAGAACATAACTGAACTTAGGGAAACCAAATGGATAATAAACCTTAGAGTTGATCAACATCCAGGGTTGAATAGTGTTATACCGTTGAAACCTGTCTTGAAGAGACGCAGATCGTCCATGAGCTAACGAGAGCATAAGTGATGAATGATAAATATCTGAAGAGACATGGTGGAATCTTAGTAAAATCTCCTATTGATCTTGAATGGATGGGATGAAGTCAGAAATTTATACATATTGATCTTGAATGGATGGAATGAAGTCTGAAACTTGCATACAATGCTATAGTGAAATACCATACTTATTATTTTGCTCTATAAGAGCATTTATGTCCTAATGGAAGTTTGATTAAGTTTGATTATGTTAGTGTCAAGATCAGAAGATTTGATGCTGTCGACATATGCTATTTGTAGTTTAATATGCCCATATCTTTCCTGCTCTGGTTTCATCAAAACAAAACTGGACAGTATGATAAACATCTGAACAGAGATGGTGGAATTTTAGTAGAAGTTCCCTATTGATCTTGAATGGATGGGATGAAGTCAGAAACTTTTATATACTGACTTTGGATGGATGAAATGAAGTCTGAAACTTGCATACTTTGCTAGAGTGAAATAACATACCTATACTCTTCTCAGGAAAAACTTATAAGCAGTCACCGTGTGAATTTATCGAGGTACACATGTGGCTATGCAAGACATGGAGCCTTGACATTTATTGTCACTTAGTAATTGTCCTGCTATATTCCTGTCTTGGGAAATGAAATTTTAGTAATGACATTGCCTGTTTTTATTGATAGCGATGCATACTACTATATATATTATTTTTTGTCATCCCCATCACTGGACATCAGAGATATGTGAAAAACTTATTTTGGGTTAATTAGATTAAAGAAAGTAAGTTTCATAATAGGAATTTATGAAAGTCAGCAGATTTGTTTTTTGCCGCTCCTTGGAAGCCACTATTGGCTACTTAGATCATCCATTTATTGTTCATGCCATTTTTCCTCTATTGAATATTAGAAATATGTAAAGAACTGCTTTTGGGATTATTTGATAAGTTTTTCAATAAGAATACATGAAGGCTAGCAGATTTGTCTTTTGCTGTTTCTTGGAAGCCATTATTGGCTGTTTAGTTCACCTATTTTGCATATTCTGACTCCAATACATTAGTGTGAGGCATGCTTCTAAATATGCATGAAAGCTAGCTGCTTCATCTGTTACTTCTTTTGGAAGTGCTATTGGTTACTAACATCACCTACTTTGCATATTTCATTAGTACTGAACATTAGCAAGTTGTGTGAGGCATCCATTTAGAAAATGGGATTGTTAACCTGGTTTATGCAAATCAGATGGAGAAATCCAAACATGGATTGGCTGGAGCCTTGGTGTTGATATTCTCATTGGGTGAATAATTCTGACTGGCTTATATATACAGATGAATGTCCCATTTGATTATATGATCTGAAGGAGAACTATTCGAAAGCGCTTATTGTTGGACAAGGGACTTAATTTTTATTATTTTTGTTCTTATTTTGTTTTATTTCTTTCTTTTCATTAAACTCTGGATTTTAACAGAGCTTTTATTACTGGATTGCACAGACAGTTTATTTGCTTTTCAGCACAGTGTTAGCCTGGGTGAACCAGCTGTCTTTTGGTTTGTGGATTATTTATTGGACAGTTCACCGCAGCAAAAGGGAATATCTCTTCATTTTTTTTGCTAAAATATGTTTTATAAGTCTTTAATGTCAACAAACATGTACACCTGAAATTCACACAGATACACATGCAGTTGCAGAGAGTCGCACACTTATACACAGAAACACACACATGACCAGCAGTTATAGCCACTTTCTTGGCTATAACTGTCATTGTGATCAAATTAATGAAAAAAAACCCCATTGTAACCCCTCCCCCCACATCACTGATTTTACAGAGCATCCCTGATTGGCCTCCTTTGTTTTCTGGTAAGTCACTGAGGATTATAGTCAATAAAGACATTATAGTTTTATACTGCTTACTGTTTATATAGTATGTGTTAATGAAAAGCCTCTTTGGATCCAAATTCTTGTGGAAAGAAGTTGAAAAGGATGTAGCCACCCCATACACACACACTTGTTCACACATTCTCTCTATCTGTCACTGTCACCCATGCAAGCTTTCATACACACATACACATACACACAAAGAACTGATTTTTTTCAGCTGACTGCTATTGTGGCCCTACTTCACAGCAGTTCAGGAGGGGTTGGCATAATGGTTAATGTCTTTACTTCACACATACAAAGTTCAAAGTTTGATTCTGACCCTTGGTCATTGGTTAGGCTTATAATAGTCAGCAGACTAACAGCCTAATATCTGACTATGAAACTATATGCTGCCCTGAAGTGGTAGACATTTTTTATTTTTTTAACTGGGCTTTACCTGTACATTAACAACCTGTTGGATCTCCAGTCAGGGCAAACATATACATTTTGGTCATTATCTAATGAAATTTTATGTTCTGGGATGAGAAAAGAAAGACTTTGGCTGGTACAAAGCAAATATTTCATATTACCTGTTCTAACTTTTAAAGGAATTACATTTTTCAAAAATCAAAATAGGCAAAAAAACACTTAAGCAAAATATGCAGTTTCAAAAGTCACAACCTAGATTTCAGAAACCAGAATCAAAAATGATATTTTAAACTATCATGCAGGCAAAGGACTATTATATGTTCACAGAGTCATAGGTTCTTTCTAGGTAGGTGGCCTTGGTGACAATATAGAGCCGAGTCAATCAACCCAGTATTTAATGGGAGGATTTACCACCCCTCAGTGAGGACCGTACTGCTTACTCCAGAAGTAAATGTGTGGATATCCATCCAAGGAAAGCTTGTTTCACAGGCAGAGAATTCCTTGACTGAGGAACCTGTCTCTCCAAGAGGTCTTGTTTTTGGTGCAATGAGTGCCTTTGGAGTAACTGTTTTTAATATTATAACTACTTCTGCAGTAGATGAGGTCAAGTAGGGCAGGTTCTTTTACAGCCTGGAAGGCTAAACAGAGATCGCCACATAGGAGCTTGTATGAGACAAAGAAATGCAATGGGGGTTTTAGTCTCTCTGGGTAGCAAAGGAGACTTGAGTCTTGATACTTTTTAAGTTAGAAAACATTGCAGTTTTTTTGTTGGTTAAATAGGGATGCATTCAAAATGGTACATTTTTTTTCCTATGATTGGTTTGATAAGAACTACTAGAGGAAGATTGTGACATCTGTAGACCCGGAGGATATACCTTTGGTGATAAACTGGAAATGTGGAAGGGTGACCTAACCATAACTAATACTTGATAACTAAAGGATAGTTTATTATAGATTCATAGGTATATCCTAGGTAATGACCACCACGGCCTTATAAGCCTAGCTGTGCAATCCAACCCAATTGTGTTCCTAAGTATCATGAGCATTTATTAGGAGGGGATATGTTAGTTAAGAAGTTTCTTTAGGTTATGTGTGTAGACGTATGTTAGTTGGGACATTACTGCATGCCTTTATCTGTCAGAGACATAGGGGCTAGTTCCAAGTTTCCAATTTCCCATTTATTGGTAAAGGTTACTCTTAAATAGGGTCAGGGATGGACCCTGCTTCACATGGATGGGAACCCTGTTTCAGAGCATGGGGATCCTCTGAGACACATATCTGTCTTGCCAACATGTGTTATTTATGTCAAAAGCAAAATTTAAATCCTTGTATGTAATGGTTCTAATGCTGTTCATTTTACGGATGTGCAAAAGGTTTTTCAGAGCTAAATCTGAGGATGCCATGTATGCCAGGCATGGATCACCTCTCATTAACCTGTAGGTTATATCATGGAATTTCCCATTCTTTCAAATCAAAGTGTCCAGAATTACACTAACACTGTTTGTGGTGCTCTAGACTTTTCCACAGCTGAGAGACCATGGATTATGAATAGGTTAAGTTGGTACACACAGTCTTTCTTCACAGCAGAATGTTTTTTTTTAATTATTTATTTATTATTATGTATTGTTGTTCTGTACCCAGGTCACTAAGGACTGCATCTGTATTAAATGGCAGAAATATAACTAGTTCCATTTCTGTGCCCTGCCCTGATCCACTTTCAACATATTTAATTTAAAAAATACTAGAGTTTACACCCTGCCTACACGGAGCACTACAGCACTCATGTTTCAGCTAAAAAAAGTTCTTCTTTTTAAACTGTAACAAACTGCTTGCTACAAATGTAGCAATCAGTTGCTACAGTTTATAGCCTGCATGCATGGAGCAATGCAGCACTCTGGTTTTAGTTAAAAAAAAAGAACATTTTATTGTTTTACTTTTAAACTCTAGCAAACTACTTGCTGTAGTGTAACAAAGCAGTTGCTACAGTTTTGGTCACATGTGGAGAGCTACATAACTCAGGTTTGGCTGCAAAGGTAACACCAGCTTTTAAAAGCTGGTACTGCATTAAAGACAGATGAGGATCAGTTGATTGTGCCCCCCTAAAACTCTGTACCTGGGGCAGTTGCCCCTCTCACTACGCTATTGTTAATTGGGGTCCTGTTTATATGGTAATCAGTTGGACAAATTAATTAGTAATCAATGATGTAAACTTGCTTGTGTCATGTGGCTTGTGGCACTGGTGCATTTCATTTTGTTATAAACCTGCTTCCCAAAGTCAACTACATCTTTAAGCTTAAGGTCATGGTCAATAGACCAAAGTTTGGTTCTGACAAGTTCCCCTTGGAGGATATGAGTATCCATGGAAGGGTCAGTAATAGCATTCAGTTTATAGTGATTAGCAAACTTGGTAAGCAACAGACCTTTGAGATATGCTTTCACATCACAGAAGTTAAGGCTAAAGATGAGGGAACTCAGTACAAAGCCTTGAGGGACACCATTAAAAGCATGCCTTTTAGATAAGAAGGCAACCCTCAAAGCTTACTGTGTGTGTTTGATTGAGAGCCATTTCGCGTCTTAAGAGGTAACAAATGAGTTTATATTTAAAATATTGAGTTTGTCTATAATGGCAGCATGAGGAATCATAGCAAAGATTTAGTAGGGTCCAGATAAGCAGTATGGACAAAATGGCCTTTGTTGATGACATTCATTACATTTTCAAAGACATAAAACAGATTAAGGAGACAGAATCCACCTTTCATTAGACCAAATTAATTAATGTTGAGAATTTGTAGGTTGCCAGTTTCATTGCATTTTTTATAAAGCTGAACAGGAAACATTCCATGATCTTACAGATGATGCTGTTGACACTGACAGGGTAATAGTTGTCCGGGTCTGTGGTAGAGGCATGCTTAAACAGTGGCACCATAAAAAACAGTTTACAGAGGTCAGGTATATTCACTGTAGACAGACTAAGGCTGAAAAGGTTTAGGAGGGTTCAGCAATGTGGCAGTCTGTACTAGCTAAGAGACAGCTTGATATATTGTCTGGGCCCATGGAGCTATTAGTTTTGGCTTTTGCTAGAGCTTTTAGGCTCTGGTCCATAGGGATTTGGGGGATGGGAAATTATTATTTCCTGCCCACTCTTTGCCAGCAACTAGAAGGAAGCTTATACATACATTATTCCAATGTACATAACAAAAGAGACATGAATAATAGAATTGGTTTCTTCAGATTAAACAATTTGACATAAATCCAGTGTAAGGCCCAGTTCTTGTCACTTGTTCTAGTTTCATCTGTTCACTGACAGTCAAAGGACCCTCCCCAAAATGTCACAATTTATGTTTCGCATTATCAGTTTGCAGATAATAATATACAGTTGGTTTTGGTTTGTTCTGCTTTAGGATCTACAATTTACAGTGAAGTGTGTGTTTGGGCTGTTGTGTTTGAGAGCTCATGCTTCATCAGTCTGTGCCAAAATTAGAATTTTTTTATTCTGTTACATCATCAATATTTGTCTCTTCACAGATTTTTAACAAGTATGATGTAAGACAGCATTCATAGAATTCATGTACAGGAACAAGGAAATAAGTTTTAATATAGGTTCTTTCCTCTCCCAGAAAGGATAAAAATAGAGTCCACATAAGAACTGACAGCTAAACAGTTTTATAAAAATAAAAAGGTTAACTATTTCATTTTTATTATCTCTACTGCCTTTTCCTACACCAAGGGCCATAGATAGTAATAATAGGCACGAGAAGTGTATGATGAAAAATCGATGTAAGGGATATCGGTTATTAGATATGCATAATTATATGATGACAGGTCATTAACATTCAAAAATGTCCATGCTGATTGGTCAACCCAACCAGTGTGCCCATTGTAAATCGAGCATATATCAACAGAAAAAAGTCAGATCGCCTGGACTTTCTTCTATTAATCTATGCTAAGACTTTCCAGTTCTCTTGAGCTAAGATGTCAAGAGGTACACATGGAGGGCAGAGAAAATACAAGGAAAATCAGGTACATTATGCAAAACTAAAGAAACGTACCTGATTTTCCTTGTATTTCTGTCCTGTCTCTCTCTCTCATATCTTTAAACTGTCTAGATTTCAAACTTTATTTTTTTTTCAAAAAAAAAAAAAAAAAAGCAATGGAGATCTTCTTGCTTTCCAAAGCACTGATTTACTAAATAAGCATGGAAATGTAAGTCCCATATGCATGCACATTACATTAAGAAAGTGGCAGGATATGAAAAAAAAGTGGAAAAACACCACAGCGCCATTATACAAAGACATTATTTAAGAAAAGTAAGTAATTTCTTTCTTAAATAATGTCATTGTATAATAGCAATAATCAACTCCTGGGTGTGAGATGGTGAAAATTTACCCATGGTTGCCTTTGTTTAATCACTCTGGCTTCACCCTTGTGATTAAACCACACTAACTGTGGGTACATCTTCAATATACCACATCGGACAGGTGATCCCTGGCGACGACCCCTAAAAAAAAAAGCCGAAAGAAGAAGAAGAACTGTGGGTAGATCTTCAATATACCACATCCAGTCATTGGTTATTGCTATAACATTTCATGGTGTAGTGCTTTTGTATATTGCATGTTACTTGACACTGTGTTTGTTTTCAGTTACTTTATGCAGCTTTTTAACTTCCTTTTCATCCTAGACATGCTGAAAAAAGGTATTTCGGCCAGCTCATCTATCCTGTTACAAATTCAGGTGAATAAAATAAGCAAATAAAAGTGTGAGCATAAAGCCATTGCAGAAATAAACCAAAAAATGTTTTAGCTTTTGGGTGGGTTAGCAGTATATCTATTTGTCATTTGGTGTTTTTTTTCCCACTGCTTTCAGTTGTTGTTGTTTGTCTTTCGGCTTTTTCCTGGTAAGGGGTCACCACAGCGGAACTCCGGTCCGCTAATGATTGTCAGTAGATTTTTACGAAATGCCGAGGTGCCAGCTCGACGCCCAACCTTCAATGAAGGCACGCCCATTTACGCACGCATGTCTTTCGAATGCTACCCAACCGCGGGGAGGACATGCAGACTCCACACAGAAGGTACTCCCAAGCCAAGCCGAGAATCAAACGGGAGAACCTCTTGCTGTGAGGTAACAACGCTACTGCCGTACCATCCCAAATGGCTAGCAAAAGTACTTTGTATTTTGGGACTAAGGGTGTTCATAATTATCCTTTCCTGGATGGCTGTTCCTTGTAGATGAACACTGTTCCCTTCACAGAGTCAAACATTACTGAAATGATGCAGCAAGAACAACTCTAGCCTCAGCCTACTTACTACCATCGCTTTTCTATGATTCTCTGATCCTTACTAACTAGCCTCCGGTTATAATAAAGTTGCTAATGCTGCACATATAACTTACCACTGTGAGGTCTTAAAACACCTAAACTGGCTAGAACTAAACAACTTCCTCACATTCACTCAGGAACTTACTAAGTATAAACTAATATGTTATCCTGAAAAATGTCCAGCATTAAAAAATGTATTACTGCCAAAAGATTCCTCCTAATTCTACCAAATTTAAAATCTCATCAGGGGATTCGCTTTCCTCCTGCTATCCCTATAAAAACTAAAAATGATAAAGAAACTACCATGCTTCAAAACAGAGCTCAAACAATACCTAAACCAGTCCTTGACCTGCTCATCTCCAGGTTTACAGTTCCTCCTATAACCTCGCACTCTTCCCTAATCTTTTAAAATCTTTCCTCCTTCTTGTCAAAGATAACCTCCATTCTTTACAATTTCTGTAACATCTGTATCATCTCATTTCATGCCTTGAATGTCACCTTCCTGATCTCTTTCACATTAACATTAATACTTATATTTGCTGCTGAAAAAAAAACAGCTTAAACCCCCTTTCAGTCTCCTTCACCTTACATAAACTCTATCTCTCAAGCACTTTCTGACATTCGCCATCACCTTGTTTTCTCTTTGGAACTCCTACAATATTTCGCTAATTCTCATGCTCAATACTCAAATACTCTCTTACTTACACGCATACCTCTCAGCCTCTTAACATAAGAAATCTGTACAAAGCCTAAAATAATGGGGGACAAAAGCCCAAAAACAAGGACAGGTTTTAAATATTGCTTTTATAGACTTAGCTGCTAGAATAACAGGATTTGTGTTAGTATGCTTTTTCTGAAGGATATGACGTCTGAAACTCAAATGTATGTCATTATTTGTACATTATTTAGTGACTTCAATCCTTTGTAATTTGCCAGAAAATCACAGATTTTATAAGGAAAAGAACAAATATTTGAGGCAAAAATCTGGCCATTTTGTGAAAATCTGTACAGTTGAGAAGCATACTTGCATGAATAGTAGCGTCCATCAATCTTTGTCTTATATTAATGTAAAGATCCTAGCTGCTTGTATAAAATCTGTTATAGATAACTACTAAGTGAGGTTGATAAATCAGCTATGTCTGAAGAAATCCATTGATATTTGAATGGACGAAAGCGCTTTTAACATTAAATGTTTGTTCAAGAATAAATTTAGTACATGATATTTTAGTAGCCGAGTCCTTCGTCAGCATGTTTTCGTGATCCTAGCAACTTGTATAAAATCTGTTTTAGATAACTACTTTCCAACTCAAATGTTCTGTATGGACTTGTCCTTTATCAGTCTGTATACAATCTGTTCTATCAGTCCTGTATTTTATTGTAATCATGAATGTAAATATTATTTACTCTGTATAGTTGTGCTGAAAACAATATTGTTTTTAAGAATGAAACTGTAAATTATTTTTATGTATTTATTTGACTTTTGTTTACCGGGAAAGTCCAACTGGGTATGAGCCCATTTTCAGCAGATGCCTGGGGAGAAAAGCTCCACAGTACACATTAAACAGAATTAAAAAAAAAAAACAATGGTTACAAATATTAAGACAATAACAAAGTACCACAGTATGTGAATACAATAAAAGAAAAATAAGCAAACTATAAGGCAAGCAATAAAGTTGCTAATGTTATGTAACAGAGCTTTTCTCCTTTTACCTCTGCTAAAAATGTATTAAAACTAATTGGGCTTTTCCGGTCAGCAAAGGCAATTATTTAATGAATGAATAAATAAATAAATAATCCAATGAATGAAATTATCTTCAAGATCTTTCCTGGTTCATATTAATGGGAATGTGTTGCAGGCAGATAGTACTAAACTACGGAAATTAGAATACTTTCTTTCTTAAACAATCTAAACTGCATTTGAAACTGGGGAAATGATAAGTGAACTTGCACTCTGCTACACCAATGGACCTGTGCACACTGATTACCTGAGCTTAACATAGTTGCTTAGATAACTGTACTGATACTTGTTTTGATAGAGGACTTTGTTTTTCCAGGTGAAGGAGTTCAGGCTGTGATTATGTTTTATAAAACTGATGAAGAATGTGATAATGCAACAATATCTTTCCAGGACCTGGTACAGGAAAGTAAACACTGCCATAGATTCATTTGTTGAGGTGTAGATGTTGTCTTTAGGGCTGGTTATGTGCTAACCTTTTAAACTACTGCAGTGGAGCAGGCAGGTTGTTAGTGCAGTGTAATATCAGAACTGGGACATGACGTGTCTTCGTGTAGTAAAAAAATGGGAAGAGTGACCGAAGTCTTATGTTTTGTTTCTTTCTATGATGGAAACCTGGGAAAGAGTAAGGGAAGTCAGACTTCATTTATTTTCACTTTTAACTCAGCTTAGTCAAAGATTTAATTTAAAGAATTAGTCTCTACAAAGCCCAGTGGTGTGAAGCATGTCACAGTGGTGACTTTAGCAGCCAAACACAGCTTTACAATATTCTTTGCATTCATATCAGTTATGGCATTTTGAATTTGCTTTTCATATTTACTGGTGTTCAAACATTGTGTGTGCACGCACACGCGTGTGTTGGCATGTGTGTAAATAGAAATGGTATTAAACAGATGTCTCGATTACATATACTTGTTTCAATAAATATCTGATAGGGGATAACATATACGTTATTTCACAAGGACCCATGTTCTTATTTCTGCTAGAGTGCTCAAATGAACAGGGATTCAGGATCCGTTCATTTTATGGAAATACACAGAATGTTTTGAGACACAGTTCTTTAAACCTAATTCTTTGTTTGTTTGTTTTTTTATAGGTCTGAATCAGGATCCAGAAAGAAAAAGAGGCACAGGTCAGTTTTACTGTTTTAACTAATAATAATTTTGGTTGGCTCCTCTGTCTCCTTTCCTCAATCCATGCAGCAGTAACAACAGCATAAACAAATATAGACCCTCACATCTGAAATGGGATACCCCACATAGATTGTTTTCCTCTCAGGATCTTTGAAGATCTGTGCCATTTTCCACTTACTGCTGCTGCCAGGAACATATATAGTGAAGAGAAGATGGGCTGGACTGGGATAATAATATCCTTCCAGTTTTATTGTATCCAGCAAACTGTACTTAAGATTAATCTCTTCCTATTTCCCATGTCTTTAAGACCCATATGTTCAAGTAGGATTAAATTAAAACTTGTTGTTCTGTTATTTTGGCCTTGATATGTAATTTCTGGACTGCCATCTATGTGCATTTCCTATTTGTTGTGGTTCTCAAGAAGGAGAGGCTTAATGCTGGTTGACTCATTTGCATCTGAGAACAGACAACTGGGTGTACATACTTGGTGTTTTTATTAAGTACAGTAGTAATAAGTAACATTCGTGAGATTTTCAAGGAAGTAACTCTTCTGCCATGCCGTGTTCCCTGAATCTATTGCTGTTTGATCTGGGCTCTCTGCAGCCTTCTGCTGCTTAGTCCTTCATTAGTTGTAGACCTGCTGGGGATGCTTGAATGTTTGCCTTCTCATCTTTGGATAACCACTATCTATAAACTGATGAAATACAGATTCTAAACAGCTATTCCTGCAGGATCCTTCTTTAGTAAATGTGTTTCGGGGTTTCTGTTCCAGGTAAATATCTAGTCTTTGTATTAGTGTGATTTAGTTTAAACAATGATCCTATTGCTGGTGTACTGACTTGCACTTTGATGTTTGCTTACATTGCTTGTGACCCAAGTTTAGTAACACACCAAGAAGGAAGGAAGAGCAGGTGCAATGGATCAGTCAATGCATGGGCACTTCTACCATCTGAGGGAAAACTTAACACTTAAAATAGTTACTTATTTCAGTTCTGCTCATGACAAAAGGGTTCATATGGTAATAGCATTGAATGTGAGAGTGTGTGTGTGTGTGTGTGTGTGTGTGTGTGTGTGTGTGTGTGTGTGTGTGTGTGTGTGTGTGTGTGTGTGTGTGTCTAGAATGGTAGCTGTAAATGCATTACTAGTGTCTGGAGAGCATATAGCAGAGTATATATGTGGTTTGCTGACTTCACCGCTCACCATATACCTGTACTTTTATCACAAAGGGTTTCCTTGGGCTGAGGTGAGGGGAGGGTCACTGTGCAGACCCTACTTCTTCCTCCTCCTTTTTGAGAGAATAAAACAGTAAGTTTTTCTGTATGCACATATTTACCTTAGTCCTGCATGAGGGGAAAAAGAGAAATTTTGGTGTTACTCTCTCTATCTACACATGCAGTTCTGCTGAAAATTATTATTATTATTATTATTATTATTATTATATACCCAGGATCAGGACACTTCAACCAGTGGGACCAAGTGCTGAAAGGGTTGCCTTGGGTGAGATTGGCATCCTATAGCACAGAGACTTGTGGGTGTTCATGTCTGACCAATAAGTGTTAATGTATTATGGCTGAGGTACAGAAATGAAGCATGCATCCAACTTTCGCCTTAGCAGGACATGCATTGCACTGCACCTGTAGATAAATGCAGGAAGGAGCAGACACATATGAAACAAATCTTCTAATTCTACAAATACAACCTATAGATTGTAGGGGAGACATAGCTCTTAACTATATAGATTTTTGCAGAATGTCCAGAATTTTGCCTCATATTTTTGGTCCATTTTTCATAAATTTGTGGTTTTCTGTTAAATTATTAGAACATTATTGAACATTGAACTTAGTAAATAATTACAGACTACTTCAGTTTCAGACTTCATACCCTTAAGAAAATTCAAGCTAATGCAAAACCTGTTCTTCTATCAATTTTCTAAGTTTGTAAGAGCAATATTTAAACATTGTCCCTATTTTTGGGCCTTTGTCCTCCCATATTTATGGCTTTGTCCAGATTTCTTGCTCTAAGAGGTTGAGAGGTATGAGGGGAGATGGAAATGAATGTTTGTGTAAGGGTATTGGAGATCCATGTTTGCAGGGGATGAAGGGACCAAAAAAGCATTTAAACATACATTGAGAATTAGACTATATAGTATTATAAATTATTGCAAAACTTCAGCTCACATGATTAGGTTAATGGCTACTATGTTAAAGGAATCCTGACCAATTGTAAAACACTGATTAGTGTGGCTTTGTAATACAGATATGAAGAAACTTTTTTTAAATAAATGGGAATGAATGCTGAGTTCTTCAGCAGGTTTCAAAAAAGGGAGCAATTAATTAGAATTACCTTTACATACCAAAAAAAATGCAAACTGATGGTAGTATCCTAAAAAACAGCAAATAAGAACTGCTAGTAGAAATTAAAGAAAGCAAGATGTTAGTATATTTTTATTCTGCCATAATGGAACCATATTGCAAATACTATCCCCGAGCCTGTAGTATGGTCATAGATACCCTCTGTGCTCAGCATACTCCATTATACTAAATGGCTAGTTCATACTGTAAAGCACCCCCCATTATGTGGTTCATTGCACTTGAATATTCCCTTGTATTCTGAATGAATCACCAACTTGAATCATTCCTTTCTTTTGCATTAAATAATCCCTGGCTTTCACAGTGATCTATATTTGTTCCAGTCTGTGGTACTGAATATTCTCAGGTAGTTTAATGGAAGGTAAAGAGTTCTAAAATATTCCCAGGCTAATGGCCAACTTCTGTTGTGCAGTTATCCCAGTCTGCACTACTGCAATATTCCTTGGGAGTAGAATTATATATTTCTGCCTTTCTGACCTTCCAAATACTGCAGTAGAATATACCCGGTCATTATATTTTAATGATGCCACCATTTCTCCGATAACCCACGAGAACTGCGGTATGACATGCATGATTATCTGGTGTAAAAATAAAGCAAGCAGTCAGTTAGTGTGCCGAACAAATTACCCATACGGGTGTGTGCACACTTCCCCTGCTGTCCACATAATAAGTGAAATGGAGGAGTTAGGTTGCGATTATTTATATGCCTCTTTATTCCAGCAACTTAATGGACAGCTATGACAATGTACAGAGATTGTAACAGTCATATATTTTATAAGTTTGTGCTTACAGCATTTAGGCCAAACGTCCATCCAAAAGTGTTGCATCTGTAATCTGTGGATTATAGATTTTCAAGCCAAATCAACTGTCAATCGTATTTTTAAAATTCATGAGAGAGTCCAGTTTTATTATATTCTAAGGAAGCTTATTCCATAGCCATGCCAGAATCTGTGTAATGCATTTGGCTCTCATCAAAGAAATGTTAAGTTTAATGTTAAACATATATTTATTATGTTTATGAGTTTTGATATTATCGGTGATATTCTGGTCAAACATAGCCTGAAGCAGTTCATCCTTAAAACCCTTATAACCAAATATACATTTCCCTGTTAAATATATAATGTATAGAATATAATTTTAGTTTAGAATGTCTATCTATATAGGAAAGGTTTTCCAAAGTTTTAATCTGTTTAGTAAACTTTCTTTGCACAGTCTCAAGTTTTATAAGGCCTCCTCTATTACAGGAGCAAAATACACTATATTCCAAAAATGGTCTTATAAAGGACTTATATAATCCACCATATATCCTTCTTCCGTTAAAGAGATATTTTTTGTTAACAGTCCAGTTTGTTTCATACCCTTAACTATGGTTGCATTAACATGCTTAGTCAATGGTATATTTGGAGAAATTAAAATTCTTAAATCTCTGAAGTCAGGAACTTCACTTATGATCTTATTATGCAGCAAAATTGGTTCCCTATTAGTAGTTTTACCAAAAACATTATCTTGCATTTATCAATGCTGAAATTACCATCAGTATTATTGGCCCATAAAGAAACATCTGCCATGTATTTATTTATATTCATATATTCATTTGCTGAAGTGGGGATGAACCCAAATTTACAAGCATCAGTAAATTTGTCCATCCATCCTTGTTTTAAGGCATGGAAGGAATCACCTACAGTGTTAAACAACCAAAGGCCTAACAATGGGCCCTGAAAGACGCCCATTGTTATGTAAGAAGGAAAGTACATTATCCTGAGGCTATTAGAACCTGTTTTTTGTCAGGCATAACAATTCCATAACCCAATTAATTAATTATGGATTTAAACTGTCTTTTATAAGGATCTCAAAAATTGAAATTGTCACTGGCCTAATTTCTGCAGCAGATTAGAGTGTGTGTGTATGTGTGTGTGTGTGTGTGTGTGTGTGTGTGTGTGTGTGTGTGTGTGTGTGTGTGTGTTGGGGGGTGGCTACTGCCAGATCTACAAAGAATTAGGTGGAAAGGACAATAGTTGTCCAAAGAATAATACATTTCATAAAACTGTGGTGATTATGAAAGGGTAGCATAGCAAGGGGCAGAATCCACTGACCAGTACATGCTCTTCACCCACTGTAGATCCCCACATGGTTACTGCTGCGTGGCATACCCATGCTCTTCACCCACTGTAGATCCCCACATGGTTACTGCTGTGTGGCATACCCGGTCTCTGTAAGAAGGATATACATAGTAGTGTAGATTCCTAGCAGATGCTTTTCCCTTATTTACATTGACTTGTGCAGTCTGTCAGAGGGCAGTGGTACCCATCTGCAATGTGGGTATTTTAGTGATCCTTCATGCAGAGTATGCAGCTCTATTTGCATGTACAAGAGGTACAGAAAACGTGCTCCACTGCATTGGATTTCCACTACACTTCAGCTTTTTGCCATCTCTGGTCTCCGTTAAAAGTGTTTGTAAATTTGATGAAATATCATTCTGCAATGTAAAAGAAGGAAAGCACTATCTGCATTTCCATTCTGCTAGACTACTATATACTTGACTTACAGTTTAGTATTGTGCACTGAGGCTTATAAAGTTCATAACTGCCACTTGCCACTAGAAGTTTATGGATTACAAGGTCTAGTACTTTGAACATTCTTTGTACATGTGCATTTTTGTGTGCCACAGGCATTCACAGAAGCTTCCTACTTCACGTTTATTGTCTATGAGATGAATTTGACAGTTAGTAGATAGTACACAAATGACCAGATATAAATCAAAAGAAATATTTCCTTTGTAAGAAGATGGAGGATGTCTGTGTCAGCCGGAGAGTCAATTATAGCCCCTAGTTTGCAGTCATCTATGAACTTGGTCAGCCATAGTCCTCCTGTGCTTGCCTGTACCTCTGAGAAGTATATGCCGAACAGGAGGGGTCCTAGGACTGAGCCCTGGGGAATGCCACCGGTTTAGAGTCAGACCTAGCTCCCGCAACTCTTACTATGTGGGTTCTGTCCGTGAGCCAGATGGCAACCCATCTTGTGACGTAGGGGTTTATGTTCCGGCTGGTGAGCTTGTCTATAATACCTGAGTGGGGAATGGTGTCAAAGGCCTTTGCAAGGTCTAGGTAAGCTGTGTGGACCACCTTTGCCTCGTCTATATCTTTGGTAACTGTCTCAAAGAAGTCCAACAGGTTTAGGAGGCATGATCTGCCCTTACAAAGCCGAACTGCATAGGGTCCAGTGTTTGGTTCATAGGTTGATACTAGGCTATCTGCCCTAGGGCATTTATAAGCCTAGCCAGTGTGTGTTTGGCTTTCACCACCCTTTTAGATTAGTTGACTGTGCCTTTGTATAGTAGGTCACAGAAGATAGCCCTTTTAAGGTTAGTTTACTGTGCCTCTGTCTAGTAGGGACACAGAAGAGATCCCAGGGGTAAACCTATCCACTCGTCAAGATTTCTCTTAAAGAGAGTCATTGAGGGGGTCTGCCTAACATGGATTGGGATTTTGTTCCAGAGTGAGGGGAGCCTCTGGGATATGAATCTGTCACTCCAGCATGTCCTATTTATTTCTGTGCTGAGGTTTAAGTCCCTGGAGCATGTAGCTCTAAGGGATTTGGATTTTCTGAGGTGGAGCATGTCCATTAATTCTGGGTTGGACATGGCTTTATACGTCAGGCACAGATCACCTCTGAGTAGGCGGTAAGCAACCGAGTAGAGCTGGAGTTTCTTTAGCCTAACTGTGTAGGGCATCTGTTTGAGTCCCTTGATCCTCTTGGTGAGGTACTTTTGGGGTCTTTCCAGTTGCTGCAGGTGTCGGGTAAGGTACATCCCAAATGGGGCATTGTATTCAATTATGGGCCTGATGAGTGATGAGTAGAGGGGCACAATGACCTCTCTTGATCTAGATGTGAACCCTTCCATGATAAGGTGGGCTATATAGAAGGTCTTTCTAACCACTTTGGCAACGTGATAGTCAAAGGAGAGATTGCTATCTACTTGGGTCCCCAAATCCCTAATTACTTCTTCCGTACTTAATGGATTACCACCTATGTGGTAATTTGTGGGCACTTTGTTTTTCATAAAGGAGATGACTATGCACTTTTTGGCATTTAGCTTTAGGCCATGGCTCTGGCACCAGTTATCCGTCTCTGTGAGACCCTTTTGGAGGATGCTTGTGTCAGTCGGCAAGTCGATTATGGCACCCAGTTTGCAGTCATCTGTGAACTTGGTCAGCCATAGTCCTCCCATGTTAATCTGTACCTCAGAGAAATATATACCAAACAAGAGAGGTCCCAGGACTGAGCCTTGTGGGACGCCGCTTGTAACTGGTTTAGAGTCTGACATGGCACCTGCAATTCTGACCATGTGGGTTCTATCCCTGAGCCAGTTTGCAACCCATCTTGTGACATAGGGGTTGATATTTAAGCTGGTGAGCTTATTTATGATGCCCGAGTGGGGTATTGTGTCGAAGGCTTTTGTGAGGTCCAGGTAGGCTGTGTGGACTACCTTCCCTTCATCTATGGCCTTGGTGACTGTTTCAAAGAAGTCGACCAGGTTCAAGAGGCAAGATCTGCCCTTAACAAAGCCGAATTGGGTAGGATCCAGTGTTTGGAGGTTCCCAATGTCTTTGTTTATGGGTTCCATGATGGTACGCTCCATAGCTTTGCAGACCAGGCTAGTCAGGCTTATAGGGCAATAGTTTCCGGGGTCCGTTGTGGCACCACCTTTGTGGAGTGGGACCACTGTTGCTGTACGCCATTCCTTGGGTACGTATCCTGTAGTAAGGCTGAGATTGAACAGTGACTTTATGTGAGGGTTCAGTTCTTCTTGGAGCTCATGTAAGACGCAGCCCAGGACACCGTCTGGTTCCATTGATGCTGTGTTTTTTGCTTTGGAGAGGGCAGCTCTCACCTGTGCATCTGTGATGTCAGGGAGGCTACACTCTGTTGGGATAGACATTTGCTCTTTTGGGGGGGGAGTTTGCACTGAACCTGTCTGCCAGGATGTTGGCAATGTCTGTGGGTTCAGTGTATTTTTTGTCATTTTGCACTAACTCAGAGCATATCTGGGAGTTTCCACCCAGGTTCCTGACATAACTAAAGAAGGCCTTGTGATTTTCTTTAGCTTCTTGTGCAATTTTTCTTTCGAAGCTGGCCTTAGATGATTTTATGAGGGATCATAGTTTCTTGCTGGTACTGATCAGAGATGCCTTCCCTTTTTTGGATTTTGCTTTATCATGTAGTAGCTTCCTCCTTCTGTTGTATAGCTTATTTATGGCTGGGGTCCACCAGACAGGTCTCCTGCCTTTGAGGAGTGAGTCTTGGTTTTATTTGGGATAGCACGATCCATGCATTCCTGTAGGTGTCCATAGAATGTGTTTGTAAAGGATTCTGCAGTTTGGGCCGTATTTTCCACTGGCCCAGGGGCTTTGAAGGATTCCACCTCGGTTTTGAGAAGTGTGAAATTTGCTTTTGAGAAGTTCTTCACCGTGGTTTCCTTGTCTGGGGGTGGGGACGGGATATGGATGTCCATAGTGATTAATTTATGGTCAGATCTTACCAATGAGGGGTATACCTCTGGTATGGAAGATAGAGTCCCCATGTTGGTGATGATCAGGTCCAATATGTTTTCCCCTCTTGTGGGAGTGGTGACCAGTTGTTCCATAGCATTTGAGTTTATAAATTCTAGGAACTGTTAGGCGAGGGTGTTGGGGCTTGAGTATTGCTCCCAGTCTATGTTTGGGTAGTTGAAGTCACCCAATATAATGGTGTTTGGAGAGGCCTTCATATTCTCCAGTGTTCTCAGGAAAGCCGAGTGGGGTTCCTGAGTTTGGGAGGGTGGTCTGTAGCAGGCTACAAACTGAAAGGCAGTTTTGCCCACTGTTAGTTGCACATGGATGGTCTCCGATGCTTCGTGCAGTGCCATTAACCTGGAGGTGTGGGTATCCTTGATGAATATGGGTACCCCCCCTCCTTTTGTGGTTCAGTCCGAGTTTTGGGGCCAAAAAGCATGGTATGAGGTATAACCTGGTAGTGCTGGTGTGCTCTCAGGAGCCTTGAACCAGGTTTCTGTTACTGCACAGATATTGATATTCTCCATACTGAGGAGAGCCTCGAGTGCATGCATCTTGAGGTTTAGACTTCTGGCGTTGAGCAGCATTTCCCTTAGTTTCTTTTTCCTTGTGTTGTCTATGGAGGTGGGTTTGTCTTTTGAGCCTTGCCTAAAAAAGACACTATGGGGGTGGCAAGAGCCTTAGCCATTATTCAAAAGCCCAGGGGTGACAGGTGCAAGCCGTCCCTAGTGAAGCAACGTGGCTTGTCGAGCATGTCATCCCAGGCTGACAGACACTGGATCCCCTTTGAATGACAGCAATACTTTATCCAATTGTTAAAATTGATAATTTTGTCTTTATACTATGGCATCATTCTTGGTGAGGGTAAGATGCTACTCAAGGTCAGGGTCATACTGACCTGGGCTACATGATCAGAGAGCTACTCTATGTCTCTTTTCATGTAGTCCAGGGAGGTACGTCTCAGGTCATTCACACCAGCATGGACAATGATGGAGTCATATTTGTACTTGCTTTGGAGTGACCTGAGTGCTTGTGTTATGTGGTGGATCCTGGCACCCGACAGGCAGCTTACAGTGACCTTCTCCTTGTTCAGCCTGGTGAGTGGGACGTCAGTGTGTCTGACAATAGAGTCACCTATTACCAGTGTATTAGGTGTGTTGTTTAGCCTGAAGGGCTGTGACTGTGTGGCACACTGACTTTGTGAACTATGTGATACATGGGTATTGTTGTGGGATAGCGGTTGCTTGGATGTCTGCTTTGGAGGTCTCTGTTGCTTGGGCAGATTTTTATTTAGAGCCTCCGAGTATGTTTTTGTGTGTTTATGTGTTTGGTTTGCTGTTGCGATAGGTCTATGTGAGACTGGATTTGTGGTGTGTGTGGTTATCTTCTTCTCCTGACTGACTGCGTCAGTACTGGGTTGAGAGAGCTCAGACTCCAGTTTGGCTATATTGTTGCATCTCTCACATATATTTGAGCTTGTTGGGAGGAGGAGAGGGTGGTCTGTGTACATAAGGCAGTTGTAACATTGCCTCAAGATTCCCAGATTCACCAGCTGGACTGGAGAGTAAACCCGAAACTGACTTTTGGACATGCCAGAATAGTATAAGGAACTACTTTTTGACTGATCAAAAAGGACCAATAGGGAGCCAAGTACTTAAAGGGAGTATAAGAGGGTGTCATGCTTTAGTTTATTAATGCTTACTTATAAGATTACTTATACGAGCAAGTGCAGGCCTTTAGAATGAAAATAGAGTGCTTACTTTGAGATTTAGAACAGTTCTAAGGGAAAAAGTGAAGAGCACACATTGTGGAGCCGGGAATAGTTTAAACCCATTTAAGCAGCGCTGCCCGATGCTGCGCTATGCGCAAACTCGCGCAAAACCATGCAAATGCGGGTTTTATAGCAAGGAAACTGAAAGAGATAGGAATTGACCCAAAACGGCCAATAAGCTACTAGTTTCAGGGCTGAGACCACTCCTCCAGGGACAGATAGGCTGGTCAAAGCTCCCCACTCTCACTGGTGAACAGAGAAGCTTCCTCCTATCCAAGTAAGGATATGGGCAACACTGGAAACTATACCACAGTCCGGAATTCAGCAAAACCTGAAATCTGGACTAATCTAGTTCAGCAAAGGCGGGAAAAGAGAATATTATTTTTTTTTTCAGGAAACAGCAGAAAAACACACAGAAAACTGTAAATGCTATAAACAGGAGGTTTCCAATGTCTCTGTTAATGAGATCCATGAGGATGCACTCCATAGCTATGCAGACCAAGCTAGTCAGGCTTATAGGGTGATAGTTCCTGGGGTCCGTTGTGGCTCCATCTTTGTGGAGTGGAATAACCGTTGCTGTGCACCACTCTGTGTGCATGTAGCTTGTGGAGAGGCTGAGTTTAAACAGAGTGTTTAGGTGAGGGGTTAGCTCATCTCTGAGCTCATGTAGGACACAGCCTGAGACACCGTCCAGTCCCATTGATGCCGTGTTTTTGGCTTTGGAGAGGGCTGCTTTAACCTGAGTGTCTGTGATTTCAGGGGCACTACATTCTTCTGGTATAGTTATGGGTCCTTTTGGGGGTGAGAGGGGGATGAAGTTTGTACTGAACCTGTCTGCCAGGATGTTGGCTATATCGGTCGGTTCAGTGAATTTTGTGCCATTCTGCACTAACTCCGAGCAGATCTGAGAATTGCCACTTAGATTCTTGACATAGCTAAAGAATGCCTTGTGGTTATCTTTGGAGTCCATGGCAATTTTTCTTTCAAAGCTAGCCTAGCAAGCTAGCTTGCTGAGCTGTATACTAGCACAAAAACCTTGCAAATGCGGGTTTTATAGCAGGGAAATGAAAGAGATAGAAATGGGAGAAAGTGAAGGAATAGAGTGATGAAAAGAATGACTAGCAGAAAAAAAATAAACAGTACATTAGTCAGCTCTACTTGTATTTCACTGTACAATAAAGATTGCTACTCTGTGTCAGCCCTAGCTACCCAGTGGAGTAAACATTGTCTCTAGGTGATTTGATAATACTGATTAATGTTGGTGTCACACCCCAACCCCATGTAAAAATGCACAAAGGGGTTGATGAGGATAGTGATGATGACAATGATACAAGGACAATATGTGTGTCAGAAGGATTTCTAACAAAATTAACCTTGATTATCAAAAAAAAAAAAAAAAAGCAGTGAGCTTGTATATTTGTGCAACAGCTTGTGCATTATGTGTGTTAAATGATGTGCGCACATAGTCAAGGTGACTGAGGGAAGAGGCATTAGACTGCACATCTTCCAACAGTTTTCCTAAGATGAACTCCCTTTGAGAAGTCATATGTCACACAGACTGCTGTCCGAATCTCCCTCTTGAAGTCACAGTTAATTCATAATCAAGTACTAGAGGACCTAATATTGCTTATGCTGAATATGGTGTTTGAGTGAATGGCAAATCTAAAAGTTCCATAGAAATGAAATGATACTGAACTCAAGACATTGTCTTTCAACACAAGCACAGGGACCAGGCAGTTGGCACTAAATGGTCTGCATGACCAGACAGATTTCATTTAATGGGGATTCCATAGGACTACACGTGGGAAGCAGACTATTTCAGAGTGCTAAGGTGTGACATTGTGTGACAGATAACAGGGCAAAATATCTGTGTTTCTAAATCAACTTCCTAGGTGGTAGTACAGTGGGTAACAACATTTAAAAAGCATAAATGATTAATACATTAAATATAAAAATAAACACTTTATATGTCTTGTCTGTTGGCAGGATGGTACAAGCTGTGATAGCAGAAATTTAATATGATGGTACCACACATCATAAGGCTTTTTATCATTAGTGTAAAGCACAGGTACAAGAAAAAATAAAATAACACTGCAAAAGAAATGCAGAAAATCTGCTAAATAACATTGCAAAAGCAATGCAGCAAATCTTCTAATTCTGTGTATTGTCAATAAAGCATTTTTGCACGTAGGGCTTCACCCCCTGCCACTTACCCAGTGTGGGAAGATGTACCCAACAAAGCCCTGCTGCTTACATGCTAAATAACCAAAACCTGGGATGTTTCATAGGTACATGTTAAATGATCTCCTAAGATCCACATGGATGATTCCTAACAAGCAACTGAATAAAACAACAAAAACACACAGTGGAATGGTCTCCTCTTCTTTATTTCACTTTTCACCAAAAGCATGTACATTTATTTATTTATTTTATTATTTTACATTTATTGACTGGGCTTGTCCAACTGAGGTGAAGAGCCCTTTTTCAGCACAGGCCTGGGGAGAAAAGCTCCAACATATTATACAATTTTCATTATAAATTACATTGAACAGCAATGTTACAGGATTATTACAAGACATTAAGTAGCAATACAATGTTATACAGTGTCAATAATCAGGAGTATAGCATAACTATTTCAAGATGTATAAAAAGAAATATGTCATTAAGATGAGTATAGTTTTGGGGGGAAAGTGGTTAAAAAACAGTTTATCATGATGTAGTTGCATGAAGGCAAAACAATTACAAAAGAATGTTTCTCTGACACAATTTGCTTAATAGATTTTAGAAGATAGTAGAAAGAGTAGTCAAGGAAGATTAGAGAGAGCTAGTGAGAAGAGGGAGTTAAGGGCAAAAAGTTGATTAAGGTATGAGAAGTAGGGGATGTTAAGGAGGGAGAGTGCAGTGGCAGGACCAGTGACTTTTAACGTGCTCTTTGGTGGCTGTCTTAAATTGTTTAGGATGTGTAAGGGTCTTGAATTCCTGAATAAGTACTTTTGTCCAGCCAAAGTATATTTATTCAGACAAACTTTAAAATAAAAGAAAATCACCTTCAACACAATTAAATGCCCATGTACAAAGGCTCAATGTTAATTATTTATCTAACTGGTTATTGTATGTCTGCTTCATAAATGATATCCTAATCATTTAGGGGATGGAGAAAGCAGGACACTGGAATTTATTTTCACAAGTGCATTAAGTATGGACATTAAGATTCAATTTAAAGGAAGTTATGATACTACAGATTAAATGGATATGATTTTGTATAAGAAAAAATACACATTTCAGTCTGATTTGTATGTTAAACCTACAGATCAAAACAATCTTGCACCATACTAATTGATATCCAAGACATATTAAGAAAATCTTCTGAAAGATCCATATAAAATAATACAGAACTGTATCTTGGAACCACAGAATGACTGAGTACCTGAAAAGGTGCGTATTAATATATTTAAAATAAAGGGTTATCCAGATTCACTGCTGCGTGTCTTGGATACCACAGAATGACTGAGTACCTAAAAAGGTGCATATTAATATGTTTAAAATCAAGGGTTATCCAGATTCACTGCTGCATGTCTTGGATACCACAGAATGACTGAGTACCTAAAAAGGTGCATATTAATATATTTAAAATAAAGGGTTATCCAGATTCACTGCTGCATGTCTTGGATACCACAGAATGACTGAGTACCTAAAAAGGTTTGTATTAATATATTTAAAATAAAGGGTTATACAGCTTCACTGCTGCGTGTCTTGGATACCACAGAATGACTGAGTACCTAAAAAGGTGCATATTAATATATTTAAAATAAAGGGTTATCTAGATTCACTGCTGCATGTCTTGGATACCACAGAATGACTGAATAACTAAAAAGGTGCATATTTATATATTTAAAATAAAAGGTTGTCCAGATTCACTGCTGTGTGTCTTAGATACCACAGAATGACTGAGTACCTAAAAATGTGCATATTAATATATTTAAAATAAAGGGTTATCCAGATTCACTGCTGCATGTCTTGGATACCACAGAATGACTGAGCACCTAAAAAGGTGCGTATTAATATATTTAAAATAAAGGGTTATCCAGATTCACTGCTGCGTGTCTTGGATACCACAGAATGACTGAGTACCTAAAAAGGTGCATATTAATATATTTAAAATAAAGGGTTATCCAGATTCACTGCTGCATGTCTTGGATACCACAGAATCACTGAGTACCTAAAAAGGTTTGTATTAATATATTTAAAATAAAGGGTTATACAGCTTCACTGCTGCGTGTCTTGGATACCACAGAATGACTGAGTACCTAAAAAGGTGCATATTAATATATTTTAAAATAAAGGGTTATCCATATTCACTGCTGCATGTCTTGGATACCACAGAATGACTGAGTACCTAAAAAGGTGCATATTAATATATTTAAAATAAAGGGTTATCCAGATTCACTGCTGCGTGTCTTGTATACCACAGAATGACTGAGTACCTAAAGAGGTTTGCATTAATATATTTAAAATAAAAGTTTATCCAGATTCACTGCTGTGTGTCTTGGATACCACAGAATGACTGAGTACCTAAAAAGGTGTATATTAATATATTTAAAATAAAGGGTTATACAGATTCACTGCTGAGTGTCTTGGATACCACAGAATGACTGAGTACCTAAAAAGGTGTATATTAATATATTTAAAATAAATGGTTATCCAGATTCACTGCTGCGTGTCTTGGATACCACAGAAAGACTGAGTACCTAAAAAGGTGTATATTAATATATTTAAAATAAATGGTTATCCAGCTTCACTGCTGCGTGTCTTGGATACCACAGAATGACTGAGTAGCTAAAAAGGTGCACATTAATATATTTAAAATAAAGGGTTATCCAGATTCACTGCTGCATGTCTTGGATATTTGGATATTCCCCCAGTAACCGCACAGGATGATACTGTTGACATTAATAGTTCTAGCCAGGGTACAAGTGGACCAATCAGTCAAGTATTGTTTTCCCTGACCCAGAGAGGTGGACAACCAAGCACTGGGCTACTTTTGGCAGATGACATAATGCCAATGGTATGTAGCCATAGGCCAAAATATATTTTTCAGAAAAATATTCAGCAGAAGGAGTGAGGTTTAAGTGAAGCCAGAAATTAAGCAATTTATGTAATGCTGAAGTGAATTATAGTTGTTAAAAACAAAACATATGTATGTATACTGCATGAAAAATGTTTAATATGGCTTGTTTTCTCTTCTATGAATATATATGCACTTATGTCACTGTCTAAAACAAGATATAACAAAGAGGAGGCCATTATATTTATACCGTACTCTGAAAACTACGTAGTGTTAGTGGCTTATCGTTGTAAGCTACACATCCAAGTGGCAGATATTTACCATGTTGATTTATTATGAAAATGGATTTTAAACAGTCACTGACAAATAACATTCATACTTATAGTAACTTTATACATACAGTACTCTGAATTTATTTATGTCACAACTTGTGCAATGTGTGGGTTTCTGTCTGGGCAGAACAAAAAGACATTTCAGATTCTACATTTTCAAACATCACAAAGATATAAATATTAGTGCCCCATGAAGTGTCGCTTCCAATTATAACGCCTTAATGCATATTTTAGTAATGAACAGGAGACAGCTATGAGTTTTATTAAATCAGGAAGCAAATTGTCAGTGCTTTTCTGAGGATGCATAAGGATCCAGGTCTTGGCATCATGTTTAGATCTAGATTAAAGTTAACCTCATGAAAATAAGACTGAGCCAAGGCTTCAATACCTAATTGTGCACTTCATTAAATATATGTCCATATTGTTCGTCATCATTTTTTCATTGAATAAATGGTATTAACTGCAGTACATGGTCTTACAAAAACTGGTGAAGGGGCTGCCTGAAAAGGCTTTGATGTTAAGATAAATGTTTACTTGTTATTGTTGCATTTTATTTTAATTTTTTTGTGGTAGGATTTAACTTGGCCGTTTACAGTTGTATGTAAGCAAACACTGCAATGTGATCACTTTTTTCTGCTTCCTGATATCATGCTGTTTTTCAAATTTAACATGCAAAATAATTTCAAGGAATCGTATGTTTATTTAAAATGGACATCTTTTTTACTAACAACTGTGCATACAACTGCCTTAAAACGCTACGTTTAAGTTTTGTGCTACTCCGTAGGTCTAAGAGTCCAAAGAACAAAAGAAAAGATAAGAACAAACAAAGGAAAAGGTAAGACCAATTACCTTGGGACAATTTAATTCTGTTATTCTGTGTATAATAAAATTATAACATATAATATATAAACATTATAATAAATACTGTATATAATGATACAAAGTGGTGCACTGTAGAATTTACAAATAACGTGTTGTTATTATCTCCTCTCAAAATGCTTTACAGATGTTAGCAACTGCAGGTGCTGACCATGGGTACATAATAAAATATTTTCAGTGTTTGTTTACTGAGTTTGATTGTTGGGTAGAATACTGCAGTCATGATAAATGTCTGTTTTTCAGGATCCTTTTAGAATATAAAAAAAGGGATGGCAAAAAAAAAAGCTTTGCAACACAAAAAACACGGGTACCATTAAGAGAAAAATAATACATCTTAGGCTAGAACAGAAGCAAACATTTATTATTAAATGGTTGCTACTTAGTTTGGTCCACTGTTGACTTTGAAAACTGATATAGAAAAAAATGTTAGATGTTCTAATAGATGAATGTGTAACAGACACACTGTGAAATACAAGTACACTGGAAAAAATTATAAAACATCAGAATGTAATGAAGGGAGAAGGTCGTAGTACAATAAGGTCAATATGCAAATGGAAAATAGGGGATCTAAGAAACTGGACATTAACACTACCTCATTAATCACTAAAATGTCTGGTAATAAAGTGCATGAGCAGGAGAGACATAAGGGGAGAATTGTAACATTTTATGACCGTCCCACTGGTGTAGTGCTAGAGTATTTGTCTGTCCAGCCACTGACCTGGTTGTGAGTGTCTAAGCAAATGATAACCCACTAGAGGAGCATAAAGTAAATGATAGAAACTGACTTGCTTTCGTGGAGTTTTGTCCAGTCTCCATACCATTAACCTGGCTAGAAAAGACTGGGAGGTCATGATTTTAAATAAGACAGATGACTCTTGTCCTGTGGGAATGAATAAAGGAATGTGCTGATATGAGTAACTTGGACACCTGCTATATGACTATTTGTACAATGTAGACTGGATGCCTGAAAAGGTTGGCTGGATATAGGAAACATTTAAACCGGGACATTCCAAAACAGCATGGGACTTAGAGAAGATGGACTGTTTTAGTTTAGAAAGTTTGGGAAGTTGGGTGAGTGAGTAAAATAGTAAAGAAAACAATCAAGAAAGAAAGGATGTGAGTCTATGGAAGCAAAAGAACAGTGGGAGGCAGAGTGAAGAAATGCAGGTGCTGAATGGGTAGCATGATATAAAACCCAGCTTTCCAGAAGTGTGAAGTTTGCTATTTTAACAAAAGTGACTTAGGAAGGATGCAATTCTAAAAGAGCCTTGTTGAGATTCAAGAACTACAAGATAACAAATGTAATTTTGCATATTAAGATTCTGAAATATGGCAGCAGGATGTTTGAAATTCCAGGACATGTTAGTGCAAATCCCAGAATAACAAGACAGAATGACCAAAAATGTAGACTTACACAGAGTCCAAAATTGTCATTTCTATGAACATTCTCTTTTACCTGAGGTATGGTGGTCTTGGAGTTTGGTATATATGGGTTCAAGGATATTGGGGGCTTACCACACACAACATGGGTGTAGGGCAGCCAAGCCCTCCTACGAAATGCAAATTTAAAGAACAGTGTTGTTCATTTGCAGTTCATCTGTATTTTCAGACTTCTATGTAATTTCTGAGCTCTCACTTATAAGTCCCAGAATTACAATAAGAATCCTACCAGAAGCTGTCTTGAGTGGTTTGATGAAGACATGGCCAGAAACAGTCAAAGCCAGAATACCATAAAAATCTTAAGGTAAACTAATCAGATAAACAGAAAAGTGAGGACTAGCTCAGAAGTTACAGATGGTAGACAAAATACATTTGTTTATCAGATTATCATTATACATTACAGAACATCAGGCATCATTCCAGCTTCTATATGATATGAGAGCCTAGGAATGTCAACTCAGATTAAACTAAAGAACTTTTTGTAAAAGATGGAAGAATCTGGTAGCTACCTTATACTATACTGAAGGTATTAGAGAAGGGGATAAATAGAGATAGATAAGGAAACAGAGAGAGAGAGAAAGCTAGAGAATTTACAGGTCAAATTGAACATAATACAATTTAGATTTACAAGATGAATTAATGCTAGGACTGAAATCTAAATCCTAAGAGGAAAGGCTTTGATAGTTAAAGGAGGATTCTGTGTTAAAAAGGATTTTCCAGGTTTCAGTTCTTTGTCCCCTCGTTTTTTAAGCATAAACATAGTATTGCTTTAATTTAGAACTTAGGTTTATGGCTGAACTTCTTTGTCTCTCAGCTTTCACATTGAATGTATTATTAGCAAAGCCTAAATTAATCTTAAAATAACTTAGAGGATCACAAGACTTCTCCAATTTGAAGCTAGGGAAATGACTGGGGAATGAAACCTAGCCACAACCAGACCAAACACGATCTTTGTTTGGCTTTTGTCTGCTGTGTAATGGGTTCACAGGGCTTTGCCCTACCTAGGAAATGCTGTTTGTTTCACAGTAGCAGGTAATAGAGTTGACCCCACTCTTTTGACCCTGAATTTGTCTTTGAATAATCAAATTATATCTCATTCTAATGAGAGATGCCAGCTAATTCCACCCTCACAATTTCTCCCATCTTTGTGTATCTCAAACATTTCTGAATGTTGGTTTTAATTGTTTCCCCCCTGTTATCACTTAGATTAAACTCTTATTGTTTTCTGTGCATTGGCTCAATATCCTTCTTTTAAGGACAGTCCCACTTTTTCTTATCACAAAGCGCTTCTTACTTTTCACCCTTCTCCAGAAGGGTACACAGAAACAAATGATAATTTAAGTAGCATTCTTACTAATGTCTGCCTGAAGTTGTTTCACAGCAGTCTAAATATTTATGACGGCTTGTTGGGGGGTTCTGAATTAAAGCAATATTAATATCTTCTCTTCCCTTTCTTCTTCTACCTACCATAGCCTTCACTTAACACAACCCTCTCCTTTTCTTTGCTTGCATCCTTCGTGTCATACTGTTCTTTTCTTCTTTCCTGCTCTGCTTACCTTCTGCCCTTACTCGTTGATTTTATTCCCTCTATTCCACCTGTATTTCTGCTCACCTTATTTCCTTGTCTCACACTAAACCCTTGTAATGTCAGTCTCTCCACAGTTGGATGTTTCTTTCTTTCTTCTAACTTCCTATCCCTGTCAAAATAATATATATAGCTACTAGTTACGACCTACCTGTTAACTTTTCCTCCCTTCCCCTCTATTTTGTCCTTATTTTACATCCTCCAACATCCCTTGTCTGCTTTTGTTACTTCCCACTACCCATTCTCAACCACTGTGCTCTGTTACTCTGTTATTTCCTTCAGGTGCATTATTGTTTTTTCCCTAACCAATGCTCTACTTTTTGTACTATATAACCTCTATCCTTTGTAAACTACTCATTTTTGCACTGTATTCACCTGTTTCTACTTATGAATGTTTCAATATTGGCTAACTAATGCCCTGCACTTTCCATGTAATTTTGTTTAAATGGCATTTGAATATAGCAAAAGTCTGTATAATGCATATGTATATGTATGTTCTAATATTTTGGAGCATTTCTCCTCAGGACTCTTCTGAAAAGGGGACTTGTTGCCCAGTCATATTTCCCATTAAAGAGAGCAATAAGTAAACATACATACATAAATAATTTCCTTTTGGTCTTTGTCACACAATCAGTGATGTCATATAGGCTACAAGAGGTAGCCATATCTCAAAACTGTATGGCTTTAAGAACATAATTAGGTAATTGATTATAACTGTAGTATAAATTAAAAGTTTTGAATTTAAACAATATTTACAGTCAGTATTCTTATATATATATATATATATATATATATATATATATATATATATATATATATATATACTGTACATGCATACAAATATTTCAAGCACAGGCAATTATGCCTTTCTAGTCTGCTAAGAATACCAAAATAGTTCTTCCCATAATAGTTGTCCAGGCTGTTCTTAAAAATATCTAAACTCATGCTTGCTTTAATGTAATTTGGTAGTCTGTTCCATGCATCAGCTGCTCTCTCAGATAAACAATTACTACACTTCTCATTCCTAAAGAATCTTCTACATAGGTTGTCTGATGATTTTCTAGTACTTTTTGATAACCCCAAACATTCCCAGAGATAGTTCTCTAAATGGCCTATATACCTGAATAAGATCTCTTCTTAGATATCTATAAGATACACTGTACAAATTCAAATATTTTAGTCTTTCATAATAACTTAAATTTTCACGTCCATGGATGACCTTGGTACATTTCTGCTGTACTCTTTCCAGTTTACTCATGCTTGATTTCTTATAAGGTTTCCCTATTATTCCATACTCCGGTTTGGATCTAATGTAATTAACAATGACTTCATAATTTCTGATTTACTAGACTTTATAAAACTTTTTATATAACCTATAGGTCTATAGCTATCATTAACCAATTAGCTGATATGATTATAAGTACTCAAAGCTGGATCTACCTATACAATGGATATAAAAAGTTTACACACCCCTGTTAAAATGCCAGGTTTTTGTGATATAAAAAAATGAGACCACAATAAATAATTTCAGAACTTTTCCCACCTTTAATGTAACATATAATCTGTACAATTCAATTGAAAACAAACAAATCTGTAAGGGGAAAATATAAAAAATAAAAAACGTACAATATGCTGGTTGCATATGTGTGCACACCATTGAACTAGTACTTTGATGTGTGTGTACACCCTTAAACTAATACTTTCTTGAAGCACCTTTTGATTTAATTACAGCATTCAGTCTTCTTGGGTAGGAATCAGCATGGCACATCTTGACTCGGCAATATTTGCCCCCTCTTCCTTGCAAAAACTCTCCAAATCTGTCAGATTGCGAGGGCATCTCTTGTGCACAGCCCTCTTCACGTCACTCCACAAACTTTCTATTGGATTTAGGTCTGGGCTCCCGCTGGGCCATTCCAAAACTTTAATTTTCTTTTGGTGAAGTCATTCTTTTCTTGATTTGGATGTATGCTTGGGGTCATTGTTGTGTTGAAAGGTGAAATTCCTCTTCATCTTTCTAGTGGATGCCTGAAGGTTTTGGGCCAAAAGTGACTGGTATTTGGAACTGTTCATAATTCCCTCCACCTTGACTTAAGCCACAGTTCCAGCTGAAGAAAAGCAACCCCGAAGCATGATACTGCCACCGCCATGCTTTACTATGGAGATGGTGTTCTTTTTGTGATGTGAAGTGTTGTTTTTGTGCCAAACGTACCTTTTGGAATTGTGACCAAAAAGTTCAACCTT
The DNA here is from genome assembly GCF_019279795.1 of Protopterus annectens. Lineage (NCBI taxonomy): Eukaryota > Metazoa > Chordata > Ceratodontiformes > Protopteridae > Protopterus > Protopterus annectens. The sequence continues at coordinate 1,142,433,351 of NC_056741.1, read as the reverse complement.
GGTCTCATCAGACCATAGCACATTTTCCACATGATTTTTGGAGACTTGATGTATTGTTTTGCAAATGTTAGCTGGGCCTGGATGTTTTTCTGTGTAAGAAAAGGCTTCCGTTTTGCAACCCCACCCCATAGTCCAGACTTATGGAGGATACGAGAGATTGTTGTCACATGTAGTACACAATCAGTACTTGCCCGAAATTCCTGCAGCTCCTTCAGTGTTGCTGTAGGTCTCTTGGCAACCTCCCTGACCAGTTTTCATCTTGTCTTTTCATCAATTTTGGAGGGATGTCCAGTTCTTTGCAACGTCACTGTTGTCCCATATTTTCTCCACTTTTTGATGACTGTCTTCACTGTGTCCCATGGTATATCCAATGCTGTGGAAATTTTTTTGTACCCTTCTCCTGATTGATGACTTTCAACAATGAGATCTCGTTGATGCTTTGTAAGCTGTCTGCAAACTATGGCTTTTGCTGTAGCAGGCAACTGAGTAAATGTCAGGAAAATCCTACTAGGGCAGTTGAACTTTATATGGGGTTAATCAGAGTCTCTTTAATTGATGACAGGTGTGTACCCAAGATGACTGAATGCTGTACTTAAATCAAAAGGTGCTTCAATAAAGTATTAGTTTAAAGGTGTACACACACAACAAAGTATTAGTTTAAGGGTGTGCACACTTATGCAACCAGCGTATTGTTCTTTTTTTATTTTTCATATTTTTTTCCCTTAACAGATTTGTTTGTTTTTCAATTGAATTGTACAGGTTATAGGTCGCATTAAAGGTGGGAAAAGTTTTGAAATGATTTATTGTGGTCTCATTTTTTTTATATCACAAAAACCTGTCATTTTAACGGTGGGGGGGGGGGGGTTGCGAACTTTTTATATCTGCTGTAGACACCCAGGTCCTTAAATGATATTACAGTTTCAATTTTCTTTCTTTTTTTTTAAACAAAAAACATCTTTATTAAACCATCAATTATGACATAAGCAATCATATATTTATATAAATGAAAAAAAACCACACAAATGCAATCCTAGTTGCAAGCATTTTACATCACAAACTATACTGACACACTCCCAGTTACAAGCATTATATATCACTTATAATGTAATAATTTTCAGACAAACATTACATAGCTCATTTACGTCCTACCTTCTTTTAAAACCCATTAATCCCCTGTGTGTATTGTTCCCACAATTTCCATTTTTTTTGGATGTAGTTTGCTCCAACCCTTTTCTAAAAATCCCAATTGCAGTTGTTTTATCTCTGTTACTACAGTATATTCTCTGCTTCTAATATAGTTGTTTTAGATTTTAATTTCCATTTAATAGTAATTGCTTTTTTGGCAGCCACCATAATTAGACACAGCAGGGCCTTACCATGTCCAGGCATTTCCAATTCTGTATCATACCTCAGAAAAATCATGTCTCTCATCACTCCAATGCACCCACCCAGCATCTCCAACAGTGCATCCTGCAGGGAATCCTTAAAGTCAGCCAACCCCCCACACTCCCAGAAAATATGTTTCCAAGTACCTCTTTCTTCTCCAGCACACCTCCAACATTTGCTGTCTACCTGAGGAAAATTTCTCTGGAGCCTACTTGGGGTATAAAAATATCTGTGTAAACATTTCCAAGCAAATATCCTAATTATTCTAGAATTGTTGCATATTTGAAAGACATACATATATCCTCCCATTGTTTCTTTGTGAATTGCTTATCCAATCTCTCTACCCAATCTTTTCTAACCTCCTCTGATTGATTCTTATAGTTATCATGCAATATTTTATATGCTCTACTAATTATTCCTTTTTTAATGGTAGCTTCTGTTCTAGATTCCACTAAAAACTGTACCAGTGCTAGTCTCTCGTTTATGACCCCCTATTTCTTTCTCTTTGCCTATACTCTGATATCAATCCTTGACAGGGAAGGCAATCTTTAACCTGCAGTCCAAATAAAATCTTGGCCTCTTCGCATTCTTTTGCCTTTACCTCTGTAGTTATTTGCTCCCAATATCTTAGCTCCTTTGCCATTTTTCTCCAATAAATTCTAGCCCCTGTTGCCTATTGTCTATATCCCTAATTGCAGTCATCCCTATCGGCAGAATTTCCTTCCTCCATTCCTGTGTTGGCTTAATTCTTAGAATACTTTCTGCTGCTTTTTGGATATTATATTCTGTATGATTATATTTATTCTCCTTAAAGGCCTACATCCAAAATCCCAGTCTCTCCTTGTATCTTGTGCCTCCCCCATTTTAACATCATCCATTTCCACTTTGAATTACAGGTTTCTACTTGTGCTATGTATAGGAGCCTTAACTGTGTAGCTTTGAAATACCCCTTCAGATTGGGTAATTCCAATTTGTCCTTTTCTTTGGGAACAAGCAGTTTATCCCACTTGAATCTTGCCATCTTCCTCTCCCAGATAAAGTCCTTCAGCTCTTTATTAATTGCTATCCACAACTTCTCCTCTGGTTGATAAAAATATGCCTGACCTGTGTATAAGACTAAAGGAACTAAAAACATTTTGACTGCTTGTATCTTATTATCTATATCCATATAACAGAGCTTCCATTTTCTCAGTTTTTATATTATCTTTTGTTTGGTCTCTTCCCACATATCCTTAGCTGCCACACATAATTAGTTTTAATCCATACTCTTAAATATTTCATTTTATTATGTCCACATAAATATGGATATTGCTGAAACAGTTCATGTGTGGGTACATATGTTTCAGTCTTCTTTCAGTCAAAAATTACCCATGTCAACAACTCACAAAGAACATGTGTCTTGGAACTACAATTCTGAGATAGAACCAATGCATTAATTAAGCCACCATTTTAAGCTTAACACTCAAGTATTACTTATTATACCATGATCCCCCCAAAACGTGCACGCTGATTGGCCAGCGTAGTGTCATCGAGTTATACTAATGGAAAAGGTCCGTCGCCGGACTTTTTCCATTAGTATAACTTTTTTTTTGTCTGCGCTATGTTAAATGGGTTTAACATAGAGACAGCTTTAAAATAAGCAACGGAGATCTCCGTTGCTTATTTCGCTAATATGTTAAACCCATTTAACAACAGCAGTGTAAAAAGCAACGGAGAAAGCAAGATCTCTATGTTAAATGAGTTTAACATACGAGAAGTTTTAAAATAAGCAACGGAGATGTCGTTCTTATTTTAAAACTGTCTCGCTATGTTAAACTCATTTAACATAGCGCAGACAAAAAAAGCAACGGAGATCTTGCTTTCTCTTTTGCCGTACGCGCCAGCGCGCGCAGTACATCAGAACTGCCGCTGATGCCAAGACATCTGGAAGGGCAGTAAACAGTATTTATATTATGCCATTATTTAAGAAAAGTTTCTTTTCTTAAATAATGTCATAGGGTGGTGGTAAGCACCAATTCCATCGGTTGGAGCTTAGTGGCTCTCACCCCTGGACCAAACCCACGGGGTGTATTAGCATTAACTACACACTGTATGGGTTATTGCTATAATATTGTACATAGGGTGGTTATTTAGAAAAACCAAAGGATGTCACACACAGTAGGCAAATGAAGGCTAATGGAATCACACCCTCTACCACAGGCCAGAGACATTCAAAAAAGTAGGAAATGAAAGTATTCTCAGTACAAGACAGTGTGGAGATATGACAGTAAATGTAATCATAATGATACACTCTATGTTCCCATAAAAAAATTACATTAGGGAAGCAAAAATGTTTGCCTGTAAATTAAATCATACAGCAAGGCAGTCCAGTCCAGTCCACCTTTTCAGGGTGTAACAAATAAGCAAATAAATAATAGTTTAAAAGAGATACTGGAATGTAATAATGCAGATAACATAAGACTATGCTATATATGATGGAAAGAAACACCTTTAATGTTAAAAACACACCAGTATTAAGCAATTTCGTCCCTAACAGCTGGGACTTCATCAGAATACAACCAAAAAACACTCAAAATAAATTATATAACCCTCCACAATTGCTGATAAGCTAAGAAATTATCCAATCATTTTACTTAAAAACCTAGTTACACTCCCATTTAAAAGGTAAACCCTTTGGGTATAAGATCCATAAAAAATGTATTTTATATACAATGAAAATAAAAATACAACATGAACAAATAATCTTATAAAAATATATGAATGACTATATACAGTTCTACAATCGTTTAGCTTTTTCCTGCAATACAGGGGAAATAGAGACTTCATCATTTAAGCCAAGGGGGAACATAGCCACCAGCCGCAACTGCCACTGGGTTTCCTTCTTCTTCAGGTGATTTTTCCAATTACCCTCCTCTGATCAATTCTAATATTCTCCAGTATAACAAAGATGAAATTACTGAAGCCCCTACATGCCAGGAAATGTCTGTATACAGCATTATTCTCTTTTTTGTCCTCAGTGCACGTTCTGCCTTTCCTACATAAAAAACTTTCACATTCCTCACATAAGGCCAGATACACTACTTTTTGAGTTGCACATTTCTCACTTTGGAAATTAATTTGGGTCCTAGTAATATTTCCAAGTGTTATTTGCACTTGTTTATTAATGTATCCACATTGATTGCAGCACCCACATGGTCTAGTGCCCTTCAATGGCCCATCATAAGGATGGGTCTTAAATTCCAAATGCCTTTTAAAATTTACACCCATTTTATTAATAAACATTGGATGCTCTTCGTGTTTCACTGTTGCAGTCATCACATTTGAGTTATCTGCCTGCAGGTAGCCCTCAGTCGGCCCGAATACCAGAGACTTAGTATTTCTGCATCAGTTTCTGTTACTCCAGGACTGATGTCAGGTTGTCAGGGGTATAAAAACAGACAGCCAATGCCATTACACCAGTCTTTCTTGCCAAGGAGCTTGAAGCAGAAGCAGTTCGCACGAGTGCCAGTTGGCCGCTGCCTGAGTTTTTGTTTACGAATTGAATCATCCTGAAGTCTTCTAAGCTAAGTACCCCCTTGGGGATCCTTTTTTCTTGCTCTAACCGATGTCAGAAAAAGTTAACAACTGTCTCGCCTGTGGAAAGCAAATACCACATCGAGATTTCCGTTCTTACTGCGTCACCTGTACGTCACTGTCGGTTTTGTGCCTTGTTCAATGCCCTATTCATTGTTGGGCCCTTATTGTGGCTAAATACTTTCATTCTCGATCTCTGTATTCTGAAATGGCTTCGGTAAGCCATCCGACTACCGATCTTCTGAAAAAACATAAGGATAAAGACAAAGACAGACTGCACAGTTCCAAAACTGCTGACGAAGCTTCCATTAAATTAGTTCCATTAAATTAGTCGACAGTTCGCCGGTACTCAGTGAGGCGCTTTTGCAGCCCCTGATGCCCGCTTCAGTGGATTCGCAGGCCTCTACCAAACCTGTTTGGAGTCTGGTATGCCATGAGACTCCTCTTCAACTATGGAACCTGTGGATGTCTCTACCTTGGATGGGTCCAGAGCCGCTGAGCAGGCACTGGCTCCTGAGGAAGTTCTTCACTCTACCGATATTCAACACAAACCAACAACTTCTTTCATGTCTTCAGTTCTGTCTAAAACTACCATGTTCTAAGGCCAAGAGTACAAGCTATACCTAAAAAAATCGAAGACCCAAACTCAAGTACCTGCTTCCTTGCCACAACTTCAAATGCTTAAAATGGCAGAAGACCTTATTATGCTGATTCGGGGAAGCCAGCCTTCCACCGCTAAGAGAAAAAGAGACCTGTCCCCATCAGCATTAACAGACCAAGAGTCCGGCGACTCTGAGGTATATGATTATGAAGACATTCCTTTATCTGCTTATAAGGATTCAGATGCAGAGGAATCCATTCCCTCTGCTTCTCCTCCAGAGGATTTTTCTTTTGGTGAAAACTTACATACTTTAAGAGAGCATTTCCATTGGGAATGCCAAGACTAACCTCAGTCCAAAAAAGAGACTCAGAGAATTTCTAGATTTGCCACAACATAGGCCTTTAGCAATACCCCCAGTCCCGGATGTTGTGGATGATGTCTTTATGGAATCCAGTCTAACTCCTGATACGTTACCCCCTGCTCTTAGTAAACCAGACAGGTACTACAGAGTTCCTGACTCTCACAAATTCCTTTTCAAAAATCCTACTGCTGACCCAGAGGTCATCTCCCAGGGGCCTAACGGTATCAAAGCAACTACAGCTAAGAATCCCACCCCTTCGGACAGGGATTCCAGAGCTTTAGACAGATGGGGTAAGAAAGTATACACCTCTGCAACTCTCGCCATTAGGGCTTTGAATTGCCTGTTTCACATTCTGAAGTACCAACAACATATTATGGAACTTATTAAGCAAAAATTAGCTACCTTTACAGACTGTGCAGAAAATAAAGAATTACAAGAGCTTATGCATTCTGCAAGCCAAGTCAGCAAGCATACTTTGCAACGTGGCTTTGACGCCATAGAAGCATCTTGCAAGGCAGCAGTCACTGGTTCTGTAATGAGAAGGCATGCTTGGCTTAAGGAGCAGACCTTGCTGGACCATGTCAAATCAAAATTACTAGACGCTCCTTTGAACAAGGACAATCTGTTTGGCACCAAAGCAGAAGAGGTTCTTAAAAAGATGGAAGAAAAAGCTAAATCTATGCAGACAATCAAAGATTTCTTGCAAGTACAGCCTTCTAGAGTCAGTAGGCATTGCCCCTTGAAGCATTGGTCCTTTCCAGCCCACTCAAGGCCATCTCAAACTAGACCCAGGGGAAACAGACCCTCCAGACTCCAGTCTCAGGGTATGCAGAGATCTAAGCAATGGAGTGCCTCCACTTCAAAAACAAGGAGTGCTAAGCAATCCCCTTACAGAAAGAATTCCCAATGACTTCTCAACTTCACTCACTCCCCACTTCTGCCCAACTGCTTGTGCCCCTAGGAGGAAAACTTGCCCATCATGCAATAAAATGGACTTCCATCACCAATGACCGATAGGTCCTCAACATTGTATCCCAGGGGTACAAATTTTACTTCCACTCACTGCCAACTCCAAAAGGGTTCCCAGACCTTCCTACAAACCAGTGGGGAGAGGCACAAAACCAAGTTCAATCACTGCTCTCCATAAGGGCAATTCAGCCTGTTCCTGCAGAACAGATAGGTCAAGGGTTCTATTTCAGACTTTTCCTGGTACCCAAAAAAAAGGGCACTTGGCGCCCAGTCCTAGATCTTTCCATTCTAAACACCTTCCTGGTGGTACCAAAATACAAAATGCTCACCCTTCAGCAGCTTCTTCCTATGCTGGCCAAAGATGCCTGGTTAGCCACCCTAGACCTAAAAGAAGCCTATCTGCACATCCCTGTCAGGGACACATGCAGAAAATACATACGCTTCATGGCAGGATCTATGCATTCAGTTCTCTGCATTTCCCTTTGGCTTATCCACTGCTTCCAGAGTATTCACAAAATGCCTACTGCAGACAGAGAAAAATTCAAATTTACCCGTACTTGGATGACTGCCTGATTCAGGCAGATAGTCAGGAAAATGCTGTTGCAGCACCTGACATTTGTAAAAAAACCTTCTAACCTCCCTGGGATACACTATCAACAAAAAGAAATAAAAACTAGTCCCCTGTCAAAAGATTGTATTCCTGGGAGCAAGCTTGGACACAGCATCCCAGATGGCATTCCTTACTCAAGAAAAACAAGCCTATCCGACAGGCTACATCACTCAAATGGCCAACAGAACCCAGCTATCTGCAAGGAAAATCCTGCAGGTCCTAGGGTTCATGGATTCTTGCATCCTACTAATTCCATATGCCAGACTGCATATGAGGAAACTTCAATGGTATGTAAAAAGTCTTTGGTGCCAACATTCTCAGGACCTGGAAACTGTCATTCCTATCATACCCTGTCTAAGGATAGAGTTTCTTTGGTGGGAAGCAGCATGTAACCACAAGGGACTTCCCTTTACTCAACCCCATGCTGTCCAGATCTTAACCACAGATGCATCAGACTATGCCTGGGGGGCACACCTGGACAACAAGTGCATTCAGGGCCAATGGAGCCCAAGTCAAATTTGTCTGCACATCAACCAAAAAGAGATGCTAGCTGTTCAGCATCCTCTAACAGCTTTCAGAACCCTACTCTCACCAGGACCCTGCTAATAAAAATAGACAACACCACAGTTATGTGGTACATCAACAAGCAGGGGGGAACCCACTCTGCAGACTAGCCATGTCCCTATGGAACACAGCCTTGGACATGCAGATCCATCTGCAAGCTCAATTCCTGCCAGGCAAACAAAACTCACTGGCAGACGACTTAAGCAGAAATCTCCTAGACGCACATGAGTGGCAGTTAGAGTCCAGCACCTTCAGCCTTTTGATTCAGAAATGGAGGACCCCAGAGGTGGATCTCTTTGCCTCCCCCTGCAATCACCAGCTCAGCAAATTCTGCACCAGGACACTTCACAGCAGGGCATGGAAAGTGGATTCCCTATCCTTCCAGTGGGTAAACCTCTCAATCTATGCATTTCCCCCTCTGCTCCTTCTCTCAAGAATATTGCTCAAGATAAGACAGGACAGACCAAGGGCAGTCCTGATTGCCCCGTACTGGCCATGCCAGGACTTATACCCACTACTGCGCAGCCTGTCACTGGTGCCACCTTGGCATCTACTCTAGAGCCCGACCCTCCTCACTCAGCAGGGCAGATCTTGCATCCACAACTGCAAACCCTGAATCTTGCAGCCTGGCTTATTCCTTGAATTCTCCTCCTGTGACCAGCCTAAGCAAGCAAGTGCTGGATGTCATTCTTGAAGTCAGAAGACCCAGTACAAGGAAATCCTATGCTGATAAGTGGAAAAGGTACTGCTCCTGGATTCAATCTAAAAGAGAGAACACAACTCTGCCCTCCCTACCTCTAATCCTGGACTACTTAGCAGATCTTCTCCACTGAGGTCTATCCTTCTCCTCCATTAAGATCCATGCCTCTGCCAGCTCGACTCATTACAACACTGAGCCACCCCTCTTCTCTTACCCTCTCATCAAACAGTATCTGAGAGGGGCAAGCAACTTAAGGCCACCAAGGAGAGCACCCACCCCTGCTTGGGACCTTAACTTTGTACTGGAAAAGCTCATGCTACCCCCTTTTGAGCCTGCAGCGTCAGCAGAGTTAAAATTCCTCTCTTGGAAAACAGCATTACTGCTGGCCATCACTTCAGCTAGAAGAGTGTCTGAGCTACAAGCACTTATGGCTGTGGAACCCTTCATTATTTTTCATGCTGACAGGGTCTCCTTCAGTACTAATCCTTCCTTTATGCCTAAAGTGGTGTCCAGTGTGGCTCTCAACCAATCTATCCATTTGCCAACCTTCTTCCCTAATCCTCAAAATAAAGGGGAAAGGATCATGCACTCAGATTTTACCTGGATAGGACTAAGCCCTTCAGGAAATCTGACCAATTATTACTCAGTTTTGCACCAGGGGCAGAGGGAAGGCCATTTCAAAACAGACAATTTCCAAATGGATAGCACACTGTATCCATTTCTGCTACAAACACCATGGGAACCAACCCCTCAGGGGGTCAGAACACATTACACTTGGGCACCTTCTACCTCTACAGAATTCCTCAGGGGAGTCCCTACCAAGGACTTTCTGGAGGCTGCTACCTGGAGTACTGTATACTGATTCATCAAACATTACCACCTGCCTATATTTTCCAAATCCAGGGCAGATTTTGCAACTGCAGTCCTGCAGGGCATACTAGCCAGCCCAAACTCTTCTTCACCCTTTCTTCAGCTTTGGGAATCAACCCAGGTGTGATGACTGCAACAGTGAAACACGAAGAACATAGTACAGTTGTGTACACTTACCATGAATGTAGATGTTCGAGTGTATTCACTGTTGCAGTCCTGGTTTCCCTCCCTCCAGCCCCCTTCTCTCTCTGTCTCTCTCCTCTCTGTGTATATTACTCACCCCTTGCAGGGGTATTGATATTGATATTTACTTTTTACTGGTGGTGATTTTCCCACCATAGCTTAGCTCCCTATTGGGGGGGCTCCTGACATTTGGGGCAAGAAAATCTGATGTAATGGTGTTGGCTGCCTGTTTTTATACCCCTGACGACCTGACGTCAGTCCTGGAGTGACAGCAATCAACGCAGAAATACTAAGTCTCTGGTATTCGGGCCGACTGAGGGCTACCTACAGGCAGATAACCCAAGTGTGATGACTGCAACAGTGAATACACTCAAACATCTACATTTATGGTAAGTGTATACAACTGTACTTTCATTACCCAAGATATTATATATATATGGGTTAACTCTTAGGATGTTCCATTTTTTCTGATAACTTTTTAATTTCCTCAGAAAGATAATTATATTGTAATATACACACTCTCTCAAACTTCTGTATATTATTTATGCTTTCACTGGAGTCTGTGTTAAGGTCTACACCCAATAGGGACTTATAAAACTCTTCCCACTTGCTGTAAACTTCCTGAAGGATCTTATTTACTATTTTTTCGGGTACACCTTGGTAGAAAAGTTAAAGTTATTCTGAATGAGTCCTTAAAGTTTGTTGTTAGCATCGGAACTGTCATGGTGTTCTATAGTTGTATTATTAACAGGAGGGTTGACAGGCGCACCCTGTTCCAGATCCACTATAATTCAGACATTAAGCAGTTATAGGCTGGACTGATAGTCCCATCTGGCTATAGAGTCATATTAACTCATGCCCTAGACTTAAATACACTCCAAAAATGCCACAGACTTTTTCCTGTGAATGTTTTCCGTCACCTTCTTTGACATAGCTTTACAGATTAGTTCTACTGTTTATGCTGTAGAGGGACATAACCATTAATTGTTTCCGGTTGCCTTCTCTCTACATTGGCCAATAATCTATTGATCATTTCCATCTGAACCTTCAGCTTGTTCGATTTATTCAAGATTATTGTGGGTTGCACTCTTGTTCTCTCAGTCTTGTCCTTCCTGTTAGGTCAAATCTTCTTTCACCTTTCTGGAGTCGATGTCCCTAACTGTCCAACCTTTTCCCCTTCACCTTACATTCCTTCCTAGTTCAGTACCTCCCTCCTCACATTGTTGTTTTGAAAAGACAAAAAACAATGACATTATTTAATACCTTATATGTTTCTTCATCTACTGTTGTGTCCTTCCCATTTCTGATCACTGTAGATTTCAGAAGGAACAATAATTGTGACTATGTTTTGCAGTACTTCACAATGCCTGATATTTGATATTCACTAATAAAAAGTCAACATGCTTCACAGAATACTTTTTTTTTCAAAGGACTTCCAAGTTTTAGCTTTAAGTAAAAAAAATGATAATTTAACCGCATTGGCTTTAGTGTCTGCTAACCCATAATAAATATGTTACATCTTTATAACTAATTTAGACAAATGACTTTTGAGATTAACTACATCAGATTAAAATTCTATGCAAAGACATAAGCTAGTATGTTTGTTCTTGCTATTTAATGCTGGCTGAAACTGGGCATTGGAAGACCTTAAGGTATGTTCATCTTTACAGGGTAAATAACTACTTGTTGTCAGATTTGAACTGGCTGACTCCTTCAGCTGAAGCCAGATGACTTGCTAAGTGACATGGAATGCAATCCTTCAGTGTTTGTTAACATCAAAACTAATAAAAAGTGAAGGCTGCAACAAATATGCAACATGCCACTGTCTTTTCAAACAGTTCAAGGTGGAAGAAGCAAACTGGATACAATATGTTGTTAACTTATATTTAGTTGACTCACATCTGTTCTACTTTTGTGCAGCCTGGTTTTGTGTGTGTGTGTGTGTGTGTGTGTGTGTGTGTGTGTGTGTGTGTGTGTGTGTGTGTGTGTGTGTGTGTGTGTGTTTATGCTTGTGTGCATAGATATACGCTCACATATTCACATGAAGTAAAATGCACTACTGGACACTCATTAATGGGACACTGCTTATTAAAATCAGTTAAGTTCTTCTGACTCTGTGGTCTCATCTTCAACAGTTGACCCAAACTGCTTTTACCTCATTGAAACCTGGCTTTCCAATAAATGACTGTTACTTAAACCTTCAAAAACTAAACTTCTACTTTTACACCCCTAAAACATTCTCTCTAAACAAAAGTCAATCCACCATTCTCTCAGAAAATAACACAAAAGTTAAGTAGTTCACTATACAAAATTACTACGAGTAACCATAGATGAACACCTTAAGTTTGATCTTCATATTCAAAATAGTATTTAAAAAAAACACAGCAGAAACTGGGAATTCTGTGCCGGCACAGTCAATTCGTAGATACACCCACTAGGCATACCCTTACCACTGCTTACCTTCCACTCACACTCTTTTATGGGGCTACAATACTTACAAACATATAAACTACCCTAAAATGTAAGCTGAAAATGTGCTACAATAAAGGAAGCAGGACAGTTTGACCCCAATGCAATTGGATACACTTTCATGTTAAAATTTAATTAACAATAGTTTTTAACATGGTAACAATAAAATCAATCAGGAATTTTACATAGGAAGTTGACATATTTAACATTTTAAACATTACAATCATAAGAAATTAATAATAATTTTATTATTTTATGTAGATCAAATGCAAATGTTTTAAACCGTTATATATTAAATTTAGCCCATTAAGAAATTGCCAGTTCTGTATGATTGTACCAGGTTACAGACCAGTAATGAGAATAATATTTTGTTCTGTCTAATGACGGCCTGTTTCCTGCTCAATTGTGTATGACTGTCATATGTTTCCACTATTCTTGCTGAGTGTTATAAACTATTATAAAGCTTTGTTATAGATCTAGATATGGAATTTGTTAATGCAGGGGTCAAAAAGTCATGTACCCATAATAAAATTGCAAAATTCACCACTGATGCAAAACATTCTACACATCACTGTATACCCCCACACATGACTCTATACCGCGATGCATCACTGTATATCCCTTCACACTCTCAAGTGTCTTGAACTCCCACAATACTTTATACCTTCCTTCAACTTAAAATGGCACATGACATCATTCATGGCCCTATGACCTGCCTGGCTCTTAGTACAGTATTCCAAAGATGTATACCAATGAGACCTCTCAGGTCAGAAAATAAGGAACTTCTCATTGAGCACTGACCTAGCAAAGTAGCCGGCCAAAATCTGCACTCTTTCTGCATAGCTGAAATCTGGAATACCCTTCCCTTAATTATCAGAGTAAACCAAAAACACTCAATCTTCAAAGTATCATTTAAAGAATATCTTTCCAAATCTTGGAACTTATTCCTTATACGTTCTACTGCTTACCTCTTTTCCTTTCATCCTCTTTCCCTCCTGTGTACATAAGCTATTCCTCCTATAATTCTACATATACTATACATCTTGTCTTTCCATAAGCAATCACTGCATGCTATGACATGTTTCTCTATGTTTTGTATATATATCTTACCTCTCATTAATATGTATATAGATATTACATTATTGTTAAGCTATCTTAGATCACCCTGCATATTGTTTACAATAATAATAGAGCTTTACTCCCAGGGCCTCCACTGAAAATGGCCTCATTCTGTCCCAGCTGGACTTTACTGGTAAACAAATGTCAAATAAATAAATAAATCAAATAATAAAATATCCGACTTTAATGTCAAATGCATCAGCAAAGATGTCAGAGATTGCGTTGCAGTCATTGTGGAGTTGTTCATCACTTGTTAACATAGCACTATTACTATTTTTATTTCAGTTCCTTTAAAAGAAGGCGTTCCATACATTATGGGAATCCAAGGCTAAACTACGTTATATGTTAATGTCCCAAGGACCTTATACCTTTGCTTAGGCATCTATATATCACACTGTATTCTTGATTTGTTATGTTCTGGCCAAGCCTCAATTCTTTGTACATGTTATTATAGTTTGTTATCATCTTCTTCGGATAGCTTAGCAGTATCACATTCTTTTTCACACTTTTCTTATACAGTGTTAATTAGGTGCATCTGTTGCATCTTAAGTGATGCTTATTTCTTAGAGATTCCTAACTTTCAGTGTTAATCAAATTCTGAAAAAAGTAGAGAGAGTGCCAGTTTGCTTTCTTATGTCACATTGAGTTACAATACTATTATCTAGTTGTCTTAGAACAAAAAACATACACTTTCATTGTACACCACATCAAATTATACAACAGGTAATCGTTCTCAGATCCATTAAAGTGGGACCAGCATAGATATTGCTACACCTCACAGTACTTGGTTTGTGATAGTGACTTCCTTTAAGAAATCTCCTTTGTTAGTGCTTATGGTCAATGGCTGACAGTTTTTTTAAATATGAACTGATCCAGTAGATCATCTTTTGATGACGCAGCCCAATTGCTATTTTTATAGTTTGGGTTAATTAAAATGCAGTCATTTGGCTCAATATGATTATAAAATCTTACAACTGTAGCATCCCATTTTGTTTTACACATAGAGATTCCATTATAAATAGAATAAAAGTCTTAGCTTGCCCAGACATTACCTAACAGGCTATGAACTGAATAATCACTTTACTTAAAACTTAAAGTTTTAAAGTTAGCTTTAGGCTTTTACTATGTATACCTCTCAACATCTGAGCATTAAAAATCATAGAATACTGGCATAAAGAGGACAGTTTCTTATTTTTAACAATATAAGGCTTTATATACTAGATCCTATATAGTCAGTAGTAGGGAGTCTTTGTACACACTTAGGTTATTTATCTAATAAACTATGTACCAGTAAACAGGTCAGACTTTTCCAACCACAAACTAATCACCATGGAAATCCACATCTCATCCACACCCCCGCAAAGGTAACCGCCATGAAAAACTTCTCCAAAGCTGACTTTGGGCTCCTAAAAACAGAGGTGGCTGTCTTCACGGCACCCATGTCAATGGAAAATAGATGCATGACTGCCAAATCATACACCAATGCACTGTACAAACACGTACATAAATGCATGGAACTAGCCATACCCAACAGAACCAAGACACTCTCCTCCAATAAAAGGAAGCAAATCTGGTGGTCCCCTACCATTAATAAACTCTACAACAAAAGGAAGAAACAGTTGCAGAAAAAGGTGAAGTCCCAAGACTGTAAAAACTCCCTTATTAGCCTCAACAAAAGGTTGATATCCCTCATCAAAATCTCTAAAGCCAGCTATGAAGGCAGAATTGTGGTAGACACTAAAAACAACCACAAAGCCTTCTATAGTTATATCAAGAATCTCCACGGCAATACCCAGGTTTGATCTGAGTTACTGCACAATGGTATCTCCTACACTGAGCCAACAGATGTTGCCAACATACTGGCCGACAGATTCAGTGCCAGCTTTACCCCTCCAAATTACCAAAGGACCAATCACAATACCAGATAAATGCCAGGCACCCAGCATTACTGCAGCACAGGTTAAAGCTGCATTGTCCAAGGCCAAGAATACAGCTTCCATGAGACACAACAGTATCCCTGGATGTGTTCTACATGAACTACAAAGTGAACTGGCACCACATCTATGTGCCCTGTTCAATCGCAGCCTCACCTTACGCATTGTCCCTACCAAATGGTGCACTGCTACAGTCATCCCTCTCCATAAAGGGGGAGTGACTACAGACACTGAGAATTATTGGCCCATTAGCCTGATGAGTCTGATAGGTAAGGCTATGGAAAGCATCACCATGGACGTAATTAACAAGGATATAGGGAATTTCCAAATTCTAGATCCCATGCAATGTGGTTTTGTGAAATGTAGATCATGCCTGCTGAACCTGGTTGATATCTCTGAGTCAGTCACCAGAGCTGTGGATGAGGGCAAGGCAGTTCATACAGCCTACCTCGATCTGACCAAGGCCTTTGATACCATTCCTCACTCAGGAATTATTGATAAAGTCGCCAAACTAGGCATCGACCCCTATATCACTAGGTGGGTTGCAAACTGGCTCACAGATAGAACCCACATTGTGAAAGTAATGGACTCCAAGTCAGACTGCTGACCAGTCACGAGTGGAGTCCCACAGGGATCAGTCCTGGGTCCTCTCCTGTTTGGGATCTAATTCTCAGACGTCCAGGCCAACACAGAGGGACTCTGGCTGACCAAGTTCACAGACAACTGCAAGCTGGGAGCCATCATTAACTCCCCAAGTGATGTAGACATGCTACAGAAAGACCTAATTGAGAGCAATGACTGGTGTCGAAATCATGGCCTTAAGCTTAATGCCAAAAAATGAGTCATTATCCCTTTGGGAAAAACTCAGTTCCGACTAATTACCACATCAGTGGGAGCCCACTGAACACTGAAGGTGTAATAAGAAATCTGGGGGCACAGGTTGACAGCAATCTCTCCTTCAACCGCCACATTGCCACTGTGGTCAGAAAGTCCTTCTGTGTGGCACATCTCATTACTAAGGGTTTTGCATCCAGGAAGAAAAAGGTCATCATCTCTCTCTACTCTTCCCTCATTAGGCCAGTCATTGAGTATAATGCTCCAATTGGCATGCACCTCACTAGACACATGCGACAGCTGGAAAGGCCACAAAAGTACCTCACGAAGAGGGTCCTAGGCCTTAAACACATGTTCTACATGGACAGACTCAAAAAACTCCAGCTTTTTTCTGTCTCGTATCATCTACAAAGAGGCAATCTCTGCTTGACTTACAAAGCCATATCTGACCCAACTCTGTTAGGAATGCTACATCTAAAGAAATCCCAATCCCTCTGCACCACATGCTCCATAGACCTCAACCTCATTACCACAATCAACAGAACATGCTGGAGAGACAGGTTCATAATCCAGAGACTGCCCATGCTCTGGAATAGACTTCCCATACATGTCAAGCAGAGCACCTCACTGGCTCTCTTCAAGATAAATCTTGATGAGTGAATGGGAAATAGAAAGTTCACCCTGGGGATCACTCCAGTGGCTCTACTTGATAGAAGAACTGGGAACTAACATCAGGAGACAAGATGCCAGGGCACTTCTATGGGCTAGGCTTGCAAAGGCTCCAGGGCCATTAGCCTAGTATACACCTATCAACCTATGGTCCATCAGTGAATGTGGCATGGCTAAATCTGATGGTCAGAATCATAAATCATAGCAGATGACAGTTATGTTTTTATATATGTTGACCCCCTCCACTACTTCCTATCTGTCACTAGACAAAGAAATGCAGCTGGGGACATCCATAATTTGTTTCATGGTTCTGCTACAACAGCTCCCTATGAAACTACATTAGGGATTCTTAGTGTCAATTCCTCATGATTTTTGGCAAAAAGTCTGATCCTGGTATACAACTTTCTCATGACATTCTTTCTTGTTATCTATGATTTTTAAAATGTTTTTAATTTCATTAAAAAACACTCCATCTGCATAATTTCTATGGCAAAACCCCTTGCTAATGTCAGTGTGTGAGTGCCATGTTTGTGCAAACGGTGTTTAGTTATGAGTATGTTTCAGATGGTGTGGTGGTGCTGCTGATGTTGAGATGTGTTGTGGTAATGCAGTGGATTATGTTGTGGAGGTGAACATTGTGTGAAATGTTTCTGAATGCAGAATAATGAGTATATTCTGACAGTGTGCACATCTGTTGTAAATCATTCAAACTATGAGGATAGCAATACTTTTTTTTTCTATGGGAATAATAACATTTGAGTTAGAATATAGATGTTAGGGGGACTTAAGAGCACAACCCTTATGTAGGGTATTATGGCAAGCTTTGCTCAATGCATACAGTAACGTGTATGTGTGCGAAAGTGTTGGTGTGCATGAGGTAGTGCATGGTATAGGTGTGGTGGGTTGTATGTCTTTGTATTGTGTTTGCACAGATGTAATATATCCAGAGTCAATAGGTATTTTCTAAAATGATTGAATTCATTATTGTGCAGTGAAATATAAATATCTTTGAGAATCTCTGCAGATAAACTGCTATAGTTCCTCACATTTATTCATGTCAATACAATACATCCAATGTCAGAAAACTAATTGTGTCCTGATAGTATTCCATGAAGAGTGTTGCAGTCTTCAGTGTCTAACAAATTTAATAAAACTGCATTTTGTATCTGTATTGTTTGGCAGAAGGAGAGTTGCTGTTTGAAATGACATCATCTGTTTCCCACAGACATGGCCACAAACAGAGAGAAGATGGACATAAGTCTTGCTGCAGCAGTTCTAGCCCAAGTGTATCCCCTACTCGTGCCTGCCGCAGCCATTCCACCTCACCTCGGCAGAATGGGCACAGAGGTAGCACACGAAATGATCGCCACAGCCAGGGACATGAAACAACTGCAGAGAAACAGGATGTACGTGCTATTTTTTTCTTCTTTCCCTGTGTTGTGTCATCTATTATGTCTGTGTTTCATTTTATAGCTTTAAACCTTTTATCTCTACCTTAACCTGTGTATTGTGCTGTTCATTCTCTATCATGTTCTTTTTTTTTAATTATATGACATCAGGGAAACACACAACTACTATTCACAGAGTGCTTTCTCACTCTGGAAAGTGTGGTAGGTGAAGAGACAGACCAAAGATCAAGTTTGTACTTCAGTTCTCTAAAAACTGAAAAGAAAGGATGTAATGTAGCCCCCTGAGAATCCAAAGGATTAGATGTACTGCAGTGCCTGCCTGTCTAAAGGGAGAATCTATGCTGCAATTTCTGCCTGCCTGAAGGGACAGGCTATGCCGTGTTGCGGCCTGCCTAAAGGGGAGTCTTTGGTGCAGTCCATGCCTGCCAAAAAAGAGAACCTGTGGTGCAGTTCCTGCTTGTCTTAAGGGAGATGCTCTGATACAGTCCCTGTCTGCCTGAAGGGAGAGGCTGTGCTGCAGTCCCTGCCTGCCTAAAGGGATTGTGTGCACTTTAATCCATTTCTGCTTAAAGGGAGGAGATTTGCTGCAATACTCATGAGTCTAAAAAGGGACTGGAGAGCATATGCTGTGGCCCCTATGTGCCTAAAAGGAGAGGATTTGCTGTGGCCCCTATGTGCCTAAAAGGAGAGGATGTGCTATGGTCTCATAAAACTTTAAAAGGGACTTATTAGTATAGTCCCTGGAGAAATATATATCTTTACCTACAATGGAAATGGACCAATAGGCACATAATTTTACAGTCTCAGTTAATTATGTAATTGCTTCTCTCAAAGTTGCATGTTGCCCCCAGTTTAGCTCTCATTATAGTAAAAATGGATTACAGGCAGTGTTAATAGATCTGTGTGAACCCAAAGCAGTAAATGTTTGTTACATGTTTCACTGTGCTTATACCACTATCTAAATTCCAGCCATACACACCTAGATATAACTTTTGCTTTCTACATGTTTGAGAATTTTTTACTGGACATTCCATTTAACTTTTTGGGGGTAACAGATAATAATATTGTTACTCTGATTTATTGTTTTTAGGTAGCTATGTTTAGCAAGAAGTCGAGTAGCTTGAGAAAGTCACATGACTAAAGCCACTGATTCTGCACGTGGATGTTAGGAAGTTCAGTAGTCTTAGCTGGATGTTGATTGCAATGCTGGCTATGCTGAAGTGGTCTTTGTGTGACTGATGAGCTGAATCCTATTAGAACAGTTTGACATAAATTACGTGACAGGTCACATCAGTTATATGTCATGTACATGACCTACTCTTAAATTCAAGAAAAGTCAAGAGTAGCAGAGGCCAGCACAGGCCACACCCCCATTAAGGTACTATACTAAACCTGCAAACTAAAATTAGCAGAGAAGTTGTAGATAGTTATTTTAAATTTGTACTAGAGGGTCATACATTTTTATAGCTCACACCTTAATCAACACTTCAGATGCCACTTTTGACACTAAATATGTCAAAAAGCCCTATTCTTAGTAATGCCAGTAGGCTGGTCCTTCTACCATAGATCACAGAAGGGAGTGGAACAATGATGTGTGAAGTTATGGGACTTTATCACATGAGCTATTCTGTTTAATTACTGTAGTCCACATATTCACAAAATTGCAGTTTTAATCATTTTATTTATTTGTTAATGAGATAAGTCTACTATGCTTAAGCCTCTTTTCAACATCAACCTGCAAACGCTAAGTGGTTAGGTTACCTGTTCAGAGTCACACAGAAGGTAAATGGAGGCTGACAGAATCAAACCCTGGATTACAAGATGAAGCACTGACATCTCATACCTTAAACAGGGTGAATAATTCATAGAAAGATTCATGTAGAGCTCCACAAAGGATGGAAAGGAAGAAACATTTAAATATAGAACAATTTACCTCAAAATACTATAGAACACTATTTAGAAACAAAGGGAGGAAGGATTAAAAATGAACATACAGGGGTATTTTTTACTGAGTAATTGGAAGATGCTTGAAATGCATGTGGAGCTAGTATAGTTAAATAATTTATTAATTAATTAATTTATAGGAGATTTTTTTCTCCGTCCTCTACAGCATCATCATCATCATATGGCTTTCTACCCAATGCCTGACACCCATTATCAGATATACCAGTCACTTCCTAACTTCCGGACTTTCCCCTTTCCTTACAATTCCATTGGTAACATCTGAGGGGCAAGGTACAATGGGGATGTGCAATTTTTCACCCCACCTCTGCAGCACTTGAGCTATGCCCCCATTCTATTTCCCCTTAAGACCACACTTTTGTAATAAGGATGTCCCATGTCTCCACAGGGATCATTGCAGGTGATGCCCAAAGAACTTCCAGCTCATTAGGGATGGAAACACCTATTCCCTCCTTGCTGCTCCATCAGTCACCCAAGTCACTAATCAAACCATGTTTGGCTGGACCATACTCAAAACTTTATCCCCATATGTCATCGGAGCAGTGGAGTCAAGGAATTTATGAGAACAGTTCATTCTGTGGTACATGCATAAGGATTCATGTCATTTAATTTCTAAGAATGCCATTCTGTCAATAAGCAAATTGATTGAAACCAAAGTTACTAATTTTATTTTTGATATGGCTTACCCTCCCACACAAACTGCTAAAGCATGGAGTTTTGCACTGTGCACCTCATTGGAAAAAGCTGACTGCAGAGTTAGCAATCTTGTCCAGTGATGGGGATTTCCTGTCAGATGCTGCTGTTCTTTCTCAGACCTAATGATTCAACTGCCCTTATATTCCTTCCCACAAGGCAGTCCTCTAGTATGTTCATTGTCATACTCATTTCTGTTTGCTTCCTGCAGTCTGTGCTAATTCTGATAACCCCTTTTGTTCTGGCTATACTATGTTCTATTTCTCTCTTTTGTGCAGCTTCCATTAATCCTTGATCTGCTTCTTCACCACCCTTTCTCTCCTACAAAATCTGCACCCTCCCTTTCTCCTGGCTTCCTGTTCTATACCACTACTTCTCATGTATTGCATCCGTTCACTTCCCCTATAACACCATGCTTCCTGGTACACTATCAGTTCCCCTTATTAGTAAATCCAAGAGCTCATATTTGAACCACAGATATATCTCACTTTCTAAATTTGGGGGGGGGCAGTATCTAGGAGATGCTGATTTTGTGCAGTAAAGCACACTGAATTTCCTGGGGTAAGTGTGTTCAGTTAAGTATCACACCACTTCTATTAAGTATCACACCACTTCTATGGAATACACCACTACAATATCCTTTGATCTTTATGCCAGGTGCAGTTTCACAGTATTTGCCACATCACTGAAGAAAATTTCAGCTCACAGAATTGCACAGTACCATGTGGCGTGAAGTAATGCAAGAGTTAAACAGGCGATATTTGTATTTGGAACTGGATGTACCCAGTATATGCAATAAATCTGAGTAGAGAACTGTAAGGTTTTATTGTTGTTATTCATTACTGGCTACCCATAATGCACTGCAGTAAGGTCTGTGCTAAAGAAAGACAATATTTATTACAAGAAATGGAGTACAGATTTTCTTGTGCAAGTTATAACATCTGATCAATGTTAGAATTTATGAATTTATGATGAGCAGAATGGGGCTCCATGAGAGACTGCATACTGAAAAATTCAGACCCTTAAATGTGAGTCTCACAGCTATAGAAATAAAGTGCTTTTGGCAAAGAATTAAAGGGAGAATTACAGCAAATCAGGAAACTTGCTGTAATGCCATAAAGTGTTTATAGAGGGGCATTATCCCCTGTAGCTGACAGCATGGGGCGGGGACTGTGCTCCCCCACAGCTGCTACTAAATCTAGTAAGGTACTGTTGTACCTCAGATTAAAGAGAATGATTTGAGGTACAGCAACGCTGGACTTAAATGTGTATTCCACCCTTGTAGCTTTAGTCTTGAAGTTGTGTGTCATGTAACCGCAGTCCTCCATATTTTAAGAAGAGCCCACAATGATACGATCTCTACCTTGGAGCTCCAGGGTTCATTCCTAACCACTATTTACTATCAGTGTAGAGTTTATATGTTTGCCTGTATTTTCCCAGATACTCCACTTTTCCTCCCAACATTTGCTGATTGATTAGATTTTACTTGTCTACACTAAATGTGTATTACATATAACGAAGCCATAGTACTCAAACATGGGGAGAACATAACATCTCCACACAGGCAGTGCCTAGAGATCAGGAGTGAGCCTTAGACTCTGGAGCAATGAGTTAGAGAGCATGTCACTGAGACACTGTGTTGCCTTCATATTCTATTTACCCTTGTCCTTCTAGCTCAGGTTATGGACAAGAAGGATCCACAGACCAGTCCCCTAACCCAGTTAACAAACATGCTTGGTTTAAAATATGAAAACACTATGAATATTTTATAACTTCTGCCTGTCACTGCTATAAGACTTAATCAGAGGTTTGTGTTAATGATTTTAACAAGTTTTCAATATTTAATCATTAGTTTATTCACTTGTCTGCCACGATGAAAGTGAATCAGTTGTAATGGGGCATGTTTGTAAACCACTTAAAATTATAAAAAAATAAGTATATATATATATATATATATATATATATATATATATATATATATATATATATATTGCAGAGGTGACCAGAAAATTACTTTATTTTTATCTTATCTAGCACCTCAGCTACATGCCTTTTTAGGCTTAAAAATACTTGAGTTTTAACTTCCCTTATATATAACTAACAATAAACAAATCATTTATACAGTCAAACAATTAATCAATCAGTTATACTAAAAATAACTAAAAACAATTAAATAAAAACACAAATAACCAGAAAGATCTAATTAGAATTATAATATTATTATAAAAACATTCCATTCAAGTTCATTATTCATTCCAAAGGGTTTCAGTGTTTTAAATGTTTTAAAACATTTTCTATTAAACCATCATATCGTAAGGTAGATTTTACTTGCAAAAGCACCCCCACTTTAATCACGTTTACATTTCCTCCATGTGCCATATTAATGTGCTCTGCCACTGGATTATCATCTCTTATTTTTTTATATCATTAACATCTTCCTGTATTCTTATTTTTAATCTTCTTTTAGTCTGCCCAATATAGTCCACCAGCTAATAATATAAGCAACCCCTTTAGAGCCATAAGTGTGATATCCACAGCAAAGAATTTTCCTACCATTAATAGATGTCACTTCTCTAATAATATAGTTACTTAATATTACACTTACTACAAGGAAAGCTTCCCTATGGCCCCATTCCATCACAGTTAGTTTATTTCCTCTATAAAAACATGTATATATGGGTCTACCTCTTTCCATCGAAAATATACTTCAATGAACGGCAGTTGGCCGATTCTACTTTGCTGAAATTCCACTATAGTGAAACAACAGTTAACCAAGCCTTACTTACGCAAATCTCATTCTAACGTACAGTTAAAAAAAAAAAACAAATACAGCAAACACATTTATGCAGGGGGACAAGCCCCCCTGTGCCGTCAACACCCCCGCTACTTATAGCCGCCGACACTCCCGCTACTTATACATACTAACTCCAAGATCGCACTACAGTTGGGAAAAGGGAATATTCCCTTATCCTCACTGTACCGTGATCTATACCAACAAGTGATGTAAACATTAAAGGTTCCCCTCCCATACATCACGTAACAATCTGGTTTGCTGGTCATTTGGGAGCACTATTTGGGTGTAGTTTATCACATTCACTGGTGTGATATTCGGTGATGTGAGTGTTGGTTAACTGTTGTGAGTTTTGGTTAACTATTGTTTCGCTAAAGTGGAATTTCGGCAAAGTGGAATCATTGAACTGCCATTCGCTGAAGTGGGTTTTCGATGGAAAGAGGTAGACTCACATATATATATATATATATATATATATAGAGAGAGAGAGAGAGAGAGAGCTCGACATATAGATGCAAGGGGCACCATGATTTCATTCTCTTTATTCATGTGCCTTAATTAGCACTTTGTTCTGCTTCAGAAGCAAGCTGTTGGCCTAAGTAATTGAAATTTACTTTTTAATGATTTAAAACATATTCTGTCACCACACTAGTAGTATGTACTGATTGATTGTTACTGCAGCTGCATTGGTGCTTGCAAAATGTCTTGACAGCCTGAAAGGCATCATTGTGCCACGTGTATTTACACAGTCCACCAGTGAATGCCATAGGCCAAGTATAGACACGGAGAAGAGAAATGTTAAAATAAAACATTAAAACTCTTTTGAGCCATTTAAACCTGGAATGTATATGGTAATTATAATTTGTTTTATCCTGCATTTTTTTTAAGCAATGAATTCATAAATCTGCAGGATACATGTTGACACATTGAGAGCAGTTTCAGTGAATGCAAACCAACTGAGAGATGCTCACTGATACTATTTCCATTGAACTTCAGACACGCACTCGTTTGCAAGGGACAACCCCCCACCGCACCCGCCACACACCCTGAACTTATATATACCAACTGTGATGTCACACAACAGTGAAGCATGATGAAAATCCCGATCTGATGAAAGCGGTTTCGGTGAATGGCCCTGAATCTTTTTGTCTTTGATGATCATTGACTTGACAGGCACCCACTGTTCAAATGCGTCTTTGCACATTACCATTGGCATCTGAAATAATATTTCATGGGACAATGCTGTACTGTAGAAATGTAAGTAGCTGTGGTTGGGTAAGTTTGGCATAATGGTTAAGGTTTTCACTTTATAGATGCAAGGTACATGGTTTGAGTTTAACCTCAGGTTATTGACTAGGCTTAAAATGGCCCTTCTGGGCAGTTAGCCTAGTATTCACCTATAAACCTATGAAATGGTGAAATACATAGAAGCTCCTATTTATGCTGGGGTAAGGCATATTCAGCGGTCTTCAACAACTTTAAAAGATTACAGTAGTAATAAAATACATGAAATAGTAATGTTTGAAAATCTTGAATTTGACAATGAATGTTATCTACCAAACCATAAAAGTTTGAGTTTTGCCCTGTTCATTTTCTTAAAATACTTAATTGAAAAGCAGACAGTTCCTAGTTGTCATAAAGCTTGGACACACTCCAGGTGGGTTTACCATGATTAATTGTGTGTTGTTTAGGGAGATGTATTTTGAAACATCGAAGTATACAAATCTCAAATGGCTAACAATCTTGAAAGATAGAAAGACAAAACACTAAAAAAAATAAAACACACCCACACCCCTGCTAATTATATATACCAACTCCGAGATCACTCTACAGTGTGGAAAGAGCAATTTCCCTGATCTCCACTGTGCAAAGAGTTGCACAGACCTAACACCAGCTAAAGTGATCAAAAGAGTTTTGATTACTTCTGCCGGTGTTAAACACATTTGAGATTATGAACATTAAATTATATGGAGTGTTTATGTTTAGGGAACACCTGAATAATCAAAAGGAAATGTCTAAAGCCTCAAGATATCACAGTCTCAAAATGGCAATAGTCCCAAGATTGCAAAATACATAAAAACATTTTCTTTTTTGCAGGTTGGAAAGATCCCTTGTCCCTGGTTTCTTAATATCCCTACTTTGCACAACCTCATAAAAGAGGGTTAAGGTGCGTCCACCTCTTCCATCATCTTCAAGTTCACAATGTAGTCAGTGCAAGACCTTCAGCCTCAATCTAGCAAAATGTCAACAGCACTTGTGACCTTCCTGTTTATGTGTTTCTAGACTCACTGTTTCGGACTGCAGCAATGTAGGAAAAAAGTTATTCCATTCATCTCTAAGTACTGTTTGCTTAAAATATCTGAAGCTGTACTTCATATATACTTCTGTGATTGTAACATTCTACATGTTTTTTTTCCTTATCTTTGCCCAGTTATACTGGATGGCAAATATTTAATATGCATTTTTATAAACAGAAGACAATTTAAAATGTATAAGCTATGCAAGTCATAAATGAAACACCACAGCGGAATGGTCTGAAATTATATCCTGGCAGTGGATATCTAGAAAATAATAAGTTCTTTACTATATAGTGTAAGTCAGCGAGTAAATATCAAAATGTACTGTTGGAACAGTATAACACGTAGAGTCTGGCAACCATGAAAAAAATAGAATATATTCATTTCTACAATGACTTATATAGTTTATTTTATTTGAAAGTTGTCTACTTTGAGATAACTTGAGTGAGATGTGTTTGGCACAGTAGATCAGTTAACATTGCTGCATTACAATACTTGATTTTCCATTTCAGTTCTTAGGATACAATATGTCTGGTGTATGCATATCCTCTTCAAGTGGGATTTGCTGGATCATCCAATTTCCTCCCACATTCTAAAAGCATGTTGTAGGTGATTTTACAAGCCAATAAAATTGCCTGTTGTTATGCTGTGTATGTTTGGCATTTGCTGGACTCGTGTACTTTCCAGTATTAGTTTCTCTGTCTTGTATCCCCTGAATGCTATACTATGGTTGTGCTCCATTTTGTCTTCAAACTGGATAAAGCAGGAAGTAAACAATGAAAGAATTGTGATGTAGCACCCAGTCATAACAGAGCACTTCCAAACAAGTACATTTGGACATAACCATTACCAATGTAACCTGAAGCTCAACAATTTCATGTTTTAATCTGAGAATTGTGATGTAGCACCCAGTTATAACAGAGCACTTCCAAACAAGTACATTTGGACATAACCATTACCAATGTAACCTGAAGCTCAACAATTTCATGTTTTAATCTGAGAATTGTGATGTAGCACCCAGTCATAACAGAGCACTTCCAAACAAGTACATTTGGACATAACCATTACCAATGTAACCTGAAGCTCAACAATTTCATGTTTTAATCTGAGAATTGTGATGTAGCACCCAGTCATAACAGAGCACTTCCAAACAAGTACATTTGGGCATAACCATTGCCAATGTAACCTGAAGCTTAACAATTTCATGTTTTAATCTGGTAAAAAATGAAGAAGGTAAAATGTGCTTAGGAATCTGACATATCCTTACCCATCTTTGTAGCTACTCAAACAGTGCTTAAGCAGTTCCCAGATTGCCCTAGACTAAAGCTTGTCAACCCTGAATTCAAATGTATGCTAGCATTTCAGTACTGACTGATTGGCATCGACTGCTTGTACCCTCTAACACCTTGCACCTTGGGTGGCTGCTCTCTTCACTCTACCGTTGGTGTACTTCTGGTACCACATGTATCCGTGGCACAGGTATTATGGTATGTCTGTTCTGCAGTCTATGTATTTCTTGCATATCTCTTCACTTGTCTACTGATACTATTTTTTTCAAGTAGAGTGAATAGCAGCTGCATAACACATTGCAATGAAATGTTTTTGCCTTAAAATATGCACTCAGTT